>NC_138138.1:50019690-50619690 GCF_964188305.1 Podarcis bocagei | reverse complement strand
CCCGGAGTCCTTTAACGGACCACCCTTCGCTCACTGGGGGGAGGTGATGGCGTTCCTCCCCCCCCACACAACCTCTTAACCCCTTCTTACCAATGCCTACCGCCAATGCCGAGAAGTTGTGACGAGTTGCTACGAGGTAGGCGAAAAACCAAAAGGCTAGAAATTGCCAATTGGGAAAAATTCCTACCATGCCCCTTTCGGCGACAGACCGAAGTCCATAGCAAAGTCAAAGACCTACCTAAAGCCCACTTAAAGGGAGGGAGGGTGGGAAAACGTGAGGGCTAGCCGGCGAAAAGAGGGCGAGCCCCCTCAGCACCGGCCCTAAATAGGACAGGCCTCACCCCCCCAGCCAGCTGGTTGGCTGGCTGGGGGGGGGGCAGGCCCGGCTGGGATTCCCCTGCTCTCGTGGGGGCTGCAACCAGCCCCCGCTCACGTGGGGTGGGCGTGAAGCCCGCAACCCCACCTCCTGGGCAAGCTGGAAGTGGCTGTCTCAAACCTGCTTACAAAACAATATGTTATTTGTCATTGCTATTTCATCTACTTTGTTCTTACTTTGATTGAATTTCTGATTGGAACATTTCCTTCCTTTTCACATTCTCATTAGAGCACCATGCCCTGCAGAGACTCTAGGAAGCACCACATGTGGCTGCAGGGATCTGTTTTAAATGAAGGGGTTCCCATAAGCCACTCTTCATAACTCCAATCCGGTTTTTCCAGCTCATTGAATGGGCTGATTCAACACCTGATTGGCCATCCGCCAGCCACTCAACTGTCATATTTTCAGGGTAAGAGTCAGAGGCAGTGCACAACAATATTGCATCTAAGGGAACATAAAAATACACCTCTATATATCTTTATATATCTATATATAATCCATCTATCTATCTCTGTAATTCCCAGTTTTCACATTACTTTATATACCTGGCCCTCCAGATGTTTTGGGATTACAACTCCCAACATCCCTAGCTAACAAGACCAGTGGTCAGGGATGATGGAAACTGTAGTCCCAAAACAGCTGGAGGGCTGAGTTTGCCCAAGCACCCACAGCCCCCTGGAGTTGGCTCCTATGGTTGTATAGCTCCTTCTCATTCATGATCTTGTGCCTTACTGGTGCTATTATGATACCCCACACAGGGCCATACCCTTGTATTTTTACAGGTTTCCAATTAGCGTCATTTTTTTGATTTGAGCCAGAATACAATTCTGCCATATTTGTAGGTGAGAAGATGGGAAGGAGGAGATTTCTGCAATTTTTTCAGCAGGAGAGAAATGCCAGTGAAATGGAGGATCTTGCTGGCTGTAGCGGAAGCAGGCAGAGGGAGGGGTAACCAGCTGACTGCAGAATCTACACAGAAGTGGTCTTCCGTTCTGCATCAGTGAAGACATGTTGGGGACATGGAAAGCAGGGCAGGGAACATTGCAATATCACAGTTTTTTCTTCATGTGAATGAAGCCCCCTTTATTACAAGACAGGTACTTCTGGATAATGCCTACCGAAACCACGCCATGGACATGCAGGAAAATCCGTAAGGAAAGATGCCCAGGATATGGACATGACTTTCCCTTGTCCAGAGTCAGGATAGCAGCAACAACAACCAGCTTCTCTTTCATTTCCTGTTGTGTTCGGAGTTCCCCCTTACTCAAGGGAATGTGCTCAGTATTCCTTCATTTCATGGCTTGCCAACAGTGTTTCAATTTTCAAGTCTTGTTATGCTGCCTTTTAAACCCTAGGAAGTAGCTTCCACATTTTGCTTTCAAACTTCTTTCATAGATATCTGATAGCCATACTTTTTTAAAAAATGTCAGTGCTAAGATTCTGCCTCCTACCTCCTTCACTGGCCTGGCGAGTGGTACACATATGTCGACTGAACTGCCCTCTCAGCAGCCTGTAGATCCAACTCTAAATCTCTATGATTCTATGAAAATAAAATATGCATGGGAAAGAGGGTCAGAGAGAAGGAAAATCACAGAGGTGTTGAGAGGAACAGATGGCGGACAAAAGCAAATAACCTGTGGCATTTATTCATTTGTTGATTTTCAACCTATGGCATTTATTCATTTGTTGATTTTTACATCATTTCTAGGCTGCTTTATATTAAAAAAAATCTTAAACAGTGTACTGTAAAGCAGTATCAGAAAAACCATAAAAAGAGTAACATAGTCATTCAAAAATTAAGAATTACATCTAACTATCTATTTGTCTTTCTGACTGTCTATTTGAATATTTATGTTCCCTTAGATGCAATAGTGGTGCGCACTGTCACTGGCTGAAGGTACGACGTTTGAGTGGCTGACAGGTGGCCGAAATTAATGGTTGGATTTTAAATTCATTTCAGTGAGTCTACTCTGAGTAGGACTAGAATCGGAGGCAACCATATATATATCTATATATATGTTTGTGTAGTATAAATTTGCATAGCAGAAGGGGGCGGACAAGATCAGAAAGGAGCCAAAAGGGCAAAATTGTTCGCCTAATTAGTCTTTCCAGGGTAAGAAACAGTTTTTTAAAAGGCAGGAAAGCGTTAAGGGGGGAGAAGTGGACAGGTGGGAGGGGGCAAAGAGAGAGAGGACAAAGTTAAGCCATGCAGGCAAATCCTGAAGTTGGGTGGAAAAGAAAAAAGGTGGAGAGCTTCCTTGTTCTCTGGCTCTCGGCAAGCAACCTTGGGTGGGTCTCCCTAACCGGTGGCCTCCGCTTGCTCTACATGGGCGATTTGGTGGGTGGGGGAGGACACACACGCCTGCATGATCTAAGCAGGGTGACAGGCACCCATTGCTTAAGGCAGTGGTTCTCAACCAGTGTGCCGTGGCAACCTGCGGTGCCTTGAATTGTGGTCAAGGGTGCCGCGGGCAACACTGGCCTCTGTCCCTCTTTCCTTCCCTCCCCCCTATGATGTCCTCTCACATTTCTGACTTTCAAAGGCTTGCACAGCTGTTTGTTGCAAACCTAATAAAAGCGAAAGCTGCCTCTGGGGCTGGCCATTGGGTGCTGGTTGCCAGGAGGTGAGGCGGCCTTGAAGTAAGCAAGCAAGCGGGCGAGGAGCCAAGCCGGCCAGTCTACTAGCCATTGCTGTTGGGAATGGACAGACAGTGGGCAGCTGGACAAGGAGGCAGGCACCATGCTGGCTTTTATTGTGCTTGCTGTATGCAATGCCTGCCTGGAAGCTGAGTGCCCAGTGCTGAAGGGGAGCCTTTCTTCCATGCAGGCCCGGCAGGGCCCACTGCTGCCATTGCTGCCTCCCTGGGTAAGATGCTGGCCTCACTTTCACCTTTGGCCAATTTCCGTGGGGCCACCAAGTCTGGGAGGGTGTGTGGAAAAGGGTGAGAAGCTGCCAGCTCTGCAGGCAAGGGTGACATAAATGGGCTTCTGAGCCCCACAGGGGTGCCAAAGAAAGAATGTAGTTGGTCAAGGGAGCAATGGACTCAAAAAAGTTGAAAACCTCTGGCTTAAAGAGAAGGCTCAAAGAAGGAGAGGGTGGATGTGTAGGGAAAGGGCGTGAGACACTGTGTCTCTTCATCTGTGGGGAGCAAACAGTTCGTTTTCTCTTTCTCTCTCCTCTTCTGCGTCCTTTAGCCAGCAATGGTGTGTAAAAAGTAAGCAAATGCTCATGTATTAATGCACTACAGTGGTACCTTGGTTTACATATGCTTCAGGTTACATACACTTCAGGTAACAGACTCTGCTAACTCAGAAATAGTACCTCGGGTTAAGAACTTTGCTTCAGGTTAAGAACGGACATCCGGAACAAATTAAGTACTGAACCCGAGGTACCATTTTAATGGGATTTTTTTCTGGTTGAACGTAGGAATGTGTGGTGTTTTTAAAGCATTCCAAGGCTCTTTGTTGATGCTGCAAACAGGGCGACTTCTCTGGAAATAAATGGCATAGTACATTATTACTGACTTAAGTGCAAATTTAAGATACCAGAAAATGCAAAGGAAGACAATGTGTCTTGATCTTTATTAGTTCCCTCATTGCTTTCCTTTTTGTGAAGGGCTTGGAGAAAAGGTTGAGGTTTTTAATTGCCGGTGAACCTGGTGTACGTGCGAGACGTGTACCCTTTTCTTGCACATGCAAGTCTTGTGACCAGTGTCTGAAGATCCTTGTGACTTGGCATCTGGCAAAGAATGGGATGATCCTTGGACTGTTCATTGCCTTTTGCTCTGCTGCATGCTAACTCTGCTAGATTGGTATCAAATATTAATAAAGAAATATTTGTTTTGGAACCAAGGGATCTTTCCCTTGGAAATGAATATCCCAATCTTCTTTAGAGGACAAGATGCAGAATTAGCAAAACAGAGAAGGAACACTCTGACCTTATTCCTCCACTCCCTTGTGACTAGACTCATTTGTGAGAAAGGAATAACATACACGTCAACTGTCCTGAATTTTCTGAGGCTGCCTTGAAAGCAATTAAATACAAAAACATGGTGTGTATGCATAAGCTAAAGCAAAATAACAAAATGTACACGGAAAGGCTGATTTGAAAATTTAATTTATGGGAATGGCAGTGGATTCAGCATCAAATGTTATTGAGTAAAAGATAGATGGAGTAGCTAGCCTATAGCACATCTTTCCAACATAAGTTGTGTCAAAAATACTCCAAAAAACACTATTGCCACAATTAGGTCACTTGAAATGATAAATAATTGTTGTTCACCAATCTTATTATCAAACAAGCTTCACTGAAAAAATATTTTCTGGTACCCTGATCTTAATATGAAATTCTATTCTATCATAGTTATACCAGAACACAAAGTCTGTTGGTTACACCTGAAACCTTAAAGGTATGCTGTTACCATTCATACTGGAAATGTTGCCAAATACTGCTTACCTAAATGTTACGATACAAATGCCCATAAAAGGGGTTAAGCTGATTAAACAACATTTAAATATAAGAAGTCAGGTCAAGATGTGAATTTAGACCTGAAGGAATCATTGTCTTCGAACGGTACCTTTATATGTAAGGTTCCCTTGGCCGTAATCTATGTTCAGTATTTACAATACAACTTTTATTGTATTGATGGAATTGATTATTTACATGAGCAGGGTCTCATGGTTTTAAAAATGTTTCTAGATCGTATATTGAACGGACAGCAATATTTTTTTGTGTGTTTGGCTTTTGTCAGGTCTGCAGGCATGCACGGAAGTTTCCGATAAGAATTAATGAGCCTCCGACAGACTTATAGTCCATTTATTTACAATAACACAGAGTGGCATCGAGCCAACTTCTCTCAAGACATCAGTTGCTCAGTCTGAGTCTCCTGCCCAGTTCCCCATCATCCTGCCCCTGTGCTTCCATTGCTCCTTAACCCTTTCCTCCCTCCTAATCCGAGGGGAAGGAGCAGCATCACCGCTGCTCTCAAAGGCAGAGCCTTCCAGACGTTCCCTCCCTCCTGGTTACATAGCAAAGTTATCAGGGCTGTCTATTTCCCTCAAGCTCCAACTGTGATACTACTGAATCTGCTATTCTCCCTGTTACTGGGAATCTTGAAGGAAGGGCCCCCCAGTTCTTCTCTTCCTCCTCTGTTAAAGGCTGCTCTGTCTGAGACTGTCTTTCTTCCTGGTCAGAGTCAGACCAGTCTCTGGCATGCAACGCTGGCCAGCCCCTGACAGCTTTACAGTAATACACTGATGAAGAAAGTATTTGGAAACGGGTGTTTCATGCTAGCTACTCCATGTTTTTGCTGATTAGCATATGTTGCTGAATATGCTACTATTCACATATAATGAATTTTCAAGTCAGACTTTTTGTGCATGTTTTGTTTGGTTTTCGTTTTTTGCTTTATGGAAGCAATTAACCCATCATGGATTGTTCCTTAAGCTGGTCTTAAGCTTGCAGCTACCTTTCACTTTGTAGCGTAGCTGCAATTTAGCCCACGTCCCTTTGAAGAGTCACTTGGTTCCCCATCTTCCCTGGGCGCCAAGTTGACATTGAGATTGGGAAGGGGGCTTGACATTAGGAGGGTGTCACTGGCCATACACTGAAAGATTGTCAGTGAACTACTATGCATGAGGGGATATGGGGTGGGCTGCCTGCGTACACATGTGTCTTGCGGGGCACCCCCATGTCCTATTTACACTGAGGAGCCCCACCCTGGTCTTCTGTAGAGATTTGAAATGTCAGAGAATCTAACAGATAGTAATCAGCACTCCTGCCAAACTTCAAGCCTCCATGATTCTCTGGGGAGAAACCATGACATTTAAACATTTCCAGGGATTGTAACCTGGATATAAAAGAGAGAGGAGTTAGAGTTACTGAGGAGGCTTGCAGATTCATTTTTAAAGCAGTTTTTCTACCACTACTGATGAATGTGAATGTTACAAGACAGGGGCTCCTCTACTCCTTGGGGAACATGTGTCTGTGTATCTGTTTTGTTCCCTTAGATGCAATATTGGTGTGCACTCTCTCTGCCTCTGTCCCCGAAGGCATGATGATTATGTGGCAAGCAGGTGGCCAATCAGGTAACACCTCCAGCATCATAAGTGCAAGCATTGGTAGCACATCATCAATCAGAGTTGGACTACAATTCCTTTTTTCGGGGAGGTACACCTGTCAAATTTCCCTCCCTGAGTCCCAAACTGAAGTCAATGAACCTGAAGGTAAAAACTCTTGACACAGTTGGGACTTAGTTTTCCTTTGAAAAGTATGGTTTGGGAGCGGGATAATTGTTTCCAGATTGCTTAAGATCGTCTCAGGGATTGACCATTTCAAGACTGCTTCATTCTTAATTTAGAAATTTATTTCTGCTTTCCATTATGGCGTGTTGAGATAAGACTTTCCCCACCAGTTGCCATGATATCGGTGCTAGTATTGACTAAAGACACAACTTGAAATTGCAACCAGTCCGGTGGAGGTCTGAACAATAATTCTCCTCTTATCTCTGCAGAAAGGTTTTCACCGTTCTTGAACAATACTAAATGCATGTTTTTATGGGGTGGGCTGCCTGCGTCCACATGTGTCTTGCGGGGCACCCCCATATCCCATTTACACTGAGGAGCCCTAGTTCCCCTGGTTGGGGGGCTGGGAGGGATACACGCCCAATACCTATATTTGAACGGTTAATAAAGTTGTGGCCAAATTTCCATTCCATAACACGTTGTCATGAGTCATTATTCCTTTCTGGTTGTCCCTGGGAAGGTCGCCACCTGGTCACGCAATGTTTACCCAGCCTAGGGAGACTTAGATGAACAGGTGGAGCACGTCTATTGGAGATTTTTATGTCCTTGCCTTGGTGGCCCATTCCACACATTTAAGGAGCTACCTAGGTAACTGTGCAGAGGTTATGGGATATGGTGTGGGATGTAATACATCAGTACAGTCAATTACAACATGCTTTGCTTCCTAGAGTGGACGCTGTCTGGCGGGTGTTTAACTTCCTGTTCCCCCTGTAAGTGACTCAGCAGATGGGCATGGTTCTATAAAAGGGCAAGTCACGCAGTCATCTTGTCTCAGTTAACTCTCAGTTCATTCTCGCAACCATTTTGTTTTCTGCTGGCTCTCAGCCAGCAGCACTTGGGCCCATCCTGACAAATGATATAAGCCACGTTCTATGTTTGCAACCTGAAGCTTAAAGCCTGCCTTCTAGGATGTGTACTGTGAACAACTTGTGAGTAAACTTATTGTTATACTTTTAAAGACAGACTTGTGAGTCTTTATTGTATTTTCAGAGGGAGAAAAGGGGACACCAGGAATAACCCATCTAGGTAAACCAGATTGGATTAGTCATTTTGTAGAGATTCAAACAAATCTAGTGAAATATACTCGAGGTCAAGTGTGGATTTCATGCTCTTTATTCAGCTCATATAGGCGAGGAATGGAAGTTCCCCCCAAACGTCTGCTTTATATACATTACTTACACAATTTGCCCCATGTTATTGGCTAATTCTAGTATTCTCCTGTAGGCCAATCAGATTGCGGATTCACTTCCACCTGGAGTTGGGTTGGGTGGCTCCTGTGGACCAATCAGACTATTGCATTCTGGATCCTATTGTTCTAGGACCAATCAGACTCTTGCATTCTGAATCATATTGTTCTAGGACCAATCAAACTGCTGCATTTTGGATCCTATTCAACTCAGTACATAACATCTACCAACTAGCTTCCGTGAATATAGAGGGGATTTGCTCTGCTACATCACTCACTAGCATAAGTGAAGGAAGGATACTACTTAACAAATATTTCCTTGCCTATTACAGTGGTACCTCGGGTTAAGTGCTTAATTTGTTCTGGAGGTCCGTACTTAACCTGAAACTATTAGACCACTTTAGCTAATGGGGCCTCCTGCTGCTGCTGCGCCGCGACTGCACGATTTCTGTTCTCATCCTGAAGCAAAGTTCTTAACCTGAGGTAATATTTCTGGCTTAGCGGAGTCTGTAACCAGAAGCGTATGTGTCAGGGTTGCTTCCAGATCCTAGCTCACAGACGATCACGCTAGCCAGCGTTCACTTTATAAAAGTCTTTATTGAGTTAGTTTCCAATTGCAAACTGCCGCATGCAGCCCTACGTCTTATCAGCTAGACCGGCGGAGCTCCGTCTGAGTCCCCGCCTCCTGTACACCAACTTAATACCCTAGCCCAGTGTTTCCCAAATGTTTTTGGGCAACGGCACACCTGTTAGCCGGAAAAAAATCTCGCGGCACACCACCATTAAAGCCCCGCCCCCGTGACGTCAGCGCGCAGCGTCACGCCGGGAGGGACGCACAGAAATGAAAGTTTTTTCCCTCCCCCTTGCCGGGGTGGGAGGAGGCAGCAGAGCGAGGGCAGCTGAGGCGGCGGCGGCAGCTGAGGCGGCGGCGGCTGCGATAGCGGGCGGAGGAGGAGCCGTCGCCGGGAGTTGCTGCTGCTGCTGTTGCTGCTGCTGCCCGGACATGCCGGCCTCCTCCTCCTCCGCTGTCTCGCGCGCCTCCCTTTTGCGCGCGCTGCCCCGCCGCTCGGCACCACCACCGCGGAGCCGCCCCGGCTCGACGCGGATCCTCGCCGCCGCCGCCGCCTCTCGCCGCCGCCTCTCGCCCGCCTCCCTCCCACGGCACACCAGCCGGTGTCTCACGGCACAGTAGTGTGCCGCGGAACACCGGTTGGGAAACACTGCCCTAGCCTTACTCCACCTTTTCCGCCTTTCCCTTCTTCTCTGGGTCCCTCTGCCCCCCGTGGTCTCTTCCTTCCGGGACTCTTCTGACGCTGACCCCCCGGACCCTTCTGTCTCCTTGCGGCGGGCTTTAGGACCTGGCTCCCTTTCCGGGCTGCTTACTGTGCCGCCTTCCTGTGCATTTGAACTTGGCGCGCGCGCCCAACCTTCCACTTTCTGCTTGACCGTTCCTTCTCTCTCCGATGGAGATGGCCACTCCTGACTTATGTCCTCCCCCCTGCGGCGAGCCGCCGTATCCCGATGCCTGGCGCCCTTCCTCCCCACTGCGCTCTGGTGGGGATGTTGGCCCCGATTTCCAACTGCTGCTCTCTGAACCCCCTTTTGTCCCTTCTTCCTGGGGTGTCCCCCTAAGCTCCCCCCTTGCTCTGGTCACTGGCACTCCTTTCTGTGAATCTTCCGATTCACTGGAAAGACTCGGAGATCTCGGGTCGTCGTCATCACTCATCTTTCCTTCGGACTCCTCCCCCTCGCTCTCTGTTTCCTCCCTTGCCCTCGCCTCTGCTCCTGAACCCCTGACATCCATCCCCCCCTCGAAGCCCCCCTTCCCCCCTCCCCTCCTTCAGGCGTGGGTGCTGGGTGCTCCATTGTCATGGGGGTGAATGCCGGATACAGTTCGCTTCCTGTGGCGGGCATCCAACTGAAGACTTCCGGTTCTCCCTCCCTGCGCTCTTCGACGACGGTCACCTCCTCTTCCATCTCTGTGCCGCCGTGCTCGAACCCAAGATCCTCCCCGAACACGTCCCAGTCAGTCTCTGCCTCGGTCGCTCCCGGGTCCGTCGCTCGACCTGGAACCTCCAGCCACTTCCTGCGCCACTGCTCCTCTGGTCGATCATGCCACCAATAAGAGGGTTCTGAGGCAGATCCCGAGGGTGACCCCTCCGGGGAACGCGTGTCCAGTGTCGGTTCCTCGTCCGAGTCGAACCCCAGGAACGTGCTGGCTGAAAGCGTGGGTGTGAAAAGCCAGTCGTCGAAAAACTCGGCTGGCATGGGCCTGTGCGGGAAGAGGGCATGAAACTCGTCTTTGAGCAGGGGTTCTTCCAAAGCGTAGCCCGGCACCCAGCTGTTGGCACTGGCTGGGGTGCCTTCTCTGGTGAGAAGATATTCTACTCCCTCTTCCCCCCATCTCGAGTCCAAAATCTCTGTGACCTCGTTGATGGGCTCCTCCTGTGGCACTCCCCCCTGCTCGGTCCCCTCCCGGAGTGGACTCGGTGCTGTTCCTGGCTCCTGAAATCTGTGAGGTGCCTTGTAGGGAGTGAGCACCGATCTGTGGAACACCGGATGCATCCTGGATCCCTCCGGAAGTGTCAGCCGGAAGGCCACCGGGTTGACCTGTGCCTCGACTTGGTAGGGCCCCAGTTGTTTATGCCCTAGCTTCTTCTTTGCTAACGATCTGGCCGGCACCGCGTGGGCTGCCAACCAGACCCAGTCGCCCACTTGGATCTCTTCGCCAACCCTCCTGTGTTTGTCTGCTTGCACCTTGTATGCGTGCTTAGCTAGCTCCAGCTGTCGCCGGAGATGATCGTGGACCTCCTGCAACTCCGACGCGAACGCGTCCGCTGCCTGCGGCTCCCCCTCCCCCATTCTTTCCAGTCCCGGGAAGGTTCTGGGGTGCCTGCCATTGTTGGCGAAGAACGGCGTCACCCCTGTGGACACGTGCTTCGTGTTGTTGTAGGCGAACTCGGCGAGTGGCAGGTAATCCACCCACGTTGCAGGCTGTTGATTTGCATAACATCTCAGGTACTGCTGCATGATGGCATTGACTCGCTCCGCTTGCCCGTTGGTCTGCGGGTGTCTCGCCGACGCCAGGTTGATCTTGACGTTCAGGAAGCCCATCGAGATGAACTGTCGCCCCCTGTCGGACAGTATAGACCGCGGCAGACCGTGAACCTTGAACACGTGATCTATGAACAGTTTGGCGGTTTGTTCCGCCGTGGCCACCTTCGCACACGGAATGAAATGCGCCATCTTGGTGAACAAGTCCACCACCACTAGCACTGCTGTCTTGCCCCTCGAGCTGGGTAGATCCGTGACAAAGTCCAGGGCCACTCTCTCCCATGGTTCGAACGGGGTTTGCAGCGGTTCCAGCAGTCCCGCCGGCGGTCTGTGCACTGGCTTGGCCCTCTGTCAGGTGTCGCACCTCGCCACGTAGTCTGCGACTTCCCCTCTCATTCTGGGCCACCAGAAGTCTCTAGCGACTAATTCCATCGTCTTCTCCGTGCCAAAGTGCCCGGCAGTGGGCGCGTCGTGCAACTGCTGCAGTACCTTGGCGCGAAGTTCGTCTCCCGGCACGTAGATGGCCCCTTTACGGATGAGCAATCCATCGCGCTCCTGGAACTCGTTGGTCGTCGCTGTGCCCCTGTGCACCTCTGCCAATTTTGCTTGCGCGAAGGAGTCGTCCTGCAACGCTCGCCATACCGCATCCAGGTCAACCGTTGCCGAAGCGCACGCCCACGCTGTCGGTGCGAAGATGTGCATGGCCGTCGCTGGCTTCGCCTCCTCCAGGTATTGCGGTTTACGGGATAGGGCATCCGCCATGACGTTGGTGTCTCCTGGGACATACTCTATCCGGAAGTCGAAGTCCGCAAAGAACTCTGCCCAACGTATCTGCCTCTGGTTCAGGAACTGCGCTGTGCGCCAGTGCTCTAGATTCTTGTGGTCCGTGCATACCTGCACTGTGTGCTTGGCGCCGATCAGGAAGTGCCTCCACGCCTTGAATGCTGCATGAATGGCGAGCAATTCCCTGTCCCAGATGGTGTAGTTCTGTTCCGACTTGCTGAGCTTCCTTGGAGTAGAACGCTCCTGGCCTCCAAGCCCCCTGCGGGTCTTGCTGCAACAGGACTGCTCCCACGGCTCTGTCTGAAGCGTCTGTCTCCACCCTCATCGGTCTGCTGGGGTTGACATGTAGTAGCTGCTCTTCCGACGCGAAGAGACGCTTGAGTGCCTGAAAGGACTGCTCCGCCTGCTCCGTCCAGATGAACTTCTTTTTCTTGGAGCTGAGCGTGTCTGTGATGGCCGCCGTCTGCATTGCAAATCCCTTGATAAACTTGCGATAGAAGTTCGCAAAGCCGATAAACCGCTGGACCTCCTTGCGGTTGCGCGGGCTTTTCCAATCCAACACGGCGCGAACCTTGGCGCTGTCCATGGCGAGCCCCTTGTCTGACAACTTGTAGCCCAGGAAATCCACCTCCGACACGTCGAACTGGCACTTTTCCAGCTTGGCGTACAGCCTATGCTGCTGCAGTCTGCTCAGCACTTCCTTGACATCTCTGTCGTGGGCCTGCTGTGATTCAGAAAATATCAGGATGTCATCCAGGAAGCAGACACACTTCTTGTAGATGAGCCCCGCTAACACGTGATGCATGAAAGCTTGAAAACAGTGGGAGCCATTTTGCAGTCCAAACGGCATAACTCTGTATTCGTAGGTGCCCAGGGGCGTGAACATGGCTGTCTTCCACTCATCGCCTTCCCGCACGCGAATGAGGTTGTACGCCCCGCGCAGGTCCAACTTGGTGAACACGCATCCTTTGCGCACCGTCGCTAGGAGGTCGTCGATCCTGGGCATGGGGAAATCCGATGGCTTGGTCATGCTGTTTAAGGTCCGATAGTCCACTACGAGCCTTTTTTGTGGCGTGTCTTTCTTCTTGACAAAGAATACAGGACTGCCCCCCACTGCCCTGGACTCCCGGATGAAACCGCACTCCAAATTATGATCTATGAACTCCTTGAGTTCCTGTAGTTCGTCCTCAGACATAGAATACAGCTTCCCTTTTGGCAGCGCCGCCCCTGGCAGGAGGTCAATCTTGCAGTCATATGGTCTGTGGGAGGGTAGCTTGTCCGCCTCCTTCTCGCAGAAAACCTCCAAAAATCCTGCGTATTTGTGGGGGACTGCTTGCAGCGTTCCCAGCTGCAGCTGTGACTCCTCTTCCTCTCCCTCCTGCCGGGGCAGGATGCAGTGTTCAGCACAATAGGAAGAGCCGAAGACCAGCTGCCGCTGGTACCAAGCCAGCGTCGGGCTGTGCCTGTCCAGCCAACTCATGCCCAATACGATAGGTGTGTCCGACAGTTGGGTGACATTAAAACTGATGATTTCCCTGTGATTCCCAAGTCGCATCACCATTGGCGGCGTTTGCTTCACCACCTGCCCCCCGAGCAGCTCCCTGCCATCCACCGTGACAACCTGCAGGGGCAGCGTGGCAGGCAGCAACTGTATAGCGTGCCGATCGACGAAGTCTTGCCCTATAAAGTCCGCGTTGCTGCCAGAGTCAACAGTGATTGGCACGTCCATTGTGAGTCCATTGGGTAGCTGGAGCGATGCGGTGAGCTGCACTACTGGTTTGGGCGGGAGGGGGTCTGTGGGCTGCAAAATCTCTGGGGACTGCTTCACTGACTCATCTGGCTGGGCCCCAGTGCCTCTGTCTCCAGCCAGACTCCGTCGTTTCCCTGCTGTGGTTCTCTGTGCTGAGTAGCTGCAGTTACTGTTGCAGAGGCTGCAGTGTGTTTGTGGATCCTCTGGGGACACTCTTTCGCCATGTGCTGAGGACTGTCGCAGATGTAGCACTTCCGGTTCCCTCTAGGAGGCTTCGCCTTGACTGCTCCCGGCGCTAGGGCTCTGGTAGCTGACTGAGCCCTGGCACCTCCAACCTCCATAGGTTCCGCTCCCCCTCCTGGCGGAGGCGTAGATTGCGCACGCGCTGCTTCCCTGGGAACGAAGGAAAACCCTCTCGCTGGTTCACGCCCTCCGCGCCCTTCGTCCCTGCTCCACGGACGTTCTTCCAGACGCACCCCAACCGTCAGCGCCCTCTGAACGACCTCCTGCGTGCTCCGGGGTCTCTCCCCCCTCGCAATTTCGTCTTTAACCGCGCCGCTCAAGCCTTCCCACAAAAGGTCTCTGACTGGAGCTGAATCTCTGTCCCATTCCAGGGCACTGACCAGTGCAAAAAAGCGGGCATGATACTGCCTTACACTGGCCCTCCCCTGCTTCAGTCCGTGTATCTCTTTCCGGGCAAGATCCACGTCTATGCTTGATAAAAAGCACGCATCCATAGCTTTAATGAAGGCATCCGCACTTCGGAGCGCCGGATCCTTATCTCTCCACAAATTGCGCAGCCATGCTTTAGCATCTCCATGCAAATGGGACAGGATAAACCCCACCTTCTCTTGCTCATCTCTAAAGTCCTTGTCCAGCAGTTGCAGCGCACACTGTACATCTGCTCGGAAGTTGGGGTACTGTTGTAAATTCCCATCGAAGTGAGATACTAGACCGCCTGCTCTTCTCCGCAACCCAATTCCCTCCGGTTTGGGTGTCAGTTGCCCTTGCTTCGTAAGCATTTCCAACCTGATCTGGAGATCCTTGTAGGCGGCGGCTGCTTCCCCCTCTCTCTTCCTGGATGCGAGTATCTCGGCATTCAGTTGTGTCACTGCTTCTCGCAGATCCGCTATCTGCTGTTCGGCAGTCATCTTGTCTGCCGTTCGTGAGCTCGCGAGTAGGCACCAGTCTTCACCTCCTTACTGCGAGGCTTTAGGTGCCAAAACTGGGGACGGAGCTTACTGTCAGGGCTGCTTCCAGATCCTAGCTCACAGAGGATCACGCTAGCCAGCGTTCACTTTATAAAAGTCTTTATTGAGTTACAGTTTCCAGTTGCAAACTGCCGCATGCAGCCCTACGTCTTATCAGCTAGACCGGCGAAGCTCCGTCTGAGTCCCCGCCTCCTGTACACCAACTTAATACCCTAGCCTTACTCCACCTTTTCCGCCTTTCCCTTCTTCTCTGGGTCCCTCTGCCCCCCGTGGTCTCTTCCTTCCGGGACTCTTCTGACGCTGACCCCCCGGACCCTTCTGTCTCCTTGCGGCGGGCTTTAGGACCTGGCTCCCTTTCCGGGCTGCTTACTGTGCCGCCTTCCTGTGCATTTGAACTTGGCGCGCGCGCCCAACCTTCCACTTTCCGCTTGACCGTTCCTTCTCTCTCCGATGGAGGTGTGGCCACTCCTGACTTATGTCCTCCCCCCTGCAGCGAGCCGCCGTATCCCGATGCCTGGCGCCCTTCCTCCCCACTGCGCTCTGGTGGGGACGTTGGCCCCGATTTCCAACTGCTGCTCTCTGAACCCCCTTTTGTCCCTTCTTCCTGGGGTGTCCCCCTAAGCTCCCCCCTTGCTCTGGTCACTGGCGCTCCTTTCTGTGAATCTTCCGATTCACTGGAAAGACTCGGAGATCTCGGGTCGTCGTCATCACTCATCTTTCCTTTGGACTCCTCCCCCTCGCTCTCTGTTTCCTCCCTTGCCCTCGCCTCTGCTCCTGAACCCCTGACAGTATGTAACCCGAGGTACCACTGTATCCTAAACATCCCCACAAGGGGGATGTTTTTAGCTCTCCTTGGTTTTCAAGCCCAGCCTGTGCACCAACCTGAACATGCCAATACCTTCTCTGGAAAGACTGGGATGCTGGGTGTCTTCCATATAATGTTGGGAAATGGACGCTTGCCCCTTCCTCCGAGTGGGTGGCTGTTGCAGATCCTCGTGCTTGGTCGCCGTCCCCAAGCAGTCAGAACGCAGATGGTCAGGTAGCCATCTAAGGGTTCCCCATGACACCTGAGGAGCTGGCAGGATAAGAGGCCTGCTTGGGTGAGAGGGGATGCTTTGCTGCTGAAAGGGCACCAGCAGCCCACCTGCCAGGGCAGCCACTGAGACATAAAAGCCAGCAACACCTTCTGCCCTCAATAATTTTTTCTAGAACCTCCACTATCTGACTGTGTCCTCAAGTAAGCCTAACGGGCCACAGATTTTCCTACTTGGGGCCACATGCACAATGACCCCCGGTCTTCTGTAGAGATTTGAAATGTCAGAGAATCTAACAGATAATAATCAGCACTCCTGCCAAACTTCAAGCCTCCATGATTCTCTGGGGAGAAACCATGACATTTAAACATTTCCAGGGATTGTAACCTGGATATAAAAGAGAGAGGAGTTAGAGTTACTGAGGAGGCTTACAGATTCATTTTTAAAGCAGTTTTTCTACCACTACTGATGAATGTGAATGTTACAAGACAGGGGCTCCTCTACTCCTTGGGGAACATGTGTCATTGAGAGGAGCAATATTTTCTGACCAGAAAGCAGAATGTAGGTAGATTCTGGGAAAGCCTCATGTAGTTTCAGATATTATGATCAACGAGTTGGGATAAAGTTTGGGGACATCTTGCTGCTGTGCAGCTGATGTGAAAAATAAAGAAGTGAGGCATGTCCTTCGGAATAACCCTGCCATGCTGAATACATCAGTTGCTTAAAACATGGTGCTAATATGGCCCAGAACGTACCTTACGTAGCACTGGTAATAGTGCCAGTTCCACATATAGGGATGTTGTACATGAATAAAGGGCTTTTGTGATATCATGTTGTACTTTAATGTTCTGTGCTGCCTGTGATCTGCTAATGAAGGGTGGTATACAAATTTAATAATAACAATTAAATTATCTCAATTACACTCAAGCTTCTGGAAGGACTTTCTGAGAACCTCACAGAATAGCCTCTTCTTGGATTTTCTGGGTGGAGCTACTGATGGAAAACATATCTCACCGTAGTCTCCCAGGATGCTATATAAGCAGGCCTGGTGGCCCACATGCCATTCACACTGAATCCGAAAATGTGGGCCAAGATCTTCTTACCATTTGTGGGACTCCTTTGCGGGGCCAGCCTGCCACTGACTTCTTCTCAGGCTGCTCCAGGTGAGTTTGCTTCTCTTTCCTTCCTCTTTGCAGCCTTCTCATGCATGTACCTGAAATCTGGGCATCTGGGACCACCCTTGGAAACAGAGCAATAACAACCCTTGGATTCTCTTACTCCAACTTTTTGCTTATTTGCCAGCAGTAAATGGGATAGTCATTTCAAAGTCTTTCCAAAAACACCCTTTTATTAACATTTGCAAGTGCCTGTTTCTGTGTGCTGAGACCGTTGTAGGTTTAGGGGACAGAAGAGACATTCCCTGGTGATCAATGAGGTGACAGATGTCTCAGTCGGATCACCCTCACAACTGTCTTGAGACATCTCCTGGGGCTCCCAAGTTCAATCATGTATGAGACAATGTGTGCAGAACTAGGAATACACACGATGGAATATTGGGTGTGGGCTAGCACTATAAAATACGGGTTGCATTTCCATTTTGTTGCCAGCCTTTGAGTCTACTCTCTGACCTACTTACGGACTCTGATAAATCCAGAAGTTCCAACTCTTACATAGGAAAATCAGATCTATTGGTATTCAAATCAGATATTGAAACCCTTGTATAATTCGAGTGAGCAATATATTTATTGAAATGGTCAAAACAGATTAAGGTACATGGGGTGGGGGGACAACATCAAGTCATGTGTAAATAAAATTTGCTCCCCCAAGATAACAGAGTCACATATCTCAAAATTAATAATTTCTGTCCAACTCAGGACCTTTATCTTAGCCCGACTGAATGTTTTTCCTTCAGCTTTTGTCAAGGGCAGATTTTTAAACATCCCCAGAAATGATAGA
Source organism: Podarcis bocagei (assembly GCF_964188305.1). NCBI lineage: Eukaryota > Metazoa > Chordata > Lepidosauria > Squamata > Lacertidae > Podarcis > Podarcis bocagei. The sequence continues at coordinate 50,602,037 of NC_138138.1, read as the reverse complement.
CATTGTGGATGTTCTTTGAATGTGCCGGACACTGTAGAACATATCCTTTTCTAATGTCCATTTTACAACCTGCTACGCAAACACATTCTACCCCCCCTTTTGCGTAGTCTACCATCACGGCACAATGAAAATATCCGATTCTGTCTGTCTGACATTAACCCAGAATTAACTGCTAGGGGGGCTGAGGTTTTGTTAATAGTATCTCTTGGAGAGCTAAATGGCACTATTTAGCGGGAAGAAATCTCAATGAAATTCCTCATCATTATATATTTCACGTGGCTGTTTATTTGTATATATTTTAAATGTTTTAGGATGCCCTATATCTGTAATGCCTAGAAAGGTTTGCATGAAGTAAGTAAGTAAGCATTACAGGAGGTTGGACTAGATGAACACTGGGGTCCCTTCCAATTCTAGAATTCTATGATTCCACAAAAGGAGAATATGCATGGGAAAGAGGGTCAGAGAGAAGGAAAATCACAGGGGTGTAGAGAAGAACAGATAGCAGACAAAAGCAAGACTGAAAGGACTGAGATAAAAGCAGAGGTTTTAACCTATGGCATTTATTCATTTGCTGATTTTAAAATCATTTCTAAACTGCTGAAATCTTAAACAGTGCACTAAGGAACATAAAAACTTTAAAGCAATATCAGAAAAACCCTAAAAACAGTAATATAAAGTCATTAAAAAACCAGGAATTTCATCTGTCTGTCTGTCTGTCTATTTTGTTCCCTTAGGTGCAATATTGGTGTGCACTGCCGCTATCTCTGTCCCCGAAGGCATGATGATTACGTGGCAGGCAGGTGGCCAATCAGGTAACACCTCCGGCATCATAAGTGCACGCATTGGTAACACATCATACCTCAGCCTTTCAGTACAAGAAGTTGAGCAGGAGGTAACGTTCGTCTGTCGACTATCCATCCCTGGGTCCCAAACAAAAGTCAATGAACCTGATGGTAAAAACTCTCGACATATTTGAGACTTAATTTTCCTTTGGAAAGCATGGTTTGGGAGCAGGATGATTGTTTCCAGATTGCTTAAGATTCTCTCAGGGACTGACCATTTCAAGACTGCTTCCTCCTTAATTCAGAAATTTATTTCTGCTTTCCATTATGGCCCGTTGAGATAAGACTTTCCCCACCAGTTGCCATGATATCGGTGCTAGTATTGACTAAAGACACAACTTGAAACTGCAGTCAGTCCGGTGGAGGTCTGAACAGTAATTCTCCTCTTATCTCTGCAGAAAGGTTTTCACCGTTCTTGAACAATACTAAATGCATGTTTTAATCAGAAAGTAACAATGGGAGAAGGAAAGGAAAGAATGTGTACCCTGCAGGGGCCTAGGTGTCTCCCACAATAATTTCCACCCCCATTAAAAACCATTCCCACCTCCAGCCAAGGATCCTTCTAACCTTCATCTGCCTGTTGATAATGCTTACCCAGCATAGGGTGACCTAGATGAACAGATGGTGCCCTTCTATTGGAGGCAGATTTTTATATCCTTGCCCTGGTGGCCAAGTCCACACATTTAAGGAGCTCCGTACCTAGTTAGCTGCTGCAGAGATGGTATCATTGGATATGGGATGTTTTTATCTATCATTGGTTTTCAAACCCGGCCTATACACCAGTGTTTCCCAACCTTTTTTGGGCAAAGGCACACTTGTTTGATGAAAAAAATCTCGAGGCACACCACCATTACAGCCCCGTGACGTCAGCGCGCAGCGTCACGCCAGGAGGGACGCAAGAAAGTGTAAGTTTCAATTTTTTCCCCTCCCCCTTGCCGGGGAACCTCCAAGCTTTGGGGGTGGGGGGGGAGGAGGCAGCAAAGCGAGGCAGGAAGGAGAGCGCGGCTTGGCTGGGTGAGCTTTGGCAGGGGCAGGGAATGAGAGCCGCGAGGCGGGCGCTGCGGACGGAGGCGCTGCCCGCCGAGCTCGCAGGCAGCCAGGCAGGCAGACGGCGAGAGCCCCGCGCTGGGCGGCCTCTCCTCGCCGCCGCCGCCCTGCCTCTCACCGCCCGACTCGCCCGCCTCCCTCCAGGCAACATCTCGCGGCACACCAGGCAACATCTCGCGGCACACTAGTGTGCCGCGGAACAGTGGTTGGGAAACACTGCTATACACCAATACCTTCTCTGGGAAGGCTGGGATGCTTTTTGTGCTGGGCGCTTTCTTTATACATGTTGAGGAAAGGAGCTGTGTAAATATTCCTGGAATCTCCACTATCCCACCGTGTCCTCATCCAGCTCAAGGAAGCCCCATGTATGTGCCACAGATCTTCCTACTCAGGTCCACACACACAAGAACTTCAGTTAAATCCCCTTTGCTCCTTAAAGCTTTCATTAAGGATCTACACCCTCTATCTACAGATTAAAAATGTTTGTCAGAGAATCCAGCAGAAAATAATTAGCACTAAATGGTGTCATAAATGTTGTCCATCAATTATGTCTAAACTTAATAGCTCTTGCCTCTCCCTTTCTCTCATACTTTCCCCACCCCAAAACTTAAAAAGACAAAGGGAACGGTCTCCATGAGAACCTCTATCGCGCCAACCATAAAGAAAGCAGCCTTCAGCAAGCACAGACAATCCTCACCGGCATGGTCATAGGGCTCAATGCAAGTGAAGTTTCTGTCCAGTGGGTGAAGAATGCCCTCCTTGAAGGGCACCATGTGAAGCCCCGAGTCTTGAAGGGCAGCATCAAGGATTCCCTCTTGGCCTTCAGCCAGGTGGTTGTCCCCTACTCTGACTGGAACAACGGCACTTCATACTCCTGTACGTTTACCCGCACAGCAGGCACCGTGGAGCCCACCCCGAGGCCTGAGGAGAAATCCCAGGGTGAAAAGTGAGGCACACCCCATCCTCAGCCTATCCCAGTTTTCCCTCCCCTGCCTATTCCAGATTCAATAATTTCCATGTAATTATGTAGCCTAAGGCTAAATAAAAGTGAGCAAACTAACAGATATTTCTTGATGTGATCACTTGATTAAGGTGGTGGGTGGGTTCTGGAAAGAAGTGGGGAACACATTAATCTCCCTGCCAAATCGTGTTGAAGTTTGATTATTGTAGAAGCAAAGTGTGTTTAGCACATAACCATGAAGGTCACTGGGGGAGCTTTTGGCTAGTCACTGTCTCTTAGCCTATCCTTCCTCACCAGGGTTTAGACTCTAACCGAGCACAGATTTTTGTGTCTTCCCCCCCTCAGCAGAGCATGTCCTATAAAAAGAAAGGTGAGTGGAGTGACAACAATTCCTTTTGCTGACCAGGGTCTTCTGCCTGTTGATCATGTTAACCCAGCATCAGTTGATCTAGATGAACAGGTGGTGTAGTTCTGTTGGAGGCAGATTTTCATATCCTTGCCCTGGTGGTCCAGTCCACACATTAAGGAGCCACATAGCTAGCTGAGATTCCTGCTTTGCAGGGGGTTGGACTAGATGACCCTTGGGACCCTTCCAACTCAATAATTCCACGATTCAAGGAAAAGAAAATATCCATGGCAAAGAGGGTCAGAGAGAAGGCAAATCACAGGGGTGTAGAGACGAACGGATGGCAGATAAAAGCAAGGATTGAAGGACTGAGATGGAAAGCAGAGGTTTTAATCCAAGGCATTTCTTCATGCAATGATTTTAAAATAATTTCTAAGCTGTTTTATATTTAAAAATAATTCACTTAAGGCGTGCAAAAAGACAATGTGCTGCTGCTGTGAAGCATGTGTGAAAAACACAGCAGGTAGGCAAACCCTTCAGAATAACCCTGTCAAGAATTCCTGTGTTCATCAGAATGTCATCATAGCCCTTTCTAGATACTCCTGCTTGTCCTTCCTTCAAGACCACCATTTCCTAAATGCTGCCTGTCCATCAGGTATCTCTAAATCTAATAACTGTTGCCTCTCCTTTTGTCTCATACTAACCCCCACCGGAAACTTAAAAAGTCAAGGCAAATGGTCCCCATGCCAATTTCTATTGCACTGAGAAGAAACCAGCCTTCAGCAAGCACAGACTGTAGATTGATTTATTGCCCAGATAAGCCTGGCGTCCGGCCCGCTTCCAAAGCTGCGCCAGGTCTCTGCATCACAGCCTGCATTCCAATGCTCTGAGTAAACAGCAGAGTCCGGTAGTGTCCAGAGAAATCAGCTGCTGTCTTCTGTGCTTCAGTGGGCACAAAACAGAGTCTCACACAGAGGTACTCATAACTAAAAGCAGCTTTATTTACAGCTTGCAGCAGAAGCTAGCCATTATCTATCACAGCACGGAGCATCGTGAGACACGTCTACTCCACATGAAAATGAAAGCAAAGTAGAACAAAGGACTGAGACTCTCGGAAGTGACGCAGAGTCTCTCCCTGCCCCACAGTAGGCAGAACACACATTCTGAGCTGTTTAACCCTGTAAGCTCAGTTTCTCCTCACACAGAAAATAAGGACATTTCTCACTCTCACTCCGTCCACCATATGAGCCTCCCTCAATGTCACATTTTTTATCTGTTGCCTACTCCTGCAAAACATTTCCTGTCAGATGAAGGTTCAGACGCTTGCCCTGGTGGCCCAGTCCACACATTTCAAGACCTCCCTAAATAGCTAATTTAGGGTGTTCTCGAAGCTACTAACATGTGTTTGACCAAACCGTGGGAGGCAATGGAAGACAGGAGTGCCTGGAGTGCTCTGGTCCATGGGGTCACGAAGAGTTGGACATGACTAAACAACAACAACAAATAGCTAATTCAGGGGCAACTGTGCAGAGGTTACGCTATAAGATACGGGAGGTTTTAAGCCAATATTGTTTTTCATACCCAACCTATGCAGCAACTTGAACAAACCAATACCAATTGTTGTCCATCAGTTATGTCTAAACTTAATAGCTGTTTCCTCTTCTTTTATCTCATACTCCCCCCCAAAAAAAACATAAAGAGAGAAGGGAAATGGTCCCAGGATCCTAACATTTCTTCATTTCTTAGGTTTAGGAGGATCTCTACCACTCATAACTCTCAACGTTTCCCTTTTTTTAAGGGAAATTCCCTTATTCCTAATAGGATTCCTGGCAAGAAAAGGGAAACGTTGACAGCTATGCCACCACTAAATCTATAACAATACATTCAAAGTTGGATCATGTGATTTTAAGCAGTCCCTGGACATCGCACACACAGTCCCTCCACCACCCTGACAAAAAACCTTAGTCCCCATTTTCTTTGGTAAATTTACACAGACAAACACAAACAAACCAATAAATGTTTTTTTAAGAAAGGGGCAAGATTAAACCTGCTCCAGTCCCCCTTTCGTCCCACCCAGGCCGGCCCTACCCTCCGCCTGCCCCTCAGAGCTGGCACATCCCACACAGGGCTGGGCCTTGCTGGTGGCAATCTCTCCTCCTCTTCGCCTGCCCTCTGGCAGCTGCTACAATCAGCAGCATGTGATATTGCAATGTTCCCTGCCCTGCTTTCCATGACCCCCAGAGCGTCACTTCAATTCTGTTTGTCTTCACCTGGCTGCTGTCCTTTGAAGCAAGTTCTACTCTAGAGCCATGTTCACAGGCCACGGCCATCCACCAGTGTAGCACAAAAGCCCACTTCTGTGTAGATTCTGCAGCCAGCTGGTAACCCCTCCCTCCGTCTGCTTCCGCTACAGCCAGCAAGATCCTCCATTTCACTGGCATTTCCCTCCTGCTGAAAAATTGCAGATATCTCCTCCTTCCCATCTTCTCACTGACAAATATGGCAGAATTGTGTTCTGGCTCAAATCCAAAAAATGACGCTAATTGGAAACCTGTAAAAATACATGGGTATGGCCCTGTGTGGTGTATCACAATAGCACCAGCAAGAATGAGAAGGAAATATACAAGGATAGGAGTCAACTCCAGGGGGCCGTGGGTGCTTGGGCACCCACAATAATGTAATTTGCAGGGACTGGGCACCGACAAAGTCAATGAGCACTATGTGCAGGCGTGTGCGTGTGATGTTGCACCTCCATGTTACGGCTGTGGGCACCCACAATCCTGAGGGCAAGATGGCATCCCTGTATACAAGCCCACATCCTGCGTCCTGACTCCATGCATTACAGCTTGAAGAACCGGATTGGGGTTAAGAAGACTGGTTGCTGGGAACCCCTTCATTTAAAACAGCTCCCTGCAGCCACATTAGGAAAAGAACTGAAAATAAAACAGCCAATATTGTAATGCTGTTATACAAATCTATGGTGTGACCTAAAATATTGTTACAAAAGTTGAATGCCTGTCCTTCTTTTTGCCGAGTGGGGGCAAGAGTCCATGGGGTCCCTGGCACTGACACAGGGTCTGTGTCCCTTTGGAGGAATAGAAAACGCAGTAGAGACTATTGTAGGTTTAAGAAATATGGTTTATTCACCTATTTACACCTCCTGTCTGCATGGTGGGAGTACAAATCTTACAGCATGGTCATTTCATGGGGCGGCAGCGCAGGCATCCTTCAGCCTGCCTGCCCAAGATGGAGCTCAGCTCCTGTCCTGCCGCTTCTTCCCAGCAAACCTTGCTCAAAAACTGCCTTTTCCTGTCCCCTCTAACACCCCACCCCATCACTGAAATCCCTGCCTCTGTTCACAGCTCAGGGCAGGCGGGAAAGGAGTTTTCTTGTGTTGTTAATGGCCCTCCATTATACACATTGAGGCACCAGGCAAAAATGTTCCTCTTTAACCTGATCTTTGGTTGGTTGCTATCCAATGCCCTTTTAAAACGTGTTCTGGCGGGATTATAAGGTTATTTTCATTTTCATTTTGCTTATGTATTTGGTGTTTTTCTACTGTGATTTTATCCTATGAATCGCCAAGACCTGCGAGGATAGGGTGATATAGAAATCTTAATAACAAGAACAACACCAACCATCAGAAAACTAACCACAGACCACGCAAAAGGATAAAATGTTCCTCAAAGGACATGCAACTTACAAAACCTTTTTTTTAAAAAATATCCCTGAATTCCTCTTTTCTCTTCCCAGATGCTTCTGCTATTCTCAAATTCAGGGTCTGGGAAAGGCTTCTAGGGTTGGAGGGTGGGGCAAGGCAGGAGAAAAAAGCCATTGCCCGATTAATTTTTTTACTGATGATGGTGCTGGCGGAATAGGAGATGGGGACAAGCAGAGCTAGCCACTCCCAAGGTCTGAGACTTTCCCTTTGGCCTCTGGGTCCTCCATGCAGTTGGTGCACCCAGCTCTGGAGATGGCAACAAGGAGGTCCGGGGGGAATGACCACAGAAACCACCACAAGGGTGTGGGCCACCTGCAGGTTCACAGGAAGGTCCAGCAGAGAGTCGTAGACCTTGTACAGTGGTGCCTCGCAAGACGAAAAGAATCCGTTCTGTGATTCTGTTCGTCTAGCGGTTTTTTCGTCTTGCAAAGCAAGCCCATTGACGGATTAGCGGATTAGCGCTATTAGCGCTATTAGCGACTTTTAGCGGCTTATCTGCTGATTGGATCAGCTGATAAGCGGCTTAGCAGCTTAGAAAAAGGGGGGGGAAGGAAAAAAAACCCGCAGGAACTCGCAAGACATTGTCGTCTTGCGAAGCAAGCCCATAGGAAATTCGTTTCGTCTAGCGTGTTTTCCGTCTTGCGAGGCATTCGTCTTGTGGGGCACCACTGTACTGCATCTAGCTGGTGCTCTCATAGAAGCAGTTCATTCACAGCCCCTAGCTCCTACCAGTGTGTTGTGACATCAACCCCCCTCCCAAACTCAATGACTGGTTGGCGCCTATGGAAGATGGGGAGCCAAGTGATTCTTAAAAGGGACATGGGCAAAATTTCAGCTACACAAAAAGTGCAAGGTAGCTGCAAGCCCATTACCCCTTTAAGAGCAGCTTAAATCGGGACGTTTCAGGGCAAAGGAAGAATCCATGGTGGGTTAATTGCTTCTATGGCAGTCTCAGAAAAATTGGGGCAGATGGGGTGTATGTTATTCCTTGGGGTTTACTGCCCAAACCTTTCACTATTGAGTATAGCCACAAGCAGTGCTTTTTCTTGGGGTAGGACACAGGGCTACACATATCCCTAAACATTTTGTGAATCTTTGTACTTTTGTCCATTTACTATATTTATTTTTCCCGATTTGAACTATAAAATCGTGATTTTCTTGAGTCAAACTGAGAGAACTCCTAAACATTTTTTAAGGGAGGGAAAGTACAAGCCACAAGGCAGCAAAGGTTTTAGGTCAGAGTGTTCCTTCTCCATTTTGCTAATTCTGCATCTTGTCCTCTAATGAAAGTCAGTGAAGAGGATTATGTATTTTGTGTTCTCATGTTGTACCTATATGTTCTGAACTGTCTATGATCTCCAGATGAAGGGAGATATACAAATTGAAATAATAACAATAGAACTTCCCAATTGCTTCTCAGTTAGTTTACCATTCTCATGAAGTTTCATTCAGTGAACAGCCTTCTCAGAACCAGTTTGATGTTCCAGAGTAAGAAATTGCTTCGTTTGCTCTGCATCTTTTGTAGCTGCTAAGATCACAGATATATTTTTAATGTAAATGACAGAATGTTAAGTGTGTGTGTGTGTGTGTGTGTGTGTCCCCGTCCATATGTGAGTATAGGTTTGACCTATCCCCCCCCTAGAATATATTAGAAATTACCAATAATGTGATATGATAGCAGGAAACATACTCGTTATACAAAGGGATGAACAAATTCTACCTCTATATGCAGAATGGTGACAAAATTCTACCAGCACATCCTTGCTTTGGCATTTGCTGTGAACGAAATCAATGAGAATCGGAAGTTACGACCCAATGTCACACTTGGATTCCATATCTATGACAGCTACTACGATGCAAGGATGACTTATCGTATCACTTTGGATGTGCTCTTCAAAACAGATAAATTTGTTCCCAACTGCCAGTGTGACAGACACAAAAAGGTCATGGCTACATTGGCGGACTTGGCTCTGATACCTCTAATCAGATTTTCCTACTCAGGGCCACACACACAATGACTTCAGCTGAAGGCACTTTTAACTCCTTAAAGTTACTGAGTATTTACCGCCCCACCCCCGGTCTTCTGTAGAGATTTGAAAAGTCAGAGAATCTAACAGATAATAATCAGCACTCCTGCCAAACTGCAAGCCTCCATGATTCTCCAGGGAGAAATCATGACATTTAAAGCTTTCCAGGGATTGTAACCTGGATATAAAAGAGAGAGGAGTTGGAGTTATTGAGAAGGCGTACAGATTCATTTTTAAAGCAGTTTTTCTACCACTACTGATGAATGTGAATGTTACAAGACAGGGGCTCCTCTACTCCTTGGGGAACATGTGTCATTGAGAGGAGCAATATTTCCTGACCAGAAAGCAGAATGCAGGTAGATTCTGGGAAAGCCTCATGTAGTTTCAGATAATATGATCAATGAGTTGGGATAGCGTTTGGGGACGTCATGCTGCTGTTAAGCTGGTGTGAAAAATAAAGAAAGGAGGCACGTCCCTCGGAATAACCCTGCCATGCTGAATACATCAGTTGCTTAAAGCATGGTGCTGATATGGCCTAGGTGGAGTTCCCGCCAGCTCCTGCACTTTGAATTGGCCAATGAGAGGCCTGCTCAGCTGAGAGGGGATGCCTTGCTGCTGAAAGGCCATTGGCTGCCCACCTGCCAGGGCAGAACAGAGCCTGTTGAGTCTTCTGCTGCACTGGTATTAAGTAAGAAGACAGGCCCAAAGAAACCAGTCTCCTTTCAAAATCCTTGAACGTTAAACAAGAAAGTGGTGGTGTCGGCTGGTAGCACTGGTAAATGTGCCAGTTCCACATATAGGGGTGTTGTACATGAATAAGGGGCTCAGACAAACATTAGCCAATCGGTGCTCCCTCATCAAAAGGCAGCAGAGAACTAAGGTCACAATCTTCCTTCTCCATTTTGCGAATTCTGCATCTTGTCCTCTAAAGAAGATCAGGGAAGAAGATTATATATTTTGTGTTCTCATATTGTACTTTGATGTTCTGAACTGCCTGTGATCTGCTAATGAAGGGTGGTATACAGATTAAATAATAATAGTAGGCGAAACTCCCCTTAGCTATTAGGATTTCCCACAAATCCCAATTACACTCAAGTTTCTGGAAGGACTTTCTGAGAACCTCACAGAATAGCATCTTGTTGGATTGTCTGGGAGGAGCTACTGATGGGAAACATATCTCACCGTAGTCTCCCAGGATGCTATATAAGCAGGCCTGGTGGCCCCCATGCCATTCACACTGAATCCTAAAATGTGGGCCAAGATCTTCTTACCATTTGTGGGACTCCTTTGCGGGGCCAGCCTGCCACTGACTTCTTCTCAGGCTGCTCCAGGTGAGTTTGCTTCTCTTTCCTTCCTCTTTGCAGCCTTCTCATGCATGTACCTGAAATCTGGGCATCTGGAACCACCCTTAGAAACAGAGCAATAACAACCCTTGGATTCTCTTCCTCCAACTTGTCTTCTTATTTGCCAGCAGTAAACGGGATAGTCATTCCAAAGGGACAGATCCCATGGTTCCAAAACAAATACCCTTTTATTAACATTTGTAAGTGCCTGTTTCTGTGTGCTGAGACCTTTGTAGGTTTAGGGGACAGAAGAGACATTCTTCTGATAGGGGCAACGAAGGCAGGGCTCTCACAAACTGTGTAGCTGAAATTATTTAGCTGAGATTCCTACATTTCAGGGGGAGGTGATATCAGGGAGGTTCTATCTATACAGGGAGCGCAGCTATCATCAAGCCTTGACCGAAGAACGGTACACCCCTTCTGCCTGGGATGGTCGTCTTTTTCCACCGAGCGTGCAGCTTAGGGAGGGACACACATGAAACGGGGACACCTGCCTAGCCAGCCAGGTCAGTCAGATGAGCCCTGGCGATCAATGGGGTGACAGATGTCTCAGTCGGATCACCCTCACATCCGTCTTGAGACGTCTCCTGGGGCTCCCAAGTTCAATCATGAATGAGACAATGTATGCAGAACTAGGAATACACACGGTGGAATATTGGGTGTGGGCTAGCACTATAAAATACTGGTTGCATTTCCATTTTGTTGCCAGCTTTTGAGTCTACTCTCTGACCTACTTACGGACTCTGATAAATCCAGAAGTTCCAACTCTTACATAGGAAAATCAGATCTATTGGTATTCAAATCAGATCTTGAAACCCTTGTATAATTTGAGTGAGCATTATATTTATTGCAATAGTCAAAACAGATTAAGGTACATTGGGGGGAAACAACATTAATTCAGCTGTAAATAAAATTGCTCCCCCAAGATAACAGGGTCACATATCTCAAAATTAATAATTTCTGTCCAAAGCAGGACCTTTATCTTAGCCCGACTGAATGTTTTTCCTTCAGCTTTTGTCAAGGGCAGATTTTTAAACATCCCCATTAGTGATAGACATTGTGGATGTTCTTTGAAGGTGCCAGACACTGTAGAACATATCCTTTTCTACAGTCCATTTTACAACCTGCTACACAAACGCATGTAACTCCCCCCCTTTTTTGGGTAGTCTAACATCACGGCACAATGATAAAGACTCTCCTCCTGCAAGAGAGGGGAGTGGTTGTGGTCGGGAGCCGGACTCCACCTCAAGCAGGGGGCGTTAGCCCCCTGCCTCCCACTCACCTGGCTGGCCTATGCCCACGGGCAGGCACACAACCAGGTGCCTGCGAGGGGGCGTGTTTAGCAGCCCAAATTGCTGCGGCACCAGCCTTCCGGCCTCACTTTTCGTCGCGGGAGGCCATGGCACGACCCTCGGTGACATCAGGGGAGAGCTTATAGTTGGATTAGGCTCCACCTACTGGTGAATAAACCCCCCTGTTTTAGACTCACCCCTCTCTGAGGCGGTGGAGTCAGCTGACGTAATCCAATGCCTAAGCCAATACCTTTTCATTTGCTGTAATCAATAAAGTTGTGGCCTTTTCTTGCCCATTAACCTTATATTACGTGTCCTCGTGTTTTCATTCCACTACGCGGGGATCGGGTCCTCGAACCACAATATCAGATTAACCCGGAATTAACTGCAAGGGGGGCTGAGGTTTTGTGAATAGTATCTATTGAAGTGCTAAATGGCACTATTTAGCAGGAAGAAATCGCAATGAAATTCCTCATCATTACAAATTTTACATGGCTGTTTATTTGTATATATTTTAAATGTTTTAGGATGTTTTAGGATGCCCTAAATATGTAATGCCTAGAAAAATTTGGATGAAGTAAGTAAGTAAGTAAGCATTACAGGGGGTTGTGCTCCCTTCCAGTTCTAGAATTCTATGATTCCACAAAATGAGAATATGCATGGGAAAGAGGGTCAGCGAGAAGGAAAATCACAGGGGTGTAGAGAAGAACAGACAAAAGCAGACAAAAGCAAGACAGGAAGGACTGAGATGGAAAGCAGAGGTTTTAACCTATGGCACTTATTCATTTGCTGATTTTTAAATCATTTCTAAGCTGCTTAAATCTTAAACAGCGCACTGAGCAACATAAAAACTGTAAAGCAATATAAACCCAACCCATAAAAACAGTAATATAAAGTCATTAAAAAACCAGGAATTTCATCTCTCTGTCTTTCTGTCTGTCTGTCTATCTATTTTGTTCTCTTAGGTGTAATGTTGATGTGCACTGCCTCTGGCTCTGTCCCCAAAGGCATGATGACTACGTGGCGGGCAGGTGGCCAATCAGGTAACACCTCCGGCATCATAAGTGCAAGCATTGGTAGCAATGGATACATCAGCAGTGTAATAGTAGCCCTTAAACTGGCGAACCACATCGTCTGTCAACATTTCTTCCCTGGGTCCCAAACAAAAGTCAGTGAACCTGAAGGTAAAAACTCTCGACACAGTTGGGACTTAGTTTTCCTTTGAAAAGGATGGTTTGGGAGCGGGATGATTGTTTCCAGATTGCTTAAGATTCTCTCAGGGACTGACCATTTCAAGACTGTTTCCTCCTTAATTCAGAAATTTATTTCTGCTTTCCATTATGGCCTGTTGAGATAAGACTTTCCCCACCAGTTGCCATGATATCAGTGCTTGTACTGACTAAAGACACAACTTGAAACTGCAGTCAGTCCGGTGGAGGTCTGAACAGTAATTCTCTTATCTCTGCAGAAAGGTTTTTACTGTTCTTGAACAATACTAAATGCCTGTTTTTATCACAAGGTAACAATGGGAGAAGGAAAGGAAAGAATGTGTACCCTGCAGGGGTCAAGGTGTCTCCCACAATAATTTCCACCCCCATTAAAAACCATTCCCACCTCCAGCCAAGGATCTTCTAACTTTCATCTGCCTGTTGATCATGTTTACCCAGCATAGGGTGACCTAGATGAACAGATGGTGCCCTTCTATTGAAGGCAGATTTTTATATCCTTGCCCTGGTGGCAAAGTACACACATTTAAGGAGCTCTGTACCTAGTTAGCTGCTCCAGGAGCAACTGTGCAGAGATGGTATCATTGGATATGGGAAGTTTTTATCTATCCTTGGTTTTCAAACCCAGCCTATACACCAATACCTTCTCTGGGAAGGCTGGGATGCTTTTTGTGCTGGGCGCTTTCTTTATATATGTTGGGGAAAGGAGCTGTGTAAATATTCCTGGAATCTCCACTATCCCACCGTGTCCTCATCCAGCTCAAGGAAGCCCCATGTATGTGCCACAGATCTTCCTTCTCAGGTCCACACACACAAGAACTTCAGTTAAATCCCCTTTGCTCCTTAAAGCTTTCATTAAGGATCTACACCCTCTATCTACAGATTAAAAATGTTTGTCAGAGAACCCAGCAGAAAATAATCAGCACTAAATGGTGTCATAAATGTTGTCCATCAATTATGTCTAAAATTAATAGCTGTTGCCTCTCCCTTTCTCTCATACTATCCCCACCCCAAAACTTAAAAAGACAAAGGGAACGGTCTCCATGAGAACCTCTATCGCGCCAACCATAAAGAAAGCAGCCTTCAGCGAGCACAGACAATCCTCACCGGCATGGTCATAGGGCTCAATGCAAGTGAAGTTTCTGTCCAGTGGGTGAAGAATGCCCTCCTTGAAGGGCACCATGTGAATCCTGGAGTCTTGAAGGGCAGCATCAAGGATTCCCTCTTGGCCTTCAGCCAGGTGGTTGTCCCCTACTCTGACTGGAACAACGGCACTTCATACTCCTGTACGTTTACCCACACAGCAGGCACTGTGGGGCCCGCCCAGAGGCCTGAGGAGAAATCCCAGGGTGAAAAATGATGCACACCCCATCCTCAGCATCACAACCTCTTCAGCCTATCCTGGATTAAATAATTTCCATGTATCCATGTTTGGCCTAAGGCTGAATAAAAGTGAGCAAACTCACTCTCCTGATGTGATCACTTGATTGAGGTGGTGGGTGGGTTCTGGAAAGAAGTGGGGAATGGATTAATCTCCCTGCCAAATCGTGTTGAAGTTTGAGATGAAAGAAGAGATGAAGAAGGTGTTGAAGGGAATCAACCCAAGGAAGGCCACAGGGCCGGATGGGGTAGCTGGAAGGGTATTGAGAGACTGTGCAGATCAACTAGCAGGAGTTTTCACTGGGATTTTAAATCGATCCCTAGCCCAGGCTATTGTTCCATCCTGCCTAAAGTCCTCTATTATCGTTCCAATAGCAAAAAAATCTAACCCGGAAGATCTGAATGATTTTTGTCCAGTAACACTCACACCTATAATCATGAAGTGCTTTGAAAAGCTGGTACGAAATTATGTCATTGCCTGCCTACCAGAGGGACTGGACACATTCCAATTTGCTTATAAAACGAAAAGATCGACAGAGCACGCTGTGGCGATTGCCCTCCATGCCGTCCTTGCACATTTGGAGCAGCTGGGGGGGGGGTTATGCCAGACTGCTTTTTTTAGATTTCAGCTCGGCATTTAATACCATTCTACCACAACGTCTGATGTCTAAATTGGAAGATCTGGGGCTTCCGTTATCACTTTGTGAGTGGATATTGGACTTTTTGTCAGACCGCCCCCAGAGGGTTCGGTTGGGCCCTTATACCTCTAATATGCTTAAGACTAACACAGGAACACCACAGGGATGCGTACTCAGTCCACTCCTTTATATTCTCTACACGTACGATTGTGTTGCTACTCACCCTAGTAATAGGGTTGTTAAATTTGCAGATGACACAACCGTGATTGGGCTCATCCATGAAAGGGAGGGTGAAACGGATTATAGAGATGAGGTGGAGCGGCTGACAGAGTGGTGCAGAGCTAACAACTTGCTCATAAATACAAGGAAGACATAGGAGCTTGTGGTGGACTTCAGGAGACAGAAGAGCAACGTCCAGGCACATTTGATTGATGGGGTCTGTGTGGAGAGGGTAACAACGTTCAGATTTTTGGGCATTGAATTACAAGAGGATCTGTCCTGGAGTGTCAACACAAGGGGGCTTGTGAAGAAGGCGCAGCAGAGACTGTACCTTTTGAGAATACTAAGGAAAAACCATCTTCCGCAGAAACTGCTGCTTGCCTTCTATCACTGTGCCATTGAGAGCGTGCTCACTTATGGCTTATGTGTGTGGTACGGAAGCTGTACTACCCAGGACAGGATGGGGTTGTGCAGGGTTGTTAAGGCAGCAGAGAGCATTGTTGGCTGCCCACTCTCCACCTTAGAGCAGATTTATGCCACAAGGTGCCATAGGAAGGCACTGGACATAGTAAAAGATCCATCGCATCCTGGTCACTGTCTCTTCGAGCTCTTGCCGTCGGGACGGAGATACAGGACGATGAAGACAAGAATGAGCCGTCTTAAGAACAGCTTCTTCTCCAGAGCGATCTCGGCCCTGAATGGGAAGCCCGGACTTTGAAAGTCATCTAATCTCCCTTGCTGTATTATACTGTATTGTTTAATTAGTGTTTTTATGGAGCAGTCAAGTAATTTCGTTGTCCCCGAAGGGGGCAATGACAATAAAGATATATTATTATTATTATTATTATTATTATTATTATTATTATTATTATTATTATTATTTATTGTAGAAGCAAAGTGTGTTTAGCACATAACCATGAAGTTCACTGGGGGAGCTTTTGGCTAGTCACTGTCTCTTAGCCTATCCTTCCTCACCAGGGTTTAGACTCTCCCCGAGCACAGATTTTTGTGTCTCCCCCCCCCTTGCAGAGCATGTCCTATAAAAAGAAAGGTGAGTGAAGTGACAACAATTCATTTTGCTGACCAGGGTCTTCTGCCTGTTGATCATGTTTACCCAGCATCAGTTGACCTAGATGAACAGGTGGTGCAGTTCTGTTGGAGGCAGATTTTCATATCCTTGCCCTGGTGGTCCAGTCCACACATTAAGGAGCCACATAGCTAGCTGAGATTCCTGCTTTGCAGGGGTTGGACTAGATGACCCTTGGGACCCTTTTCCATGATTCAAGGAAAAGAAAATATGCATGGGAAAGAGGGTCAGAGAGAAGGAAAATCACAGGGGTGTAGAGATGAACGGATGGCAGACAAAAGCAAGAAGTGAAGGACTGAGATGGAAAGCAGAGGTTTTAATCCAAGGCATTTCTTCATTTAATGATTATAAAATCATTTCTAAGCTGCTTTATATATAAAAATAACACACTTAAGGATTGCAAAAAGACAACCTCTATCGCGCCTAGTTCCCCCAGCTGGGGGGCTGGGAGGGATACACGCCCAACAGTGGCGTAGCGTGGGTTGTCAGCACCCGGGGCAAGGCAAGTAATTTGTGCCCCCTAACCCGTGGATTTGTGCCCCCTAACCCTAACCCCCAGATGTTGCGCCCAGTGCGGCCGGCCCCCCCTGCACCCCCCACGCTACGCCACTGACGCCCAATGCCTAAGCCAAGGTCTTCCTATATTTGAAAGGTTAATAAAGTTGTGGCCAAATTTCCATCCCATAACACATTGTCATGAGTCATTATTCCTTTCTGGTTGTCCCTGGGAAGGTCGCCACCTGGTCACGCAATGTTAACCCAGCCTAGGGAGACTTAGATGAACAGGTGGTGCCCTTCTATTGGAGGCAGATCTTTATATCCTTGCCTTGGTGGCCCATTCCACACATTTAAGGAGCTACCTAGCTAACTGTGCAGAGGTTATGGGATATGGTGCGGGATGTAATACATCAGTACAGTAAATTACAACATGCTTTGCTTCCTAGAGTGGACACTGTCAGGCGGGTGTTTAACTTCCTGTTCCCCCTGTAAGTGACTCAGCTGATGGGCATGATTCTATAAAAGGGCAAGTCACGCAGTCATCTTGTCTCAGCTAACTCTCAGTTCATTCTCGCAACCATTTGGGCCCATCCTCACAAAGGATGTAATCCACGTTCTATGTTTGCAACCTGAAGCTTAAAGCCTGCCTTCTAGGATGTGTACTGTGAACAACTTGTGAGTAAACTTATTGTTATACTTTTAAAGACAGACTTGTGTGTCTTTATTGTATTTTCAGAGGGAGATTTAAGAGGGACTATTCAGCTCATAGTAGCGAGGAAAGGAAGTTCCCCCCAAACGTCTGCTTTATATATATTATTTACACAATTTGCCCCATGTTATTGGCTAATTTGCCCCATGTTATAGGCCAATCAGATTGCGGATTCACTTCCACCTGGAGCTGGGTTGGGTGTCTCCTGTGGATCAATCAGACTACTGCATTCTGGATCCTATTGTTCTAGGACCAATCAGACTGCTGCATTTTGGATCCTAATCAACTAAGTACAGAACATCTACCAACTAGCTTCCGCGAATATAGAGGGGATTTGCTCTGCTACATCATTCACTAGCGTGAGTGAAGGAAGGATACTACTTAACAAATATTTCCTTGCCTATTACAGTGGTACCTTGGGTTAAGTGCTTAATTTGTTCTGGAGGTCCGTACTTAACCTGAAACTATTAGCACCACTTTAGCTAATGGGGCCTCCTGCTGCTGCTGCGCCACGGCTGCACGATTTCTGTTCTCATCCTGAAGCAAAGTTCTTAACCTGAGGTAATATTTCTGGCTTAGCGGAGTCTGAAGCGTATGTAACCTGAAGCACCACTGTATTCTAAACATCCCCACAAGGGGGATGTTTTTAGCTCTCTTTGGTTTTCAAACCTAGCCTGTGCAGCAGCCTAAACATGCCAATACCTTCTCTGGAAAGGCTGGGATGCTGGTTGTCTTCCATATAATGTTGGGAAATGGACGCTTGCCCCTTCCTCCGAGTGGGTGGCTGTTGCAGATCCTCATGCTTGGTCACTGTCCCCAAGCAGCCAGAACGCAGATGGTCAGGTAGCCATCTAAGAGTTCCCCTTGACACCTGAGGAGCTGGCAGGATAAGAGGCCTGCTTGGGTGAGAGGGGATGCTTTGCTGCTGGAAGGGCACCAGCAGCCCACCTGCCAGGGCAGCCACTGAGACATTAAAGCCCGCAACACCTTCTGCCCTCAATAATTTTTTCTAGAACCTCCGCTATCTGACTGTGTCCTCATCCAGCTCTAGTAAGCCTAACGGGCCACAGATTTTCCTACTTGGGGCCACACGCACAATGACCCCCGGTCTTCTGTAGAGATTTGAAATGTCAGAGAATCTAACAGATAATATTCAGCACTCCTGCCAAACTGCAAGCCTCCATGATTCTCCGGGGAGAAACCATGACATTTAAACCTTTCCAGGGATTGTAACCTGGATATAAAAGAGAGAGGAGTTGGAGTTATTGAGGAGGCTTACAGATTCATTTTTAAAGCAGTTTTTCTACCACTACTGATGAATGTGAATGTTACAAGACAAGGGCTCCTCTACTCCTTGGGGAACATGTGTCATTGAGAGGAGCAATATTTCCTGACCAGAAAGCAGAATGCAGGTAGATTCTGGGAAAGCCTCATGTAGTTTCACATAATATGATCAACGAGTTGGGATAAAGTTTGGGGACGTCTTGCTGCTGTGAAGCTGGTGTGAAAAATAAAGAAAGGAGGCACGTCCTTCGGAATAACCCTGCCATGCTGAATACATCAGTTGCTTAAAGCATGGTGCTGATATGGCCCAAAGTGTACCTTACGTAGCACTGGTAATAGTGTTGTTCCACATATAGGGATGTTGTACAAGAATAAGGGGCTCAGACAAACATTAGCCAGTCAGTGCTCCCTCATCACAAGGCAGCAAAGAATTGAGTTCACAATGTTCCTTCTCCATTTTGCTATTTCTGCATCTTGTCCTCTAAAGAAATAAGGGAAGATTATATATTTTGTGTTCTCATGTTGTACTTTGATGTTCTGAACTGCCTGTGATCTGCTAATGAAGAGTAGTATACAAATTAAATAATAACAATTAAATAATCCCAATTACACTCAAATTTCTGGAAGGACTTTCTGAGATCCTCACAGAATAGCCTCTTCTTGGATTGTCTGGGTGGAGCTACTGATGGGAAACATATCTCACCAAAGTCTCCCAGGATGCTATATAAGCAGGCCTGGTAGCCCACATGCCATTCACACTGAATCCGAAAATGTGGGCCAAGATCTTCTTACCATTTGTGGGACTCCTTTGTGGGGCCAGCCTGCCACTGACTTCTTCTCAGGCTGCTCCAGGTGAGTTTGCTTCTCTTTCCTTCCTCTTTGCAGCCTTCTCATGCATTTACCTGAAATCTGGGCATCTGGAACCACCCTTAGAAACAGAACAATAACAACCCGTGGATTCTCTTCCTCCAACTTTTCTGCTTATTTGCCAGCAGTAAACGGGATAGTCATTCCAAAGGGACGGATCCCATGGTTCCAAAACAAATACCCTTTTATTAACATTTGTAAGTGCCTGTTTCTGTGTGCTGAGACCTTTGTAGGTTTAGGGGACAGAAGAGACATTCTTCTGATAGGGGCAAAGAAGGCAGGGCTCTCACAAACTATGCAGCTGAAATTATTTAGCTGAGATTCCTACATTTCAGGGGGAGGTTCTATCAGGGAGGTTCTATCTATACAGGGAGCGCAGCTATCATCAAGCCTTGACCGAAGAACCAGTACACTCCTATCTGGGGTGGTCTTCCTCTTCCACCGAGCGTGCAGCTTAGGGAGGGACACACATGAAACAGGGGGACACCTGCTTAGCCAGCCAGGTCAGCCAGATCAGCCCTGGCGATCAATGGGGTGACAGATGTCTCAGTCGGATCACCCTCACATCCATCTTGAGACGTCTCCTGGGGTTCCCAAGTTCAATCATGTATGAGACAATGTGTGCAGAACTAGGAATACACACGATGGAATAATGGGGTTGGGCTAGCACTATAAAATACTGGTTGCATTTCCATTTTGTTGCCAGCATTTGAGTCTACTCTCTGATGGACTTATGGACTCTGATAAATCCAGAAGTTCCAAGTCTTACATAGGAAAATCAGATCAATTGGTATTGACTTGGAACCCTTGTATAATTCGAGTGAGCAATATATTTATTGCAATAGTCAAAACAGATTAAGGTACATGGGGGGGGGGGGGGAAACAACAAGTCAGGTGTAAAAAAAAAATTGCTCCCCCGAGATAACAGGGTCATATATCTCAAAAATAATAAATTCTGTCCAACTCGGGACCTTTATCTTAGCCCGATTGAATGTTTTCCCTTCAGCTTTTGTCAAGGGCAGATTTTTAAACATCCCCAGAAATGATAGACATTGTGGATGTTCTTTGAACGTGCCGGACACTGTAGATCATATCCTTTTCTAATGTCCATTTTACAACCTGCTACGCAAACGCATGTGTCAGAGCTGCCTCAGGTGCTCACAAAGGACCAACTCCAGTTCCTCTTTATATACAAAAGTCTTTATTGAAGTTCAGTTTCGGTTTAACAGCCGCGGCGCGCAGCCCTACGTCTGAAACCCTAGACCGTTCAAGCTCCGTCTGAGTCTCCTCCCCCCAGACACCATTTTAAGACCCTAGCCTTGCTCCACCTCTTCCTCTGCTCTTTCCTCCTCTGGGTCCGCCTGTCAGCTGGGGCCTCGTCCTTCCTAGACTCTTATGACGCTGATTCTCCTGACTCTTCCCCCTGCTTCCAGCGGGCTTTAGGACCTGGTTCCCAATCCGGGTTTTCTGCTGTCCCGCGCGCCTGCACATTTGAACTTGGCGCGCACGCCCAGCCGGCCACCTTCCTCCTGACGGTTACACTGCTCCTGTCACTGCTTCCCCCTTCGGGGGGGCTGGTTGGACCTGACCTCCCCTCCGTTCCCCCACTCTCCGACGGAGGCGTGGTCAGCCCTAACTCATCTTCTCTCCCTGCTGGAGAAGACGCTGGTCCTGACACGTGGGCCTCTTTCCCCCCGCTACGCTCTGGTGTGGAAGCTGGCCCTGATCTCCAGCTGCCGCTTTGGGATTCGCCGCTGGCCCCCCTTGCCCATGGAATCTCTCGGGTCACTGTCATACTCTCCTATGCTCCCCTCAGATCCTTCCCCTTCGCTCTCCATCTCCTCTCTCCCCTGTGCCTCTGTCCCTGAGCCCCTGACAGCATGCTACTCCCCCTTTTTGGGCACAATGAAAATATTTGATTAAGCTGGAATTAACTGCAAGGGGGGCTGAGGTTTTGTTAATAGTATCTCTTGGAGTGCTAAATGGCACTATTTAGCGGGAAGAAATCCCAGTGAAATTCCTCATCATTATATATTCTACATGGCTGCTTATTTGTATATATTTTAAATGTTTTAGGATGCCCTATATTTGTAATGCCTAGAAAAGTTTTGATGAAGAAGTAAGCAAGCATTACAGGGGATTGGACTAGATGAGTACTGGGGTCCCTTCCAATTCTAGAATTCTATTGTAGCAGGAGACCCCCCCCTTCATTACAACGTAATGCACAAGCACCACACACACACACACACACACACACACACACACACACACACACACACACCTCCCACCTCCCCGAGCCCGGAGATGTCCCTTCTAGAGGGGCATCCCCTAAAAGCCTTCCGTAAATAAGGAAGTGCTAGCTTGACAGCTCCGCACGGAACCCCTTTATTTTTGTATATTTTCGCTTAGTAGACCGCAACACTCTACCTCGCCCTATCCTTATTATTTGTGGACCAACTGTCTGAACTCAGGGTCAATCGGCTGCCGTTTCAGCCAATCAGTGTTACTGAACAGCGCCCCTTGTGGCGGCCATGCAGGTACTGCAGGCAGCAGACGCCTGCTTCTCTATCTTTGACAGCTCTCAAATACAAAGTTTCTGAGTCCAATTGACCGTGACTGATTTAATCAAAATGTTGCAAACCGCTTCTGGAAAGGCGAAAGTGCTTTGAACTTCGAGGACAGTATTCTTCATAAATTCAGTATAAATCAGCCGTATATCGGATTTTCACCGGACCACTTTTATTCTGCTTCGTATTACAAGGACTATCAAAGGAGGGTGGCCTGATACCAGTCGGCCATAATCCCTTGACTGAGCAGGCACATACTCTGCAGCCCTTCCCAGTTGACATGGCAACCTTGATAGTCATCTTGATGGGCTCAGACAGAAGACTATCAAGGACACAATGAACTGCATACACTAGTGTATTCAACACGGACTATGACAAAGGGACCGTGACCGGATTCCCCTCAGGGGGCAGGAAACTGTGCCTTTCACTTTGTTTTCTGAAAATGACTCATGGGGAGGGAGAGAAGGGGCCAGGTGTCAGGATACTCAGATTACCTGTGCAACCCCTCCCCCGACCCCTCCTGTTTTTAATGTAGTCATGATGTAAATATGATGTATTTCTAGGGGTGTAACTTAGGGGATTGGACGTGGGTGGCGCTGTGGGTTAAACCACAGAGCCTAGGACTTGCCGATCAGAAGGTTGGCGGTTCAAATCCCCGCGATGGGGTGAGCTCCCGTTGTTCGGTCCCAGCTTCTGCCAACCTAGCAGTTCGAAAGCACAAAGTGCAAGTAGATAAATAGGTACCGCTCCAGCGGTAAGGTAAACGGTGTTTCCGTGTGCTGCTCTGGTTTGCCAGAAGCGGCTTAGTCATGCTGGCCACATGACCCAGAAGCTGTCTGCGGACAAACGCCGGCTCCCTCGGCCAATAAAGCGAGATGAGCGCCACAACCCCAGAGTCGGTCACGACTGGACCTAATGGTCAGGGGTCCCTTTACCTTTAACTTAGGGGATTAGGAGCTAATAAAAGTTGGGGTCTTCTTTTGTTCTGGGCTTCCATCTTGCTTCAACTTGTGGGCGGTGGGAGTCCTGTCGCGACAGTTTTTCTTCAATAAAGACCGAGCCTACAGGCTGCTGATTTGCTCCAAATTGCTCTGGTTGGTGTCTTGATTTCTGCCCAAGGGAGCCCTCGGATTCTCCGGTAACACTATGATTCCACGAAAAGAGAATATGCATGGGAAAGAGGGTCGGAGAGAAGGAAAATCACAGGGGTGTAGAGAAGAACAGATGGCAGACAAAAGCAAGACTGGAAGGACTGAGATGAAAAGCAGATGTTTTAACCTATGGCATTTATTCATTTGCTGATTTTTAAATCATTTCTAAGCTGCTTAAATCTTCAACAGTGCACTAAGCAACATGAAAACTATAAAGCAATATAACCCCCCCATAAAAACAGTAATATAAAGTCATTAAAAAACCAGGAATTTCATCTGTCTATCTATCTATCTATCTATCTATCTATCTATCTATCTATCTATCTATCATCTATCTATCTATCTATCTATCTATCTATCTATCTATCTATCATCTATCTATCTATCTATTTTGTTCCCTTAGGTGTAATATTGGGGTGCATTGCCTCTGGCTCTGTCCCTGAAGGCATGATGATTAAGTGGCAGGCAGGTGGTCAATCAGGTAACACCTCCGGCATCATAAGTGCACGCATTGGTAGCACAGCACACCTCAGCGTTGTAGAAGTAATCCTGGCGGCGTTGGAAGACATCGTCTGTCATGTATTACTCCCTGACTCTGAAACAAAAGTCAATGAACCTGAAGGTAAAAATTCTCGACACAGTTGGGACTTAGTTTTCCTTTGAAAAGCACGGTTTGGGAGCGGGATAATTGTTTCCTGCTTGCTTAAGATCCTCTCAGGGACTGACAATTTCAAGACTGCTTCCTCCTTAATTTAGAAATTTATTTCTGCTTTCCATTATGGCCTGTTGAGATAAGATTTTCCCACCAGTTGCCATGATATCGGTGCTAGTATTGGCTATAGACACAACTTGAAACTGCAGTCAGTGCGGTGGAGGTCTGAACAGTAATTCTCCTCTTATCTCTGCAGAAAGGTTTTCACCGTTCTTGAACAATACTAAATGCATGTTTTTATCAGAAGGTAACAATGGGAGAAGGAAAGGAAAGAATGTGTACCCTGCAGGGGTCAAGGTGTCTCCCACAACCATTCCCACCTCCAGCCAAAGATCTTCTAACCTTCATCTGCCTGTTGATAATGTTTACCCAGAATCAGTTGACCTAGATGAACAGATGGTGCCCTTCTATTGGAGGCAGATTTTTATATCCTTGCCCTGGTGGCCAAGTCCACACATTTAAGGAGCTCCGTACCTAGTTAGCTACTCCAAGAGCAACTGTGCAGAGATGGTATCATTGGATATGGGAAGGTTTTATCTATCCTTTTTCAAACCCAGCCTATACACCGATACCTTCTCTGGGATGGCTGGGGTGCTTTTTGTGCTGGGCACTTTCTTTATACATGTTGAGGAAAGGAGCTGTGTAAATATTCCTGGAATCTCCACTATCCCACCGTGTCCTCATCCAGCTCAAGGAAGCCCCATGTATGTGCCACAGATCTTCCTACTCAGGTCCACACACACAACAACTTTAGTTAAATCTCCTTTGCTCCTTAAACCTTTCATTAAGGATCTACACCCTCTATCTACAGATTAAAAATGTTTGTCAGAGAATCCAGCAGAAAATAATCAGCACTAAATGGTGTCATAAATGTTATCCATCAAGTATGTCTAAACTTAATAGCTGTTGCCTCTCCCTTTCTCTCATACTTTCCGCACCCTAAAACTTAAAAAGACAAAGGGAACGGTCTCCATGAGAACCTCTATCGCGCCAACCATAAAGAAAGCAGCCTTCAGCGAGCACAGACAATCCTCACCGGCATGGTCATTGGGCTCAATGCAAGTGAAGTTTCTGTCCAGTGGGTGAAGAATGCCCTCCTTGAAGGCCGCCATGTGAATCCCCGAGTCTTGAAGGGCAGCATCAAGGATTCCCTCTTGGCCCTCAGCCAGGTGGTAATCCCCTACTCTGACTGGAACAACGGCACTTCATACTCCTGTACGTTTACCCGCACAGCAGGCACCGTGGAGCCCACCCCGAGGCCTGAGGAGAAATCCCAGGGTGAAAAGTGATGCAAACCCCATCCTCAGCATCACAACCTCTTCAGCCTATCCCAGATTAAATAATTTCCATGTATCCATGTTTGGCCTAAGGCTGAATAAAAGTGAGCAGACTCATAGATATCTCATGATGTGATCACTTGATTGAGGTGGTGGGTGGGTTCTGGAAAGAAGTGGGGAATGGATTACTCTCCCTGCAAAATTGTGTTGAAGTTTGATTATTGTAGAAGCAAAGTGTGTTTAGCACATAACCATGAAGTTCACTGGGAGGGCTTTTGGCTAGTCACTGTCTCTTAGCCTATCCTTCCTCACCAGGGTTTAGACTCTCCCCGAGCACAGATTTTTGTGTCTCCCCCCCCCCTTGCAGAGCATGTCCTATAAAAAGAAGGGTGAGTGGAGTGACAACAATTCCTTTTGCTGACCAGTGTCTTCTGCCTGTTGATCATCTTGACCCAGCATCAGTTGACCTCGATGAACAGGTGGTGCAGTTCTGTTGGAGGCAGATTTTCATATCCTTTTTTTTTTTCATTTTTTTTTTAATAAATTTTTATTGGTTTTACAACATTTTTAAGAAAAACAAACAAACACAAAAAATGACAAACATACACGAATAGTTTCAAAGATATTTTCATAAACCTCTTTTCTTGGACTTCCCCATACCCCCCCTCTCTGCATCCCAATGTCCATATTTGAACTAGCAACTCCCAATTGTTACTTTCTAATCTCTGTCATCTTAGTCCTCTTTTATTGTCTAACCTTGTATCCCTGTACCCTATTACTTCTGGCAACCACAACATTTTAACATTCATTCAGTTTATAGTAGTCCTTAAGATAGCTTTTAAATTTTTTCCATTCTTCTTCCACCGTCTCTTTTCGTTGGTCACGGATTCTGCCTGTCATCTCAGCCGATGTCATATAGTCCATCACTTTCATCTGCCATTCTTCCAGAGTAGGTAAATCTTGTGTCTTCCAATACTTTGCGATGAGTATTCTTGCTGCTGTTGTGGCATACATAAAGAAATTTCTATCTTTCTTTGTCACCAATTGGCCGACAATGCCCAAGAGAAAGGCCTCTGGTTTTTTAGGAAATGTACATTTAAGTACCTTTTTCATTTCATTATAGATCATTTCCCAGAAGGCCTTTATCTTCGGGCATGTCCACCAAAGGTGATAGAAAGTACCTTCAGTCTCTTTACACTTCCAACATTTATTATCGGGCAAATGGTAGATTTTTGCCAGTTTGACTGGGGTCATGTACCACCTGTAAACCATTTTCATAATGTTTTCCTTTAAGGCATTACATGCCGTAAATTTGATACCGGTGTTCCATAACCATTCCCAGTCATCTGACATAATGTTGTGTCCAACATCCTGCGCCCACTTAATCATAGCCGATTTAACTGTTTCATCCTGTGTGTTCCATTTCAACAGCAAGTTATACATTCTAGATAAATTCTTAGTATTGGGTTCTAACAATTCGGTCTCTAGTTTTGATTTCTCCACCTGGAAACCGATTTTCCTATCCTGTTTAAAAAATTCCATTATTTGGCGATATTGAAACCAATTTTCTACTTTGTGCTTCAATTTCTCCTGACTTTGTAGTTTAAACTTGTCTCCATCCTGTTCTAAGATTTCCCAATACTTCGGCCATCCGACCTCCATATTGAGTTTCTTCACTGCTTTAGCCTCCACTGGTGACACCCATCTAGGGGTTTTATTTTCCAATAGGTCTTTATATCTTATCCAAACATTAAATAATGCTTTTCTAACAATGTGATTTTTAAAAGTACTGTTAACTTTGTCATACCAAAGATATGCATGCCAACCAAAAGCATTATTGAAACCTTCCAGATCCAAGATGTCCGTGTTCTCGAGGAGCATCCATTCTTTCAGCCAGCAAAAAGCTGCTGCCTCATAGTACAATTTTAGGTCCGGCAGGGCAAAACCCCCTCTTTCTTTAGCGTCAGTCAGTATTTTGAATTTAATTCGGGGCTTTTTGCCCTGCCAGACAAATTTCGAAATGTCTTTGTGCCACCTCTTAAAACATTCCATCTTGTCAAGAATCTGCAAGGTCTGAAACAAAAATAACATTCTAGGCAATACATTCATTTTAATTACTGCAATTCGGCCTAACATTGACAGTTTCAGATTTGACCATATTTCTAAATCCTTTTTAATTTCTGACCAACATTTTTCATAATTGTCCTTATACAAATTGACATTCTTAGGTGTTAAATAAACCCCTAGGTATTTCACCTTCTTGACCACTGTCAAACCTGTTTCCTCCTGAAATTTCTCCTTTTCCATATCTGTTAGGTTTTTCCCTAAAACTTTAGTTTTTTGCTTATTCAACTTAAATCCAGCTACCTGGCCAAATTGTTGTATTATTTCTAAGACCCTTTTCGTACTAGTGTTTGGCTCTTGCAAAGTCAATACTAGGTCATCTGCATACGCTCTTAACTTATAATGTTTAGCTCCGACCTGCACACCTTTGACCTGCTGGTCATTTCTTATCATATTCAGCAACACCTCCAGAACCGAGATAAAAAGTAATGGGGAAATTGGGCACCCCTGTCGTGTTCCTTTTTCTATCTTAAGTTCCTCAGCCACAACATTATTTACAATCAGTTTAGCTTTTTGTTCAGAATATATTGCAGCCATACCATTCTCAAAACCCTGGCCTACCCCCATCCCATGAAGATTCTTCCTCATAAAACTCCAAGAGATGTTATCAAAGGCTTTCTCCGCATCCACAAAGATCAATACTGCTTTAGTGTTTATATTCACCTCCAGCTTTTCCAAGATGTCTATTACATTCCTTACATTGTCTGCTAGGTGTCTTTTAGGGAGAAAGCCTGCTTGGTCTTTATGAATCTTCTCCATCAAAACTCTTTTAAATCTTTTTGCCAAAATGTCTGCAAAAATTTTGTAATCCACATTAAGGAGTGATATTGGGCGGTAGTTCTTGAGTTGGGTCTTTTCAGTCTCTGACTTTGGTATGAGTGAAATATATGCCTCTTTCCACGATTCAGGTGCCCTTTTTCCCTCAAGAATCTCATTACAAACTTCTCTTAGTGGTTGAATCAGCCATTCCTTCAGCGATTTGTAGTATCTAGAAGTCAGTCCATCTGGTCCCGGAGATTTGCCCAGTTGCATATTCTGAATGGCAGCCTCTATCTCTTGTTCTGAGATTCTCTGGTTCAAGTCCATCTTACTTTGCTGAGAGATATTTTGTAATCCATATCTTCCAAGGAATTTGTCTATATCTTCTTCATTTTGCGGGCCTTGGGTGTAGAGTTTTTTGAAGTAACTTAAAAAGCAATTTCTAATTTCATTGGGTTTAGATATGTTCTTTCCATCCACCTCTAGGCTTGTAACTGTATTTAGTTTCTGCCTTTTCTTCAATTGCCATGCCAAAAGTTTGCCACATTTATTTGCTGATTCAAAAGTCTTTTGCTTCATTTGCTTTATCTTCCATTCAATCTCTTGGTTCATCAATTCCATATATTGAGTTTGATATAACTTGATCTCTCTTAAAATGTCCTGAGACTTTGGTTTTGTTCTTAATTTCCTCTCTCCTTCCTTTATCATTTCCAAGATCTTCTCTTTTTTCTCATTTTGTTTTTTCCTCTTTATTGAATTTTGTTGAATCAAAAATCCTCTCATAACCGCTTTACTTGCGTCCCAGATCACTCTTTTCTCCACGTCGGTCCTCAAATTTATTTCAAAATAGTCTTTTAGGGTCTTTTGGGCCTTCGTGAGAATCTCCTTATCTCGAAAGAGGGTGTCATTCATTCTCCATCTAAATTGACCAGTTATTGTGGGTTTCATCTCCATCTTCACGGCGTTATGGTCGGAGCAAGTTTTTGGGCAGATTTCCACTTTCTTAATCTTTGGAGCCAGTCCACTAGTAACCCAGATTTGGTCAATTCTGGTCCAGGTCATCATTGCTTGGGAGAAAAAGGTTCCCTCTCTCTCCAGAGGGTTCCTTGTTCTCCAAATGTCTATCAAGTCCATGTTTTCTGTCATTTCGAAAAAAGTCTTAGGGAGTCTCCCTTCTTTAGTGACTGTTAGTCTTTGTGCCTTGTCCATATTAGTGGAGACCACGCCATTCATGTCTCCCATGATTATCATATTGTAATCCAGATAGTCCGTCAAAGTTTCATGAAGTCTCTTAAAGAAGTCAGATTTGCCTTCATTTGGTGCATAAATTCCAACAACTAGAAATTTTTCTCCTTGTACTTGTATCTCCACAGCCAGATATCTCCCTTGTTCATCTTTGAATATCATTTTTGGAGTCCATTTCTCCTTCACATATATTACCACTCCTCTCTTCTTAACTTTGTCTGATGAAATAAATTCTTGTCCTAGCCTTTTATTTGTGAGTAATCTCCTGTGGGCTCTGGTTATGTGAGTTTCTTGTAAACATATCAAGTCCAATTGTTCTCTGTTCAAAATATGAAATACTTGTCTTCTCTTCAAAGGCCCATTCAGTCCATTACAATTCCAACTAAGGAATTGCAAAGCCATCTTGTTATTTTCTTAAGGCTCCTCCAACAGCTCCAAGTTGTTGCTCTTCTTCTGATGGTGGTGGTTTTTGTCCAAACGAGAGATTCAGGATATCCAGTGCTCTCCTCTGTTCTGCAAGTACGTCCACAGTCCCCTTCTGTAGGTCCTCCTGGTATCTTGCCAAAAATTTGTCTTTATCTTGAATTGTCTTTATTTTCACTTTCTTTGCCTTGTAGTCGAATGACAGTCCTTGTGGGAACTCCCACCTGAAGCGGATAGAATTTTTCTTTAACAAAAGAACCAAGTCCTTGTAGAAGTTTCTTAAATCCAAAATGTATTTTGGTATGTCTTTAAAGATCTGTACAGCTGAATTTCCAATTTGCAAGGCCTTTTCGAAGTGTAGTCCTAAAATTTTATCTCTTTCCTCCTTAGATCTGAGTGTGATCAGACAATCTCTCGGTGTCTTTCTATCTTGCTTTTTACCCAGTCTAAAGGCAGTTGTGATTTTGAATTCGTCTTCCTCAAGGTCCCAGCAATCCGCAAACTCCCGTGTCAAATATTCCACAAGGTTGTCTTTTTCATTCTCCGGAATCAGTCTTAATTTTAAGTTCCTCTCTTTCCTCTGTAACTCCCACAAGGCCAAAGTTGCATCATGCTCATAGACCTTCTTGGCAAGTGGCTCTAATTTCTCCTGCGTCTCTCCAGCAGTGGCTTTGGCCTCTTCGGCAATTTGACGCGTGGTGACGTTTTCCTCGACCAGTTTGTTTATAGATTCTGTATTCTGGTTTAATCTTGTAGATATTTCTGTTAATTTTTGTGTGTTCTCTGAAGTCTGTTTTGTCAGAGACTCCAGAGTCTGGTTTATCTTAAGCAAGGCTTCTGTCACAGCTTCCATAGAAGCGGCTGCTCCTTTGTCTTGTCCTGTTGTTCCAACTAATCCGGCTGTTGCGCCTGAGATTGAGCCTCTTTTCTTTGCTTGTTGCAGCTGCAACTGTTGTTGTTGTTGTTGTTGCTTGATCTTGGCTCTTGTAACTATCTCTTCTTGTGGTCCGCTCATGTCAAGGTCAATTCCCACGGGATTTATTCTCCCTTGGAAAATTCCACTGTCTTAGGCCGTGCCGGACTTTACTTTATCCTCTAGAGGGAGCAAATCAAAATGGCCATAGAAGGAAGTTTCCAAATACAAGAACAAAGGAGACAGTCCAAGATGTAAAAAGAAAGGAGATTAACACAGTCAAAGTCAATGTTGCTAAAGTCTTATAACTTCCAATTGCCACAGTTGCCCAGTATACTGTTTATACTGTTTCTTCTTATAATATACAAAAGTCAGGCACTGTGGAAACTTTGTATCAAAGTGTCACTTCACAGGGAAAAGTCAGATCAGTGTACTAAAAAGGCAGACCGTTTCAAGCTTTCAAATAGATGAGATAGCAGAGGTTTTTTTCCTCCAAATAAATCATGCAGTTGTTAGTCAAATTCACCTCCCCTCTGCCCTGCTTGCTAGAGGGGAGATCAAGGGTCTAAATGTCCGGTTTATATGATCAAAGAGCAGGTCTAAACGGATGCAAGTTTAGAGTTCCGTTGCTTTCACTTTCATGCAGTCGGGGGGAGGCAGACTTCCTTTGTTTAAATCTCCCCGTTTTTAGCCCAATTTCTGAAATTTAAAGGGTCCCGATTGTTTTCCAGCTCTTACTCACGGGAATTCAGTCCAAATTTTCTTTTCAGGAAGGAATCGGCGCTCTCCGCTTATGGCGACGCGGCTTCACTTCGCAGGCTGGGTAGCGACTCTCAGCACCGCGCTCTCTCCCGATGTCGATCCGTAGCCTTTAAAAAGGCTCTTTCACGGTACCGGGGGGCGCGAAGGTGCCCACCGAGTCTCCTTGTTCTCAGGCTTCAGCGCCTGGGATTTTAGGGGTCCCCCGCTCGCCGTAGCGGGTAAGACCCGAACTTGCGAAGCAGTCCTTCTCCGGAGCTCGGAGGTAGGACCGCCATTAAGCGCTGGCACCGACCGGAAGTCCTCCAGATTTTCATATCCTTACCCTGGTGGTCCAGTCCACACATTAAGGAGCTATGTAGCTAGCTGAGATTCCTGCTTTGCAGGGGGTTGGACTAGATGACCCTTGGGGCCCTTCCAACTCAATAATTCCACGATTCAAGGAAAAGAAAATATCCATGGCAAATAGGGTCAGAGAGAAGGGGAATCACAGGGCTGTAGAGACGAACGGATGGCAGACAAAAGCAAGAATTGAAGGACTGAGATGGAAAGGAGAGATTTTAATCCAAGGCATTTCTTCATTCAATGATATTAAAATCATTTCTAAACTGCTTTATATTTAAAAATAACACACTTCAGGAGTGCAAAAATACAATGTGCTGCTGCTGTGAAGCATGTGTGAAAAATAAAGAAGGTAGGCAAACCCTTCAGAATAACCCTGTCAAGAATTCCTGTGTTCATCAGAATGTCATCATAGCCCTTTCTAGATGCTCCTGCTTGTCCTTCCTTCCAAAACTACCATTTCCTAAATGCTGCCTGTCCATCAGGTATCTCTAACTCTAATAACTGTTGCCTCTCCTTTTGTCTCATACTAACCCCCACCGGAAACTTAAAAAGACAAGGCAAATGGTCCCCATGCCAATTTCTATTGCACTGCCAAGAAACCAGCCTTCAGCAAGCACAGACAATGCTCACCGGCTTGGTCACAGGGCTCAATACAAGTGAAGTTTCTGTTCAGTGGATTAATAATAATAATAATAATAATAATAATAATAATAATAATAATAATAATTTATACCCCACCCATCAGGCTGGGCTTCCTCAGCCATTCTGGGCAGCTCCCAACAGAATTAAAAGTACAATAAAACATCAAACATTAAAAACCTCCCTAAACAGGGATGCCTTCAAATGTCTTTGAAAAGTCAGATAGTTGTTTATTTCCTTGACATCTGATGGGAGGGCGTTCCACAGGGCGGGCGCCACTACTGAGAAGGCCCTCTGTTGAGTTCCCTCATTGAGGGTCAGCATGTGAACACCCGAGTATTGACAGCAGCAAGGTTTCCCTCTTGGCCTTCAGCCAGGTGATAGTTTCCTACTCTGACTGAATCAATGACACCATGAAGCTCACCCAGAGGCCTGAGGAGAAATCCCAGAGTGAAAAATGATGCACACCCCTTCCCGAGCATCTCTCTGACTCTGTCCCCGAAGGCATGATGATTATGTGACTGGCAGGTGGCCAATCAGGTAACACCTCTGGCATCATAAGTTCACGCACTGGTAGCACAGCATACCTCACCGTTGCACAACTCATCGTTTCACAGGTGGGAGGGGGCAAAGAGAGAGAGGACAAAGTTAAGCCACGCAGGCAAATCCTGATGTTGGGTTAAAAAGAAAAAGGGTGGAGAGCTTCCTTGTTCTCTGGCTCTCGGCAAGCAACCTTGGCTGGGTCTCCCTAACCGGTGGCCTCCGCTTGCTCTACATGGGCGATTTGGTCGATGGGGGAGGACACACACGCCCTCGTGGTCTAATGAGGGTGACAGGCACCCATTGCTTAAGGCAGTGGTTCTCAACCAGTGTGCCCTGGCATCCTGAGGTGCCTTGAATTGTGGTCAGGGGTGCCGCGGGCAACACTGTCCTCTGTCCCTCTTTCCTTCCCTCCCCCCTATGATGTCCTCTCACATTTCTGACTTTCAAAGGCTTGCACAGCTGTTTGTTGCAAATAAAAGCGAAAGCTGCCTCTGGGGCTGGCCATTGGGTGCTGGTTGCCAGGAGGTGAGGCGGCCTTGAAGTAAGCAAGCAAGCGGGCGAGGAGCCAAGCCGGCCAGTCTGCCAGCCATTGCTGTTTGGAATGGACAGACAAGTGGGAAGCTGGACAAGGAGGCAGGCACCATGCTGGCTTTTATTGTGCTTGCTGTATGCAATGCCTGCCTGGAAGCTGAGTGCCCAGTCCTGAAGGAGAGCCTTTCTTCCATGCAGGCCCGGCAGGGCCCACTGCTGCCATTGCTGCTCCCGGGGCAAGATGCTGGCCTCATTTTCACCCTTGGCCAGTCTCCGTTGGGCCTCCAAGTCTGGGGACATCTTCTTCTCAGGCCCCCGTGGGGCTGTGTGAGGAGGCGCCTCTCTTTAGGGCAGGAAGGGGGCAGCTCTGAGACCAGGAGCGGCAGGGGTGGCCTTTCAGGTGCTATTGAACTATATATTCCATTTTCATTGATGGGCCATTGGTTATGCTGGCTGGGCTATGTTGGAAATGAGTGTGCAACAAGGGTTACTGGTGGTGAAATAAGGGTGGTTGTTTTTTTTGTTGGGGAGGGTAACATGATTAAATTTGAAAAACCCTTGCTGATGACTTAAAAAAAAGAATCCTGCCCCTGGGAAATTTAAGAAGTTTTTCTCAAATTAGTGTTTGAGATCCAAGGTATGGCTGTGCTAGGTGTTGGGTACGGCAGGGGTGGTGTTTGCAAGCTGCCCCATAGGCACCTAATTAGCCACTGTAAGAAAAGCATGGAGGAACAGATGGGCTGCTGGCTAATCCAAAACATTATTCTTATGTTCTTATCCTTTCTTTAAGGGTGTTCTGAGTCTGAGCCCAACCAATAATTTACTGACGTGATGTGGTCATAGTGTTCCACATCATAGTGCTCCAAACCTCTCTGGTATTAGCTAGTGATAGAGGAAGCATAATGTGACAGAATTCAGTCACAATGTCCTCAGTAGACCACCACAGGCAAACGGTAAAGTGGAGAAGGAAATCACTGAGGCAAATAATGCCAGCAGAATTTATTGAGAAAAATTAGGAGGATAAGAATGTGTGGCAGCTCCGTATCAACACAGTGCCCGTTTGGGTCATGACTACCATATTTGGGGATGGGACAGAAAGAGCAGGGGATAAAGTTTTTTTCCTTGTTCTCCCACTCTAAAACAAGGTGCGTTCAGTCGCCTTCAGTGAAGGCAACCCGAAGCCTCCGGAGCGTGGCAGGAGTCCCCGCAGCGCTCTGGAGGCTTCAAGCAGCTAACTTGGAAGCTTGCAGAGCAACGGGAGCGGTGTGCATAAAATGAATTTTCAAGTCAGACCTTTTATGCACTTCCCCCCCTTTTCTTTATGGAAGCAATTAACCCATCACGGATTGTTCCTTAAGCTGGTCTTTAAGAGGCAATGGGCTTGCAGCTACCTTTCACTTTGTAGCGTAGCTGCAATTTAGCCCACGTCCCTTTGAAGAGTCCCTTGGCTCCCCATCTTCCCTGGGCGCTAATTTGACATTGAGATTGGGAAGGGGCTTGACATCATGAGGGTGTCACTGGCCATACACTGAAAGATTGTCAGTGAACTACCCTGCATGAGGGGATATGGGGTGGGCTGCCTGCGTCCACATGTGTCTTGCGGGGCACCCCCATATCCCATTTACACTGAGGAGCCCTAGTTCCCCTGGTTGGGGGGCTGGGAGGGAAACACGCCCAATGACGAAGCCAAGGTCTTCCTATATTTGAAAGGTTAATAAAGTTGTGGCCAAATTTCCATTCCATAACACATTGTCATGAGTCATTATTCCTTTCTGGTTGTCCCTGGGAAGGTCGCCACCTGGTCACGCAATGTTTACCCAGCCTAGGGAGACTTAGATGTGTTAGTATCTCAGCTCACAGTCAGAGGTAAACTGACCTCCCCCGGGCAATTGAGCTAGATACTTGTTTACCTTCCGTCTGCTACTCGCGGCAGGCTAGGTCGTAAACCGGCGATTCTCCTCATTAGATGTGAAGAGAACACACCCTCTGCTTCTCTCTGCTTCTCTCCCTCCCTGCATTCTCCCCAGGGAGGGGAAATGAGACAGACAGGAGTCCTATTTACATGTTTTATTCCTGTCATTCAGCAGTACATAGAAAACGTGACTGCACCCTTCAGACTCCATCAGAAGAGTCACAGCTCCTCCCCTGTGCATCCAGAACAGGTCAGATGACACTCTGAGCTAACATCCGGTGCTCAGTACAGAGAATAGACTCCTCCTTTTTGCCAACAGTACATCTGCAAACCACAACATCCTGTTTTGCATTCCAGCCATCTGGAGCTGGCTTTTGCATTGCTGCTTTTATCCAACAACCTCCCCCAAAAGCATCAATAGGCAAAACATGATCCAGAGAAGAAAACAAACAGTTGTTGTACACATAACAGTCCCCTGTTGTTTCAGTTCCACCCTTGGAACTCCCCACCACTGGTTCCACCAGTGTACCTCTCTGGTTGTCTGGTTTCCAAGGAATGAGTGCTTCTGCATTACCTTGGCTAGCTACTCTCTGTTGTGTCTTTGTCTCTGACTTAGACACTGCTTTAACCTGCTTTGAGTTGTTGACAATAGCAACACATGCAACAGCTAAGTTAGCAAATTCTTTTGAGTACCTCTTTGGTGGTACACCCTTTGTAACTCTCTCAGACCTGTGTACGAGGTTCTGATCCTCTGTGCTCACTGGTTCAACCTCTGGACTTTGTTGAGAACCAGTAGCAAACAGTGGTTCATCCTTCACCTGTGAAGCTCTATCCATTGTGTGAGATTTTCTCTCAATGACTGTTACAACTGAACTCTCTGAGCTATCAGTGTCATCATCAGTACCACTGTAATCTATGACATCAGAAAAATCATCATCATCAGAATCACCACCTGTGGGAAATGTGAGAATAACTACCCGCTCTTGTTCCGGAGCACTCTCTAGAAACTCTGTGAGAATCACCTGACCAGATTCAGACAAAATTACTCTGTAGAGACCCTTTTCATATCCCACAAAAATGCCTCTGGCATTCTTTACTCCACCTGGAGCTTCTGTTCTCACATGAGACCCGAAAACCTTGAAATAGGCAACAGAAGGTTTTCTATGGAACAGCTTCTCAAAAGGAGAACATCCCAACTCTGTTGAGACCTTTCTCACCCACACGTGAAGATAGGACGCTAGCAACTCGGCCCAATATTCATGTGGCAAACGTGAACTCAGCAATTGCGCATTCATCCCCTTTTGCAATTCTTTGTTCACCCTCACACAGACCCCCCTGTTCCACGCTTCGGCTGAAACAGCAACTTTGTGGTCTATTCCTCTTCCATCCAGGAACTTCTGAAACTTCTGTAACAGAAAAATTTGCTTCTCATCTGTGAAGAGACAATCAATGTTAGCATCATGCATATTTTTAACCTTGTCACAAAACTCCTGAAACTTTTCTAAAGTTTCTTGCGGTTTTTCCATCACAAAAACCCAAGAATAATTAGTGAAACAATCAACACACACAAGGTAAAATCTTGCACCGCCTCTAGATGGTTCTAGAGGACCAATCACATCAGCATACACCCGCTGAAACGCTCTGTCGACCTTCTTGGTCACCTTCCTGGTGCTCGTGTTGGTCACACCTGCAAGAGAGATTTCGTTAGAATCAGAAGAATTACATTTCATGTAATCACTTTGATCAAAAGTCAACAAATACAGTCCATCTTTCTCTCTGGCAGTAAGATACAGTTCTCCATCTTTGTAGATCTTGCATCTCTTAGCATCATAGGTCAGTTTCAGTCCTTTCTTTGCAATCTGCGACACACTCAGCACATTAAATCTCAGTTCTGGGACCAGGTAAACATTGCTTATAGTCAAGTTCAGACTCTCAAGATACATAGTCCCAATTCCGGTCGCTTCCAACTCTTGACCGTTGGCTTGTTTCACAGCGAAGCTTTGCTTCTTCAACGTTGAAAACAGTTCTCTGTGCGGGCACATATGAACTGTCGCGCCCGTGTCGATTATGAAGGCGTTCCCAACATCTGGCGTTGTTCCTTTCGCCATCATAGCCTTTGCAGGTTTCACCTGGCACTTGGTACGGCTTTTGCCTGACGCCTCAGGCTTCGTAGAGCTGCTCTTCGCTCCTTTTGACAGGCATGGCTTTCTACAGTTTCGCTGTAGATGCCCAGTCTGTCCACAATTGTAACATCGGACAGCGCTCAATGCTGTAGCATGCTCTGCAGTAGCACCAGCAGCGGGAAGATTTGAACTCTGTTCTTCCCTCCCCCTGTCCTTCACTTCCAGTGCAGCAAGTCTGTCGTGTTCATTCAGAACGATGGCACACACCCTTTCCGCGGTCAGGTCTTGAGCCGGAAGGGAACCAAGCTGACTGGCAACAACCTTGTAGGTCCGGTTAAGGCTGTTTATCATCATGAAGCAAAACACTTCCTCCTGTAGACGGAAATTGCGATCCACCATCTGTTGACGCAGAAACTGTTAGTATCTTGGCTCACAGGCAGAGGTACCTGGCCTCCCCCGAGGCAATTGAGTGAGATACTGTGTTTACCTTCCGTCCGCTACTCCCCGGCAGACTAGGTAAAGAACCCGGCGATTCTTCTCATTAGACGTGAGAATCATAGAATCATAGAATCATAGAATCATAGAGTTGGAAGAGACCACAAGGGCCATCGAGTCCAACCCCCTGCCAAGCAGGAAACACCATCAGAGCACTCCTGACATATGGTTGTCAAGCCTCTGCTTAAAGACCTCCAAAGTAGGAGACTCCACCACACTCCTTGGCAGCAAATTCCACTGTCGAACAGCTCTTACTGTCAGGAAGTTCTTCCTAATGTTTAGGTGGAATCTTCTTTCTTGTAGTTTGGATCCATTGCTCCGTGTCCGCTTCTCTGGAGCAGCAGAAAACAACCTTTCTCCCTCCTCTATGTGACATCCTTTTATATATTTGAACATGGCTATCATATCACCCCTTAACCTCCTCTTCTCCAGGCTAAACATGCCCAGCTCCCTTAGCCGTTCCTCATAAGGCATCGTTTCCAGGCCTTTGACCATTTTGGTTGCCCTCCTCTGGACACGTTCCAGTTTGTCAGTGTCCTTCTTGAATTGTGGTGCCCAGAACTGGACACAGTACTCCAGGTGTGGTCTGACCAGAGCAGAATACAGTGGCACTATTACTTCCCTTGATTTAGATGCTATACTCCTATTGATGCAGCCCAGAATTGCATTGGCTTTTTTAGCTGCCGCGTCACACTGTTGGCTCATGTCAAGTTTGTGGTCAACCAAGACTCCTAGATCCTTTTCACATGTACTGCTCTCAAGCCAGGTGTCACCCATCTTGTATTTGTGCCTCTCATTTTTTTTGCCCAAGTGCAATACTTTACATTTCTCCCTGTTAAAATTCATTTTGTTTGTTTTTGCCCAGTTCTCTAATCTGTCAAGGTCGTTTTGAAGTGTGATCCTGTCCTCTGGGGTGTTAGCCACCCCTCCCAGTTTGGTGTCATCTGCAAATTTGATCAGGATGCCCTTGAGTCCATCATCCAAGTCGTTGATAAAGATGTTAAATAAGACCGGGCCCAAGACAGAACCCTGTGGCACCCCACTAGTCACTCTTCTCCAGGATGAAGAGGAACCATTGATGAGCACCCTTTGGGTTCGGTCAGTCAGCCAGTTACAAATCCACTGAGTGGTAGCAGAGTCAAGACCGCATTTTACCAGCTTCTTTACAAGAATATCATGGGGCACCTTGTCAAATGCCTTACTGAAATCAAGGTAGGCTATATCCACTGAGTTCCCTTCATCTACCAGGCTTGTAATTCTGTCAAAAAATGAGATCAGGTTAGTCTGACATGACTTATTTTTCAGAAATCCATGCTGACTATTGGTGATCACAGCATTCCTTTCTAGGTGCTCACAGACTGTTTGCTTAATGATCTGCTCCAGAATCTTCCCTGCTATTGATGTCAGACTGACTGGGCGGTAATTATTTGGGTCCTCTCTTTTCCCCTTTTTGAAAATAGGGACAACATTTGCCCTCCTCCAGTCTGCCGGGACTTCGCCTGTTCTCCAGGATTTCTCGAAGATGACTGCCAGTGGTTCTGAGATCACATCTGCCAGTTCTTTTAATACTCTTGGATGCAGTTCATCTGGCCCTGGAGACTTGAATACATCTAAACTAGCCAAATATTCTTGTACTGTCTCCTTAGTTATTCTGGGCTGTGTTTCCTTTGCTGAATCATTTGCTCCAAATTCTTCAGGTCGGGCATTGTTTTCTTTATCGGAGAAGACTGAGGCAAAGAAGGCATTGAGGAGTTCAGCCCTTTCTGTGTCCCCTGTTTGCATTTCACCATCTTCTCCTCTGAGTGACCCCACTGTTTCTTTGTTCTTCCTTTTGCTACGAACATACCCATAAAAGCCTTTTTTGTTGCTTTTAACCTCTCTAGCAAGCCTGAGTTCATTCTGTGCTTTAGCTTTTCTGACTTTGTGTCTACACGTGCTGGCTATTTGTTTGAATTCCTCTTTGGTGGTTTCCCCCCTTTTCCATTTTTTGTACACATCCTTTTTTAATCTTAACTCAGTTAAAAGTTCTTTAGATAGCCACCCTGGCTTCTTTAGGCACCTTCCATGTTTCCGTCTCATTGGTATTGCCTGATGTTGTGCTTTTACTATCTCCCTCTTAACAAACTCCCAGCCATCATGAACTCCCTTTCCTTTTAGTATTGCTGTCCATGGGATCTCACCCAGCACTTCCCTAAGTTTTATGAAGTCGGCTTTCTTAAAGTCAAGAAATTGAGTCCTAGTATGCTTGGCTGCTCCTTTCCGCTGTATAGTAAACTTCAGAAGAGCATGATCACTCGCGCCTAATGATCCTTCCACTTCTACCCCACTAACCAGGTCATCAACATTGGTTAGGACCAGATCTAAAATGGCTGTTCCTCTTGTTGCTTCTCCCACTTTCTGGACAATGAAGTTGTCTGCAAGGCCAGTGAGGAATCTGTTTGACCTTATGCTCTTGGCTGAGTTTGACGTCCAACAAATATCCGGGTAATTGAAGTCCCCCATTACTACTATCTCCCTTCCTTTTGCATGCTTGGCCATCTGTTCCAGGAAGGCATCATCTATGTCCTCCGTTTGGCTTGGGGATCTATAGTAAACTCCCACAATGAGGTCTCTGTTATTCTTCTCTCCCTTAATTTTGACCCAAATGCTCTCACATTGGCTTTGAGGTTCTAAATCTTGGATCTCTTCACAGGTATACACATCCCTGACATATAACGCCACTCCTCCTCCTTTCTTGTCTGGTCTGTTTCTCTGAAATAGATTGTATCCCCCCATTATTACATTCCAATCGTGGGACTTATCCCACCAGGTTTCAGTGATGCCTATTATGTCATATTTAGTTTGCTGTACCAAGAGCTCAAGCTCATCTTGTTTATTTCCCATGCTTTGCGCATTAGTGTACAGACATTGAAGTCCATTAATCATTCCCCCGTGTCTCTTATTTAAGGATTTTTTCCTCCCACCACTAGGTCCGTGTGCTGTTTGCTCCATTTGGTCTATGACATTTGGATGATCATCTTCATTAATTGATAGACTCCTACCTTCAGGAGCACTGTCTCCCTCCCCCACATTAGTCAGTTTAAAGCTCTCCTGATGAGGTTTCTGAGATTTTTGGCAAAAACATTCCTCCCAACCGTTGTGAGGTGCAGCCCATCACTTGCCAGAAGTCCATCTTCAAGAAACTGCAGTCCGTGATCTAAGAATCCAAACCGTTCCTGTTTACACCATTTGCGAAGCCAGCTGTTCACTTCCACTATTTTCCCCTCTCTCCCTGGGCCACGTCGTTCAACTGGGAGGACAGACGAGATGACAATTTGTGCATTTAGTTGCTTCAATTTCCTGCCGAGAGCCTCGTAGTCTCTTTTGATCTTCTGGAGGCTATTGCTTGCAGTGTCATTGGTTCCCACATGAACCAAGAGGAAGGGGTATTTGTCAGTGGGTTTTATGATTCCTTGCAGTCGTTCAGTTACATCTTGGATCTTAGCCCCGGGGAGACAGCACACTTCCCGAGACATCTTGTCAGGCCCACAGATCACTGCTTCTGTTCCCCTCAGTAGGGAATCCCCTATCACCACTACACGCCTCCTCTTGGGTTTGGTCGGGGTTCTTCCGTGAGCTGTCCGTTCCAAGGTCGCCTGCACATTCCCTGAGGACTGACTTTGCTGCTCGTCTTCATATACCTGATCGACTGTAATGAGGGAGAGATCCTCAAATGGAGTCTGCTCTTCGTCTTCCATGCTAGGGGAGAAGAACACACCCTCTGCTTCTCTGCTTCTCTCCCCCTCCCTGCATTCTCCCAGGGAGGAGAAAGGAGACAGACAGGAGTCCTTTTTACATGTTTTATTCCTGTCACTCAACAGTACATAGAAATGTGACTGCACCCTTCAGACTCCATCAGAAGAGACTCAACTCCTCCCCTGTACTTCCAGCACAGGTCACATGACACTCTGAGCTAACTTCCGGTGCTCAGTACAGAGAATAGGCTCCACCTTTTCCCCAGCAGTACAGCAGCAAACCACAACATCCTGTTTTGCATTCAAGCAATCTGGAGCTGGCTCTTGCCTTGGTGCTTTTTCCCAACAGAAACTTCATTTCTGTCAGGTGCGCTTGAACATCTCCATCAGGCGCTAATCTCAGATTGGTCAATTTCTCAAAATACAGCAACGCTGAAGAACCAGCATCTCTCTGATGCGTTGTACGTAGCGTGTCCCAAACCTCTTTCGCGTGTTCTAAACTCTGAATATGCACCAACTGCTCATCTGAGACACACAGAATTATAGCAGTCCTGGCCCTCATGTTCCGTGATTCCCAACCTCCGGTTGGTGCTGCAGGGATGGGGTTTTCAATTACATCAAAAAGCCTCTGATTCTGCAGCAGGGCCTTCATCTTTACAGACCAAGATGAATAATTGTCATTATTTAAGGGAGGTGGGTAAGGCAGAGCTCCCCCCTTCTTGGCATCCATCTTGAAGCCAAGCCTCTTCAGCTCACACTCTCAAGCAAGCTGTAAAATCCAACAGTTGTTTCCTGTCTTCTCTAGCAGGCAAACTGCAAGTTGTTTACGCTCTTGGCACCTGGCAGCTAAACGCTGGCTGCTATGGAAAGTCCCTTCCAAGAGCTCGTAAACTTTTAGCCAAAACACTCCGTGGTTTTGTTTTGCTTTTCCCAGCCTCACAGGCCAGCCTCTCTGCCAGTAACTTTCCACGATCGTTACTTAGCAACAGTGCATACAGGACTTCTTATCTTAACCACAAGAATTTGTGGAATGCAGGCTAAGCT
Organism: Podarcis bocagei; assembly: GCF_964188305.1. Lineage (NCBI taxonomy): Eukaryota > Metazoa > Chordata > Lepidosauria > Squamata > Lacertidae > Podarcis > Podarcis bocagei. The sequence goes on along the minus strand of NC_138138.1, from coordinate 50,559,254 downwards.
TCCAAGTTGCAGGCCTCTTCTCCCGGAGCTGTATTTTTCAAAACGCAGCTCCCCCATGAACCAGAGAATTAATCAATCTGCGTTCACACCTTTTAGCCCGAACTGCAGCATACCTTGAGTCCGTTGCTAGGAAAACAGCTTCCTCTGGGTCCAGGCGTCGGTTCAGCGTCTGGCTGCTCTTAGACGTGTATCTCCTCCCTTGGAGCAGAGGAGGACAATTCACCAGCCTCTCATGCAGATGTTCGATGAATCGCAACCACTGAATGCTGCCATATGTTAGTATCTCAGCTCACAGTCAGAGGTAAACTGGCCTCCCCCGGGCAATTGAGCTAGATACTTGTTTACCTTCCGTCTGCTACTCGCGGCAGGCTAGGTCGTAAACCAGTGATTCTCCTCATTAGATGTGAAGAGAACACACCCTCTGCTTCTCTCTGCTTCTCTCCCTCCCTGCATTCTCCCCAGGGAGGGGAAATGAGACAGACAGGAGTCCTATTTACATGTTTTATTCCTGTCATTCAGCAGTACATAGAAAACGTGACTGCACCCTTCAGACTCCATCAGAAGAGTCACAGCTCCTCCCCTGTGCATCCAGAACAGGTCAGATGACACTCTGAGCTAACATCCGGTGCTCAGTACAGAGAATAGACTCCTCCTTTTCACCAACAGTACATCTGCAAACCACAACATCCTGTTTTGCATTCCAGCCACTGGAGCTGGCTTTTGCATTGCTGCTTTTATCCAACAAGATGAACAGGTGGTGCCCTTCTATTGGAGGCAGATTTTTATATCCTTGCCTTGGTGGCCCATTCCACACATTTAAGGAGCTACCTAGGTAACTGTGCAGAGGTTATGGGATATGGTGTGGGATGTAATACATCAGTACAGTCAATTACAACATGCTTTGCTTCCTACAGTGGCAGGCAGGTGTTTAACTTCCTGTTCCCCCTCTAAGTGACTCAGCAGATGGGCATGATTCTATAAAAGGGCAAGTCACGCAGTCATCGTCTCAGTTAACTCTCAGTTCATTCTCGCAACCATTTTGTTGTCTGCTGGCTCTCAGCCAGCCGCACTTGGGCCCATCCTCACAAAGGATGTAAGCCACGTTCTATGTTTGCAACCTGAAGCTTAAAGCCTGCCTTCGAGGATGTGTACTGTGAACAATTTGTGAGTAAACTTATTGTTATACTTTTAAAGACAGACTTGTGAGTCTTTATTGTATTATTTACACAATGGGGCCCACGTGATTGGCTAATTCCGGGATTCTCCTGTAGGCCAATCAGGTTGCGGATTCACTTCCACCTGGAGTTGGGTTGGGTGGCTCCTGCGGACCAATCAGACTCCTGCATTCTGGATCCTATTGTTCTAGGACCAATCAGACTCCTGCATTCTGAATCCTATTGTTCTAGGACCAATCAGACTGCCGCATTTTGGATCCTGTTCAACTAAGTACATAACATCTACCAACTAGCTTCCGTGAATATAGAGGGGATTTGCTCTGCTACATCACTCACTAGCATAAGTGAAGGAAGGATACTACTTAACAAATATTTCCTTGCCTATTACAGTGGTACCTCGGGTTAAGTGCTTAATTTGTTCTGGAGGTCCGTACTTAACCTGAAACTATTAGCACCACTTTAGCTAATGGGGCCTCCTGCTGCTGCTGCGCCACGGCTGCACGATTTCTGTTCTCATCCTGAAGCAAAGTTCTTAACCTGAGGTAATATTTCTGGGTTAGCGGAGTCTGTAACCTGAAGCGTATGTAACCCGCGGTACCACTGTCTCCTAAACATCCCCACAAGGGGGATGTTTTTAGCTCTCCTTGGTTTTAAAACCCAGCCTGTGCAGCAACCTGAACATGGCAATACCTTCTCTGGAAAGACTGGGATGCTGGTTGTCTTCCATATAATGTTGGGAAATGGACGCTTGCCCCTTCCTCCGAGTGGGTGACTGTTGCAGATCCTCGTGCTTGGTCGCTGTCCCCAAGCAGCCAGAACGCAGATGGTCAGGTAGCCATCTAAGAGTTCCCCATGACACCTGAGGAGCTGGCAGGATAAGAGGCCTGCTTGGGTGAGAGGGGATGCTTTGCTGCTGGAAGGGCACCAGCAGCCTACCTGCCAGGGCAGCCACTGAGACATAAAAGCCTGCAACACCTTCTGCCCTCAATAATTTTTTCTAGAACCTCCGCTATCTGACTGTGTCCTCATCCAGCTCAAGTAAGCCTAACAGGCCACAGATTTTCCTACTTGGGGCCACACACACAATGACCCATGGTCTTCTGTAGAGATTTGAAATATCAGAGAATCTAACAGATAATATTCAGCACTCCTGCCAAACTGCAAGCCTCCATGATTCTCTGGGGAGAAACCATGACATTTAAACATTTCGAGGGATTGTAACCTGGATATAAAAGAGAGAGGAGTTGGAGTTATTGAGAAGGCTTACAGATTCATTTTTAAAGCAGTTTTTCTACCACTACTGATGAATGTGAATGTTACAAGACAGGGGCTCCTCTACTCCTTGGGGAACATGTGTCATTGAGAGGAGCAATATTTTCTGACCAGAAAGCAGAATGCAGGTAGATTTTGGGAAAGCCTCAGGTAGTTTCAGATAATATGATCAACAAGTTGGGATAAAGTTTGGGGAGGTCTTGCTGCTGTGCAGCTGATGTAAAAAATAAAGAAGTGAGGCACGTCCTTCGGAATAACCCTGCCATGCTGAATACATCAGTTGCTTAAAGCATGGTGCTGATATGGTCCAGAACGTACCTTACGTAGCACTGGTAATAGTGCCAGTTGCACATATAGGGATGTTGTACATTAATAAAGGGCTTTTGTGATATCATGTTGTACTTTAATGTTCTGAGCTGCCTGTGATCTGCTAATGAAGGGTGGTATATAAATTTAATAATAACAATTAAATTATCTCAATTACACTCAAGCTTCTGGAAGGACTTTCTGAGAACCTCACAGAATAGCCTCTTCTTGGATTTTCTGGGTGGAGCTACTGATGGAAAACATATCTCACCGTAGTCTCCCAGGATGCTATATAAGCAGGCCTGGTGGCCCACATGCCATTCACACTGAATCCGAAAATGTGGGCCAAGATCTTCTTACCATTTGTGGGACTCCTTTGCGGGGCCAGCCTGCCACTGACTTCTTCCCAGGCTGCTCCAGGTGAGTTTGCTTCTCTTTCCTTCCTCTTTGCAGCCTTCTCATGCATGTACCTGAAATCTGGGCATCTGGAACCACCCTTAGAAACAGAGCAATAACAACCCTTGGATTCTCTTCCTCCAACTTTTCTGCTTATTTGCCAGCAGTAACTGGGATAGTCATTTCAAAGTCTTTCCAAAAATACCCTTTTATTAACATTTGTAAGTGCCTGTTTCTGTGTGCTGAGACCTTTGTAGGTTTAGGGGACAGAAGAGACATTCCCTGGTGATCAATGAGGTGACAGATGTCTCAGTCGGATCACCCTCACATCCCTCTTGAGACGTCTCCTGGGGTTCCCAAGTTCAATCATGTATGAGACAATGTGTGCAGAACTAGGTATACACAGGATGGAACTATAGCACTATAAAATACTGGTTGCATTTCCATTTTGTTGCCAGCCTTTGAGTCTACTCTCTGACCTACTTACGGACTCTGATAAATCCAGAAGTTCCAACTCTTACATAGGAAAATCAGATCTATTGGTATTCAAATCAGATTTTGAAACCCTTGTATAATTCGAGTGAGCAATATATTTATTGAAATAGTCAAAACAGATTAAGGTACATGGGGGAGGGGGACAACATCATGTCAGGTGTAAATAAAATTTGCTCCCCCAAGATAACAGAGTCACATATCTCAAAATTAATAATTTCTGTCCAACTCAGGACCTTTATCTTAGCCCGACTGAATGTTTTCCCTTCAGCTTTTGTCAGGGGTAGATTTTTAAACATCCCCAGAAATGATAGACATTGTGGATGTTCTTTGAATGTGCCGGACACTGTAGAACATATCCTTTTCTAATGTCCATTTTACAACCTGCTACGCAACCGCATCCTACCACCCCCCCTTTTTGGGTAGTCTAACATCACGGCACAATGAAAATATACGATTCTATCTGTCTGACATTAACCCAGAATTAACTGCTAGGGGGGCTGAGGTTTTGTTAATAGTATCTCTTGGAGAGCTAAATGGCACTATTTAGCGGGAAGAAATCTCAATGAAATTCCTCATCATTATATATTTCACGTGGCTGTTTATTTGTATATATTTTAAATGTTTTAGGATGCCCTATATCTGTAATGCCTAGAAAAGTTTTGATGAAGTAAGTAAGTAAGCATTACAGGGGGTTGGACTAGATGAGCACTGGGGTCCCTTCCAATTCTAGAATTCTATGATTCCACGAAAAGAGAATATGCATGGGAAAGAGGGTCAGAGAGAAGGAAAATCACAGGGGTGTAGAGAAGGACAGATGGCAGACAAAAGCAAGACTGGAAGGACGGAGATGAAAAGGAGAGGTTTCTATGCTGCTGAAATCTTAAACAGTGCACTAAGGAACATAAAAACTTTAAAGCAATATCAGAAAAACCATAAAAACAGTAATATAAAGTCATTAAAAAACCAGGAATTTCATCTGTCTGTCTGTCTATCTGTCTATCTATTTTGTTCCAATATTGGTGTGCAATATTGGTGTGCACTATCTCTGGCTCTGTCCCCGAAGGCATGATGATTATGTGGCAGGCAGGTGGTCAATCAGGTAACACCTCCGGCAGCATAAGTGCAAGCACTGGTAGCACATCATACCTCAGCCTTTCAGTACAAGAAGTTGAGCAGGAGGTAACGTTCGTCTGTCGACTATCCATCCCTGGGTCCCAAACAAAAGTCAATGAACCTGAAGGTAAAAACTCTTGACATATTTGGGACTTAATTTTCCTTTGGAAATCATGGTTTGGGAGCAGGATGATTGTTTCCAGATTGCTTAAGATCCTCTCAGGGACTGACCATTTCAAGACTGCTTCCTCCTTAATTCAGAAGTTTATTTCTGCTTTCCATTATGGCCTGTTGAGATAAGACTTTCTCCACCAGTTGCCATGATATCGGTGCTAGTACTAAAGACACAACTTGAAACTGCAGTCAGTCGGGTGGAGATCTGAACAGCAATTCTCCTCTTATCTCTGCAGAAAGGTTTTCACCGTTCTTGAACATTACTTGTCAGGGGTTCAGAGACAGAGGCACAGGTGAGGGAGGAGACGGAGAGCGACGAGGAAGAATCCCAGGACAGTGAGGAAGAGGATGACAAAGATTTGAGATCTTCCATGAGTCTCTCAAGTGAATCGGAGGATTCTCAGGAGGGGGCGCCCCTAGTCAGGACAAGGGGGGTCACAGGAGGGACCTGCCAGGAGCAGGGAAGCAGCAGGGAAACCCCGAGCGGGAGTGGGAGATCGGGGCCGGCTTCCCAGCAGGAACGAAGGGAAGAGAGGGGGGTTCCCAGTGTGACACACGGAGCGGAGCAGGAAAGAGACAGGGGAAGGAGATCTGGGGAGAACGTCCTGGCGGAAGAGGCGGAGAGTAGTACAGGGAGTAGTGTAAGTGTCAAAAGGAAGGTCAGGGGTAGCGAGCGCACGCCAAGTTCAAATGTGGAGGCGTGCGGAAATGGAGAAAGCCCGGAGGAGGAGCCCAGCCCCAAAGCACGAAGGAGGGGGGAAGAGGCATCTCAGGAATCCGCTTCAGGAGAGAGCAGGAGGGAAGGAACCCAGGGGGGCAGAAAGACCCTGCGGAAAAGGAAAGACAGGAAGAGGTGGTCTAGCACAAGCCTCTTAAGTTGGTGCAGGGGCGGGACCGATTCAGAGGGGACTTCAAATGTCTAATGTTAGAGACTCGGGGCTGCGCGCCTCGGTTGTGGAATCAATAATGAACTGCAATAAACATCCTTGTATATAAGAAGAGCTTGGCGTTGGTCTTTTGTGAGCTGAGACCTGAGGCAGCCTCTGACAGTAAGTCCCCTCTCTAAGATACGCAAATTTTTTTTTTGCAAAGCTCACGAAGTTTGGCAGCCATGAGTATGGAGCAGCAGATAGCTGAGCTACGCAACGCAGTCTCCCAGCTTATCACTGAGGTAGCGATCTCCCAGAAGAGGGGGGAAGAGGCGGAAAAGCGGTGCCAAGATCTGCAAGCCAGGTGGGATCATGCATGCCAGGTGGGGTTCCCGGGGGCCAAAGCTGCTGGAGTAGCACTGGGCAGAAGAGGAGGCAACTTGGTAGCCCACTTCGATGGGGACCTGAAGCAGTACCCCAGTTTTAGAGCAGACGTAGAATATGCGTTGCATTTGCTTCGCGACGACTTTAAAGATGAAGAGGAGAAAGTGGGTTTCATTGTGTCCCACTTGCATGGGGAAGCGAGGGCTTGGCTGCGCAATCTGTGGCACGAGGATTTCCCTGCTCGAAGGGACTCTGATGAATTTATCAAATGCATGGACGCTTGCTTTCAGTCTAGCGTGGATGTGGATGTGGCACGCCAGCAGATCCATGGTTTAAGGCAAGGCAAGGCTTCCGTACGTCAGTACCATGCTCGCTTTTTCACCTTGCTGAATGTGCTGCGATGGGAGAAAGATTCTCTGGCTGTCAGAGACTTATTTTGGGAGGGGCTCTCTGGCCCGGTGAAGGACGAGCTGGCTAGGGGGGACAGACCTAAAACCCTGGCAGACGTGGTGCAGCGTGCGCTTGCCATTGGAGTGCGCCAGGAAGAACGCCCTTGGCGCAATGTGGGGGGTAGCCAGCTTCACGCACCGTCTAGAGTGCCTCCTTTGTTTCCCAGAGATCCAGGACGTCCGCGTCTCTCCCCTCAGCTGCAGCCAGGGGAGGAGCCTATGGAACTGGGGAGTGCAAAGGCTCAGTCAGCAGCCGGAGCCCCAGCGTCCGGAACAGTCAAGAAGAAGCCTCCTAGAGGGAACAGGAAGTGTTACGTCTGTGACAGTGCAACGCACATGGCGAAAGAGTGTCCCCAGAGGCTCCGGCAGCACACTGCAGCCTTGGCGACAGTAAATGCAGCAGCACAACATGAAGAGCTGTGTCAGGGAAACGACAATGCCTGGCTGGAATCAGCAATGTTGGGGCACAGCCAGGCAAGTCAATAGAGCAGTCCCCAGCGCCTTTGCAGCCTACAGACCCCCTGCCACCCAAACCTGTAGTGCAGCTCACTGCAACCCTCCAGCTACCTAATGGGCGCACCCTGGAGGTCCCCATCACAATTGACAGTGGGAGCAACGCAGACTTCGTGGGGGTGCAGTTCGTCAAGCAGCATCGCATAGAGCTTCTGCCAGCCACGCTGCCATTGAACGTCGTCACAGTGGATGGCAGGAAGCTGCTGGGGGGCAAGTGGTACAACAGACGCCGCCCATGGTGATGCAGATTGGCAATCACCGAGAAGTCATCAGTTTCAACGTCACCCGCCTGTCAGACACGCCTATAGTGTTAGGCATGAGTTGGCTGGATAGGCACAGCCCGACCATGGCGTGGTACCAGCGGCAGCTCACCTTCGGCTCGTCCTATTGCGCGCAGCATTGCATCCAGACCGGTCAGGAGGAGGAGGGCCAAGAGGAGGGGCAGCAGCTACGTCTCAGCATGGCGCAAGCAGTACCCCTCAAGTACAAGGGGTTTTTGGAGGTTTTCTGCGAGAAGGAGGCTGACCAGTTGCCACCTCACCGGCCCTACGATTGCGCTATTGATCTCTTGCCAGGGACAACGCTGCCGCCTGTGAAGCTGTATTCCATGTCCGAGGAGGAGCTGCAGGAGCTCCGGGAATTCATAAATCACAATCTGCAGCGGGGATTCATCCGAGAATCGAAGGCTGTAGGGGGCAGTCCTGTGTTTTTTGTGAAGAAGAAAGACACGCCCCAAAAGAGGCTGATCGTAGACTTCAGATTCATAAACTCAAAGACAAAGCCCGCGGCCTTTCCCATGCCCAAGATCGACGACCTGCTCGCGACGGTGCGGAAAGGGAAGATCTTCACCAAGTTGGATCTCCGCGGAGCTTACAATCTCATACGCGTGCGAGAGGGTGATGAGTGGAAGACGGCCATGTTCACGCCGTTGGGCACCTACGAATACAGAGTTATGCCGTTTGGTCTCCAAAATGGCTCCTACTTTTTCCAAGCTTTTATGCATCATGTGCTAGCGGGACTCCTCTACAAGAAGTGCGTATGTTTCCTCGACGACATTCTGATCTTCTCAGAATCGCCGGAGGCTCACGAGAGCGATGTGAAGGAGGTCCTGCAGAGGCTACGGGAGCACAGGCTCTACGCCAAGCTGGAGAAGTGCCAATTCGACGTGACGGAGGTGGATTTTCTGGGCTATAGGCTGTCCGACAGGGGACTAGCCATGGACAGCGCCAAGGTCCGCGCGGTGTTGGACTGGAAGAGCCCGCGAAATCGGAAAGAGGTCCAGAGGTTCGTCGGCTTCGCCAACTTTTACCGCAAGTTCATCAGGGGTTTCGCCAAGGAGACGGCAGCTATCACGGACACTCTCAGCTCCAAGAAGAAGAAGTTCACCTGGACGGACCAAGCGGAGCAGTCCTTCAGGAGACTTAAGAGTCTCTTCGCGTCCGAAGAACAGCTGCTACACGTGAATCCTGGCAGGCCCATGAGGGTGGAGACTGACGCATCTGACAGAGCAGTGGGGGCCGTCCTCTTACAGGAAGACCCGCAGGGAAACTGGAGGCCCTGTGCTTTCTACTCCAGAAAGCTCAGCAAGTCGGAGCAGAACTACACCATTTGGGACAGGGAGTTGCTGGCCATCCACGCAGCTTTCAAGGCGTGGAGGCACTTTCTCATCGGAGCCAAGCACACCGTGCAGGTCCGCACGGACCACAAGAACCTAGAGTACTGGCGCACGGCGAAGCTACAGAGCCAGAGGCACATACGCTGGGCGGAGTTCTTTGCGGATTTCAATTTCAGGATAGAGTACATCCCAGGCGACAACAATGTCATAGCAGATGCGCTCTCCAGGAAACCGCAGTATCTTGAGGCAGCGGCACCGGTGGCAGCCAAGCACATTTTTGCACCGCAGGCGTGGGCGTGCGCTTCAGCCGCCGTGGACCTGGAGGCGGTGCGTCGCGTGTTGCAGGCGGATCCGTTCGCACAGTCCAAGATGGAAGAGGTGCGGAGGGGCACAGCGAAGGACGACGAGTTCCAGATACGCGACAGCCTGCTGACCCGTAAAGGTGCTCTCTACGTTCCGGGAGACGATCTCCGCGCGAAGGTTCTGCAGCAGTTGCACGACGCACCCAGCGCTGGCCACTTTGGCAAGGAAAAGACAACGGAATTAGTGGCCAGAGACTTTTGGTGGCCCCAGATGCGAGGCGAGGTCGCGGAGTACGTCGCCAGGTGTGACACGTGCCAAAGGTCCAAGCCAGTGCACCAGAAGCCAGCGGGACTGCTGGAACCGCTGGAAACGCCACTGCAACCGTGGGAGAGGGTGGCGCTGGACTTTGTCACTGATCTGCCCAGTTCGCGAGGCAAGACGGCGGTGCTTGTGGTTGTAGACCTGTTCACCAAGATGGCGCATTTCATTCCTTGCGCGAAGGTGGCGACAGCGGAGCAGACAGCCAAACTGTTCATCGACCACGTGTTCAAGGTGCATGGGTTGCCACGGTCCATTCTGTCCGACAGGGGGCGCCAGTTTGTGTCCAGTTTCTGGCGGAAGCTCCTAGGGATCCTGCACGTCAAAATCAACCTGTCGTCGGCGAGACATCCGCAGACCAACGGCCAAGCAGAGAGGGTCAACGCGATCATGCAGCAGTACCTGAGATGTTACGCCAATCAGCGACCCGCGGCTTGGGTGGATTACCTGCCGATGGCTGAGTTTGCCTACAACAACACGAAGCATGCGTCTACGGGGGTGACGCCGTTCTTCGCTAACAATGGAGGGCATCCCAGAACCTTCCCGGGGCTCGTAACGACGGGGGAGGGGGAGCCACAGGAAGCCGACCATTTCGCAGCAGAATTGCAAGAGGTGCACGACGAGCTACGGAGACATTTAGAGCTAGCTAAACAAGCCTATAAGGTGCAGGCGGACAAACACAGGAGGGAGGGGGAAGACATCCAGGTGGGAGACTGGGTATGGTTAGCGGCCCAAGCGGTGCCGGCCAAGTCGTTAGCTAAAAAGAAGCTAGCACACAAGCAACTAGGGCCGTACCAAGTTGAGGCCAGGATCAATCCCGTAGCGTTTCGATTGGCCCTCCCCGAGGGTTCCAGAATGCACCCGGTCTTTCATAGGTCGATGCTCACCCCCTACAAGGCCCCACACAGATTTCAGGAGTCAGGGACGGCACCGGAACCAAGCAGGGAGTCGCCCAAGAGGGGGAGGTCACCTAAGGACGAACCAGTCAACGAGGTCACAGAGATTCTGGACTCGAGATGGGGGGAAGAGGGAGTAGAATATTTTCTCGCCAGGGAGGGCGCCCCGGCCAGCACCAACAGTTGGGTGCCGGACTACGCTTTGGACGAACCCCTCCTCAAGGACGAGTTCCATGCCCTTTTCCCACACAGGCCCATGCCAGCACAGTTTTTCGACGATTGGCTTTTTACGCCCACACTTTCCGCCAGCACCTTCCGAGGGTTCTCCTCCGCAGAGGAGACGACGCCAGCGTCGAGCCCTCCAAGGGGATCGTGTTCGGGGGTGGACACCGACCCTTCTTACTGGTGGGATGACCAACCAGAAGAGGACTGGCGCATGAGGTGGCGGGTGGGTCCTTGGCAAGCAGACCCCACCCAGGCAACAGGGGGAGGGGAGGACGTGAACATGTTGGGAGAGGACAATGGGTTCGAGTACACAAACAATGAACTGGACGCAGAGGAGATCGACGTCGACGACCTGTGTCCGGCAGCGACCTCCGCAACGACGGAGCCCCCGGAACCTGCGCCCGAGCAGCGGGAGGGGGGAAGGGGGGGCTTCGAGGGGGGGATGGATGTCAGGGGTTCAGAGACAGAGGCACAGGTGAGGGAGGAGACGGAGAGCGACGAGGAAGAATCCCAGGACAGTGAGGAAGAGGATGACAAAGACTTGAGATCTTCCATGAGTCTCTCAAGTGAATCGGAGGATTCTCAGGAGGGGGCGCCCCTAGTCAGGACAAGGGGGGTCACAGGGGGGACCTGCCAGGAGCAGGGAAGCAGCAGGGAAACCCCGAGCGGGAGTGGGAGATCGGGGCCGGCTTCCCAGCAGGAACGAAGGGAAGAGAGGGGGGTTCCCAGTGTGACACACGGAGCGGAGCAGGAAAGAGACAGGGGAAGGAGATCTGGGGAGAACGTCCTGGCGGAAGAGGCGGAGAGTAGTACAGGGAGTAGTGTAAGTGTCAAAAGGAAGGTCAGGGGTAGCGAGCGCGCGCCAAGTTCAAATGTGGAGGCGTGCGGAAATGGAGAAAGCCCGGAGGAGGAGCCCAGCCCCAAAGCACGAAGGAGGGGGGAACAGGCATCTCAGGAATCCGCTTCAGGAGAGAGCAGGAGGGAAGGAACCCAGGGGGGCAGAAAGACCCTGCGGAAAAGGAAAGACAGGAAGAGGTGGTCTAGCACAAGCCTCTTAAGTTGGTGCAGGGGCGGGACCGATTCAGAGGGGACTTCAAATGTCTAATGTTAGAGACTCGGGGCTGCGCGCCTCGGTTGTGGAATCAATAATGAACTGCAATAAACATCCTTGTATATAAGAAGAGCTTGGCGTTGGTCTTTTGTGAGCTGAGACCTGAGGCAGCCTCTGACATTACTAAATGCATGTTTTAATCAGAAGGTAACAATGGGAGAAGGAAAGGAAAGAATGTGTACCCTGCAGGGGCCAAGGTGTCTCCCACAATAATTTCCACCCCCATTAAAAACCATTCCCACCTTCAGCCAAAGATCTTCTAACCTTCATCTGCCTGTTGATCATGTTTACCCAGCATAGGGTAACCTAGATGAACAGATGATGCCCTTCTATTGGAGGCAGATTTTTATATCCTTGCCCTGGTGGCCAAGTCCACACATTTAAGGAGCTCTGTACCTAGTTAGCTGCTCCAGGAGCAACTGTGCAGAGATGGTATCATTGGATATGGGAAGTTTTTTTCTATCCTTGGTTTTCAAACCCAGCCTATACACCAATACCTTCTCTGGGAAGGCTGGGGTGCTTTTTGTGCTGGGCGCCATGTAAGCCCCATGTATGTGCCACAGATCTTCCTACTCGGGTCCACACACACAAGAACTTCAGTTAAATCCCCTTTGCTCCTTAAAGCTTTCATTAAGGATTTACACCCCTCTATCTACAGATTAAAAATGTTTGTCAGAGAATCCAGCAGAAAATAATCAGCAGTAAATGGTGTCATAAATGTTGTCTATCAATAATGTCTAAACTTAAAAGCTCTTGCCTCTCCCTTTATCTCATACTTTCCCCCGCCAACCATAAAGAAAGCAGCCTTCAGCGAGCACAGACAATCCTCACCGGCATGGTCATAGGACTCAATGCAAGTGAAGTTTCTGTCCAGTGGGTGAAGAACGCCCTCCTTGAAGGTCGCCATGTGAATCCCCGAGTCTTGAAGGGCAGCATCAAGGATTCCCTCTTGGCCTTCAGCCAGGTGGTAGTCCCCTACTCTGACTGGAACAACGGCACTTCATACTCCTGTATGTTTATCCGCACAGCAGGCATCGTGGAGCCCGCCCAGAGGCCTGAGGATAAATCCCAGGGTGAAAAGTGATGCACACCCCTTTCTCAACCTATCCCAGTTTTCCCTCCCAGCCTATTCCAGATTCAATAATTTCCATGTAATTATGTAGCCTAAGGCTGAATAAAAGTGAGCAAACTAACAGATATCTCTTGATGTGATCACTTGATTGAGGCAGTGGGTGGGATTAATCTCCCTGCAAAAGCTTGTTGAAGTTTGATTATTGTAGAAGCAAAGTGTGTTTAGCACATAACCATGAAGTTCACTGGGGGAGCTTTTGGCTAGTCACTGTCTCTTAGCCTATCCTTCCTCACCAGGGTTTAGACTCTAACCGAGCACAGATTTGTGTGTGTCCCCCCCCCCCCAGGAGAGCATGTCCTATAAAAAGAAAGGTCAGTGGAGTGACAATTCATTTTGCTGACCAGTGTCTTCTGCCTGTTGATCATGTTTACCCAGGATCAGTTGACCTAGATGAACAGGTGGTGCAGTTCTGTTGGAGGCAGATTTTCATATCCTGGCCCTGGTGGTCCAGTCCACACATTAAGCAGTTTTGTTGCTAGCTGAGATTCCTGCTTTGCAGGGGGTCGGAATAGATGACCCTTGGGGCCCTTCCAACTCAATAATTCCACGATTCAAGGAAAAGAAAATATTCATGGCAAAGAAGGTCAGAGAGAAGGAAAATCACAGGGCTGTAGAGACGAACGGATGGCAGATAAAAGCAAGAATTGAAGGACTGAGATGGAAAGGAGAGGTTTTAATCCAAGGCATTTCTTCATGCAATGATTTTAAAATAATTTCTAAGCTGTTTTATATTTAAAAATAACTCACTTATGGCGTGCAAAAAGACAATGTGCTGCTGCTGTGAAGCATGTGTGAAAAACACAGCAGGTAGGCAAACCCTTCAGAATAACCCTGTCAAGAATTCCTGTGTTCATCAGAATGTCATCATAGCCCTTTCTAGATACTCCTGCTTGTCCTTCCTTCCAAAACTACCATTTCCTAAATGCTGCCTGTCCATCAGGTATGTCTAACTCTAATAACTGTTGCCTCTCCTTTTGTCTCATACCAACCCCCACCGGAAACTTAAAAAGACAAGGCAAATGGTCCCCATGCCAATTTCTATTGCACTGAGAAGAAACCAGCCTTCAGCAAGCACAGACTGTAGATTGATTTATTGCCTAGATAAGCCTGGCGTCCGGCCCGCTTCCAAAGCTGCGCCAGGTCTCTGCATCACAGCCTGCATTCCAATGCTCTGGGTAAACAGCAGAGTCCGGTAGTGTCCAGAGAAATCAGCTGCTGTCTTCTGTGCTTCAGTGGGCACAAAACAGAGTCTCACACAGAGGTACTCATAACTAAAAGCAGCTTTATTTACAGCTTGCAGCAGAAGCTAGCCATTATCTATCACAGCACGGAGCATCGTGAGACACGTCTACTCCACATGAAAATGAAAGCAGAATAGAACAAAGGACTGAGACTCTCGGAAGTGACACAGAGTCTCTCCCTGCCCCACAGTAGGCAGAACGCACACTCTGAGCTGTTTAACCCTGTAAGCTCAGTTTCTCCTCACACAGACAATGCTCACCGGCTTGGTCACAGGGCTCAATACAAGCGAAGTTTCTGTTCAGAGGATTAATAATAATAATAATAGTTGTTTATTTCCTTGACATCTGATGGGAGGGCGTTCCACAGGGAGGGTGCCACTACTGAGACGACTCTGAACATAAACATTTAGAAGCTTCTATGGCTACATTCCAGAGCTCTAAACAGCACGCTGTGCTGACTTTTGTGATAGACAGTGGAGCTTCCCATCATCTTGTGCCCTCTGGGGGTTTTCTGAGGGACTGCACCTCTCTAGCTTCTGGAAAATCTGTTTGTTTGGCAGATGGGACTAAGCGTGATCTGAGACAGACTGGCTCACTGTTTTGTTCTTTCTTGCAGGATTCGTTACAGGTGTTGTTCCAGGACTGTCCTGCGCGTTGCTATCTGTGGCTGCTCTTGTCGCTGATAACTACAGTCTGTTTTGAGGATAACATGTGTTATATTTCCAGGGATGGGCAGCAACTAGTCAGTGTGGGATGTAAAGATAGGCTGTTTGTGCTAGAAGCTTCTCTTGCATGTCCAGATGACACGGAGGCAGCTCAAGCACAGTGTGCCAACGTTCCAGTCCATGATGCGTGTGCTCATCTCTGGCACCGATGTCTGGCTCACGTATCGCGGGGGTCCATGAAGAAGATCCCAGAGTGCACTGAGGGGTGCAAAATGAAATCTTGTGCTAGGTTTCTTGATTGCAGGGTGTGCAAACAAAATGTGCACATACCCAAGGTCCGAGAGGGTGACCACTAGGCTTTTTCAGCTAATACATGCAGATTTGTGTGGGCCGATGTCCGTGACCAGTATGGGCAGATCCAAATTTGTGTTGGTGTTGATTGATGATTTTTCGCGGAACGGTTGGCTGTTCACGCTTAGAAACAAGGGTGAGGCAGCGCCGCTAATCAAAGAATGGATTGTGGCAGTGGAACTGCAGTTTTCCACACGGGTGCGAAACTTTCAGAGCGATCGCGGTGGGGAGTCCACCGGGTCTGCGCTGCAAAGTTTCTTCCGCAAGAAGGGGATTCAACACAGGTTGACTGCTCCACAAAGTCCCCAGCAGAATGGTGTTGCAGAACACCAGAGTAGAACGCTGCAGGAGATGTCCGCTGCGTTGCTATTTGATGCCGTGCTCCCACAGTGCTTTTGGGGGGAGTCTTGGCAGACAGCCATTTTTACCTTGAACAGGTTGTTCACTTCAGTGGTAGGGGGCACACCCTATTTTCTCCTGCACGGCAAGAAGCCCAAGGTGCATTACTTCCGTGTTTTTGGCTGTGAGGCTTGGGTCCTCATACCAAAGGCCAAGTGCAAAAAGGGTGGCCCTAGGTCCCAAAAGATGATTTTCTGTGGGTACGAGCCAGGGACCAAACGGTGGAGGTTTGCTTATCCGTCAGGGACTCAGTCCAGGATTCTGCTCAGCAACAGTGCTGAATTCTGTGAGCAGAATGGCTGGACACGGATACATGGGAACCCTGATAGTCTGTCAGAGAGTCTGCTTGACTCTGCTGATGAAGAAGAGGAAGAGGTTGAACCTGCTACTGAGGCACAGAGTCCAGACCTAGAGCAGGCAGAGGGGAGAACTTCTCCTAAAGCTGTGAAGCTTGAGCACTGCAGTGCTCCATCTTCTCCCACAGGCTCGGCAGAGAAGTCCAGAAGGCGTAGTAAGTCAGAGCGAGAGCTCTCTGATGCCAAGGACGTTCTGGCTGGCCCTAGTGGGTCAGAGGAGCCCTGAAGTTGTGTTGCACTGATCAGCTCGGACAACGAAAGGGAAGCCTCCTGACAGGTTTGCAGTCACTAGTGTGTGGGTTGGTATGACACAGTGTGAACCCGAGAGTTTTGAGGATGTTCAGAAACTGCCTCAGGAAGAAGCCAGGAAATGGTATGAGGCGATGCAGAAGGAGATGAGCTCAATGTAGTCTCTAGGTGTGTTCACCCTCACGAAGTTGCCAGTGTGTGATGGCCTGGGAATCTGATTCAGAGGCTGAACCTGAAGAATCCCAGCCTGCACAGGAGTCCCCACCTCCATGGCTGGCTAAGTCGGGGCAGGGGCTTGAATCTGAAGGGCCTGCACCTGTGCTGGATCCTCAGGAGCAGACACCAGATGAATCCACTCTGGCTCCAGAGGTGATTGAGGACCCATTGCCTGCAGGTGCTCCTGTCCCAGCCCTGTCAGTGGAAGGTGAGGTTGCCTCTGGGTCCAGTAACCCTCCAGCCTCTCCTGAGCTGCAGAGGCTCAGGGCAGAGAGGTGGAGGGAACTAAGTTCTCTCAGGAGGAGTGCTCGCCTTAAGACCAGGAGAGGCGAATCACCTGTGGGCCAGGACCTCCCTAGGCCTCAGAGGTGATAAAGGCTAGTCAGCCCAGTCCCAGGTTGTGGGAGTAACATCACTGGAAACCTGTTCCTGCCAGTACCCTCACCTGCTCTTCCAGAGTTCCTGACCACGCCCGGCTCCTTGCCTTGGACCCCGCTTCACCCTTGACAGACAGCCTCCAGACCCTTGATCCAGGACCGGACTCAGACCACGCCACACGGTTACCCCCCCCTGGGGCCAGCACACAGTGGGCAAACAGGCCATGAGTAGCTGTTGCGTTTACCGTCTTAAACCCACAGCAACTGGAGAACCGCAGTACAAGGCTAGACTAGTAGCAAGAGGATTCATGCAGCGTAAGGGGTTGCATTATATGGAGGTTTATGCTCCTACCTCCAGAAGTGAAACTCTGCGCATGCTCTTGGCCATTGCTGCACAAAGAGGTTTGCTGGCACGGTATCAAGCGGGTACTGCGCTACCTGCAGGATACCAAATACTTCAGTCTCAAGCTGTCAGCTGCAGGTGAGATGAAGCTCACGTGTTTTGCAGATAGTGATTGGGCGAATCTGAAGGATGGGAAGTTCGTATCTGGGTTGGTGATAAAGTTTGGGAAATCTCTGGTTGGGTGGAAGTCCCAGAAGCAAAGTCTCATTTGCCCTGTCCTCTACTCAGGCTGAATTCAGCACACTGTCAGATTTGTGCCGGGAATTAGAGTTCTATAGATGCTTGGTGCAAGAGATCTGTGGGGATTGTAGCTTGCCCATCACTGTTTGGGAAGACAATCAACCCTGTTTGAAGCTAGCAGAATCTGGGCAATTTAAGGCCAAAACCAAGCATCTAGACATACGTTTCCAGAATGTGTGTCAAAGTGTTCAGTCAGGTTTGATACGGCTGAAGTATTGTGCCAGTCACGATAACTTGGCTGATGGTTTTACCAAACCGTTGAGCTTCCAGCGTTATGGGGAGTTCTGTAGTGATTTGGAGTTGGGGTAAGTTCTGTTACTTGCTTGCCCCACAGCAGCGCAGGACGAGAGGGGGTGTGAGGAGAACCTGAGCTTACAGGGTTAAACAGCCGTATCTTTGAGAAGGATATCTCATGATGTGATCACTTGATTGAGGTGGTGGGTGGGTTCTGGAAAGAAGTGGGGAATGGATTAATCTCCCTCCAAATTCATGTTGAAGTTTGATTATTGTAGAAGCAAAGTATATTTAGCACATAACCATGAAGTTCACTAGAATGCTTTTGGCTAGTCACTGTCTATCCACATAACCAACCTCACCAGGGTTTTTTGAGGATAAAATGGGTAGGCAGAGTACACTGTATGCATACTCTCCAACATTCCTCATTTGAAAATAAGGACATTTCTCACTCTCACTCCGTCCACCATATGACCCTCCCTCAATGTCACATTTTTTATCTGTTGCCCACTCCTGCAAAACATTTCCTGTCAGATGAAGGTTCAGACACTTGCCCTGGTGGCCCAGTCCACACATTTCAAGACCTCCCTAAATAGCTAATTTAGGGTGTTCTCGAAGCTACCAACATGTGTTTGACCAAACTGCGGGAGGAAATGGAAGACAGGAGTGCCTGGAGTGCTCTGGTCCATGGGATCACGAAGAGTTGGACATGACTAAACAACAACAACAAATAGCTAATTCAGGGGCAACTGTGCAGAGGTTACACTATAAGATACGGGAGGTTTTAAGCCAATATTGTTTTTCATACCCAACCTATGCAGCAACTTGAACAAACCAATACCAATTGTTGTCCATCAGTTATGTCTAAACTTAATAGCTGTTTCCTCTTCTTTTATCTCATACTCCCCCCCCCAAAAAAAAACATAGAGAGAGAAGGGAAATGGTCCCAGGATCCTAACATTTCTTCATTTCTTAGGTTTAGGGGGATCCCCACCACTCATAGCTCTCAACGTTTCCCTTTTTTTAAGGGAAATTCCCTTATTCCGAATAGGATTCCTCTCAAGAAAAGGGGAACGTTGACAGCTATGCCACCACTAAATCTATAACAATACATTCAAAGTTGGATCATGTGATTTTAAGCAGTCAGTGGACATCGCACACACAGTCCCTCCACCACCCTGACAAAAAACCTTAGTCCCGATTTTCTTTGGTAAATTTACACAGACAAACACAAACAAAGCAATAAATGTTTTTTTAAGAAAGGGGCAAGATTAAACCTGCTCCAGTCCCCCTTTCGTCCCACCCAGGCCGGCCCTACCCTCCGCCTGCCCCTCAGAGCTGGCACATCCCACACAGGGCTGGGCCTTGCTGGTGGCAATCTCTCCTCCTCTTCGCCTGCCCTCTGGCAGCTGCTACAATCAGCAGCATGTGATACTGCAATGTTCCCTGCCCTGCTTTCCATGACCCCCAGAGTGTCACTTCAATCCTGTTTGTCTTCACCTGGCTGCTGTCCTTTGAACCAAGTTCTGCTCTAGAGCCATGTTCACAGGCCACGGCCATCCACCAGTGTAGCACAAAAGCCCACTTCTGTGTAGATTCTGCAGCCAGCTGGTAACCCCTCCCTCCGCCTGCTTCCGCTACAGCCAGCAAGATCCTCCATTTCATTGGCATTTCCCTCCTGCTGAAAAATTGCAGAAATCTCCTCCTTCCCATCTTCTCACCTACAAATATGGCAGAATTGTTTTCTGGCTCAAATCCAAAAAATGATACTAATTGGAAACCTGTAAAATACATGGGTATGGCCCTGTATGGGGTATCATAATAGCACCAGCAAGAATGAGAAGGAAATATACAAGGATAGGAGTCAACTCCAGGGGGGCGTGGGTGCTTGGGCACGCACAATAATGTAATTTGCAGGGACTGGGCACCCACAAAATCAATGAGCACTATGTGCAGGCATGTGCGTGTGATGTTGCACCTCCATGTTATGGCTGTGGGCACCCACAATCCTGAGGGCATGATGGTACCCCTGTATACAAGCCTACATCCTGTGTCCTGACTCCATGCATTGCAGCTTGAAGAACCGGATTGGGGTTAAGAAGGCTGGTTGCTGGGAACCCCTTCATTTTAAACAGATCCCTGCAGCCACATTAGTAAAAAAAAACTGAAAATAAAACAGCCAATATTGTAATGCTGTTATACAAATCTATGGTGTGACCTAAAATATTGTTACAAAAGTTGAATGCCTGCCCTTCTCTTTGCCGAGTGGGGGCAAGAGTCCATGGGGTCCCTGGCACTCACACAGGGTCTGTGTCCCTTTGGAGGAATAGAAAACGCAGTAGAGACTATTCTAGGTTTAAGAAATATGGTTTATTCACCCTTTTACACCTCCTGTCTGCATGGTGGGAATACAAATCTTACAGCATGGTCATTTCATGGGGCAGCAGCGCAGGCATCCTTCAGCCTGCCTGCCCAAGATGGAGCTCAGCTCCTGTCCTGCTGCTTCTTCCCAGCAAACCTTGCTCAAAAACTGCCTTTTCCTGTCCCCTCTAACACCCCACCCCATCACTGAAATCCCTGCCTCTGTTCACAGCTCAGGGCAGGGGGGGAAAGGAGTTTTCTTGTGTTGCTAATGGCCCTCCATTATACACATTGAGGCACCAGGCAAAAATGTTCCTCTTTAACCAGATCTTTGGTTGGTTGCTATCCAATGCCCTTTTAAAACGTGTTCTGGCCAGATTATAAGGTTATTTTCATTATTTTGCTTATGTATTTGGTGTTTTTCTATTGTAATTTTATCCTATGAACCACCAACTCCTGCGAGTATAGGGCGATATAGAAATCTTAACAACAACAACAACAACCATCACAAAACTAACCACAGACCACGCAAAAGGATAAAATGTTTCTCAAAGGACATGCAACTTACAAAACCTTTTTTAAAAAAAATATCTCTGAATTCCTCTTTTCTCTTCCCAGATGCTTCTGCTATTCTCAAATTCAGGGTCTGGGAAAGGCTTCTAGACTTGGTGGTGGGGGGGCAAGGCAGGAGAAAAAAGCTGTTGCCCGATTAAATATTTTACTGATGATGGTGCTGGCGGAATAGGAGATGGGGACAAGCAGAGCCAGCCACTCCCAAGGTCTGAGACTTTCCCTTTGGCCTCTGGGTCCTCCATGCAGTTGGTGCACCCAGCTCTGGAGATGGCAACAAGGAGGTCTAGGGTGGAATGGCAACAGAAACCACCACAAGGGTGTGGACCACCTGCAGGTTCACAGGAAGGTCCAGCAGAGAGTTGTAGACCTTGCACTGCATCTGGCTGGTGCTCTCATAGAAGCAGTTCATTCACAGCCCCTAGCTCCTACCAGTGTGTTGTGACATCAACCCCCCTCCCAAACTCAATGACTGGTTGGCGCCTATGGAAGATGGGGAGCCAAGTGACTCTTAAAAGGGACATGGGCAAAATTTCAGCTACACAAAAAGTGCAAGGTAGCTGCAAGCCCATTACCCCTTTAAGAGCAGCTTAAATCGGGACGTTTCAGGGCAAAGAAAGAATCCATGGTGGGTTAATTGCTTCTATGGCAGTTTCAGAAAATTTGGGGCAGATGGGGTGTATGTTATTCCTTGGGGTTTACTGCCCAAACCTTTCACTATTGAGTATAGCCACAAGCAGTGCTCTTTTCTGGGGGTACACATACCCCTAAACATTTTGTGAATCTTTGTACTTTTGTCCATTTACTATATTTATTTTTCCTGATTTGAACTATAAAATCATGATTTTCTTGAGTCAAAATGAGAGAACTCCTAAACTTTTTTTAAGGGAGGGAAAGCACAGGCCACAAGGCGGCAAAGGTTTTAGGTCAGAGTGTTCCTTCTCCATTTTGCTAATTCTGCATCTTGTCCTCTAACGAAGGTCAGGGAAGAGGATTATGTATTTTATGTTTCCCATCAGTAGCTCTCACAAACTATGTAGCTGAAATTATTTAGCTGAGATTCCTCTTCTGGGTGGAGTTACAGGGATTGAGTGGGAAAGCATCTCACCAAAGTCTTCCGGGGTGCTACATACAGTAAGCAGGCCTGGTAGCCTACATGCCATTCACACTGTATCCTATAATGTGGGACCAGATCTTCTTACCACAGCTGAGCAAGCCTTTGAGAGTCAGAGATGTGAGAGATGTGAGAGGACATCATAGGGGACATCATAGGGGGGAGGGAAGGAAAGAGGGACAGAGGCCAGTGTTGCCCGCGGCAGCCCTGACCTCAATTCAAGGCACCTCAGGGTGCCAGGGCACACTGGTGGAGAACCACTGCCTTAAGCAATGGGTGCCTGTCACCCTGCTTAGATCATGCAGGCGTGTGTGTCGTCCCCCACCCACCAAATCGCCCCTGTAGAGCAAGCGGAGGCCACCGGTTAGGGATACCCACCCAAGGTTGCTTGCCGAGAGACAGAGAACAAGGAAACTCTCCATCCTTTTTCAACCAAATGTCTGGTTAAAGAGGGACATTTTTGCCAGGCGCCTAAAGGTGTATTATGATGGCGCCAGGTGAACATGAAGCTGAGTGCCCAGTCCTGAAGGAGAGCCTTTCTTCCATGCAGGCCCGGCAGGGCCCACTGCTGCCATTGCTGCTCCCTGGGTAAGATGCTTCCCCAGTCTCCGTTGGGCCACCAAGTCTGGGGACATCTTCTTCCCAGGCCCCCGTGGGGCTGTGTGAGGAGACACTTCTCTTTAGGGCAGGAAGGGGGCAGCTCTGAGACCAGGAGCGTCACCAGCGGCTACCTCCAAGGAGAGGAGATAGGAGAGGAGGCTGAGGGAACCCTCCACCAGGGAGGGTGTGTGGAAAAGGGTGAGAAGCTGCCAGCTCTGCAGGCAAGGTTGACATAAATGGGCTTCTGAGCCCCACAGGGGTGCCGAAGAAAGAATGTAGTTGGTCAAGGGAGCCATGGACTCAAAAAAGTTGAAAACCTCTGGCTTAAAGAGAAGGCTCAAAGAAGGAGAGGGTGGATGTGTAGGGAAAGGGCGTGAGACACGGTGTCTCTTCATCAGTGGGGAGCAAACAGTTTGTTTTCTCTTTCTCTCTCCTCTTCTGCGTCCTTTAGCCAGCAATGGTGTGTAAAAAGTAAGCAAATGCTCATGTATTAATGCATTACAGTGGCACCTCGGGTTACATATGCTTCAGGTTACATACGCTTCAGGTTACAGAATCTGCTAACCCATAAAAAGTACCTTAGGTTAAGAACGGACATCCGGAACCAATTAAGTACTTAACCCAAGGTACCACTGTAATGGGAGTTTTTTCTGGTTAAACGTAGGAATGTGTTGCGTTTTAAAGCATCCCGAGGCTCTTTGTTGATGCTGCAAACAGGGCAACTTCTCTGGAAATAAATGGCGTAGTACATTATTACTGACTTAAGTCCAAATTTAAGATACCAGAAAATGCAAAGGAAGACAATGTGTCTTGATCTTTATTAGTTCCCTCATTGCTTTCCTTTTGGAGAAGGGCTGAAGATCCTTGTGACTTGGCATCTGGCAAAGAATGAAATGGTCCTTGCACAATTAGCAAAACAGAGAAGGAACACTCTGACCTTATTCCTCCACTCCCTTGTGACTAGACTCATTAGTGAGAAAGGAATAACATACACATCAACTTTCCTGAATTTTCTGAGGCTGCATTGAAAGCAATTAAATACAAAAACATGGTGTGTATGCATAAGCTAAAGCAAAATAACAAAATGTACATGGAAAGGCTGATTTGAAAATTTAATTTATGGGAATGGCAATGTAATCAGCCTCAAATGTTATTGAGTAAAAGATAGATGGAGTAGCTAGCCTATAGCACGTCTTTCCAACATAAGATGTATCAAAAATACTCCAAAAAATACTATTGCCATAATTACCGTATTTTTTTGCACCATAGGGCGCACCGGACCATAGGGCACACCTAGTTTTTAGACAGGGAAATCAATAAAAACAAATCTCCCCCCCCAGCCCCAAAGAGCTGTGTACCGGCTGCGCACAACCTCTCCCTGCCGGAGGGGTTGTGCGCGGCTATGGCACAAGCCAAGGCAGCGAGCGGGATGGATCGTGCTGGCTGTTTTGGCTTCCTCCTCCTTGCCGGGAGAGGCTGCGTGGAGCTAAAGAAGCCATAGCCCCGTGCAGCCTCTCCCTGCTGGAGGGGTTGTGCGCGGCTATAGCACAAGCCTGCATTCGCTCCATAGGACGCACACACATTTCCCCTCAATTTTTGGAGGGGGAAAACTGTGTCCAATGGAGCGAAAAATACGGTAGATCACTTGAAATGATGAATAATTGTTGCTCACCAATATTATTATCAAAGGAGCCTCACTGAAAAAATATTTTCTGGTGCCCTGATCTTAATATGAAATTCTCTTGTATCAGACTTATACCAGAACACAAAGTCTGTTGGTTACACCTGAAGCACACCTTAAAGGTATGCTGTTACCATTCAGACTGGAAATGTTGCCAAATACTGCTTAGCTAAATGTTATGATACAAATGCCCATAAAAGGGGCTAAGCTTATTAAACAACCTTTAAATATAAGAACCCAGGTCAAGATGTGAATTTAGACCTGAAGGAATCATTGTCTTTGAACGGCACCTTTATATATAAGGTTCCCCTGGTCGTAATCTATGTTCAGTATTTACAATACAACTTTTATTGTATTGATGGAATTGATTATTTACATGAGCAGGGTCTCATGGTTTTAAAAATGTTTATAGATCGTATATTGAACAGACAGCAATAATTTTTTTGTGTTTGGCTTTTGTCAGGCATGCACGGAAGTTTCTGATAAGAACTAATGAGCCTCCGACAGGTTTATAGTCCATTTATTTACAATAACACAGAGTGGCATCGAGCCAACTTCTCTCAAGACATCAGTTGCTCAGTCTGAGTCTCCTGCCCAGTTCCCCATCATCCTGCCCCTGTGCTTCCCTTGCTCCTTAACCCTTTCCTCCCTCCTAATCCGAGTGGAAGGAGCAGCATCACCGCTGCTCTCAAAGGCACAGCCTTCCAGACACTCCCTCCCTCCTGGTTACATAGCAAAGTTATCAGGGCTGTCTATTTCCCTCAACCTCCAACTGTGATACTACTGAATCTGCTATTCTCCCTGTTACTGGGAATCTTGAAGGTAGGGGCCCCCAGTTCTTCTCTTCCTCCTCTGTTAAAGGCTGCTCTGTCTGGGACTGTCTTTCTTCCTGGTCAGAGTCAGACCAGTCTCTGGCATCCAACGCTGGCCAGCCCCTGACAGCTTTACAGCAATACACTGATTAAGGAAGTATTTGGAAACAGGTGTTTCATGCTAGCTACTCCATGTTTTTTGCTCATTAGCATTTGTTTGACTAAACTGTGGGAGGCAGTGGAAGACAGAGGTGCCTGGCGTGCTCTGGTCCATGGGGTCATGAAAAGTTGGACACGACTAAACGACTAAACAACAACAACAACACACTACCATTCACATAAAATGAATTTTCAAGTCAGACTTTTTGTGCAGGTTTTGTTTTGTTTTTGTTTTTTGCTTTATGGAAGCAATTAACCCATCACGGATTCTTCCTTAAGCTGGTCTTAAAGAGGCAATGGGCTTGCAGCTACCTTTCACTTTGTAGCATAGCTGCAATTTAGCCCACGTCCCTTTGAAGAGTCCCTTGGCTCCCCATCTTCCCTGGGCGCTTACTTGACATTGAGATTGGGAAGGGGGCTTGACATCATGAGGGTGTCACTGGCCATACACTGAAAGATTGTCAGTGAACTACCCTGCAGGAGGGGATATGGGGTGGGCTGCCTGCGTCCACATGTGTCTTGCGGGGCACCCCCATATCCCATTTACACTGAAGAGCCCTAGTTCCCCTGGCTGGGGGGCTGGGAGGGAAACACGCCCAATGCCTAAGCCAAGGTCTTCCTTTTATTTTCAGAGGGAGAAAAGGGGACACCAGGAATAATCCATCTGGGCAAGTCAGATTGGATTAGTCATCTTGTAGAGATTCAAACAAATCTACTGAAATTTACTCGGAGTTGAGTGTGGATTTCATGCTCTTTATTCAGCTCATATAGGCGAGGAATGGAAGTTCCCCCAAAACGTCTGCTTTATATATATTATTTACACAATTTGCCCCATGTTATTGGCTAATTCTAGTATTCTCCTGTAGGCCAATCAGGTTGCGGATTCACTTCCACCTGGAGTTGGGTTGGGTGGCTCCTGTGGACCAATCAGACTCCTGCATTCTGGATCCTATTGTTCTAGGACCAATCAGACTCCTGCATTCTGAATCCTATTGTTCTAGGACCAATCACTGCTGCATTTTGGATCCTAATCAACTAAGTACATAACATCTACCAACTAGCTTCCGTGACTATAGAGGGGATTTGCTCTGCTACATCACTCACTAGCATAAGTGAAGGAAGGATACTACTTAACAAATATTTCCTTGCCTATTACAGTGGTACCTCGGGTTAAGTGCTTAATTTGTTCTGGAGGTCCGTACTTAACCTGAATCTATATTAGCACCACTTTAGCTAATGGGGCCTCCTGCTGCTGCTGCGCCATGGCTGCACGATTTCTGTTCTCATCCTGAAGCAAAATTCTTAACCTGAGG
This sequence comes from Podarcis bocagei, assembly GCF_964188305.1. Classification (NCBI taxonomy): domain Eukaryota; kingdom Metazoa; phylum Chordata; class Lepidosauria; order Squamata; family Lacertidae; genus Podarcis; species Podarcis bocagei. The sequence continues at coordinate 50,533,167 of NC_138138.1, read as the reverse complement.
TAATATTTCTGGGTTAGCGGAGTCTGTAACCTGAAGTGTATGTAACCCGAGGTACCACTGTATTCTAAACATCCCCACAAGGGGGATGTTTTTAGCTCTCCTTGGTTTTCAAACCCAGCCTGTGCAGCAACCTGAACATGCCAATACCTTCTCTGGAAAGACTGGGATGCTGGGTGTCTTCCATATAATGTTGGGAAATGGACACTTGCCCCTTCCTCCGAGTGGGTGGCTGTTGCAGATCCTCATGCTTGGTCACTGTCCCCAAGCAGTCAGAACGCAGATGGTCAGGTAGCCATCTAAGAGTTCCCCTTGACACCTGAGGAGCTGGCAGGATAAGAGGCCTGCTTGGGTGAGAGGGGATGCTTTGCTGCTGAAAGGGCACTGGTAGCCCACCTGCCAGGGCAGCCACTGAGACATAAAAGCCAGCAACACCTTCTGCCCTCAATAATTTTTTCTCGAACCTCCGCTATCTGACGGTGTCCTCATCCAGCTCAAGTAAGCCTAACGGGCCACAGATTTTCCTACTTGGGGCCACACGCACAATGACCCATGGTCTTCTGTAGAGATTTGAAATATCAGAGAATCTAACAGATAATATTCAGCACTCCTGCCAAACTGCAAGCCTCCATGATTCTCTGGGGAGAAACCATGACATTTAAACCTTTCCAGAGATTGTAACCTGGATATAAAAGAGAGAGGAGTTGGAGTTATTGAGGAGGCTTACAGATTCATTTTTAAAGCAGTTTTTCTACCACTACTGATGAATGTGAATGTTACAAGACAAGGGCTCCTCTACTCCTTGGGGAACATGTGTCATTGAGAGGAGCAATATTTCCTGACCAGAAAGCAGAATGCAGGTAGATTCTGGGAAAGCCTCAGGTAGTTTCAGATAATATGATCAACGAGTTGGGATAAAGTTTGGGGACGTCTTGCTGCGGTGAATCTGGTGTGAAAAATAAAGAAAGGAGGCACGTCCTTCGGAATAACCCTGCCATGCTGAATACATCAGTTGCTTAAAGCATGGTGCTGATATGGCCCAAAGCGTACCTTACGTAGCACTGGTAATAGTGTAGTTCCACATATAGGGATGTTGTACAAGAATAAGTGGCTCAGACAAACATTAGCCAGTCAGTGCTCCCTCATCACAAGGCAGCAAAGAATTGAGTTCACAATGTTCCTTCTCCATTTTGCTATTTCTGCATCTTGTCCTCTAAGGAAATAAGGGAAGATTATATATTTTGTGTTCTCATGTTGTACTTTGATGTTCTGAACTGCCTGTGATCTGCTAATGAAGAGTAGTATACAAATTAAATAATAACAATTAAATAATCCCAATTACACTCAAATTTCTGGAAGGACTTTCTGAGATCCTCACAGAATAGCCTCTTCTTGGATTGTCTGGGTGGAGCTACTGATGGGAAACATATCTCACCAAAGTCTCCCAGGATGCTATATAAGCAGGCCTGGTGGCCCACATGCCATTCACACTGAATCCTAAAATGTGGGCCAAGATCTTCTTACCATTTGTGGGACTCCTTTGTGGGGCCAGCCTGCCACTGACTTCTTCCCAGGCTGCTCCAGGTGAGTTTGCTTCTCTTTCCTTCCTCTTTGCAGCCTTCTCATAAATTTACCTGAAATCTGGGCATCTGGAACCACCCTTAGAAACAGAGCAATAACAACCCTTGGATTCTCTTCCTCCAACTTTTCTGCTTATTTGCCAGCAGTAAATGGAATAGTCATTCCAAAGGGACGGATCCCATGGTTCCAAGACAAATACCCTTTTATTAAGATTTGTAAGTGCCTGTTTCTGTGTGCTGAGACCTTTGTAGGTTTAGGGGACAGAAGAGACATTCTTCTGATAGCGGCAAAGAAGGCAGGGCTCTCACAAACTATGCAGCTGAAATTATTTAGCTGAGATTCCTACATTTCAGGGGGAGGTTCTATCAGGGAGGTTCTATCTATACAGGGAGCGCAGCTATCATCAAGCCTTGACCGAAGAACCAGTACACTCCTATCTGGGGTGGTCTTCCTCTTCCACCGAGCGTGCAGCTTAGGGAGGGACACACATGAAACAGGGGGACACCTGCTTAGCCAGCCAGGTCAGCCAGATCAGCCCTGGCGATCAATGGGGTGACAGATGTCTCAGTCGGATCACCCTCACATCCGTCCTTTTTTTATAATAATATTTTATTAAGATTTCACAAAAAGAAATTAACATCAACAAAAAAGAAAACAACAGAAAAAACAAGCAACAAACATCGAAAAAAGAAAATCAGAAAAAAAGAAAAATACAAAAAAAATTTTTTGCATAAAAAAGAACACTTTTTTACATTGGTACCTTTCACGACCTTATTCTCATTACTTCCACCCGCCTTCCCTTCTTGTATTCTACTTTAAAATTTAGTTCAGCAAGATCGTTTAATATTCATTCCAGATCTTTATCCCTCCCTTTATAAGCTTATTTATCCTAATCGCTAGAACCCCTTCATTTCATTTTCAGAGCCTTCAACACTCATAAATTTTACAGTGTTTTTGTAGATAAGCTTTGAACTTCTTCCAATCCTCTTCCATCTGCTCCTCTCCTTGATCTCGGATTCTGCCGGTCATCTCAGCCAGTTCCATATAGTCTATCACTTGCATCTGCCATTCTTCCAAAGTGGGTAAATCTTGCGTCTTCCAATGCTTTGCGATAAGTATTCTTGCTGCTGCTGTGGCATACATAAAAAAAGTTCTATCCTTCTTTGGGACCAATTGGCCGACTATGCCCAGGAGAAAGGCCTCTGGTTTCTTCAGGAAAGTATACTTAAATACTTTTTTCAATTCATTATAGATCATTTCCCAGAAAGCCTTAATCCTTGGGCACGTCCACCAAAGGTGAAAGAATGTTCCTTCAGTTTCTTTACATTTCCAACATTTATTATCAGGCAAAGAGACATTCCCTGGCGATCAATGGGGTGACAGATGTCTCAGTCGGATCACCCTCACATCCGTCTTGAGACGTCTCCTGGGGCTCCCAAGTTAAATCATGAATGAGACAATGTGTGCAGAACTAGGAATACACACGGTGGAATAATGGGGTTGGGCTAGCACTATAAAATACTGGTTGCATTTCCATTTTGTTGCCAGCATTTGAGTCTACTCTCTTACGGACTCTGATAAATCCAGAAGTTCCAACTCTTACATAGGAAAATCAGATCAATTGGTATTGACTTGGAACCCTTGTATAATTCGAGTGAGCAATATATTTATTACAATAGTCAAAACAGATTAAGGTACATGGGGGGGGGAACAACATCAAGTCATGTGTAAATAAAATTTGCTCCCCCAAGATAACAGAGTCACATATCTCAAAATTAATAATTTCTGTCCAACTCAGGACCTTTATCTTAGCCCGATTGAATGTTTTCCCTTCAGCTTTTGTCAAGGGCAGATTTTTAAACATCCCCAGAAATGATAGACATTGTGGATGTTCTTTGAATGTGCTGGACACTGTAGAACATATCCTTTTCTAATGTCCATTTTACAACCTGCTACGCAAACGCATGCTACTCCCCCTTTTTGGGCACAATGAAAATATTTGATTAACCTGGAATTAACTGCATGGGGGGGGGGCTGAGGTTTTGTTAATAGTATCTCTTGGAGTGCTAAATGGCACTATTTAGCAGGAAGAAATCCCAGTGAAATTCCTCATCATTATATATTCTACATGGCTGCTTATTTGTATATATTTTAAATGTTTTAGGATGCCCTATATTTGTAATGCCTAGAAAAGTTTTGATGAAGAAGTAAGTAAGCATTACAGGGGGTTGGACTAGATGAGCACTAGGGTCCCTTCCAATTCTAGAATTCTATTGTAGCAGGAGACCCCCCCTTCATTACAACGTAATGCACAAGCACCACACACACACACACACACACACACACACACACACACACACACCTCCCACCTCCCCGAGCCCGGAGATGTCCCTTCTAGAGGGGCATCCCCTAAAAGCCTTCCGTAAATAAGGAAGCGCTAGCTTGACAGCTCCGCACGGAACCCCTTTATTTTTGTATATTTTCCCTTAGTAGACCGCAACACTCTACCTCGCCCTATCCTTATTATTTGTGGACCAACTGTCTGAACTCAGGGTCAATCGGCTGCCGTTTCAGCCAATCAGCGTTACTGAACAGCGCCCCTTGTGGCGGCCATGCAGGTACTGCAGGCAGCAGGCGCCCACTTCTCTATCTTTGACAGCTCTCAAATACAAAGTTTCCGAGTCCAATTGACCGTGACTGATTTAATCAAAATGTTGCAAACCGCTTCCGGAAAGGCGAAAGTGCTTTGAACTTCGAGGACAGTATTCTTCATAAATTCAGTATAAATCAGCCGTATATCGGATTTTCACCGGACCACTTTTATTTTGCTTCATATTACAAGGACTATCAAAGGGGCGTGGCCTGATACCAGTTGGCCATAATCCCTTGACCGAGCAGGCACGTACTCTGCAGCCCTTCCCAGTTGACATGGCAACCTTGATAGTCATCTTGATGGGCTCAGACAGAAGACTATCAAGGACACAATGAACTGCATACACTAGTGTATTCAACACGGACTATGACAAAGGGACCGTGACCGGATTCCCCTCAGGGGGCAGGAAACTGTGCCTTTCCCTTTGTTTTCTGAAAATGACTCATGGGGAGGGAGAGAAGGGACTCCGGCCAGGTGTCAGGATACTCAGATTACCTGTGCAACCCCTCCCCCGACCCCTCCTGTTTTTAATGTAGTCATGATGTAAATATGATGTATTTCTAGGGGTGTAACTTAGGGGATTAGGAGCTAATAAAAGTTGGGGTCTTCTTTTGTTCTGGGCTTCCATCTTGCTTCAACTTGTGGGCGGTGGGAGTCCTGTCGCGACAGTTTTTCTTCAATAAAGACCGAGCCTACAGGCTGCTGATTTGCTCCAAATTTCTCTGGTTGGTGTCTTGATTTCTGCCCAAGGGAGCCCTCGGATTCTCCGGTAACACTATGATTCCACGAAAAGAGAATATGCATGGGAAAGAGGGTCGGAGAGAAGGAAAATCACAGGGGTGTAGAGAAGAACAGATGGCAGACAAAAGCAAGACTGGAAGGACTGAGATGAAAAGCAGATGTTTTAACCTATGGCATTTATTCATTTGCTGATTTTTAAATCATTTCTAAGCTGCTTAAATCTTCAACAGTGCACTAAGCAACATGAAAACTATAAAGCAATATAACCCTCCCCATAAAAACAGTAATATAAAGTCATTAAAAAACCAGGAATTTCATCTGTCTGTCTATCTATCTATTTTGTTCCCTTAGGTGCAATATTGGGGTGCCTTGCCTCTGGCTCTGTCCCTGAAGGCATGATGATTAAGTGGCAGGCAGGTGGTCAATCAGATAACACCTCCGGCATCATAAGTGCACGCATTGGTAGCATAGCATACCTCAGCATTGCAGACCAAATCATTGCGGGGGTGAACTACGCCGTCTGTCTATTATCCGTCCCTGGGTACGAAACAAATGTCAATGAACCTGAAGGTAAAAACTCTTGACACAGTTGGGACTTAGTTTTCCTTTGAAAAACATGGTTTGGGAGCAGGATTATTGTTTCCAGATTGATTAAGATCCTCTCAGGGACTGACAATTTCAAGACTGCTTTCTCCTTAATTTAGAAATTCATTTCTGCTTTCCATTATGGCCTGTTGAGATAAGATTTTCCCACCAGTTGCCATGATATCGGTGCTAGTATTGGCTATAGACACAACTTGAAACTGCAATCAGTCCGGTGGAGGTCTGAACAGTAATTCTCCTCTTATCTCTGCAGAAAGGTTTTCACCGTTCTTGAACAATACTAAATGCATGTTTTTATCAGAAGGTAACAATGGGAGAAGGAAAGGAAAGAATGTGTACCCTGCAAGGGCCAAGGTGTTGCCCACAATAATTTCCACCCCCATTAAAAACCATTCCCACCTCCAGCCAAGGATCCTTCTAACCTTCATCTGCCTGTTGATAATGCTTACCCAGCATAGGGTGACCTAGATGAACAGATGGTGCCCTTCTATTGGAGGCAGATTTTTATATCCTTGCCCTGGTGGCCAAGTCCACACATTTAAGGAGCTCCGTACCTAGTTAGCTGCTCCAAGAGCAACTCTGCAGAGATGGTATCATTGGATATGGGAAGTTTTTATCTATACTTAGTTTTCAAACCCAGCCTATACACCAATACCTTCTCTGGGAAGGCTGGGCTGCTTTTTGTGCTGGACGCTTTCTTTATATATGTTGGGGAAAGGAGCTGTGTAAATATTCCTGGAATCTCCACTATCCCACCGTGTCCTCAATCAGCTCAAGGAAGCCCCATGTATGTGCCACAGATCTTCCTACTCAGGTCCACACACCCAATAACTTCAGTTAAAACCCCTTTGCTCCTTAAAGCTTTCATTAAGGATCTACACCCTCTATCTACAGATTAAAAATGTTTGTCAGAGAATCCAGAAGAAAATAATCAGCACTAAATGGTGTCATAAATGTTGTGGATCAATTATGTCTAAAATTAATAGCTGTTGCCTCTCCCTTTCTCTCATACTTTCCCCACCCCAAATCTTAAAAAGACAAAGGGAAGGGTCTCCATGAGAATCTCTATCGCGCCAACCATAAAGAAAGCAGCCTTCAGCGAGCACAGACAATCCTCACCAGCATGGTCATTGGGCTCAATGCAAGTGAAGTTTCTGTCCAGTGGGTGAAGAATGCCCTCCTTGAAGGTCGCCATGTGAATCCCCAAGCCTTGAAGGGCAGCATCAAGGATTCCCTCTTGGCCCTCAGCCAGGTGGTAGTCCCCTACTCTGACTGGAACAACGGCACTTCATACTCCTGTACGTTTACCCACACAGCAGGCATCGTGGAGCCCACCAAGAGGCCTGAGGAGAAATCCCAGGGTGAAAAGTGATGCAAACCGCATCCTCAGCATCACAACCTCTTCAGCCTATCCCAGATTAAATAATTTCCATGTATCCATGTTTGGCCTAAGGCTGAATAAAAGTGAGCAAACTCATAGATATTTCATGATGTGATCACTTGATTGAGGTGGTGGGTGGGTTCTGGAAAGAAGTGGGGAATGGATTAATCTCCTTGCCAAATCGTGTTGAAGTTTGATTATTGTAGAAGCAAAGTGTGTTTAGCACATAACCATGAAGTTCACTGGGGGGGCTTTTGGCTAGTCACTGTCTCTTAGCCTATCCTTCCTCACCAGGATTTAGACTCTCCCCGAGCACAGATTTTTGTGTCTCCCCCCCCCCAGAAGAGCATGTCCTATAAAAAGAAAGGTGAGTGAAGTGACAACAATTCATTTTTCTGACCAGTGTCTTCTGGCTGTTGATCATGTTGACCCAGCATCAGTTGATCTAGATGAACAGGTGGTGTAGTTCTGTTGGAGGCAGATTTTCATATCCTTGCCCTGGTGGTCCAGTCCACACATTAAGGAGCTACGTAGCTAGCTGAGATTCCTGCTTTGCAGGGGGTTGGACTAGATGACCCTTGGGGACCTTCCAACTCAATAATTCCACGATTCAAGGAAAAGAAAATATGCATGGCAAAGAGGGTCAGTGAGAAGGCAAATCACAGGGCTGTAGAGACGAACGGATGGCAGACAAAAGCAAGAATTGAAGGACTGAGATGGAAAGCAGAGGTTTTAATCCAAGGCATTTCTTCATTCAATGATTTTAAAATAATTTCTAAGCTGCTTTATATTTAAAAATAACACACTTCAGGAGTGCAAAAAGACAATGTGCTGCTGCCGTGAAGCATGTATTAAAAATACAGAAGGTAGGCAAACCCTTCAGAATAACCCTGTCAAGAATTCCTGTGTTCATCAGAATGTCATCATAGCCCTTTCTAGATGCTCCTGCTTGTCCTTCCTTCCAAAACTACCATTTCCTAAATGCAGGTATGTCTAACTCTAATAACTGTTGCCTCTCCTTTTGTCTCATACTAACCCCCACCGGAAACTGAAAAAGACAAGGCGAATGGTCCCCATGCCAATTTCTATTGCACTGCCAAGAAACCAGCCTTCAGCAAGCACAGACAATGCTCACCGGCTTGGTCACAGGGCTCAAAACAAGTGAAGTTTCTGTTCAGTGGATTAATAATAATAATCATCATAATTTATACCCCACCCATCAGGCTGGGCTTCCTCAGCCATTCTGGGCAGCTCCCAACAGAATTAAAAGTACAATAAAAAATCAAACATTAAAAACCTCCCTAAACAGGGATGCCTTCAAATGTCTTCTAAAAGTCTGATAGTTGTTTATTTCCTTCAAATGTGATGGGAGGGCGTTCCACAGGGCGGGCGCCACTACTGAGAAGGCCCTCTGTCTAGTTCCCTCATTGAGGGTCAGCATGTGAGTATTGACAGCAGCAAGGTTTCCCTCTTGGCCTTCAGCCAGGTGATAGTTTCCTACTCCTACTGAATCAATGACACCATGAAGCTCACCCAGAGGCCTGAGGAGAAATCCCAGAGTGAAAAATGATGCACACCCCTTCCCCAGCATCTCTCTGACTCTGTCCCCGAAGGCATGATGATTATGTGACTGGCAGGTGGCCAATCAGGCAACACCTCCGGCATCATAAGTTCACGCACTGGTAGCACAGCATACCTCACCGTTGCACAACTCGTTGTTTCACAGGTGGGAGGGGGCAAAGAGAGAGAGGACAAAGTTAAGCCATGCAGGCAAATCCTGAAGTTGGGTTAAAAAGAAAAAGGGTGGAGAGCTTCCTTGTTCTCTGGCTCTCGGCAAGCAACCTTGGCTGGGTCTCCCTAACTGGTGGCCTCCGCTTGCTCTACGTGGGCAATTTGGTGGGTGGGGGAGGACACACACGCCTGCATGATATAAGCAGGGTGACAGGCACCCATTGCTTAAGGCAGTGGTTCTCAACCAGTGTGCCGTGGCATCCTGAGGTGCCTTGAATTGTGGTCAGGGGTGCCGCGGGCAACACTGGCCTCTGTCCCTCTTTCCTTCCCTCCCCCCTATGATGTCCTCTCACATTTCTGACTTTCAAAGGCTTGCACAGCTGTTTGTTGCAACCCTAATACAAGTGAAAGCTGCCTCTAGGGCTATCCATTGGGTTCTGGTTGCCAGGAGGTGAGGCGGCCTTGAAGTAAGCAAGCAAGCGGGCGAGGAGCCAAGCCGGCCAGTCTGCCAGCCATTGCTGTTGGGAATGGACAGACAGGTGGGAAGCTGGACAAGGAGGCAGGCACCGTGCTGGCTTTTATTGGGCTTGCTGTGCCTGCCTGGAAGCTGAGTGCCCAGTCCTGAAGGAGAGCCTTTCTTCCATGCAGGCCCGGCAGGGCCCACTGCTGCCATTGCTGCTCCCTGGGCAAGATGCTGGCTTCACTTTCACCCTTGGCCAGTCTCCGTTGGGCCTCCAAGTCTGGGGACATCTTCTTCCCAGGCCCCCGTGGGGCTGTGTGAGGAGGCGCCTCTCTTTAGGGCAGGAAGGGGGCAGCTCTGAGACCAGGAGTGGCAGTGGTGGCCTTTCAGGTGCTATTGAACTATATATTCCATTTTCATTGATGGGCCATTGGTTATGCTGGCTGGACTACGTTGAAAATGAGTGTGCAACAAGGGTTACTGGTGGTGAAATAAGGGTGGTTGTTTTTTTTGTTGGGGAGGGTAACATGATTAAATTTGAAAAACCCTTGCTAAAGAATTAAAAAAATATCCTGCCCCTGTGAAATTTAAGAAGTTTGTCTCAAATTAGTGTTTGAGATCCAAGGTATGGCTGTGCTAGGTGTTGGGAACGGCAGGGGTGGTGTTTGCAAGCTGCCCCATAGGCACCTAATTAGCCACTGTAAGAAAAGCATGGAGGAACAGATGGGCTGCTGGCTGATCCAAAACATTATTCTTATGTTCTTATCCTTTCTTTAAGGGTGTTCTGGGTCTGAGCCCAACCAATAATTTACTGATGTGTTGTGGTCATAGTACTCCACATCATAGTGCTCCAAACCTCTCTGGTATTAGCTAGTGATAGAGGAAGCATAATGTGACAGAATTCAGTCACAATGTCCTCAGTAGACTACCACAGGCAAACGGTAAAGTGGAGGAGGAAATCACTGAAGCAAATAATGCCAGCAGAATTTATTGAGAAAAATTAGGAGGATAAGAATGTGTGGCAGTTCAGTATCAACACAGTGCCCGGTTGGGTCATGACTACCATATTTGGGGATGGGACAGAAAGAGCAGGGGATAAAGTTTTTTTCCCTTGTTCTCCCCCTCTAAAACAAGGTGCGTTCAGTCGCCTTCAGTGAAGGCAACCCGAAGCCTCCGGAGCATGGCGGGAGTCCCCGCAGCGCTCTGGAGGCTTCAAGCAGCTACCTTGGAAGCTTGCAGAGCGACGGGGGCGGTGTGCATAAAATGAATTTTCAAGTCAGACCTTTTATGCACTTCCCCCCCTTTTCTTTATGGAAGCAATTAACTCATCACGGATTCTTCCTTTAGCTGGTCTTTAGGAGGCAATGGGCTTGCAGCTACCTTTCACTTTGTAGCGTAGCTGCAATTTAGCCCACGTCCCTTTGAAGAGTCCCTTGGCTCCCCATCTTCCCTGGGTGCTAACTTGACATTGAGATTGGGAAGGGGGCTTGACATCATGAGGGTGTCACTGGCCATACACTGAAAGACTGTCAGTGAACTACCCTGCAGGAGGGGATATGGGGTGGGCTGCCTGCGTCCACATGTGTCTTGCGGGGCACCCCCATATCCCATTTACACTGAGGAGCCCTAGTTCCCCTGGTTGGGGGGCTGGGAGGGACACACGCCCAATGCCTAAGCCAAGGTCTTCCTATATTTGAAAGGTTAATAAAGTTGTGGCCAAATTTCCATCCCATAACACATTGTCATGAGTCATTATTCCTTTCTGGTTGTCCCTGGGAAGGTCGCCACCTGGTCACGCAATGTTAACCCAGCCTAGGGAGACTTAGATGAACAGGTGGTGCCCTTCTATTGGAGGCAGATCTTTATATCCTTGCCTTGGTGGCCCATTCCACACATTTAAGGAGCTACATAGGTAACTGTGCAGAGGTTATGGGATATGGTGTGGGATGTAATACATCAGTACAGTCAATTACAACATGCTTTGCTTCCTAGAGTGGACATTGTCAGGCAGGTGTTTAACTTCCTCTTCCCCCTCTAAGTGACTCAGCAGATGGGAATGGTTCTATAAAAGGGCAAGTCACGCAGTCATCGTCTCAGTTAACTCTCAGTTCATTCTCACAACCATTTTGTTGTCTGCTGGCTCTCAGCCAGCCACACTTGGGCCCATCCTCACAAAGGATGTAAGCCACGTTCTATGTTTGCAACCTGAAGCTTAAAGCCTGCCTTCTAGGATGTGTACTGTGAACAACTTGTGAGTAAACTACTTGTTATACTTTTAAAGACAGACTTGTGAGTCTTTATTGTATTATTTACACAATGGCGCCCACGTGATTGGCTAATTCCGGGATTCTCCTGTAGGCCAATCAGGTTGCGGATTCACTTCCACCTGGAGTTGGGTTGGGTGGCTCCTGCGGACCAATCAGACTCCTGCATTCTGGATCCTATTGTTCGAGGACCAATCAGACTCCTGCATTCTGAATCCTATTGTTCTAGGACCAATCAGACTGCCGCATTTTGGATCCTAATCAACTAAGTACATAACATCTACCAACTAGCTTCCGTTAATATAGAGGGGATTTGCTCTGCTACATCATTCACTAGCGTGAGTGAAGGAAGGATACTACTTAACAAATATTTCCTTGCCTATTACAGTGGTACCTCGGGTTAAGTGCTTAATTTGTTCTGGAGGTCCGTACTTAACCTGAAACTATTAGCACCACTTTAGCTAATGGGGCCTCCTGCTGCTGCTGCGCCACGGCTGCACGATTTCTGTTCTCATCCTGAAGCAAAGTTCTTAACCTGAGGTAATATTTCTGGCTTAGCGGAGTCTGTAACCTGAAGCGTATGTAACCCGAGGTACCACTGTATTCTAAACATCCCCACAAGGGGGATGTTTTTAGCTCTCCTTGGTTTTCAAACCCAGCCTGTGCAGCAACCTGAACATGCCAATACCTTCTCTGGAAAGACTGGGATGCTGGTTGTCTTCCATATAATGTTGGGAAATGGACACTTGCCCCTTCCTCCGAGTGGGTGGCTGTTGCAGATCCTCATGCTTGGTCGCCATCCCCAAGCAGCCAGAACGCAGATGGTCAGGTAGCCATCTAAGAGTTCCCCTTGACACCTGAGGAGCTGGCAGGATAAGAGGCCTGCTTGGGTGAGAGGGGATGCTTTGCTGCTGGAAGGGCACCAGCAGCCCACCTGCCAGGGCAGCCACTGAGACATAAAAGCCCGCAACACCTTCTGCCCTCAATAATTTTTTCTCGAACCTCCGCTATCTGACGGTGTCCTCATCCAGCTCTAGTAAGCCTAACGGGCCACAGATTTTCCTACTTGGGGCCACACGCACAATGACCCCCGGTCTTCTGTAGAGATTTGAAATGTCAGTGAATCTAACAGATAATATTAAGCACTCCTGCCAAACTGCAAGCCTCCATGATTCTCTGGGGAGAAACCATGACATTTAAACCTTTCCAGGGATTGTAACCTGGATATAAAAGAGAGAGGAGTTGGAGTTACTGAGGAGGCTTACAGATTCATTTTTAAAGCAGTTTTTCTACCACTACTGATGAATGTGAATGTTACAAGACAGGGGCTCCTCTACTCCTTGGGGAACATGTGTCATTGAGAGGAGCAATATTTCCTGACCAGAAAGCAGAATGCAGGTAGATTGTGGGAAAGCCTCATGTAGTTTCAGATATTATGATCAACGAGTTGGGATAAAGTTTGGGGACGTCTTGCTGCTCTGAAGCTGATGTGAAAAATAAAGAAGTGTGGCACGTCCTTCGGAATAACCCTGCCATGCTGAATACATCAGTTGCTTAAAGCATGGTGCTGATATGGCCCAGAACGTACCTTACGTAGCACTGATAATAGTGTCAGTTCCACATATAGGGATGTTGTACATGAATAAAGGGCTTTGTGATATCATGTTGTACTTTAATGTTCTGAGCTGCCTGTGATCTGCTAATGAAGGGTGGTATACAAATTTAATAATAACAATCAAATTATCTCAATTACACTCAAGCTTCTGGAAGGACTTTCTGAGAACCCCACAGAATAGCCTCTTCTTGGATTGTCTGGGAGGAGCTACTGATGGGAAACATATCTCACCAAAGTCTCCCAGGATGCTATATAAGCAGGCCTGGTGGCCCACATGCCATTCACACTGAATCCGAAAATGTGGGCCAAGATCATCTTACCATTTGTGGGACTCCTTTGCGGGGCCAGCCTGCCACTGACTTCCTCCCAGGCTGTTTCAGGTGAGTTTGCTTCTCTTTCCTTCCTCTTTGCAGCCTTCTCATGCATGTACCTGAAATCTGGGCATCTGGGACCACCCTTAGAAACAGAGCAATAACAACCCTTGGATTCTCCTACTCCAACTTTTCTGCTTATTTGCCAGCAGAAAATGGGATAGTCATTTCAAAGTCTTTCCAAAAATACCCATTTATTAACATTTGTAAGTGCCTGTTTCTGTGTGCTGAGACCTTTGTAGGTTTAGGGGACAGAAGAGACATTCCCTGGCGATCAATGGGGTGACAGGTGTCTCAGTCGGATCACCCTCATATCCGTCTTGAGACGTCTCCTCGGGCACCCAAGTTCAATCATGTATGAGACAATGTGTGCAGAACTAGGAATACACACGATGGAATATTGGGTGTGGGCTAGCACTATAAAATACGGGTTGCATTTCCATTTTGTTGCCAGCCTTTGAGTCTACTCTCTGACCTACTTACGGACTCTGATAAATCCAGAAGTTCCAACTCTTACAAAGGAAAATCAGATTTATTGGTATTCAAATCAGATCTTGAAACCCTTGTATAATTCGAGTGAGCAATATATTCATTGCAATAGTCAAAACAGATTAAGGTACATGGGGGGGGGGGGGACAACATCAAGTCTTGTGTAAATAAAATTTGCTCCCCCAAGATAACAGGGACACATATCTCAAAAATAACAATTTCTGTCCAACTCAGGACCTTTATTTTAGCCCATTTCTCTTCTTCTGCAGAAGGCAGTTTGGCTTGATTACTTGTGCTACCAGCTGTAAATCTCTCTGTGGCACACTGGTGTTGAAAGCGATCCATCGGGGAATCTGGGGAATGGGCAAACACACTAGTTAAAGGGGTGCTGGGATTATTCAGCAATGGTAGAAGGTGCTGGAGTCGTTCAAGGGAAGAAAAGGGACTGACAGGAACTCTCAGGTGAGCTAAATGAGGAGCCTGGACTGACTTAGCTGTAGAGCTGAAAGAGAAGCAAGCAGAGCAGGATAAGATTCTGTGAGCAGGCTGGGAGGTAAATGGTGGGAGGAGACTTGGGACTTGACATGGGTTTTTGCATTCCTAGACTCCCTCATAGTTTTCATCCTACCCCCTAAGCCCCAGTTCTCATCAGCTGCGTGGTAGAGAGCAAAGAGGAACAACTGGAAGTGACCTGGTCACGTCAGACAGCAGGAAATCTAAGCCTTGAGCCTCTTGCATGGAGAGAGGAGGAAATTAACCCCTTCAACGCATCCAGCTCTGTGATCGTTTCCGCAAGCGACTGGGAGGCAGGGGAGAATGTTATCTGCACAGTGCAACTCCCATCCCTGCCTCAACAGAAAACAAGAGAGACCAGCAAGAAGAAAGGTAAGCGGGAAGCAGGCCTGCTCTCCACCCTGCAACTGGTGTCCCTAATTTCCCAGCAACCCCCTGAGCAGGAAAGAGATTACTGAAAATAAATATCAACATAGCACCACTTAGAACAAACTCAGTATACCAATGTGGGCAGTGAGATCTGGCAATGCAAAAAAAAGCTATCCTTCTTTTTCATACCCAGCCTGTACACCAATACCTTCTATGGGAAGCCTGAGATGCTTTTTGTGCTGGGCGCTTTCTTTATACATGTTGGGGAAAGGAGCTGTGTAAATATTCCTGGAATCTCCACTATCCCACCGTGTCCTCATCCAGCTCAAGGAAGCCCCATGTATGTGCCACAGATCTTCCTACTCAGGTCCACACACACAAGAAATTCAGTTAAATCCCCTTTGCTCCTTAAACCTTTCATTAAGGATCTACACCCTCTATCTACAGATTTAAAATGTTTGTCAGAGAATCCAGCAGAAAATAATCAGCACTAAATGGTGTCATAAATGTTGTCCATCAGTTATGCCTAAACTTAATAGCTGTTGCCTCTCTCTTTCTCTCATACTTTCCCCTGCCAACCATAAAGAAAGCAGCCTTCAGCGAGCACAGACAATCCTCACCGGCATGGTCATAGGGCTCAATGCAAGTGAAGTTTCTGTCCAGTGGGTGAAGAATGCCCTCCTTGAAGGTCGCCATGTGAATCCCCGGGTCTTGAAGGGCAGCATCAAGGACTCCCTCTTGGCCTTCAGCCAGGTGGTAGTTCCCGACTCTGAATGGAACAATGGCACTTCATACTCCTGTACGTTTACCCGCACAGCAGGCACCGTGGAGCCCACCCAGAGGCCTGAGGAGAAATCCCAGGGTGAAAAGTGATGCACACCCCTATCTCAACCTATCCCAGTTTTCCCTCCTCAGCCTATCCCTGATTCAATAATATCCATGTAATTATGTAGCCTAAGGCTGAATAAAAGTGAGCAAACTCATAGATATTTCATGATGTGATCACTTGATTGAGGTGGTGGGTGGGTTCTGGAAAGAAGAGGGGAATGGATTACTCTCCCTGCCAAATCGTGTTGAAGTTTGATTATTGTAGAAGCAAAGTGTGTTTAGCACATAACCATGAAGTTCACTGGGGGAGCTTTTGGCTAGTCACTGTCTCTATCCTTCCTCACCAGGGTTTAGACTCTCCCCGAGCACAGATTTTTGTGTCTCCCCCCCCTCAGCAGAGCATGTCCTATAAAAAGAAAGATGAGTGGAGTGACAACAATTCCTTTTGCTGACCAGTGTCTTCTGCCTGTTGATCATGTTTACCCAGCATCAGTTGACCTAGATGAACAGGTGGTGTAGTTCTGTTGGAGGCAGATTTTCATATCCTTGCCCTGGTGGTCCAGTCCACACATTAAGGAGCCACATAGCTAGCTGAGATTCCTGCTTTGCAGGGGGTTGGACTAGATGACCCTTGGGGACCTTCCAACTCAATAATTCCACGATTCAAGGAAAAGAAAATATGCATGGCAAAGAGGGTCAGAGAGAAGGCAAATCACAGGGCTGTAGAGACGAACGGATGGCAGACAAAAGCAAGAATTGAAGGACTGAGATGGAAAGCAGAGGTTTTAATCCAAGGCATTTCTTCATTCAATGATTTTAAAATAATTTCTAAGCTGCTTTATATTTAAAAATAACACACTTCAGGAGTGCAAAAAGACAATGTGCTGCTGCCGTGAAGCATGTATTAAAAATACAGAAGGTAGGCAAACCCTTCAGAATAACCCTGTCAAGAATTCCTGTGTTCATCAGAATGTCATCATAGCCCTTTCTAGATGCTCCTGCTTGTCCTTCCTTCCAAAACTACCATTTCCTAAATGCAGGTATGTCTAACTCTAATAACTGTTGCCTCTCCTTTTGTCTCATACTAACCCCCACCGGAAACTGAAAAAGACAAGGCGAATGGTCCCCATGCCAATTTCTATTGCACTGCCAAGAAACCAGCCTTCAGCAAGCACAGACAATGCTCACCGGCTTGGTCACAGGGCTCAAAACAAGTGAAGTTTCTGTTCAGTGGATTAATAATAATAATCATCATAATTTATACCCCACCCATCAGGCTGGGCTTCCTCAGCCATTCTGGGCAGCTCCCAACAGAATTAAAAGTACAATAAAACATCAAACATTAAAAACCTCCCTAAACAGGGATGCCTTCAAATGTCTTCGAAAAGTCAGATAGTTGTTTATTTCCTTGACATCTGATGGGAGGGCGTTCCACAGGGCGGGCGCCACTACAGAGAAGGCCCTCTGTTGAGTTCCCTCATTGAGGGTCAGCATGTGAACACCCGAGTATTGACAGCAGCAAGGTTTCCCTCTTGGCCTTCAGCCAGGTGATAGTTTCCTACTCTGACTGAATCAATGACACCATGAAGCTCACCCAGAGGCCTGAGGAGAAATCCCAGAGTGAAAAATGATGCACACCCCTTCCCCAGCATCTCTCTGACTCTGTCCCCGAAGGCATGATGATTATGTGACTGGCAGGTGGCCAATCAGGTAACACCTCTGGCATCATAAGTTCACGCACTGGTAGCACAGCATACCTCACCGTTGCACAACTCATCGTTTCACAGGTGGGAGGGGGCAAAGAGAGAGAGGACAAAGTTAAGCCACGCAGGCAAATCCTGATGTTGGGTTAAAAAGAAAAAGGGTGGAGAGCTTCCTTGTTCTCTGGCTCTCGGCAAGCAACCTTGGCTGGGTCTCCCTAACCGGTGGCCTCCGCTTGCTCTACATGGGCGATTTGGTCGATGGGGGAGGACACACACGCCCTCGTGGTCTAATGAGGGTGACAGGCACCCTCTTAAGGCAGTGGTTCTCAACCAGTGTGCCCTGGCATCCTGAGGTGCCTTGAATTGTGGTCAGGGGTGCCGCGGGCAACACTGTCCTCTGTCCCTCTTTCCTTCCCTCCCCCCTATGATGTCCTCTCACATTTCTGACTTTCAAAGGCTTGCACAGCTGTTTGTTGCAAATAAAAGCGAAAGCTGCCTCTGGGGCTGGCCATTGGGTGCTGGTTGCCAGGAGGTGAGGCGGCCTTGAAGTAAGCAAGCAAGCGGGCGAGGAGCCAAGCCAGCCAGTCTGCCAGCCATTGCTGTTTGGAATGGACAGACAAGTGGGAAGCTGGACAAGGAGGCAGGCACCATGCTGGCTTTTATTGTGCTTGCTGTATGCAATGCCTGCCTGGAAGCTGAGTGCCCAGTCCTGAAGGAGAGCCTTTCTTCCATGCAGGCCCGGCAGGGCCCACTGCTGCCATTGCTGCTCCCGGGGCAAGATGCTGGCCTCATTTTCACCCTTGGCCAGTCTCCGTTGGGCCTCCAAGTCTGGGGACATCTTCTTCCCAGGCCCCCGTGGGGCTGTGTGAGGAGGCGCCTCTCTTTAGGGCAGGAAGGGGGCAGCTCTGAGACCAGGAGCGGCAGGGGTGGCCTTTCAGGTGCTATTGAACTATATATTCCATTTTCATTGATGGGCCATTGGTTATGCTGGCTGGGCTATGTTGGAAATGAGTGTGCAACAAGGGTTACTGGTGGTGAAATAAGGGTGGTTGTTTTTTTTGTTGGGGAGGGTAACATGATTAAATTTGAAAAACCCTTGCTGATGACTTAAAAAAAAGAATCCTGCCCCTGGGAAATTTAAGAAGTTTTTCTCAAATTAGTGTTTGAGATCCAAGGTATGGCTGTGCTAGGTGTTGGGTACGGCAGGGGTGGTGTTTGCAAGCTGCCCCATAGGCACCTAATTAGCCACTGTAAGAAAAGCATGGAGGAACAGATGGGCTGCTGGCTAATCCAAAACATTATTCTTATGTTCTTATCCTTTCTTTAAGGGTGTTCTGAGTCTGAGCCCAACCAATAATTTACTGACGTGATGTGGTCATAGTGTTCCACATCATAGTGCTCCAAACCTCTCTGGTATTAGCTAGTGATAGAGGAAGCATAATGTGACAGAATTCAGTCACAATGTCCTCAGTAGACCACCACAGGCAAACGGTAAAGTGGAGAAGGAAATCACTGAAGCAAATAATGCCAGCAGAATTTATTGAGAAAAATTAGGAGGATAAGAATGTGTGGCAGCTCCGTATCAACACAGTGCCCGTTTGGGTCATGACTACCATATTTGGGGATGGGACAGAAAGAGCAGGGGATAAAGTTTTTTTCCTTGTTCTCCCACTCTAAAACAAGGTGCGTTCAGTCGCCTTCAGTGAAGGCAACCCGAAGCCTCCGGAGCGTGGCAGGAGTCCCCGCAGCGCTCTGGAGGCTTCAAGCAGCTACCTTGGAAGCTTGCAGAGCAACGGGAGCGGTGTGCATAAAATGAATTTTCAAGTCAGACCTTTTATGCACTTCCCCCCCTTTTCTTTATGGAAGCAATTAACCCATCACGGATTGTTCCTTAAGCTGGTCTTTAAGAGGCAATGGGCTTGCAGCTACCTTTCACTTTGTAGCGTAGCTGCAATTTAGCCCACGTCCCTTTGAAGAGTCCCTTGGCTCCCCATCTTCCCTGGGCGCTAATTTGACATTGAGATTGGGAAGGGGCTTGACATCATGAGGGTGTCACTGGCCATACACTGAAAGATTGTCAGTGAACTACCCTGCATGAGGGGATATGGGGTGGGCTGCCTGCGTCCACATGTGTCTTGCGGGGCACCCCCATATCCCATTTACACTGAGGAGCCCTAGTTCCCCTGGTTGGGGGGCTGGGAGGGAAACACGCCCAATGACGAAGCCAAGGTCTTCCTATATTTGAAAGGTTAATAAAGTTGTGGCCAAATTTCCATTCCATAACACATTGTCATGAGTCATTATTCCTTTCTGGTTGTCCCTGGGAAGGTCGCCACCTGGTCACGCAATGTTTACCCAGCCTAGGGAGACTTAGATGTGTTAGTATCTCAGCTCACAGTCAGAGGTAAACTGACCTCCCCCGGGCAATTGAGCTAGATACTTGTTTACCTTCCGTCTGCTACTCGCGGCAGGCTAGGTCGTAAACCGGCGATTCTCCTCATTAGATGTGAAGAGAACACACCCTCTGCTTCTCTCTGCTTCTCTCCCTCCCTGCATTCTCCCCAGGGAGGGGAAATGAGACAGACAGGAGTCCTATTTACATGTTTTATTCCTGTCATTCAGCAGTACATAGAAAACGTGACTGCACCCTTCAGACTCCATCAGAAGAGTCACAGCTCCTCCCCTGTGCATCCAGAACAGGTCAGATGACACTCTGAGCTAACATCCGGTGCTCAGTACAGAGAATAGACTCCTCCTTTTTGCCAACAGTACATCTGCAAACCACAACATCCTGTTTTGCATTCCAGCCATCTGGAGCTGGCTTTTGCATTGCTGCTTTTATCCAACAACCTCCCCCAAAAGCATCAATAGGCAAAACATGATCCAGAGAAGAAAACAAACAGTTGTTGTACACATAACAGTCCCCTGTTGTTTCAGTTCCACCCTTGGAACTCCCCACCACTGGTTCCACCAGTGTACCTCTCTGGTTGTCTGGTTTCCAAGGAATGAGTGCTTCTGCATTACCTTGGCTAGCTACTCTCTGTTGTGTCTTTGTCTCTGACTTAGACACTGCTTTAACCTGCTTTGAGTTGTTGACAATAGCAACACATGCAACAGCTAAGTTAGCAAATTCTTTTGAGTACCTCTTTGGTGGTACACCCTTTGTAACTCTCTCAGACCTGCGTACGAGGTTCTGATCCTCTGTGCTCACTGGTTCAACCTCTGGACTTTGTTGAGAACCAGTAGCAAACAGTGGTTCATCCTTCACCTGTGAAGCTCTATCCATTGTGTGAGATTTTCTCTCAATGACTGTTACAACTGAACTCTCTGAGCTATCAGTGTCATCATCAGTACCACTGTAATCTATGACATCAGAAAAATCATCATCATCAGAATCACCACCTGTGGGAAATGTGAGAATAACTACCCGCTCTTGTTCCGGAGCACTCTCTAGAAACTCTGTGAGAATCACCTGACCAGATTCAGACAAAATTACTCTGTAGAGACCCTTTTCATATCCCACAAAAATGCCTCTGGCATTCTTTACTCCACCTGGAGCTTCTGTTCTCACATGAGACCCGAAAACCTTGAAATAGGCAACAGAAGGTTTTCTATGGAACAGCTTCTCAAAAGGAGAACATCCCAACTCTGTTGAGACCTTTCTCACCCACATGTGAAGATAGGACGCTAGCAACTCGGCCCAATATTCATGTGGCAAACGTGAACTCAGCAATTGCGCATTCATCCCCTTTTGCAATTCTTTGTTCACCCTCACACAGACCCCCCTGTTCCACGCTTCGGCTGAAAGAGCAACTTTGTGGTCTATTCCTCTTCCATCCAGGAACTTCTGAAACTTCTGTAACAGAAAAATTTGCTTCTCATCTGTGAAGAGACAATCAATGTTAGCATCATGCATATTTTTAACCTTGTCACAAAACTCCTGAAACTTTTCTAAAGTTTCTTGCGGTTTTTCCATCACAAAAACCCAAGAATAATTAGTGAAACAATCAACACACACAAGGTAAAATCTTGCACCGCCTCTAGATGGTTCTAGAGGACCAATCACATCAGCATACACCCGCTGAAACGCTCTGTCGACCTTCTTGGTCACCTTCCTGGTGCTCGTGTTGGTCACACCTGCAAGAGAGATTTCGTTAGAATCAGAAGAATTACATTTCATGTAATCACTTTGATCAAAAGTCAACAAATACAGTCCATCTTTCTCTCTGGCAGTAAGATACAGTTCTCCATCTTTGTAGATCTTGCATCTCTTAGCATCATAGGTCAGTTTCAGTCCTTTCTTTGCAATCTGCGACACACTCAGCACATTAAATCTCAGTTCTGGGACCAGGTAAACATTGCTTATAGTCAAGTTCAGACTCTCAAGATACATAGTCCCAATTCCGGTCGCTTCCAACTCTTGACCGTTGGCTTGTTTCACAGCGAAGCTTTGCTTCTTCAACGTTGAAAACAGTTCTCTGTGCGGGCACATATGAACTGTCGCGCCCGTGTCGATTATGAAGGCGTTCCCAACATCTGGCGTTGTTCCTTTCGCCATCATAGCCTTTGCAGGTTTCACCTGGCACTTGGTACGGCTTTTGCCTGACGCCTCAGGCTTCGTAGAGCTGCTCTTCGCTCCTTTTGACAGGCATGGCTTTCTACAGTTTCGCTGTAGATGCCCAGTCTGTCCACAATTGTAACATCGGACAGCGCTCAATGCTGTAGCATGCTCTGCAGTAGCACCAGCAGCGGGAAGATTTGAACTCTGTTCTTCCCTCCCCCTGTCCTTCACTTCCAGTGCAGCAAGTCTGTCGTGTTCATTCAGAACGATGGCACACACCCTTTCCGCGGTCAGGTCTTGAGCCGGAAGGGAACCAAGCTGACTGGCAACAACCTTGTAGGTCCGGTTAAGGCTGTTTATCATCATGAAGCAAAACACTTCCTCCTGTAGACGGAAATTGCGATCCACCATCTGTTGACGCAGAAACTGTTAGTATCTTGGCTCACAGGCAGAGGTACCTGGCCTCCCCCGAGGCAATTGAGTGAGATACTGTGTTTACCTTCCGTCCGCTACTCCCCGGCAGACTAGGTAAACAACCCGGCGATTCTTCTCATTAGACGTGAGAAGAACACACCCTCTGCTTCTCTGCTTCTCTCCCCCTCCCTGCATTCTCCCAGGGAGGAGAAAGGAGACAGACAGGAGTCCTTTTTACATGTTTTATTCCTGTCACTCAACAGTACATAGAAATGTGACTGCACCCTTCAGACTCCATCAGAAGAGACTCAACTCCTCCCCTGTACTTCCAGCACAGGTCACATGACACTCTGAGCTAACATCCGGTGCTCAGTACAGAGAATAGGCTCCACCTTTTCCCCAGCAGTACAGCAGCAAACCACAACATCCTGTTTTGCATTCAATCAATCTGGAGCTGGCTCTTGCCTTGGTGCTTTTTCCCAACAGAAACTTCATTTCTGTCAGGTGCGCTTGAACATCTCCATCAGGCGCTAATCTCAGATTGGTCAATTTCTCAAAATACAGCAACGCTGAAGAACCAGCATCTCTCTGATGCGTTGTACGTAGCGTGTCCCAAACCTCTTTCGCGTGTTCTAAACTCTGAATATGCACCAACTGCTCATCTGAGACACACAGAATTATAGCAGTCCTGGCCCTCATGTTCCGTGATTCCCAACCTCCGGTTGGTGCTGCAGGGATGGGGTTTTCAATTACATCAAAAAGCCTCTGATTCTGCAGCAGGGCCTTCATCTTTACAGACCAAGATGAATAATTGTCATTATTTAAGGGAGGTGGGTAAGGCAGAGCTCCCCCCTTCTTGGCATCCATCTTGAAGCCAAGCCTCTTCAGCTCACACTCTCAAGCAAGCTGTAAAATCCAACAGTTGTTTCCTGTCTTCTCTAGCAGGCAAACTGCAAGTTGTTTACGCTCTTGGCACCTGGCAGCTAAACGCTGGCTGCTATGGAAAGTCCCTTCCAAGAGCTCGTAAACTTTTAGCCAAAACACTCCGTGGTTTTGTTTTGCTTTTCCCAGCCTCACAGGCCAGCCTCTCTGCCAGTAACTTTCCACGATCGTTACTTAGCAACAGTGCATACAGGACTTCTTATCTTAACCACAAGAATTTGTGGAATGCAGGCTAAGCTTCCAAGTTGCAGGCCTCTTCTCCCGGAGCTGTATTTTTCAAAACGCAGCTCCCCCATGAACCAGAGAATTAATCAATCTGCGTTCACACCTTTTAGCCCGAACTGCAGCATACCTTGAGCTCCGTTGCTAGGAAAACAGCTTCCTCTGGGTCCAGCCGTCGGTTCAGCGTCTGGCTGCTCTTAGACGTGTATCTCCTCCCTTGGAGCAGAGGAGGACAATTCACCAGCCTCTCATGCAGATGTTCGATGAATCGCAACCACCGAATGCTGCCATATGTTAGTATCTCAGCTCACAGTCAGAGGTAAACTGGCCTCCCCCGGGCAATTGAGCTAGATACTTGTTTACCTTCCGTCTGCTACTCGCGGCAGGCTAGGTCGTAAACCAGTGATTCTCCTCATTAGATGTGAAGAGAACACACCCTCTGCTTCTCTCTGCTTCTCTCCCTCCCTGCATTCTCCCCAGGGAGGGGAAATGAGACAGACAGGAGTCCTATTTACATGTTTTATTCCTGTCATTCAGCAGTACATAGAAAACGTGACTGCACCCTTCAGACTCCATCAGAAGAGTCACAGCTCCTCCCCTGTGCATCCAGAACAGGTCAGATGACACTCTGAGCTAACATCCGGTGCTCAGTACAGAGAATAGACTCCTCCTTTTCACCAACAGTACATCTGCAAACCACAACATCCTGTTTTGCATTCCAGCCACTGGAGCTGGCTTTTGCATTGCTGCTTTTATCCAACAAGATGAACAGGTGGTGCCCTTCTATTGGAGGCAGATTTTTATATCCTTGCCTTGGTGGCCCATTCCACACATTTAAGGAGCTACCTAGGTAACTGTGCAGAGGTTATGGGATATGGTGTGGGATGTAATACATCAGTACAGTCAATTACAACATGCTTTGCTTCCTACAGTGGCAGGCAGGTGTTTAACTTCCTGTTCCCCCTCTAAGTGACTCAGCAGACGGGCATGATTCTATAAAAGGGCAAGTCACACAGTCATCGTCTCAGTTAACTCTCAGTTCATTCTCGCAACCATTTTGTTGTCTGCTGGCTCTCAGCCAGCCGCACTTGGGCCCATCCTCACAAAGGATGTAAGCCACGTTCTATGTTTGCAACCTGAAGCTTAAAGCCTGCCTTCTAGGATGTGTACTGTGAACAACTTGTGAGTAAACTACTTGTTATACTTTTAAAGACAGACTTGTGAGTCTTTATTGTATTATTTACACAATGGCGCCCACGTGATTGGCTAATTCCGGGATTCTCCTGTAGGCCAATCAGGTTGCGGATTCACTTCCACCTGGAGTTGGGTTGGGTGGCTCCTGCGGACCAATCAGACTCCTGCATTCTGGATCCTATTGTTCGAGGACCAATCAGACTCCTGCATTCTGAATCCTATTGTTCTAGGACCAATCAGACTGCCACATTTTGGATCCTATTCAACTAAGTACATAACATCTACCAACTAGCTTCCGTGAATATAGAGGGGATTTGCTCTGCTACATGACTCACTAGCATAAGTGAAGGAAGGATACTACTTAACAAATATTTCCTTGCCTATTACAGTGGTACCTCGGGTTAAGTGCTTAATTTGTTCTGGAGGTCCGTACTTAACCTGAAACTATTAGCACCACTTTAGCTAATGGGGCCTCCTGCTGCTGCTGCGCCACGGCTGCACGATTTCTGTTCTCATCCTGAAGCAAAGTTCTTAACCTGAGGTAATATTTCTGGCTTAGCGGAGTCTGTAACCTGAAGTGTATGTGACCCGCGGTACCACTGTCTCCTAAACATCCCCACAAGGGGGATGTTTTTAGCTCTCCTTGGTTTTAAAACCCAGCCTGTGCAGCAACCTGAACATGGCAATACCTTCTCTGGAAAGACTGGGATGCTGGTTGTCTTCCATATAATGTTGGGAAATGGACGCTTGCCCCTTCCTCCGAGTGGGTGGCTGTTGCAGATCCTCGTGCTTGGTCGCTGTCCCCAAGCAGCCAGAACGCAGATGGTCAGGTAGCCTTCCAAGAGTTCCCCATGACACCTGAGGAGCTGGCAGGATAAGAGGCCTGCTTGGGTGAGAGGGGATGCTTTGCTGCTGGAAGGGCACCAGCAGCCTACCTGCCAGGGCAGCCACTGAGACATAAAAGCCCGCAACACCTTCTGCCCTCAATAATTTTTTCTAGAACCTCCGCTATCTGACTGTGTCCTCATCCAGCTCAAGTAAGCCTAACGGGCCACAGATTTTCCTACTTGGGGCCACACGCACAATGACCCATGGTCTTCTGTAGAGATTTGAAATATCAGAGAATCTAACAGATAATATTCAGCACTCCTGCCAAACTGCAAGCCTCCATGATTCTCTGGGGAGAAACCATGACATTTAAACCTTTCCAGAGATTGTAACCTGGATATAAGAGAGGAGTTGGAGTTATTGAGAAGGCTTACAGATTCATTTTTAAAGCAGTTTTTCTACCACTACTGATGAATGTGAATGTTACAAGACAGGGGCTCCTCTACTCCTTGGGGAACATGTGTCATTGAGAGGAGCAATATTTTCTGACCAGAAAGCAGAATGCAGGTAGATTTTGGGAAAGCCTCAGGTAGTTTCAGATAATATGATCAACGAGTTGGGATAAAGTTTGGGGACGTCTTGCTGCTGTGCAGCTGATGTAAAAAATAAAGAAGTGAGGCACGTCCTTCGGAATAACCCTGCCATGCTGAATACATCAGTTGCTTAAAGCATGGTGCTGATATGGTCCAGAACGTACCTTACGTAGCACTGGTAATAGTGCCAGTTGCACATATAGGGATGTTGTACATTAATAAAGGGCTTTTGTGATATCATGTTGTACTTTAATGTTCTGAGCTGCCTGTGATCTGCTAATGAAGGGTGGTATACAAATTTAATAATAACAATTAAATTATCTCAATTACACTCAAGCTTCTGGAAGGACTTTCTGAGAACCTCACAGAATAGCCTCTTCTTGGATTTTCTGGGTGGAGCTACTGATGGAAAACATATCTCACCGTAGTCTCCCAGGATGCTATATAAGCAGGCCTGGTGGCCCACATGCCATTCACACTGAATCCGAAAATGTGGGCCAAGATCTTCTTACCATTTGTGGGACTCCTTTGCGGGGCCAGCCTGCCACTGACTTCTTCCCAGGCTGCTCCAGGTGAGTTTGCTTCTCTTTCCTTCCTCTTTGCAGCCTTCTCATGCATGTACCTGAAATCTGGGCATCTGGAACCACCCTTAGAAACAGAGCAATAACAACCCTTGGATTCTCTTCCTCCAACTTTTCTGCTTATTTGCCAGCAGTAACTGGGATAGTCATTTCAAAGTCTTTCCAAAAATACCCTTTTATTAACATTTGTAAGTGCCTGTTTCTGTGTGCTGAGACCTTTGTAGGTTTAGGGGACAGAAGAGACATTCCCTGGTGATCAATGAGGTGACAGATGTCTCAGTCGGATCACCCTCACATCCCTCTTGAGATGTCTCCTGGGGTTCCCAAGTTCAATCATGTATGAGACAATGTGTGCAGAACTAGGTATACACAGGATGGAACTATAGCACTATAAAATACTGGTTGCATTTCCATTTTGTTGCCAGCCTTTGAGTCTACTCTCTGACCTACTTACGGACTCTGATAAATCCAGAAGTTCCAACTCTTACATAGGAAAATCAGATCTATTGGTATTCAAATCAGATTTTGAAACCCTTGTATAATTCGAGTGAGCAATATATTTATTGAAATAGTCAAAACAGATTAAGGTACATGGGGGAGGGGGACAACATCAAGTCAGGTGTAAATAAAATTTGCTCCCCCAAGATAACAGAGTCACATATCTCAAAATTAATAATTTCTGTCCAACTCAGGACCTTTATCTTAGCCCGACTGAATGTTTTCCCTTCAGCTTTTGTCAGGGGTAGATTTTTAAACATCCCCAGAAATGATAGACATTGTGGATGTTCTTTGAATGTGCCGGACACTGTAGAACATATCCTTTTCTAATGTCCATTTTACAACCTGCTACGCAACCGCATCCTACCACCCCCCCTTTTTGGGTAGTCTAACATCACGGCACAATGAAAATATACGATTCTATCTGTCTGACATTAACCCAGAATTAACTGCTAGGGGGGCTGAGGTTTTGTTAATAGTATCTCTTGGAGAGCTAAATGGCACTATTTAGCGGGAAGAAATCTCAATGAAATTCCTCATCATTATATATTTCACGTGGCTGTTTATTTGTATATATTTTAAATGTTTTAGGATGCCCTATATCTGTAATGCCTAGAAAAGTTTTGATGAAGTAAGTAAGTAAGCATTACAGGGGGTTGGACTAGATGAGCACTGGGGTCCCTTCCAATTCTAGAATTCTATGATTCCACGAAAAGAGAATATGCATGGGAAAGAGGGTCAGAGAGAAGGAAAATCACAGGGGTGTAGAGAAGGACAGATGGCAGACAAAAGCAAGACTGGAAGGACGGAGATGAAAAGGAGAGGTTTCTATGCTGCTGAAATCTTAAACAGTGCACTAAGGAACATAAAAACTTTAAAGCAATATCAGAAAAACCATAAAAACAGTAATATAAAGTCATTAAAAAACCAGGAATTTCTTTTTATTTATTTATTTTTTTTTTTATGAAAAAGCATACATGCATACATAATTTACACCAAATTACAAATACCAACATACAGAAAAGACGAAATTCATCAGAAAAAATGTTCCAACAAGAGGACAATGAACAAAAAAAGACAAAAGAAAAAAGAATAAAAAAGCAGAAAAAGGAAGATAAAAGGTAAAAGGCACAAATACAGTTAGCAGAACTTCCGTCCAACTCGGTTTTGGAGTTTCCAATTCTTACATTACTTCTGCAGTTCTAATAAAGCAAATACACATCGATGATTTTAACCAACGTCTACTGATAAATTATTTATTCCCTGTGTGTTTTCTAGATAGGTTAGGAATTTGTTCCATTCATCTTTAAACTTACTAGTGTTATTTTGTCTTATTTTTTGTGTCAATCTCGCTAGTTCAATATATTGGTATAACCTCAGTTGCCACTCTGCCACCGTCGGTAGTTCCGAGGTTTTCCATTTTTGTGCTATTTGGATCCTCGCCGCGGCCATGGCATATTGGAAAAAGTTTTGGTCTATTTTCTTTATTTCTTTACCAATCAACCCTAAGAGAAACATCTCTGGGGATTTGGGGATGTTATATTTCAAAAATTTTTTCATTTCGTCATGAATCTGCTTCCAGAATTCTTTTATTACATCACAGGTCCACCAAATATGGAAAAAGGTCCCAGCCTTATCTCTACATCTCCAGCAGGTGTTATCAGCAGTTTTATACATTTTTCCTAGCTTTGCTGGGGTCAGATACCAGCGGTAAACCATTTTCTCCAAATTTTCCCGCAAGGCTACACAAGCTGTGAATTTTATACCTTTCGTCCAAAGTATTTGCCATTTGTTATAGTCTATCTTATGCCCAAGGTCTTTCTCCCATTTTACCATGGCCCCCTTCACCCGGTCTTCTTTGGTGTCCCATTCCAATAATCGTTTATACATTTTTGAGAGGAGTTTATCATTGCTTTCCAGGATTTCAACCTGAAACCACGATTTTTTTTCCTTCATACCCAGTCTCTTATGTTCACCCCATAAAGCATGGATCTGGTGAAAATGGAGCCACTCTTTTATTTTGTCTTTCAGTTCTTCATAAGGTTTCAGCCTCCATCCTGTATCTATCTTTTCCAAAATGTCCTCATACGTACATTTTTCTTCCGTCATATTTATTTTTTTTATTTTAACGATGTTGGGTGGAGAGAGCCACCAGGGGATACCTTTCTCAATCAAATTTTTATACCTCTTCCATACTTCCAGTAATGGGCCTCTGATTATATGATTAGAAAATCCTCTGTGGACCTGCCCTTTCTCTTGCCATAGATAGGCATGCCACCCAAATCTTATATCAAATCCTTCCAGATCCAAGAGATCTGAGTTTCTAAGGGTGGCCCACTCCTTTATCCAGCAAATACACGCTGCTTCATAATATAACCTAATGTTTGGGACCGCAAACCCGCACCTTTCTCTCGAATCTGTTAAATATTTTAGCTTTACTCTGGCCCTCTTCCCCTGCCAAATAAACTTGGTCAGGATTTTCTGCCAGTTCTTAAAGAGGGAGGTGCCTTTAATTATCGGAATATTTTGAAAAAGAAATAGTAATTTCGGGAGGATGCACATCTTAATAGCTGACATCCTCCCTGTCCAGGAGAGTTTTAATCTGTGCCAGGTATCTAGGTCCTTTTTAATTTCCTGCCACACCTTACTATAATTGTCCTCGACCAAGTTTATGTTTTTAGGTGATAACCAGATTCCCAAGTATTTTACTTTATTCACAACTTCAATGCCAATCTTTTCTTCCAATTGAAGTTTCTCCTGTTCGGTCATATTTTTTGTTAGAATTTTTGTTTTCTTCCTATTTAATCTAAAACCGGACAGCCTACCAAAATCCTCTAAAAGTTCAACCACTCTACTTGCACTTTCCACTGGATTCTCCACCGACAGCACCAGATCATCGGCATAAGCCTTAAGCTTAAATTCTTTCTTCCCAATTTTTATCCCCTTCACATTCACTGCCTCCCTTATTCTATTTGCAATTACTTCTAAGACCATTATAAATAACAGGGGGGACAGTGGGCAGCCCTGCCTTGTACCCTTCTGGATCTTGAATAATTTCGTCAGATTGTCATTTATGATCAGCCTGGCCTGTTGTTCTGAATATATTGCCCTGATACCTTTCAAATAAGGGCCTTCAATACCTGCCTTCGCCAGGCATTGTAGTAAAAATTCCCAGGAAACATTATCGAAGGCCTTTTCGGCATCTATAAAGATTAGTGCTGCGGGAACATCTATTCTCATATCCAGGTATTCGATGATGTTTAATATGTGGCGAACATTTTCTTTTTGATGTCTATTTGGGAGAAAACCCACTTGATCTTTGTGTATATACTTCGTTAGAAGCTTCTTGAGTCTACTGGCCATAATGTCCGCAAAGATCTTATAATCGTTGTTAAGCAAAGAGATTGGCCTGTAGTTTTTTATATCTGTTTTTTCTTTCTCTGTTTTTGGGATTAAGGTTATATAAGCCTCCTTCCATGAGGCCGGGGTCTTCCCCCCCTGGAAGATATTGTTAATCACGTCTTTTAAGACCGGGGCTAGATGTTCTTCTAATATTTTATAGTATTTTGCGGATAGACCATCCGGTCCAGGGGCTTTCCCGGTCTTCATTCTACTAATGGCCTCCTTGATCTCATTTATTGTAATCTCCTTATTCAATTCCGTTCTATCCTCTTCTATAATGTATTTCTTTTCGTTTTGTTCCAGGTAGCTCTTAATCTCTACGTTAGTTTCCCCTCCTTTTTCATATAGCTTTTCAAAAAATTGAGTAAACCTATTTTCTATTTCCTCTGGGTCTTCTATGATATTATCATCCTGTATTATTTTATTTATCATATTTTGTTTCTTTCTTTTTCTTAACTGCCAGGCAAGTAACTTCCCCATTTTGTTTGCCGACTCAAAATACCTTTGCTTTGTGAATTTAATTTTCCACTCTATCTCCTGATTTAATATTGCTGAATATTGAGACTGTAGCACCTTGGAGGCCCGATTAGTAGCTTCGTCTGTTGGGTTTCTAGTTAGTTTTTTCTCAAGGTTCCTTAATTGGGAGAGGATCTCCTCTTTCTTACGCTCCCTTACCTTTCTTCTATAATTATTTTGTTGTATTAGGAGGCCCCTCAGAACCGCCTTACTGGCGTCCCAGACTACATCTATAGGGGTTTCTTTATTCAAGTTTAAGTTTAAATATTCTTTTAAAGTATCTTTAATTCTTTCCCTCACCTCTTCATTATCAAATAGATTCTCACACATCCTCCATCTATATTGTCCCTTCACTTCATTTTTTAATTCCAAATCTAAGGCACAGTGATCTGATAATGGAATTTCATCTGTCTGTCTGTCTATCTGTCTATCTATTTTGTTCCAATATTGGTGTGCAATATTGGTGTGCACTATCTCTGGCTCTGTCCCCGAAGGCATGATGATTATGTGGCAGGCAGGTGGTCAATCAGGTAACACCTCCGGCAGCATAAGTGCAAGCACTGGTAGCACATCATACCTCAGCCTTTCAGTACAAGAAGTTGAGCAGGAGGTAACATACATCTGTCGACTATCCATCCCTGGGTCCCAAACAAAAGTCAATGAACCTGAAGGTAAAAACTCTTGACATATTTGGGACTTAATTTTACTTTGGAAATCATGGTTTGGGAGCAGGATGATTGTTTCCAGATTGCTTAAGATCCTCTCAGGGACTGACCATTTCAAGACTGCTTCCTCCTTAATTCAGAAGTTTATTTCTGCTTTCCATTATGGCCTGTTGAGATAAGACTTTCTCCACCAGTTGCCATGATATCGGTGCTAGTACTAAAGACACAACTTGAAACTGCAGTCAGTCGGGTGGAGATCTGAACAGTAATTCTCCTCTTATCTCTGCAGAAAGGTTTTCACCGTTCTTGAACATTACTAAATGCATGTTTTAATCAGAAGGTAACAATGGGAGAAGGAAAGGAAAGAATGTGTACCCTGCAGGGGCCAAGGTGTCTCCCACAATAATTTCCACCCCCATTAAAAACCATCCCCACCTTCAGCCAAAGATCTTCTAACCTTCATCTGCCTGTTGATCATGTTTACCCAGCATAGGGTAACCTAGATGAACAGATGACGCCCTTCTATTGGAGGCAGATTTTTATATCCTTGCCCTGGTGGCCAAGTCCACACATTTAAGGAGCTCTGTACCTAGTTAGCTGCTCCAGGAGCAACTGTGCAGAGATGGTATCATTGGATATGGGAAGTTTTTTTCTATCCTTGGTTTTCAAACCCAGCCTATACACCAATACCTTCTCTGGGAAGGCTGGGGTGCTTTTTGTGCTGGGCGCCATGTAAGCCCCATGTATGTGCCACAGATCTTCCTACTCGGGTCCACACACACAAGAACTTCAGTTAAATCCCTTTTGCTCCTTAAAGCTTTCATTAAGGATTTACACCCCTCTATCTACAGATTAAAAATGTTTGTCAGAGAATCCAGCAGAAAATAATCAGCAGTAAATGTTGTCATAAATGTTGTCTATCAATAATGTCTAAACTTAAAAGCTCTTGCCTCTCCCTTTATCTCATACTTTCCCCCGCCAACCATAAAGAAAGCAGCCTTCAGCGAGCACAGACAATCCTCACCGGCATGGTCATAGGGCTCAATGCAAGTGAAGTTTCTGTCCAGTGGGTGAAGAACGCCCTCCTTGAAGGTCGCCATGTGAATCCCCGAGTCTTGAAGGGCAGCATCAAGGATTCCCTCTTGGCCTTCAGCCAGGTGGTAGTCCCCTACTCTGACTGGAACAACGGCACTTCATACTCCTGTATGTTTATCCGTACAGCAGGCATCGTGGAGCCCGCCCAGAGGCCTGAGGATAAATCCCAGGGTGAAAAGTGATGCACACCCCTTTCTCAACCTATCCCAGTTTTCCCTCCCAGCCTATTCCAGATTCAATAATATCCATGTAATTATGTAGCCTAAGGCTGAATAAAAGTGAGCAAACTAACAGATATCTCTTGATGTGATCACTTGATTGAGGCAGTGGGTGGGTTCTGGAAAGAAGTGGGGAATGGATTAATCTCCCTGCAAAAGCTTGTTGAAGTTTGATTATTGTAGAAGCAAAGTGTGTTTAGCACATAACCATGAAGTTCACTGGGGGAGCTTTTGGCTAGTCACTGTCTCTTAGCCTATCCTTCCTCACCAGGGTTTAGACTCTAACCGAGCACAGATTTTTGTGTGTCCCCCCCCCCCCAGGAGAGCATGTCCTATAAAAAGAAAGGTCAGTGGAGTGACAATTCATTTTGCTGACCAGTGTCTTCTGCCTGTTGATCATGTTTACCCAGCATCAGTTGACCTAGATGAACAGGTGGTGCAGTTCTGTTGGAGGCAGATTTTCATATCCTGGCCCTGGTGGTCCAGTCCACACATTAAGCAGTTTTGTTGCTAGCTGAGATTCCTGCTTTGCAGGGGGTCGGAATAGATGACCCTTGGGGCCCTTCCAACTCAATAATTCCACGATTCAAGGAAAAGAAAATATTCATGGCAAAGAAGGTCAGAGAGAAGGAAAATCACAGGGCTGTAGAGACGAACGGATGGCAGATAAAAGCAAGAATTGAAGGACTGAGATGGAAAGGAGAGGTTTTAATCCAAGGCATTTCTTCATGCAATGATTTTAAAATAATTTCTAAGCTGTTTTATATTTAAAAATAACTCACTTAAGGCGTGCAAAAAGACAATGTGCTGCTGCTGTGAAGCATGTGTGAAAAACACAGCAGGTAGGCAAACCCTTCAGAATAACCCTGTCAAGAATTCCTGTGTTCATCAGAATGTCATCATAGCCCTTTCTAGATACTCCTGCTTGTCCTTCCTTCCAAAACTACCATTTCCTAAATGCTGCCTGTCCATCAGGTATGTCTAACTCTAATAACTGTTGCCTCTCCTTTTGTCTCATACCAACCCCCACCGGAAACTTAAAAAGACAAGGCAAATGGTCCCCATGCCAATTTCTATTGCACTGAGAAGAAACCAGCCTTCAGCAAGCACAGACTGTAGATTGATTTATTGCCTAGATAAGCCTGGCGTCCGGCCCGCTTCCAAAGCTGCGCCAGGTCTCTGCATCACAGCCTGCATTCCAATGCTCTGGGTAAACAGCAGAGTCCGGTAGTGTCCAGAGAAATCAGCTGCTGTCTTCTGTGCTTCAGTGGGCACAAAACAGAGTCTCACACAGAGGTACTCATAACTAAAAGCAGCTTTATTTACAGCTTGCAGCAGAAACTAGCCATTATCTATCACAGCACGGAGCATCGTGAGACACGTCTACTCCACATGAAAATGAAAGCAGAATAGAACAAAGGACCGAGACTATCGGAAGTGACGCAGAGTCTCTCCCTGCCCCACAGTAGGCAGAACGCACACTCTGAGCTGTTTAACCCTGTAAGCTCAGTTTCTCCTCACACAGACAATGCTCACCGGCTTGGTCACAGGGCTCAATACAAGCGAAGTTTCTGTTCAGAGGATTAATAATAATAATAATAATAATAATAATAATAATAATAATAATAATAATTTATACCCCACCCATCAGGCTGGGCTTCCCCAGCCATTCTGGGCAGCTCCCAACAGAATCAAAAGTACAATAAAACATCAAACTTTAAAATCCTCCCTAAACAGGGATGCCTGCAAATGTCTTCGAAAAGTCAGATAGTTGTTTATTTCCTTGACATCTGATGGGAGGGCGTTCCACAGGGAGGGTGCCACTACTGAGACGACTCTGAACATAAACATTTAGAAGCTTCTATGGCTACATTCCAGAGCTCTAAACAGCACGCTGTGCTGACTTTTGTGATAGACAGTGGAGCTTCCCATCATCTTGTGCCCTCAAGGGGTTTTCTGAGGGACTGCACCTCTCTAGCCTCTGGAAAATCTGTTTGTTTGGCAGATGGGACTAAGCGTGATCTGAGACAGACTGGCTCACTGTTTTGTTCTTTCTTGCAGGATTCGTTACAGGTGTTGTTCCAGGACTGTCCTGCGCGTTGCTATCTGTGGCTGCTCTTGTCGCTGATAACTACAGTCTGTTTTGAGGATAACATGTGTTATATTTCCAGGGATGGGCAGCAACTAGTCAGTGTGGGATGTAAAGATAGGCTGTTTGTGCTAGAAGCTTCTCTTGCATGTCCAGATGACACGGAGGCAGCTCAAGCACAGTGTGCCAACGTTCCAGTCCATGATGCGTGTGCTCATCTCTGGCACCGATGTCTGGCTCACGTATCGCGGGGGTCCATGAAGAAGATCCCAGAGTGCACTGAGGGGTGCAAAATGAAATCTTGTGCTAGGTTTCTTGATTGCAGGGTGTGCAAACAAAATGTGCACATACCCAAGGTCCGAGAGGGTGACCACTAGGCTTTTTCAGCTAATACATGCAGATTTCTGTGGGCCGATGTCCGTGACCAGTATGGGCAGATCCAAATTTGTGTTGGTGTTGATTGATGATTTTTCGCGGAACGGTTGGCTGTTCACGCTTAGAAACAAGGGTGAGGCAGCGCCGCTAATCAAAGAGTGGATTGTGGCAGTGGAACTGCAGTTTTCCACACGGGTGCGAAACTTTCAGAGCGATCGCGGTGGGGAGTCCACCGGGTCTGCGCTGCAAAGTTTCTTCCGCAAGAAGGGGATTCAACACAGGTTGACTGCTCCACAAAGTCCCCAGCAGAATGGTGTTGCAGAACACCAGAGTAGAACGCTGCAGGAGATGTCCGCTGCGTTGCTATTTGATGCCGTGCTCCCACAGTGCTTTTGGGGGGAGTCTTGGCAGACAGCCATTTTTACCTTGAACAGGTTGTTCACTTCAGTGGTAGGGGGCACACCCAATTTTCTCCTGCACGGCAAGAAGCCCAAGGTGCATTACTTCCGTGTTTTTGGCTGTGAGGCTTGGGTCCTCATCCCAAAGGCCAAGTGCAAAAAGGGTGGCCCTAGGTCCCAAAAGATGATTTTCTGTGGGTACGAGCCAGGGACCAAGCGGTGGAGGTTTGCTTATCCGTCAGGGACTCAGTCCAGGATTCTGCTCAGCAACAGTGCTGAATTCTGTGAGCAGAATGGCTGGACACGGATACATGGGAACCCTGATAGTCTGTCAGAGAGTCTGCTTGACTCTGCTGATGAAGAAGAGGAAGAGGTTGAACCTGCTACTGAGGCACAGAGTCCAGACCTAGAGCAGGCAGAGGGGAGAACTTCTCCTAAAGCTGTGAAGCTTGAGCACTGCAGTGCTCCATCTTCTCCCACAGGCTCGGCAGAGAAGTCCAGAAGGCGTAGTAAGTCAGAGCGGGAGCTCTCTGATGCCAAGGACGTTCTGGCTGGCCCTAGTGGGTCAGAGGAGCCCTGAAGTTGTGTTGCACTGATCAGCTCGGACAATGAAAGGGAAGCCTCCTGACAGGTTTGCAGTCACTAGTGTGTGGGTTGGTATGACACAGTGTGAACCCGAGAGTTTTGAGGATGTTCAGAAACTGCCTCAGGAAGAAGCCAGGAAATGGTATGAGGCGATGCAGAAGGAGATGAGCTCAATGGAGTCTCTAGGTGTGTTCACCCTCACGAAGTTGCCAGTGTGTGATGGCCTGGGAATCTGATTCAGAGGCTGAACCTGAAGAATCCCAGCCTGCACAGGAGTCCCCACCTCCACGGCTGGCTAAGTCGGGGCAGGGGCTTGAATCTGAAGGGCCTGCACCTGTGCTGGATCCTCAGGAGCAGACACCAGATGAATCCACTCTGGCTCCAGAGGTGATTGAGGACCCATTGCCTGCAGGTGCTCCTGTCCCAGCCCTGTCAGTGGAAGGTGAGGTTGCCTCTGGGTCCAGTAACCCTCCAGCCTCTCCTGAGCTGCAGAGGCTCAGGGCAGAGAGGTGGAGGGAACTAAGTTCTCTCAGGAGGAGTGCTCGCCTTAAGACCAGGAGAGGCGAATCACCTGTGGGCCAGGACCTCCCTAGGCCTCAGAGGTGATAAAGGCTAGTCAGCCCAGTCCCAGGTTGTGGGAGTAACATCACTGGAAACCTGTTCCTGCCAGTACCCTCACCTGCTCTTCCGGAGTTCCTGACCACGCCCGGCTCCTTGCCTTGGACCCCGCTTCACCCTTGACAGACAGCCTCCAGACCCTTGATCCAGGACCGGACTCAGACCACGCCACACGGTTACCCCCCCCGGGGCCAGCACACAGTGGGCAAACAGGCCATGAGTAGCTGTTGCGTTTACCGTCTTAAACCCACAGCAACTGGAGAACCGCAGTACAAGGCTAGACTAGAAGCGAGAGGATTCATGCAGCGTAAGGGGTTGCATTATATGGAGGTTTATGCTCCTACCTCCAGAAGTGAAACTCTGCGCATGCTCTTGGCCATTGCTGCACAAAGAGGTTTGCTGGCACGGTATCAAGCGGGTACTGCGCTACCTGCAGGATACCAAATACTTCAGTCTCAAGCTGTCAGCTGCAGGTGAGATGAAGCTCACGTGTTTTGCAGATAGTGATTGGACGAATCTGAAGGATGGGAAGTTCGTATCTGGGTTGGTGATAAAGTTTGGGAAATCTCTGGTTGGGTGGAAGTCCCAGAAGCAAAGTCTCATTTGCCCTGTCCTCTACTGAGGCTGAATTCAGCACACTGTCAGATTTGTGCCGGGAATTAGAGTTCTATAGATGCTTGGTGCAAGAGATCTGTGGGGATTGTAGCTTGCCCATCACTGTTTGGGAAGACAATCAACCCTGTTTGAAGCTAGCAGAATCTGGGCAATTTAAGGCCAAAACCAAGCATCTAGACATACGTTTCCAGAATGTGTGTCAAAGTGTTCAGTCAGGTTTGATACGGCTGAAGTATTGTGCCAGTCACGATAACTTGGCTGATGGTTTTACCAAACCGTTGAGCTTCCAGCGTTATGGGGAGTTCTGTAGTGATTTGGAGTTGGGGTAAGTTCTGTTACTTGCTTGCCCCACAGCAGCGCAGGACGAGAGGGGGTGTGAGGAGAACCTGAGCTTACAGGGTTAAACAGCCGTATCTTTGAGAAGGATATCTCATGATGTGATCACTTGATTGAGGTGGTGGGTGGGTTCTGGAAAGAAGTGGGGAATGGATTAATCTCCCTCCAAAATCATGTTGAAGTTTGATTATTGTAGAAGCAAAGTATATTTAGCACATAACCATGAAGTTCACTAGAATGCTTTTGGCTAGTCACTGTCTATCCACATAACCCACCTCACCAGGGTTTTTTGAGGATAAAATGGGTAGGCAGAGTACACTGTATGCATACTCTCCAACATTCCTCATTTGAAAATAAGGACATTTCTCACTCTCACTCCGTCCACCATATGACCCTCCCTCAATGTCACATTTTTTTATCTGTTGCCCACTCCTGCAAAACATTTCCTGTCAGATGAAGGTTCAGACACTTGCCCTGGTGGCCCAGTCCACACATTTCAAGACCTCCCTAAATAGCTAATTTAGGGTGTTCTCGAAGCTACCAACATGTGTTTGACCAAACTGCGGGAGGCAATGGAAGACAGGAGTGCCTGGAGTGCTCTGGTCCATGGGATCACGAAGAGTTGGACATGACTAAACAACAACAACAAATAGCTAATTCAGGGGCAACTGTGCAGAGGTTACACTATAAGATACGGGAGGTTTTAAGCCAATATTGTTTTTCATACCCAACCTATGCAGCAACTTGAACAAACCAATACCAATTGTTGTCCATCAGTTATGTCTAAACTTAATAGCTGTTTCCTCTTCTTTTATCTCATACTCCCCCCCCCAAAAAAAAACATAGAGAGAGAAGGGAAATGGTCCCAGGATCCTAACATTTCTTCATTTCTTAGGTTTAGGGGGATCCCCACCACTCATAGCTCTCAACGTTTCCCTTTTTTTAAGGGAAATTCCCTTATTCCTAATAGGATTCCTGGCAAGAAAAGGGAAATGTTGACAGCTATGCCACCACTAAATCTATAACAATACATTCAAAGTTGGATCATGTGATTTTAAGCAGTCAGTGGACATCGCACACACAGTCCCTCCACCACCCTGACAAAAAACCTTAGTCCCGATTTTCTTTGGTAAATTTACACAGACAAACACAAACAAAGCAATAAATGTTTTTTTAAGAAAGGGGCAAGATTAAACCTGCTCCAGTCCCCCTTTCGTCCCACCCAGGCCGGCCCTACCCTCCGCCTGCCCCTCAGAGCTGGCACATCCCACACAGGGCTGGGCCTTGCTGGTGGCAATCTCTCCTCCTCTTCGCCTGCCCTCTGGCAGCTGCTACAATCAGCAGCATGTGATACTGCAATGTTCCCTGCCCTGCTTTCCATGACCCCCAGAGTGTCACTTCAATCCTGTTTGTCTTCACCTGGCTGCTGTCCTTTGAACCAAGTTCTACTCTAGAGCCATGTTCACAGGCCACGGCCATCCACCAGTGTAGCACAAAAGCCCACTTCTGTGTAGATTCTGCAGCCAGCTGGTAACCCCTCCCTCCGCCTGCTTCCGCTACAGCCAGCAAGATCCTCCATTTCATTGGCATTTCCCTCCTGCTGAAAAATTGCAGAAATCTCCTCCTTCCCATCTTCTCACCTACAAATATGGCAGAATTGTTTTCTGGCTCAAATCCAAAAAATGATGCTAATTGGAAACCTGTAAAATACATGGGTATGGCCCTGTATGGGGTATCATAATAGCACCAGCAAGAATGAGAAGGAAATATACAAGGATAGGAGTCAACTCCAGGGGGGCGTGGGTGCTTGGGCACGCACAATAATGTAATTTGCAGGGACTGGGCACCCACAAAATCAATGAGCACTATGTGCAGGCATGTGCGTGTGATGTTGCACCTCCATGTTATGGCTGTGGGCACCCACAATCCTGAGGGCATGATGGTACCCCTGTATACAAGCCTACATCCTGTGTCCTGACTCCATGCATTGCAGCTTGAAGAACCGGATTGGGGTTAAGAAGGCTGGTTGTTGGGAACCGCTTCATTTAAAACAGATCCCTGCAGCCACATTAGCAAAAGAACTGAAAATAAAACAGCCAATATTGTAATGCTGTTATACAAATCTATGGTGTGACCTAAAATATTGTTACAAAAGTTGAATGCCTGCCCTTCTCTTTGCCGAGTGGGGGCAAGAGTCCATGGGGTCCCTGGCACTGACACAGGGTCTGTGTCCCTTTGGAGGAATAGAAAACGCAGTAGAGACTATTGTAGGTTTAAGAAATACGGTTTATTCACCTATTTACACCTCCTGTCTGCATGGTGGGAGTACAAATCTTACAGCATGGTCATTTCATGGGGCGGCAGCGCAGGCATCCTTCAGCCTGCCTGCCCAAGATGGAGCTCCGCTCCTGTCCTGCCGCTTCTTCCCAGCAAACCTTGCTCAAAAACTGCCTTTTCCTGTCCCCTCTAACACCCCACCCCATCACTGAAATCCCTGCCTCTGTTCACAGCTCAGGGCAGGCGGGAAAGGAGTTTTCTTGTGTTGTTAATGGCCCTCCATTATACACATTGAGGCACCAGGCAAAAATGTTCCTCTTTAACCTGATCTTTGGTTGGTTGCTATCCAATGCCCTTTTAAAACGTGTTCTGGCGGGATTATAAGGTTATTTTCATTTTCATTTTGCTTATGTATTTGGTGTTTTTCTATTGTGATTTTATCCAATGAACCACCAATTCCTGCGAGTATAGGGCGATATAGAAATCTTAACAACAACAACAACAACCATCACAAAACTAACCACAGACCACGCAAAAGGGTAAAATGTTTCTCAAAGGACATGCAACTTACAAAACCTTTTTTTTAAAAAAATATCCCTGAATTCCTCTTTTCTCTTCCCAGATGCTTCTGCTATTCTCAAATTCAGGGTCTGGGAAAGGCTTCTAGGGTTGGAGGGTGGGGCAAGGCAGGAGAAAAAAGCCATTGCCCGATTAATTTTTTTACTTATGATGGTGCTGGCGGAATAGTAGATGGGGACAAGCAGAGCCAGCCACTCCCAAGGTCTGAGACTTTCCCTTTGGCCTCTGGGTCCTCCATGCAGTTGGTGCACCCAGCTCTGGAGATGACAACAAGGAGGTCCAGGGGGAATGATCACAGAAACCACCACAAGGGTGTGGGCCACCTGCAGGTTCACAGGAAGGTCCAGCAGAGAGTCATAGACCTTGTACAGTGGTGCCTCACAAGACGAAAAGAATCCGTTCTGTGATTCTCTTCGTCTAGCGGTTTTTTCGTCTTGCAAAGCAAGCCCATTGACGGATTAGCGGATTAGCGCTATTAGCGCTATTAGCGGCTTTTAGCGGCTTATCTGCTGATCGGATCAGCTGATAAGCGGCTTAGTGGCTTAGAAAAAGGGGGGGAAAGGAAACCCCCCCCGCAGGAACTCGCAAGACATTGTCGTCTTGCGAAGCAAGCCCATAGGAAATTCGTTTTGCGAAGCACCTCCAAAATGGAAAACTCTTTCGTCTAGCGAGTTTCCCATCTTGCGAGGCATTTGTCTTGCGGGGCACGACTGTACTGCATCTAGCTGGTGCTCTCATAGAAGCAGTTCATTCACAGCCCCTAGCTCCTACAAGTGTGTTGTGACATCAACCCCCCTCCCAAACTCAATGACTGGTGGGCGCCTATGGAAGATGGGGAGCCAAGTAGAGAGTCGTAGACCTTGTAGAGAGTCGTAGACCTTGTACAGTGGTGCCTCCCAAGACGAAAAGAATCCGTTCTGTGATTCTCTTCGTCTAGCGGTTTTTTCGCCTTGCAAAGCAAGCCCATTGACGGATTAGCGTATTAGCGCTATTAGCGCTATTAGCGGCTTTTAGCGGCTTTTAGCGGCTTATCTGCTGATCGGATCAGCTGATAAGCGGCTTAGCGGCTTAGAAAAAGGGGGGAGGGAA
The DNA here is from genome assembly GCF_964188305.1 of Podarcis bocagei. NCBI lineage: Eukaryota > Metazoa > Chordata > Lepidosauria > Squamata > Lacertidae > Podarcis > Podarcis bocagei. The sequence goes on along the minus strand of NC_138138.1, from coordinate 50,491,178 downwards.
AAAAAGCAGGAACTCGCAAGACATTGTCGTCTTGCGAAGCAAGCCCATATGAAATTCGTTTTGCGAAGCACCTCCAAAATGGAAAACTCTTTCGTCTAGCGAGTTTCCCATCTTGCGAGGCATTCGTCTTGCGGGGCACCACTGTACTGCATCTAGCTGGTGCTCTCATAGAAGCAGTTCATTCACAGCCCCTAGCTCCTACCAGTGTGTTGTGACATCAGCCCCACTCCCAATCTCAATGACTGGTTGGCGCCTATGGAAGATGGGGAGCCAAGTGACTTTTAAAAGGGACATGGGCAAAATTTCAGCTACACAAAAAGTGCAAGGTAGCTGCAAGCCCATTACCCCTTTAAGAGCAGCTTAAATCGGGACGTTTCAGGGCAAAGGAAGAATCCATGGTGGGTTAATTGCTTCTATGGCAGTCTCAGAAAAATTGGGGCAGATGGGGTGTATGTTATTCCTTGGGGTTTACTGCCCAAACCTTTCACTATTGAGTATAGCCACAAGCAGTGCTCTTTTCTGGGGGTACACAGGGGTACACATACCCCTAAACATTTTGTGAATCTTTGTACTTTTGTCCATTTACTATATTTATTTTTCCTGATTTGAACTATAAAACCATGATTTTCTTGAGTCAAAATGAGAGAACTCCTAAACTTTTTTTTTGGGGGGGGGGCACTGGCCACAACGCAGCAAAGGTTTTAGGTCAGAGTGTTCCTTCTCCATTTTGCTAATTCTGCATCTTGTCCTCTAACGAAGGTCAGGGAAGAGGATTATGTATTTTATGTTTCCCATCACTAGCTCTCACAAACTATGTAGCTGAAATTATTTAGCTGAGATTCCTCTTCTGGGTGGAGTTACAGGGATTGAGTGGGAAAGCATCTCACCAAAGTCTTCCGGGGTGCTATATACAGTAAGCAGGCCTGGTAGCCTACATGCCATTCACACTGTATCCTATAATGTGGGACCAGATCTTCTTACCACAGCTGAGCAAGCCTTTGAGAGTCAGAGATGTGAGAGATGTGAGAGGACATCATAGGGGACATCATAGGGGGGAGGGAAGGAAAGAGGGACAGAGGCCAGTGTTGCCCGCGACAGCCCTGACCTCAATTCAAGGCACCTCAGGGTGCCAGGGCACACTGGTGGAGAACCACTGCCTTAAGCAATGGGTGCCTGTCACCCTGCTTATATCATGCAGGCGTGTGTGTCCTCCCCAACCCACCAAATCGCCCACGTAGAGCAAGCGGAGGCCACCAGTTAGGGAGACCCAGCCAAGGTTGTTTGCCGAGAGACAGAGAACAAGGAAACTCTCCATCCTTTTTCAACCAAATGTCTGGTTAAAGAGGGACATTTTTGCCAGGCGCCTAAAGGTGTATTATGATGGCGCCAGGTGAACATGAAGCTGAGTGCCCAGTCCTGAAGGAGAGCCTTTCTTCCATGCAGGCCCGGCAGGGCCCACTGCTGCCATTGCTGCTCCCTGGGTAAGATGCTTCCCCAGTCTCCGTTGGGCCACCAAGTCTGGGGACATCTTCTTCCCAGGCCCCCGTGGGGCTGTGTGAGGAGACACTTCTCTTTAGGGCAGGAAGGGGGCAGCTCTAGACCAGGAGCGGCAACAGCGGCTACCCAGAGTTCTCCCAAGGAGGGGAGATAGGAGAGGAGGCTGAGGGAACCCTCCACCAGGGAGGGTGTGTGGAAAAGGGTGAGAAGCTGCCAGCTCTGCAGGCAAGGGTGACATAAATGGGCTTCTGAGCCCCACAGGGGTGCCGCAGAAAGAATGTAGTTGGTCAAGGGAGCAATGGACTCAAAAAAGTTGAAAACCTCTGGCTTAAAGAGAAGGCTCAAAGAAGGAGAGGGTGGATGTGTAGGGAAAGGGCGTGAGACACGGTGTCTCTTCATCTGTGGGGAGCAAACAGTTCGTTTTCTCTTTCTCTCTCCTCTTCTGCTTCCTTTAGCTAGCAACGGTGTGTAAAAAGTAAGCAAATGCTCATGTATTAATGCACTACAGTGGTACCTTGGTTTACATACGCTTCAGGTTACATACGCTTCAGGTAACAGACTCTGCTAACCCATAAAAAGTACCTTGGGTTAAGAATGGACATCCGGAACCAATGAAGTACTTAACCCAAGGTACCACTGTAATGGGAGTTTTTTCTGGTTAAACGTAGGAATGTGTTGCGTTTTAAAGCATCCCGAGGCTCTTTGTTGATGCTGCAAACAGGGCAACTTCTCTGGAAATAAATGGTGTAGTACATTATTACTGACTTAAGTCCAAATTTAAGATACCAGAAAATGCAAAGGAAGACAATGTGTCTTGATCTTTATTAGTTCCCTCATTGCTTTCCTTTTGGAGAAGGGCTGAAGATCCTTGTGACTTGGCATCTGGCAAAGAATGAAATGGTCCTTGCACAATTAGCAAAACAGAGAAGGAACACTCTGACCTTATTCCTCCACTCCCTTGTGACTAGACTCATTAGTGAAAAAGGAATAACATACACATCAACTGTCCTGAATTTTCTGAGGCTGCATTGAAAGCAATTAAATACAAAAAACATGGCGTGTATGTATAAGCTAAAGCAAAATAACAAAATGTACATGGAAAGGCTGATTTGAAAATTTAATTTATGGGAATGGCAATGTAATCAGCCTCAAATGTTATTGAGTAAAAGATAGATGGAGTAGCTAGCCTATAGCACGTCTTTCCAACATAAGATGTATCAAAAATACTCCAAAAAATACTATTGCCATAATTACCGTATTTTTTTGCACCATAGGGCGCACCGGACCATAGGGCGCACCTAGTTTTTAGACAGGGAAATCAATAAAAAAAAATCTCCCCCCCCAGCCCCAAAGAGCTGTGTACAGGCTGCGCACAACCTCTCCCTGCCGGAGGGGTTGTGCGCGGCTATGGCACAAGCCAAGGCAGCGAGCGGGATGGATCGTGCTGGCTGTTTTGGCTTCCTCCTCCTTGCCGGGAGAGGCTGCGTGGAGCTAAAGAAGCCATAGCCCCGTGCAGCCTCTCCCTGCTGGAGGGGTTGTGCGCGGCTATAGCACAAGCCTGCATTCGCTCCATAGGACGCACACACATTTCCCCTCAATTTTTGGAGGGGGAAAACTGTGTCCAATGGAGCGAAAAATACGGTAGATCACTTGAAATGATGAATAATTGTTGCTCACCAATCTTATTATCAAACGAGCCTCACTGAAAAAAATATTTTCTGGTGCCCTGATCTTAATATGAAATTCTCTTGTATCAGACTTATACCAGAACACAAAGTCTGTTGGTTACACCTGAAGCACACCTTAAAGGTATGCTGTTACCATTCAGACTGGAAATGTTGCCAAATACTGCTTAGCTAAATATTACCATACAAATGCCCATAAAAGGGGTTAAGCTGATTAAACAACCTTTAAATATAAGAACCCAGGTCAAGATGTGAATTTAGACCTGAAGGAATCATTGTCTTTGAACGGTACCTTTATATATAAGGTTCCCCTGGTCGTAATCTATGTTCAGTATTTACAATACAACTTTTATTGTATTGATGGAATTGATTATTTATCTGGGTCCCATGGTTTTAAAAATGTTTATAGATCGTATATTGAACAGACAGCAATAATTTTTTTGTGTTTGGCTTTTGTCAGGCATGCACGGAAGTTTCTGATAAGAACTAATGAGCCTCCGACAGGTTTATAGTCCATTTATTTACAATAACACACAGAGAGTGGCATCGAGTCAACTTCTCTCAAGACATCAGTTGCTCAGTCTGAATCTCCTGCCCTTCCGCAGCACGAAGCACGCCAGTTCCCCATCATCCTGCCCCTGTGCGTCCGTTGCTCTTTAACCCTTTCCTGCCTTCTAATCCAAGGGGAAGGAGAAGCATCACCTCTACTCTCAAAGGCAGAGCCTTCCAGACGTTCCCTCCCTCCTGGTTACCTAGCAAGGTTATCAGGGCTGTCTATTTCCCTCAACCTCCAACTGTGATACTTCTGAATCTGCTATTCTCCCTGTTACTGGGAATCTTGAAGGTAGGGGCCCCCAGTTCTTCTCTTCCTCCTCTGTTAAAGGCTGCTCTGTCTGGGACTGTCTTTCTTCCTGGTCAGAGTCAGACCAGTCTCTGGCATCCAACGCTGGCCAGCCCCTGAGAGCTTTACAGCAATACACTGATTAAGGAAGTATTTGGAAACAGGTGTTTCATGCTAGCTACTCCATGTTTTTTGCTCATTAGCATTTGTTTGACTAAACTGTGGGAGGCAGTGGAAGACAGAGGTGCCTGGCGTGCTCTGGTCCATGGGGTCATGAAAAGTTGGACACGACTAAACGACTAAACAACAACAACAACACACTACCATTCACATAAAATGAATTTTCAAGTCAGACTTTTTGTGCAGGTTTTGTTTTGTTTTTGTTTTTTGCTTTATGGAAGCAATTAACCCATCACGGATTCTTCCTTAAGCTGGTCTTAAAGAGGCAATGGGCTTGCAGCTACCTTTCACTTTGTAGCGTAGCTGCAATTTAGCCCACGTCCCTTTGAAGAGTCCCTTGGCTCCCCATCTTCCCTGGGTGCTTACTTGACATTGAGATTGGGAAGGGGACTTGACATCAGGAGGGTGTCACTGGCCATACACTGAAAGATTGTCAGTGACCTACCCTGCATGAGGGGATATGGGGTGGGCTGCCTGCGTCCACATGTGTCTTGCGGGGCACCCCCATATCCCATTTACACTGAAGAGCCCTAGTTCCCCTGGCTGGGGGGCTGGGAGGGAAACACGCCCAATGCCTAAGCCAAGGTCTTCCTTTTATTTTCAGAGGGAGAAAAGGGGACACCAGGAATAATCCATCTAGGCAAGTCAGATTGGATTAGTCATCTTGTAGAGATTCAAACAAATCTACTGAAATATACTCGGAGTTGAGTGTGGATTTCATGCTCTTTATTCAGCTCATATAGGCGAGGAATGGAAGTTCCCCCCAAACGTCTGCTTTATATATATTATTTACACAATTTGCCCCATGTTATTGGCTAATTCTAGGATTCTCCTGTAGGCCAATCAGGTTGCGGATTCACTTCCACCTGGAGTTGGGTTGGGTGGCTCCTGTGGACCAATCAGACTACTGCATTCTGGATCCTATTGTTATAGGACCAATCAGACTGCCGCATTTTGGATCCTATTCAACTAAGTACAGAACATCTACCAACTAGCTTCCGTGAATATAGAGGGGATTTGCTCTGCTACATCACTCACTAGCATAAGTGAAGGAAGGATACTACTTAACAAATATTTCCTTGCCTATTACAGTGGTACCTCGGGTTAAGTGCTTAATTTGTTCCGGAGGTCCGTACTTAACCTGAATCTATATTAGCACCACTTTAGCTAATGGGGCCTCCTGCTGCTGCTGCGCCATGGCTGCACGATTTCTGTTCTCATCCTGAAGCAAAATTCTTAACCTGAGGTAATATTTCTGGGTTAGCGGAGTCTGTAACCTGAAGTGTATGTAACCCGAGGTACCACTGTATTCTAAACATCCCCACAAGGGGGATGTTTTTAGCTCTCCTTGGTTTTCAAACCCAGCCTGTGCAGCAACCTGAACATGCCAATACCTTCTCTGGAAAGACTGGGATGCTGGGTGTCTTCCATATAATGTTGGGAAATGGACACTTGCCCCTTCCTCCGAGTGGGTGGCTGTTGCAGATCCTCATGCTTGGTCACTGTCCCCAAGCAGCCACAACGCAGATGGTCAGGTAGACTTCCAAGAGTTCCCCATGACACCTGAGGAGCTGGCAGGATAAGAGGCCTGCTTGGGTGAGAGGGGATGCTTTGCTGCTGAAAGGGCACTGGTAGCCCACCTGCCAGGGCAGCCACTGAGACATAAAAGCCAGCAACACCTTCCGCCCTCAATAATTTTTTCTCGAACCTCCGCTATCTGACGGTGTCCTCATCCAGCTCAAGTAAGCCTAACGGGCCACAGATTTTCCTACTTGGGGCCACACGCACAATGACCCATGGTCTTCTGTAGAGATTTGAAATATCAGAGAATCTAACAGATAATATTCAGCACTCCTGCCAAACTGCAAGCCTCCGTGATTCTCTGGGGAGAAACCATGACATTTAAACCTTTCCAGGGATTGTAACCTGGATATAAAAGAGAGAGGAGTTGGAGTTATTGAGGAGGCTTACAGATTCATTTTTAAAGCAGTTTTTCTACCACTACTGATGAATGTGAATGTTACAAGACAAGGGCTCCTCTACTCCTTGGGGAACATGTGTCATTGAGAGGAGCAATATTTCCTGACCAGAAAGCAGAATGCAGGTAGATTCTGGGAAAGCCTCAGGTAGTTTCAGATAATATGATCAACGAGTTGGGATAAAGTTTGGGGACGTCTTGCTGCGGTGAATCTGGTGTGAAAAATAAAGAAAGGAGGCACGTCCTTCGGAATAACCCTGCCATGCTGAATACATCAGTTGCTTAAAGCATGGTGCTGATATGGCCCAAAGCGTACCTTACGTAGCACTGGTAATAGTGCCAGTTCCACATATAGGGATGTTGTACATGAATAAGTGGCTCAGACAAACATTAGCCAGTCAGTGCTCCCTCATCACAAGGCAGCAAAGAATTGAGTTCACAATGTTCCTTCTCCATTTTGCTATTTCTGCATCTTGTCCTCTAAGGAAATAAGGGAAGATTATATATTTTGTGTTCTCATGTTGTACTTTGATGTTCTGAACTGCCTGTGATCTGCTAATGAAGAGTAGTATACAAATTAAATAATAACAATTAAATAATCCCAATTACACTCAAATTTCTGGAAGGACTTTCTTAGATCCTCACAGAATAGCCTCTTCTTGGATTGTCTGGGTGGAGCTACTGATGGGAAACATATCTCACCAAAGTCTCCCAGGATGCTATATAAGCAGGCCTGGTGGCCCACATGCCATTCACACTGAATCCTAAAATGTGGGCCAAGATCTTCTTACCATTTGTGGGACTCCTTTGTGGGGCCAGCCTGCCACTGACTTCTTCCCAGGCTGCTCCAGGTGAGTTTGCTTCTCTTTCCTTCCTCTTTGCAGCCTTCTCATAAATTTACCTGAAATCTGGGCATCTGGAACCACCCTTAGAAACAGAGCAATAACAACCCTTGGATTCTCTTCCTCCAACTTTTCTGCTTATTTGCCAGCAGTAAATGGAATAGTCATTCCAAAGGGATGGATCCCATGGTTCCAAAACAAATACCCTTTTATTAACATTTGTAAGTGCCTGTTTCTGTGTGCTGAAATCTTTGTAGGTTTAGGGGACAGAAGAGACATTCTTCTGATAGGGGCAAAGAAGGCAGGTCTCTCACAAACTATGCAGCTGAAATTATTTAGCTGAGATTCATGCATTACAGAGGGAGGAGATATCAGGTAGGTTCTATCTATACAGGGAGCGCAGCTATCATCAAGCCTTGACCGAAGAACCAGTACACTCCTATCTGGGGTGGTCTTCCTCTTCCACCGAGCGTGCAGCTTAGGGAGGGACACACATGAAACAGGGGGACACCTGCTTAGCCAGCCAGGTCAGCCAGATCAGCCCTGGCGATCAATGGGGTGACAGATGTCTCAGTCGGATCACCCTCACATCCGTCCTTTTTTAATAATAATATTTTATTAAGATTTCACAAAAAGAAATTAACATCAACAAAAAAGAAAACAACAGAAAAAACAAGCAACAAACATCGAAAAAAGAAAATCAGAAAAAAAGAAAAATACAAAAAAATTTTTTTGCATAAAAAAGAACACTTTTTTACATTGGTACCTTTCACGACCTTATTCTCATTACTTCCACCCGCCTTCCCTTCTTGTATTCTACTTTAAAAGTTAGTTCAGCAAGATTGTTTAATATTCATTCTAGATCTTTATCCCTCCCTTTATAAGCTTATTTATCCTAATCGCTAGAACCCCTTCATTTCATTTTCAGAGCCTTCAACACTCATAAATTTTACAGTGTTTTTGTAGATAAGCTTTGAACTTCTTCCAATCCTCTTCCATCTGCTCCTCTCCTTGATCTCGGATTCTGCCGGTCATCTCAGCCAGTTCCACATAGTCTATCACTTGCATCTGCCATTCTTCCAAAGTGGGTAAATCTTGCGTCTTCCAATGCTTTGCGATAAGTATTCTTGCTGCTGCTGTGGCATACATAAAAAAAGTTCTATCCTTCTTTGGGACCAATTGGCCGACTATGCCCAGGAGAAAGGCCTCTGGTTTCTTCAGGAAAGTATACTTAAATACTTTTTTCAATTCATTATAGATCATTTCCCAGAAAGCCTTAATCCTTGGGCACGTCCACCAAAGGTGAAAGAATGTTCCTTCAGTTTCTTTACATTTCCAACATTTATTATCAGGCAAAGAGACATTCCCTGGCGATCAATGGGGTGACAGATGTCTCAGCCGGATCACCCTCACATCCGTCTTGAGACGTCTCCTGGGGCTCCCAAGTTAAATCATGAATGAGACAATGTGTGCAGAACTAGGAATACACACGGTGGAATAATGGGGTTGGGCTAGCACTATAAAATACTGGTTGCATTTCCATTTTGTTGCCAGCATTTGAGTCTACTCTCTTACGGACTCTGATAAATCCAGAAGTTCCAACTCTTACATAGGAAAATCAGATCAATTGGTATTGACTTGGAACCCTTGTATAATTCGAGTGAGCAATATATTTATTACAATAGTCAAAACAGATTAAGGTACATGGGGGGGGGGACAACATCAAGTCATGTGTAAATAAAATTTGCTCCCCCAAGATAACAGAGTCACATATCTCAAAATTAATAATTTCTGTCCAACTCAGGACCTTTATCTTAGCCCGATTGAATGTTTTCCCTTCAGCTTTTGTCAAGGGCAGATTTTTAAACATCCCCAGAAATGATAGACATTGTGGATGTTCTTTGAATGTGCCGGACACTGTAGAACATATCCTTTTCTAATGTCCATTTTACAACCTGCTACGCAAACGCATGCTACTCCCCCTTTTTGGGCACAATGAAAATATTTGATTAACCTGGAATTAACTGCATGGGGGGGCTGAGGTTTTGTTAATAGTATCTCTTGGAGTGCTAAATGGCACTATTTAGCGGGAAGAAATCCCAGTGAAATTCCTCATCATTATATATTCTACATGGCTGCTTATTTGTATATATTTTAAATGTTTTAGGATGCCCTATATTTGTAATGCCTAGAAAAGTTTTGATGAAGAAGTAAGTAAGCATTACAGGGGGTTGGACTAGATGAGCACTAGGGTCCCTTCCAATTCTAGAATTCTATTGTAGCAGGAGACCCCCCCCTTCATTACAACGTAATGCACAAGCACCACACATACACACACACACACCTCCCACCTCCCCGAGCCCGGAGATGTCCCTTCTAGAGGGGCATCCCCTAAAAGCCTTCCGTAAATAAGGAAGCGCTAGCTTGACAGCTCCGCACGGAACCCCTTTATTTTCGTATATTTTCCCTTAGTAGACCGCAACACTCTACCTCGCCCTATCCTTATTATTTGTGGACCAACTGTCTGAACTCAGGGTCAATCAGCTGCCGTTTCAGCCAATCAGCGTTACCGAACAGCACCCCTTGTGGCGGCGATGCAGGTACTGCAGGCAGCAGGCGCCCACTTCTCTATCTTTGACAGTTCTCAAATACAAAGTTTCCGAGTCCAATTGACCGTGACTGATTTAATCAAAATGTTGCAAACCGCTTCCGGAAAGGCGAAAGTGCTTTGAACTTCGAGGACAGTATTCTTCATAAATTCAGTATAAATCAGCCGTATATCGGATTTTCACCGGACCACTTTTATTCTGCTTTGTATTACAAGGACTATCAAAGGGGCGTGGCCTGATACCAGTTGGCCATAATCCCTTGACCGAGCAGGCACATACTCTGCAGCCCTTCCCAGTTGACATGGCAACCTTGATAGTCATCTTGATGGGCTCAGACAGAAGACTATCAAGGACACAATGAACTGCATACACTAGTGTATTCAACACGGACTATGACAAAGGGACCGTGACCGGATTCCCCTCAGGGGGCAGGAAACTGTGCCTTTCCCTTTGTTTTCTGAAAATGACTCATGGGGAGGGAGAGAAGGGGCTCCGGCCAGGTGTCAGGATACTCAGATTACCTGTGCAACCCCTCCCCCGACCCCTCCTGTTTTTAATGTAGTCATGATGTAAATATGATGTATTTCTAGGGGTGTAACTTAGGGGATTAGGAGCTAATAAAAGTTGGGGTCTTCTTTTGTTCTGGGCTTCCATCTTGCTTCAACTTGTGGGCGGTGGGAGTCCTGTCGCGACAGTTTTTCTTCAATAAAGACCGAGCCTACAGGCTGCTGATTTGCTCCAAATTGCTCTGGTTGGTGTCTTGATTTCTGCCCAAGGGAGCCCTTGGATTCACCGGTAACACTATGATTCCACGAAAAGAGAATATGCATGGGAAAGAGGGTCGGAGAGAAGGAAAATCACAGGGGTGTAGAGAAGAACAGATGGCAGACAAAAGCACGACTGGAAGGACTGAGATGAAAAGCAGGTGTTTTAACCTATGGCATTTATTCATTTGCTGATTTTTAAATCATTTCTAAGCTGCTTAAATCTTCAACAGTGCACTAAGCAACATGAAAACTGTAAAGCAATATAACCCCCCCATAAAAACAGTAATATAAAGTCATTAAAAAACCAGGAATTTCATCTGTCTGTCTATCTATCTATTTTGTTCCCTTAGGTGCAATATTGGGGTGCCTTGCCTCTGGCTCTGTCCCTGAAGGCATGATGATTAAGTGGCAGGCAGGTGGTCAATCAGATAACACCTCCGGCATCATAAGTGCACGCATTGGTAGCATAGCATACCTCAGCATTGCAGACCAAATCATTGCGGGGGTGAACTACGCCGTCTGTCTATTATCCGTCCCTGGGTACGAAACAAATGTCAATGAACCTGAAGGTAAAAACTCTTGACACAGTTGGGACTTAGTTTTCCTTTGAAAAACATGGTTTGGGAGCAGGATGATTGTTTCCAGATTGATTAAGATCCTCTCAGGGACTGACAATTTCAAGACTGCTTTCTCCTTAATTTAGAAATTCATTTCTGCTTTCCATTATGGCCTGTTGAGATAAGATTTTCCCACCAGTTGCCATGATATCGGTGCTAGTATTGGCTATAGACACAACTTGAAACTGCAATCAGTCCGGTGGAGGTCTGAACAGTAATTCTCCTCTTATCTCTGCAGAAAGGTTTTCACCGTTCTTGAACAATACTAAATGCATGTTTTTATCAGAAGGTAACAATGGGAGAAGGAAAGGAAAGAATGTGTACCCGGCAAGGGCCAAGGTGTTGCCCACAATAATTTCCACCCCCATTAAAAACCATTCCCACCTCCAGCCAAGGATCTTCTAACCCAGTGTTTCCCAACCACTGTTCCGCGGCACACTAGTGTGCCGCGAGATGTTGCCTGGTGTGCCGCGAGATGTTGCCTGGAGGGAGGCGGGCGAGTCCGGCGGCGAGAGGCGGGGCGGCGGCGGCGAGGAGCCAAGCCGCGCTCTCCTTCCTGCCTCGCTTTGCTGCCTCCTCCCCCCCCCCACCCCCAAAGCTTGGAGGTTCCCTGGCAGGAAGGAGGGAACTTAATCCTCTCCAAGGGCTGCGGAAAACAGACATGCAAATGGGGGCTTGCCAGCTCTTCAAGCACCGCCGGCTTTCTTCGGGAATTACCGCCCGCCGAGCCCGGTAACGCTGACAGGCCGAGCCGCGGGGCTTGGCAGCGCAGCCGGCAGAGTGTGGGAAAGGGCGGCCGCCACGCGCCGGGCAAGGCGAGACTCGACGGGGAGGACACCGGCAGCAGCGCCCCCCCCGAAACCCGCTCCGGGCAGGTAATTCACAGAGAGTGGACAGAAGGAAGCCTTAAAGGGCTTCAGCCTCCCAGAGTGGCGGGGAATAATAATGATAATGATGATGATAATAATAATAATAATAATAATAACAACAACAACAACAACAACAACAACAACAACAATAATAATAATAAAATTGACAGGTGGTGTTTTTCTAGGTGAGGGGGTGGGGACTGTAATAACAAAAAAATCAGCTGTATATCAACCGCTGTTTTGCAATGAGGAATTGCAAATAAGGAAGATCAAAAGGAGAATGTTTTTTTTGGGGGGGACTCTCTTCCTCTTCCTCCTCCTCCTCTCGTTCTTGCTCCTCTTCCTGGCAAAAGGGCTGCTGAGACCCCTTCTCTCTTGGGTGCCGGTGGGTGCTGTGACCTTGACGCTGAAGGGGCAAGTGCCTTTACTTAGCAGAGTGCATTCCCCTTTACACAGGAGGGGAGGGAAAAAATTGAAACTTACACTTTCGTGCGTCCCTCCCAGCGTGACGCTGCGCGCTGACGTCACGGGGCTGTAATGGTGGTGTGCGTCGAGATTTTTTTCATCAAACAAGTGTGCCTTTGCCCAAAAAAGGTTGGGAAACACTGTTCTAACCTTCATCTGCCTGTTGATAATGCTTACCCAGCATAGGGTGACCTAGATGAACAGATGGTGCCCTTCTATTGGAGGCAGATTTTTATATCCTTGCCCTGGTGGCCAAGTCCACACATTTAAGGAGCTCCGTACCTAGTTAGCTGCTCCAAGAGCAACTCTGCAGAGATGGTATCATTGGATCTATCTATACTTAGTTTTCAAACCCAGCCTATACACCAATACCTTCTCTGGGAAGGCTGGGGTGCTTTTTGTGCTGGACGCTTTCTTTATACATGTTGGGGAAAGGAGCTGTGTAAATATTCCTGGAATCTCCACTATCCCACCGTGTCCTCAATCAGCTCAAGGAAGCCCCATGTATGTACCACAGATCTTCCTACTCAGGTCCACACACACAAGAACTTCAGTTAAATCCCCTTTGCTCCTTAAAGCTTTCATTAAGGATCTACACCCTATATCTACAGATTAAAAATGTTTGTCAGAGAACCCAGCAGAAAATAATCAGCACTAAATGGTGTCATAAATGTTGTGGATCAATTATGTCTAAAATTAATAGCTGTTGCCTCTCCCTTTCTCTCATACTTTCCCCACCCCAAATCTTAAAAAGACAAAGGGAAGGGTCTCCATGAGAACCTCTATCGCGCCAACCATAAAGAAAGCAGCCTTCAGCGAGCACAGACAATCCTCACCAGCATGGTCATTGGGCTCAATGCAAGTGAAGTTTCTGTCCAGTGGATGAAGAATGCCCTCCTTGAAGGTCGCCATGTGAATCCCCAAGCCTTGAAGGGCAGCATCAAGGATTCCCTCTTGGCCCTCAGCCAGGTGGTAATCCCCTACTCTGACTGGAACAACGGCACTTCATACTCCTGTACGTTTACCCGCACAGCAGGCATCGTGGAGCCCACCCAGAGGCCTGAGGAGAAATCCCAGGGTGAAAAGTGATGCAAACCCCATCCTCAGCATCACAACCTCTTCAGCCTATCCCAGATTAAATAATTTCCATGTATCCATGTTTGGCCTAAGGCTGAATAAAAGTGAGCAGACTCATAGATATCTCATGATGTGATCACTTGATTGAGGTGGTGGGTGGGTTCTGGAAAGAAGCAGGGAATGGATTACTCTCCCTGCAAAATTGTGTTGAGGTTTGATTATTGTAGAAGCAAAGTGTGTTTAGCACATAACCATGAAGTTCACTGGGGGGGGGGGGCTTTTGGCTAGTCACTGTCTCTTAGCCTATCCTTCCTCACCAAGGTTTAGACTCTAACCGAGCACAGATTTTTGTGTCTTCCCCCCCTCAGCAGAGCATGTCCTATAAAAAGAAAGATGAGTGGAGTGACAACAATTCCTTTTGCTGACCAGTGCCTTCTGGCTGTTGATCATGTTGACTCAGTTGACCTAGATGAACAGGTGGTGTAGTTCTGTTGGAGGCAGATTTTCATATCCTTGCCCTGGTGGTCCAGTCCACACATTAAGGAGCTACGTAGCTAGCTGAGATTCCTGCTTTGCAGGGGGTTGGACTAGATGACCCTTGGGACCCTTCCAACTCAATAATTCCACGATTCAAGGAAAAGAAAATATCCATGGCAAAGAGGGTGGGGAATGGATTAATCTCCTTGCCAAATCGTGTTGAAGTTTGATTATTGTAGAAGCAAAGTGTGTTTAGCACATAACCATGAAGTTCACTGGGGGGGCTTTTGGCTAGTCACTGTCTCTTAGCCTATCCTTCCTCACCAGGATTTAGACTCTCCCCGAGCACAGATTTTTGTGTCCCCCCCCCTCAGCAGAGCATGCCCTATAAAAAGAAAGGTGAGTGAAGTGACAACAATTCATTTTGCTGACCAGTGTCTTCTGGCCGTTGATCATGTTGACCCAGCATCAGTTGATCTAGATCAGGGGTCTGCAACCTTTAAGACAAAAAGAGCCACTTGGACCCGTTTCCGAAAAAACAACAACAACTGGGAGCCGCAAAAACATTGCAACATTTTCACACAGGCTTGCAAGCTATCATCTGTGAGGCGTGATCGGTGTTTGTTTTTAATATAGTTCATGTTGGAGAAGACCTGCTCACATACATATGTGGAAGAGACCACAAGGGCCATCAAGTCCAACCCCCTGCCAAGCAGGAAACACCATCAGAGCACTCCTGACATATGGTTGTCAAGCCTCTGCTTAAAGACCTCCAAAGAAGGAGACTCCACCACACTCCTTGGCAGCAATTCACCAAACTTTCACCTGCTTAAGTTTAAAAAGGGGCTTCAAGCAACTAAAAAGGGGCTTCAGGCAACTAACTCCACGTGGAATTCCACGCGACCGCGACTGCATAATCAATGCCACAAAATGCCAAAGAAAATTAACCAGGGCCCCAGTGAACCATAAATCATAATCAGTGCCTGATGTAAATAATAATTAATAATGAGGGCCCAATGTCATCCTCGTCATTATAAAAATAATCCCTCTCTTCGTGCCGCCCAGCCTCCCAAGAAAAAACCCCCACTTCAAACGGTCACAAAGCACAAATTCCACGCGACCGCGACTTGCTATGCCCAATAATCAATGCCCCAAAATGCCATAGAAAATTAATCAGGGCCCCAGTGTACCATAAATCATAATCAGTGCCTGATGTAAATAATAATTAATAATGAGGCATTCGCCATTATAAAAATACCGTATTTTTCGCCCCATAGGACGCTCCGTCCCATAGGACGCACCTAGTTTTTTGGGGGGGAAATAAAGGGAAAAAAATTTCCCTTTATTTCCCCCCCCCAAAGCAGGTCGGGGAAACCGAACCAGGTCGAGGAACAGCGTGATGGCGGCGCTGCGCCTCCCTGCTGTCCCCCGAGCTTGTGGGGCTGGCCGATGCCTGCGGGGCGGCAGGCTGCTATCCGCAGCGTGGGGAGCCTTGCCGGGAAGTCCGGCAAGGCTCCCCATGCTGCGGATGTGTGCCTGGCGAGGGGGGCGCTCTGCTTTAGGGCACCCCGCCCGCCGGGCGGCAGGCTGCTCACCTCCGCGCCTCGCCTCCGCCCCTCGCCTCCGCTCCTTGCCTCCTCCCCTCGCCTCCTCCCCTCGCCACCGCCCCGGAGCCGCAGCAAAGGCTTTAAAGAGCCGCATGCGGCTCTGGAGCCGCAGGTTGCCGACCCCCGATCTAGATGAACAGGTGGTGTAGTTCTGTTGGAGGCAGATTTTCATATCCTTGCCCTGGTGGTCCAGTCCACACATTAAGGAGCCACATAGCTAGCTGAGATTCCTGCTTTGCAGGGGGTTGGACTAGATGACCCTTGGGACCCTTCCAACTCAATAATTCCACGATTCAAGGAAAAGAAAATATCCATGGCAAAGAGGGTCAGAGAGAAGGCAAATCACAGGGCTGTAGAGACGAACGGATGGCAGACAAAAGCAAGAAGTGAAGGACTGAGGTGGAAAGGAGAAGTTTAATCCAAGGCTTTTATTCATTCAATGATTTTAAAATTATTTCTAAACTGCTTTATATTTAAAAATAACACACTTAAGGAGTGCAAAAAGACAATGTGCTGCTGCCGTGAAGAATGTATGAAAATACAGAAGGTAGGCAAACCCTTCAGAATAACCCTGTCAAGAATTCCTGTGTTCATCAGAATGTCATCATAGCCCTTTCTAGATGCTTCTGCTTGTCCTTCCTTCCAAAACTACCATTTCCTAAATGCTGTCTGTCCATCAGGTATGTCTAACTCTAATAACTGTTGCCTCTCCTTTTGTCTCATACTAACCCCCACCAGAAACTTAAAAAGACAAGGTGAATGGTCCCCATGCCAATTTCTATTGCACTGCGAAGAAACCGGCCTTCAGCAAGCACAGACAATGCTCACCGGCTTGGTCACAGGGCTCATTACAAGTGAGGTTTCTGTTCAGAGGATTAATAATAATAATAATAATAATAATAATAATAATAATAATAATAATAATAATAATTTATACCCCACCCATCAGGCTGGGCTTCCTCAGCCATTCTGGGCAGCTCCCAACAGAATTAAAAGTACAATGAAAGATCAAACATTAAAAACCTCCCTAAAAGTCAAAGATAGTTGTTTATTTCCTTGACATCTGATGGGAGGGCGTTCCACAGGGCGGGCGCCACTACAGAGAAGGCCCTCTGTCGAGTTCCCTCATTGAGGGTCAGCATGTGAACACCCGAGTATTGACAGCAGCAAGGTTTCCCTCTTGGCCTTCAGCCAGGTGATAGTTTCCTACTCCGACTGAATCAATGGCACCATGAAGCTCACCCAGAGGCCTGAGGAGAAATCCCAGAGTGAAAAATGATGCACACCCCTTCCCCAGCATCTCTCTGACTCTGTCCCCAAAGGCATGATGATTATGTGACTGGCAGGTGGCCAATCAGGTAAGTTCACGCACTGGTAGCACAGCATACCTCACCGTTGCACAACTCATCGTTTCACAGGTGGGAGGGGGCAAAGAGAGAGAGGACAAAGTTAAGCCACGCAGGCAAATCCTGAAGTTGGGTTAAAAAGAAAAAGGGTGGAGAGCTTCCTTGTTCTCTGGCTCTCGGCAAGCAACCTTGGCTGGGTCTCCCTAACTGGTGGCCTCCGCTTGCTCTACGTGGGCGATTTGGTGGGTGGGGGAGGACACACACGCCTGCATGATATAAGCAGGGTGACAGGCACCCATTGCTTAAGGCAGTGGTTCTCAACCAGTGTGCCGTGGCACCCTGAGGAGCCTTTAATTGTGGTCAGGGGTGCCGTGGGCAACACTGGCCTCTGTCCCTCTTTCCTTCCCTCCCCCCTATGATGTCCTCTCACATTTCTGACTTTCAAAGGCTTGCACATCTGTTTGTTGCAAATAAAAGCGAAAGCTGCCTCCAGGGCTGGCCATTGGGTGCTGGTTGCCAGGAGGTGAGGCGGCCTTGAAGTAAGCAAGCAAGCGGGCGAGGAGCCAAGCCGGCCAGTCTGCCAGCCATTGCTGTTGGGAATGGACAGACAGTGGGCAGCTGGACAAGGAGGCAGGCATCATGCTGGCTTTTATTGTGCTTGCTGTATGCAATGCCTGCCTGGAAGCTGAGTGCCCAGTCCTGAAGGGGAGCCTTTCTTCCATGCAGGCCTGGCAGGGCCCACTGCTGCCATTGCTGCTCCCTGGGTAAGATGCTGGCCTCATTTTCACCCTTGGCCAGTCTCCGTTGGGCCTCCAAGTCTGGGGACATCTTCTTCCCAGGCCCCCGTGGGGCTGTGTGAGGAGGCGCCTCTCTTTAGGGCAGGAAGGGGGCAGCTCTGAGACCAGGAGCGGCAGTGGTGGCCTTTCAGGTGCTATTGAATTATATATTCCATTTTCATTGATGGGCCATTGGTTATGCTGGCTGGGCTACGTTGAAAATGAGTGTGCAACAAGGGTTACTGGTGGTGAAATAAGGGTGGTTGTTGTTTTTTGTTGGGGAGGGTAACATGATTAAATTTGAAAAATCCTTGATGATTATTTTTTTTTAAAAAAATCCTGCCCCTGGGAAATTTAAGAAGTTTGTCTCAAATTAGTGTTTGAGATCCAAGGTATGGCTGTGCTAGGTGTTGGGAACGGCAGGGGTGGTGTTTGCAAGCTCCCCCATAGGCACCTAATTAGCCACTGTAAGAAAAGCATGGAGGAACAGATGGGCTGCTGGCTGATCCAAAACATTATTCTTATGTTCTTATCCTTTCTTTAAGGGTGTTCTGAGTCTGAGCCCAACCAATAATTTACTGACGTGATGTGGTCATAGTGTTCCACATCATAGTGCTCCAAACCTCTCTGGTATTAGCTAGTGATAGGGCAGGGGTCTGCAACCTTTAAGACAAAAAGAGCCACTTGGACCCGTTTCCGAAAAAACAACAACAACTGGGAGCCGCAAAAACATTGCAACATTTAAAACAAATATAACACTACATATATTGTTTCTGGCCTTAATGCTATATATACAGGATCGTGCAGTCAGCTGTCAATCTCAAGAAAAAAGGACAAATTAATAGCTAATTAAAATATTTAATTTACAACCAGGTAACCAGGTTAATGGGACTTTTGCTCCTGAACCTCAGTGCTCAGTGTCTGCACATCAGGGCTGTAAGACGTCACCTTCATTTTCACACAGGCTTGCAAGCTGTCATCTGTGAGGCGTGATCAGTGCTTGTTTTTAATATAGTTCATGTTGGAGAAGACCTGCTCACATACATATGTGGAAGAGACCACAAGGGCCATCGAGTCCAACCCCCTGCCAAGCAGGAAACACCATCAGAGCACTCCTGACATATGGTTGTCAAGCCTCTGCTTAAAGACCTCCAAAGAAGGAGACTCCACCACACTCCTTGGCAGCAATTCACCAAACTTTCACCTGCTTAAGTTTGAAAAGGGGCTTCAAGCAACTAAAAAGGGGCTTCAGGCAACTAACTCCACGTGGAATTCCACGCGACCGCGACTGCATAATCAATGCCACAAAATGCCAAAGAAAATTAACCAGGGCCCCAGTGAACCATAAATCATAATCAGTGCCTGATGTAAATAATAATTAATAATGAGGGCCCAATGTCATCCTCGTCATTATAAAAATAATCCCTCTCTTCGTGCCACCCAGCCTCCCAAGAAAAAACCCCCACTTCAAACGGTCACAAAGCACAAATTCCACGCGACCGCGACTTGCTATGCCCAATAATCAATGCCCCAAAATGCCATAGAAAATTAATCAGGGCCCCAGTGTACCATAAATCATAATCAGTGCCTGATGTAAATAATAATTAATAATGAGGCATTCGTCATTATAAAAATACCGTATTTTTCGCCCCATAGGACGCTCCGTCCCATAGGACGCACCTAGTTTTTTGGGGGGGAAATAAAGGGAAAAAAATTTCCCTTTATTTCCCCCCCCAAAAGCAGGTCGGGGAAACCGAACCAGGTCGAGGAATAGCGTGATGGCGGCGCTGCGCCTCCCTGCTGTCCCCCGAGCTTGTGGGGCTGGCCGATGCCTGCGGGGCGGCAGGCTGCTATCCGCAGCGTGGGGAGCCTTGCCGGAAAGTCCGGCAAGGCTCCCCACGCTGTGGATGTCTGCCTGGCGAGGGGGGCGCTCTGATTTAGGGCGCCCCGCCCGGCGGGCGGCAGGCTGCTATCCGCAGTGTGGGAAGCCTTGCCGGGACCTCCGGCAAGGCTCCCCATGCTGCGGATGTCTGCCTGGCGAGGGGGGCGCTCTGATTTAGGGCGCCGCGCCCGCCGGGCGGCAGGCTGCTATCCGCAGCGTGGGGAGCCTTGCCGGGAAGTCCGGCAAGGCTCCCCACGCTGTGGATGTCTGCCTGGCGAGGGGGGCGCTCTGATTTAGGGCGCCCCGCCCGGCGGGCGGCAGGCTGCTATCCGCAGCGTGGGAAGCCTTGCCGGGACCTCCGGCAAGGCTCCCCATGCTGCGGATGTCTGCCTGGCGAGGGGGGCGCTCTGATTTAGGGCGCCGCGCCCGCCGGGCGGCAGGCTGCTATCCGCAGCATGGGGAGCCTTGCCGGGAAGTCTGGCAAGGCTCCCCATGCTGTGGATGTCTGCCTGGCGAGGGGGGCGCTCTGATTTAGGGCGCCCTGCCCGCCGGGCGGCAGGCTGCTATCCGCAGTGTGGGAAGCCTTGCCGGGACCCCCGGCAAGGCTCCCCATGCTGCGGATGTCTGCCTGGCGAGGGGGGCACTCTGATTTAGGGCGCCCCGCCCGCCGGGCGGGAGGCTGCTATCCGCAACGTGGGGAGCCTTGCCGGGAAGTCCGGCAAGGCTCCCCATGCTGTGGATGTCTGCCTGGCGAGGGGGGCACTCTGATTTAGGGCGCCCCGCCCGCCGGGCGGGAGGCTGCTATCCGCAGCGTGGGAAGCCTTGCCGGGACCTCCGGCAAGGCTCCCCACGCTGCGGATGTCTGCCTGGCGAGGGGGGCGCTCTGATTTAGGGCGCCCCGCCCGCCGGGCGGCAGGCTGCTATCCGCAGCGTGGGGAGCCTTGCCGGGACCTCCGGCAAGGCTCCCCATGCTGTGGATGTCTGCCTGGCGAGGGGGGCACTCTGATTTAGGGCGCCCCGCCCGCCGGGCGGCAGGCTGCTATCCGCAGCGTGGGAAGCCTTGCCGGGACCCCCGGCAAGGCTCCCCACGCTGCGGATGTCTGCCTGGCGAGGGGGGCGCTCTGATTTAGGGCGCCCCGCCCGCCGGGCGGGAGGCTGCTATCCGCAACGTGGGGAGCCTTGCCGGGAAGTCCGGCAAGGCTCCCCATGCTGTGGATGTCTGCCTGGCGAGGGGGGCACTCTGATTTAGGGCGCCCCGCCCGCCGGGCGGCAGGCTGCTATCCGCAGCGTGGGAAGCCTTGCCGGGACCTCCGGCAAGGCTCCCCACGCTGCGGATGTCTGCCTGGCGAGGGGGGCGCTCTGCTTTACGGCGCCCCGCCCTCCGGGCGGCAGGCTGGTCACCTCCGCCCCTCGCCTCCGCCCCTCGCCTCCTCCCCTCGCCACCGCCCCGGAGCCGCAGCAAAGGCTTTAAAGAGCCGCATGCGGCTCTGGAGCCGCAGGTTGCCGACCCCCGTGATAGGGGAAGCATAATGCCACAGAATTCAGTCACAATGTCCTCACTAGACCACCACAGGCAAACGGTAAAGTGGAGGAGGAAATCACTGAAGCAAATAATGCCAGCAGAATTTATTGAGAAAAATTAGGAGGATAAGAATGTGTGGCAGCTCCGTATCAACACAGTGCCCGTTTGGGTCATGACTACCATATTTGGGGATGGGACAGAAAGAGCAGGGGATAAAGTTTTTTTCCTTGTTCTACCACTCTAAAACAAGGTGCATTCAGTCGTCTTCAGTGAAGGCACCCGAAGCCTCCGGAGCGTGGCGGGAGTCCCCGCAGCGCTCTGGAGGCTTAAAGCAGCTACCTTGGAAGCTTGCAGAGCGACGGGGGCGGTGTGCATAAAATGAATTTTCAAGTCAGACCTTTTATGCACTTTCCCCCCTTTTCTTTATGGAAGCAATTAACTCATCACGGATTCTTCCTTTAGCTGGTCTTTAGGAGGCAATGGGCTTGCAGCTACCTTTCACTTTGTAGCGTAGCTGCAATTTAGCCCACGTCCCTTTGAAGAGTCCCTTGGCTCCCCATCTTCCCTGGGTGCTAACTTGACATTGAGATTGGGAAGGGGGCTTGAGATCATGAGGGTGTCACTGGCCATACACTGAAAGATTGTCAGTGAACTACCCTGCATGAGGGGATATGGGGTGGGCTGCCTGCATCCACATGTGTCTTGCGGGGCACCCCCATATCCCATTTACACTGAGGAGCCCTAGTTCCCCTGGTTGGGGGGCTGGGAGGGATACACGCCCAATGCCTAAGCCCAAGGTCTTCCTATATTTGAAAGGTTAATAAAGTTGTGGCCAAATTTCCATTCCATAACATGTTGTCATGAGTCATTATTCCTTTCTGGTTGTCCCTGGGAAGGTCGCCACCTGGTCATGCTATGTTTACCCAGCCTAGGGAGACTTAGATGAACAGGTGGTGCCCTTCTATTGGAGGCAGATCTTTATATCCTTGCCTTGGTGGCCCATTCCACACATTTAAGGAGCTACCTAGGTAACTGTGCAGAGGTTATGGGATATGGTGTGGGATGTAATACATCAGTACAGTCAATTACAACATGCTTTGCTTCCTAGAGTGGACACTGTCAGGCGGGTGTTTAACTTCCTGTTCCCCCTGTAAGTGACTCAGCAGATGGGCATGGTTCTATAAAAGGGCAAGTCACGCAGTCATCTTGTCTCAGCTAACTCTCAGTTCATTCTCGCAACCATTTTGTTGTCTGCTGGCTCTCAGCCAGCAGCACTTGGGCCCAGCCTCACAAAGGATGTAAGCCACGTTCTATGTTTGCAACCTGAAGCTTAAAGCCTGCCTTCTAGGATGTGTACTGTGACCAACTTGTGAGTAAACTTATTGTTATACTTTTAAAGACAGACTTGTGAGTCTTTATCGTATTATTTACACAATGGGCCGCACGTGATTGGCTAATTCCGGGATTCTCCTGTAGGCCAATCAGGTTGCGGATTCACTTCCACCTGGAGTTGGGTTGGGTGGCTCCTGGAGACCAATCAGACTCCTGCATTCTGGATCCTATTGTTCTAGGACCAATCAGACTCCTGCATTCTGGATCCTATTGTTCTAGGACCAATCAGACTCCTGCATTCTGAATCCTATTGTTCTAGGACCAATCACTGCCGCATTTTGGATCCTATTCAACTAAGTACATAACATCTACCAACTAGCTTCCGTGAATATAGAGGGGATTTGCTCTGCTACATCACTCACTAGCATAAGTGAAGGAAGGATACTACTTAACAAATATTTCCTTGCCTATTTCAGTGGTACCTCGGGTTAAGTGCTTAATATGTTCTGGAGGACCGTACTTAAGCTGAAACTATTAGCACCACTTTAGCTAATGGGGCCTCCTGCTGCTGCTGCGCCACGGCTGCACGATTTCTGTTCTCATCCTGAAGCAAAGTTCTTAACCTGAGGTAATATTTCTGGCTTAGCGGAGTCTGTAACCTGAAGCGTATGTAACCCGAGGTACCACTGTCTCCTAAACATCCCCACAAGGGGGATGTTTTTAGCTCTCCTTGGTTTTCAAACCCAGCCTGTGCAGCAACCTGAACATGCCAATACCTTCTCTGGAAAGACTGGGATGCTGGGTGTCTTCCATATAATGTTGGGAAATGGACACTTGCCCCTTCCTCCGAGTGGGTGGCTGTTGCAGATCCTCATGCTTGGTCGCCATCCCCAAGCAGCCACAACGCAGATGGTCAGGTAGCCATCTAAGAGTTCCCCTTGACACCTGGGGAGCTGGCAGGATAAGAGGCCTGCTTGGGTGAGAGGGGATGCTTTGCTGCTGGAAGGGCACCAGCAGCCCACCTTCCAGGGCAGTCACTGAGACATAAAAGCCCGCAACACCTTCTGCCCTCAATAATTTTTTCTAGAACCTCCGCTATCTGACTGTGTCCTCATCCAGCTCTAGTAAGCCTAACGGGCCACAGATTTTCCTACTTGGGGCCACACGCACAATGACCCATGGTCTTCTGTAGAGATTTGAAATATCAGAGAATCTAACAGATAATATTCAGCACTCCTGCCAAACTGCAAGCCTCCATGATTCTCTGGGGAGAAACCATGACATTTAAACCTTTCCAGGGATTGTAACCTGGATATAAAAGAGAGAGGAGTTGGAGTTATTGAGGAGGCTTACAGATTCATTTTTAAAGCAGTTTTTCTACCACTACTGATGAATGTGAATGTTACAAGACAAGGGCTCCTCTACTCCTTGGGGAACATGTGTCATTGAGAGGAGCAATATTTCCTGACCAGAAAGCAGAATGCAGGTAGATTCTGGGAAATCCTCATGTAGTTTCAGATATTATGATCAACGAGTTGGGATAAAGTTTGGGGATGTCTTGCTGCTGTGCAGCTGATGTGAAAAATAAAGAAGTGAGGCACGTCTTTCGGAATAACCCTGCCATGCTGAATACATCAGTTGCTTAAAGCATGGTGCTGATATGGTCCAGAACGTACCTTACGTAGCACTGGTAATAGTGCCAGTTGCACATATAGGGATGTTGTACATGAATAAAGGGCTTTTGTGATGTCATGTTGTACTTTAATGTTCTGAACTGCCTTGTGATCTGCTAATGAAGGGTGGTATACAAATTTAATAATAACAATTAAATTATCTCAATTACACTCAAGCTTCTGGAAGGACTTTCTGAGAACCTCACAGAATAGCCTCTTCTTGCATTTTCTGGGTGGAGCTACTGATGGGAAACATATCTCACCAAAGTCTCCCAGGATGCTATATAAGCAGGCCTGGTAGCCCACATGCCATTCACACTGAATCCGAAAATGTGGGCCAAGATCTTCTTACCATTTGTGGGACTCCTTTGCAGGGCCAGCCTGCCACTGACTTCTTCTCAGGCTGATACAGGTGAGTTTGCTTCTCTTTCCTTCCTCTTTGCAGCCTTCTCATGCATGTACCTGAAATCTGGGCATCTGGAACCACCCTTAGAAACAGAGCAATAACAACCCTTGGATTCTCTTCCTCCAACTTTTCTGCTTATTTGCCAGCAGTAAATGGGATAGTCATTTCAAAGTCTTTCCAAAAATACCCTTTTATTAACATTTGTAAGTGCCTGTTCCTGTGTGCTGAGACCTTTGTAGGTTTAGGGGACAGAAGAGACATTCCCTGGCGATCAATGAGGTGACAGATGTCTTAGTCGGATCACCCTCACATCCGTTTTGAGACGTCTCCTGGGGTTCCCAAGTTCAATCATGTATGAGACAATGTGTGCAGAACTAGGTATACACAGGATGGAATATTGGGTGTGGGCTAGCACTATAAAATACGGGTTGCATTTCCATTTTGTTGCCAACCTTTGAGTCTACTCTCTGACCTACTTACGGACTCTGATAAATCCAGAAGTTTCAACTCAAACATAGGAAAATCAGATCTATTGGTATTCAAATCAGATTTTGAAACCCTTGTATAATTCGAGTGAGCAATATATTTATTGCAATAGTCAAAACAGATTAAGGTACATTGGGGGGGAAACAACATCAAGTCAGGTGTAAATAAAATTTGCTCCCCCAAGATAACAGGGACACATATCTCAAAAATAATAATTTCTGTCCAACTCAGGACCTTTATTTTAGCCCATTTCTCTTCTTCTGCAGAAGGCAGTTTGGCTTGATTACTTGTGCTACCAGTTGTAAATCTCTCTGTGGCACACTGGTGTTGAAAGTGATCCATCAGGGAATCTGGGGAATGGGCAAACACACTAGTTAAAGGGGTGCAAGTTCCAAAAACAACAGAGAACTGGGATTATTCAGCAATGGTGGAAGGTGCTGGAGTTGTTCAAGGGAAGGAAAGGGACTGACAGGAACTCTCAGGTGAGCTAAATGAGGAGCCTGGACTGACTTAGCTGTAGAGCTGAAAGAGAAGCAAGCAGAGCAGGAGAAGATTCTATGAGCAGGCTGGGAGGTAAATGGTGGGAGGAGACTTGGGACTTGACATGGGTTTTTGCATTCCTAGACTCCCTCATAGTTTTCATCCTACCCCCCAAGCCCCAGTTCTCATCAGCTGCGTGGTAGAGAGCAAAGAGGAACAACTGGAAGTGACCTGGTCACGGCAGACAGCAGGAAATCTAAGCATTGAGCCTCTTGCATGGAGAGAGGAGGAAATTAACCCCTTCAACGCATCCAGCTCTGTGATCGTTTCCGCAAGCGACTGGACGACAGGGGA
This sequence comes from Podarcis bocagei, assembly GCF_964188305.1. Lineage (NCBI taxonomy): Eukaryota > Metazoa > Chordata > Lepidosauria > Squamata > Lacertidae > Podarcis > Podarcis bocagei. Next base: position 50,465,410 of record NC_138138.1, on the reverse strand, counting down.
GAATGTTATCTGCACAGTGCAACTCCCATCCCTGCCTCAACAGAAAACAAGAGAGACCAGCAAGAAGAAAGGTAAGCGGGAAGCAGGCCTGCTCTCCACCCTGCAACTGGTGTCCCTAATTTCCCAGCAACCTCCTGAGCAGGAAAGGGGTTACTGAAAATATATATCAACATAGCACCACTTAGAACAAACACAATATACCAATGTGGGCAGTGAGATCTGGCAATGCAAAAAAACGCTATCCTTCTTTTTCAAACCCAGCCTGTACACCAATACCTTCTCTGGGAAGGCTGGGGTGCTTTTTGTGCTGGGTGCTTTCTTTATATATGTTGGGGAAAGGAGCTGTGTAAATATTCCTAGAATCTCCACTATCCCACCGTGTCCTCATCCAGCTCAAGGAAGCCCCATGTATGTGCCACAGATCTTCCTTCTCAGGTCCACACACACAAGAACTTCAGTTAAATCCCCTTTGCTCCTTAAAGCTTTCATTAAGGATTTACACCCTCTATCTACAGATTAAAAATGTTTGTCAGAGAATCCAGCAGAAAATAATCAGCACTAAATGGTGTCATAAATGTTGTCCATCAGTTATGTCTAAACTTAACAGCTGTTGCCTCTCCCTTTCTCTCATACTTTCCCCTGCCAAACATAAAGAAAGAAGCCTTCAGCGAGCACAGACAATCCTCACCGGCACGGTCATAGGGCTCAATGCAAGTGAAGTTTCTGTCCAGTGGGTGAAGAATGCCCTCCTTGAAGGTCGCCATGTGAATCCCCGAGTCTTGAAGGGCAGCATCAAGGATTCCCTCTTGGCCATCCGCCAGGTGGTAGTCCCCTACTCTGACTGGAACAACGGCACTTCATACTCCTGTACGTTTACCCGCACAGCAGGCACCATGGAGCCCACCCAGAGGCCTGAGGAAAAATCCCAGGGTGAAAAGTGATGCAAACCCCTTTCTCAACCTATCCCAGTTTTCCCTCCTCAGCCTATCCCAGATTCAATAATATCCATGTAATTATGTAGCCTAAGGCTGAATAAAAGTGAGCAAACTCATAGATATCTAATGATGTGATCACTTGATTGAGGTGGTGGGTGGGTTCTGGGAAGAAGCGGGGAATGGATTACACTCCCTGCAAAATCGTGTTGAAGTTTGATTATTGTAGAAGCAAAGTGTGTTTAGCACATAACCATGAAGTTCACTGAGAGGGCTTTTGGCTAGTCGTGGTCTCTTAGCCTATCCTTCCTCACCAGGGTTTAGACTCTAACCGAGCACAGATTTTTGTGTCCCCCCCCCCCCGGAGAGCATGTCCTATAAAAAGAAAGGTCAGTGGAGTGACGACAATTCGTTTTGCTGACCAGTGTCTTCTGCCTGTTGATCATCTTGACCCAGCATCAGTTGAGCTAGATGAACAGGTGGTGCTGTTCTGTTGGAGGCAGATTTTCATATCCTGGCCCTGGTGGTCCAGTCCACACATTAAGCAGCTATGTTGCTAGCTGAGATTCCTGCTTTGCAGCGGGTCGGAATAGATGACCCTTGGGACCCTTCCTACTCAATAATTCCACGATTCAAGGAAAAGAAAATATGCATGGGAAAGAGGGTCAGAGAGAAGGAAAATTACAGGGCTGTAGAGACGAACGGATGGCAGATAAAAGCAAGAATTGAAGGACTGAGATGGAAAGGAGAGGTTTTAATCCAAGGCATTTCTTCATGCAATGATTTTAAAATAATTTCTAAGCTGTTTTATATTTAAAAATAACTCACTTAAGGCGTGCAAAAAGACAATGTGCTGCTGCTGTGAAGCATGTGTGAAAAACACAGCAGGTAGGCAAACCCTTCAGAATAACCCTGTCAAGAATTCCTGTGTTCATCAGAATGTCATCATAGCCCTTTCTAGATACTCCTGCTTGTCCTTCCTTCAAGACCACCATTTCCTAAATGCTGCCTGTCCATCAGGTATGTCTAAATCTAATAATTGTTGCCTCTCCTTTTGTCTCATACTAACCCCCACTGGAAACTTAAAAAGACAAGGCAAATGGTCCCCATGCCAATTTCTATTGCACTGAGAAGAAACCAGCCTTCAGCAAGCACAGATTGTAGATTGATTTATTGCCTAGATAAGCCTGGCGTCCGGCCCGCTTCCAAAGCTGCGCCAGGTCTCTGCATCACAGCCTGCATTCCGATGCTCTGAGTAAACAGCAGAGTCCGGTAGTGTCCAGAGAAATCAGCTGCTGTCTTCTGTGCTTCAGTGGGCACAAAACAGAGTCTCACACAGAGGTACTCATAACTAAAAGCAGCTTTATTTACAGCTTGCAGCAGAAGCTAGCCATTATCTATCACAGCACGGAGCATCGTGAGACACGTCTACTCCACATGAAAATGAAAGCAAAGTAGAACAAAGGACTGAGACTCTCGGAAGTGACGCAGAGTCTCTCCCTGCCCCACAGTAGGCAGAACGCACACTCTGAGCTGTTTAACCATGTAAGCTCAGTTTCTCCTCACACAGACAATGCTCAGCGGCTTGGTCACAGGGCTCAATACAAGCGAAGTTTCTGTTCAGAGGAATAATAATAATAATAACAATAATAATAATAATAATAATTTATACCCCACCCATCAGGCTGGGCTTCCCCAGCCATTCTGGGCAGCTCCCAACAGAATTAAAAAGTACAATAAAACATCAAACATTAAAATCCTCCCTAAACAGGGATGCCTGCAAATGTCTTCGAAAAGTCAGATAGTTGTTTATTTCCTTGACATCTGATGGGAAGGCGTTCCACAGGGCGGGCGCCACTACTGAGATGACTCTGAACATAAACATTTGGAAGCTTCTATGGCTACATTCCAGAGCTCTAAACAGCACGCTGTGCTGACTTTTGTGATAGACAGTGGAGCTTCCCATCATCTCGTGCCCTGAGGGGTTTTCTGAGGGACTGCAGCTCTCTAGCCTCTGAAAAATCTGTTTGTTTGGCAGATGGAACTAAGCGTGATCTGACACAGACTGGCTCACTGTTTTGTTCTTTCTTGCAGGATTCGTTACAGGTGTTTGTTGTTCCAGGACTGTCCTGCGCGTTGCTATCTGTGGCTGCTCTTGTCGCTGATAACTACAGTCTGTTTTGAGGATAACATGTGTTATATTTCCAGGGATGGGCAACAACTAGTCAGTGTGGAATGTAAAGATAGGCTGTTTGTGCTAGAAGCTTCTCTTGCATGTCCAGATGACACGGAGGCAGCTCAAGCAAAGTGTGTCAATGTTCCAGTCCATGATGCGTGTGCTCATCTCTGGCACCGATGTCTGGCTCACGTATCGTGGGGGTCCGTGAAGAAGATCCCAGAGTGCACTGAGGGGTGCAAAATGAAATCTTGTGCTAAGTTTCTTGATTGCAGGGTGTGCAAACACGCAAAGGTGAAAACCTGCACATACCCAAGGTCTGAGAGGGTGACCACTAGGCTTTTTCAGCTAATACATGCAGATTTGTGTGGGCCGATGTCCGTGACCAGCCATTTTTACCTTGAACAGGTTGTTCACTTCAGTGGTAGGGGGCACACCCTATTTTCTCCTGCACGGCAAGAAGCCCAAGGTGCATTACTTCCGTGCTTTTGGCTGTGAGGCTTGGGTCCTCATACCAAAGGCCAAGCGCAAAAAGGGTGGCCCTAGGTCCCAAAAGATGATTTTCTGTGGGTACGAGCCAGGGACCAAGCGGTGGAGGTTTGCTTATCCGTCAGGGACTCAGTCCAGGATTCTGCTCAGCAACAGTGCTGAATTCTGTGAGCAGAATGGCTGGACACGGATACATGGGAACCCTGATAGTCTGTCAGAGAGTCTGCTTGACTCTGCTGATGAAGAAGAGGAAGAGGTTGAACCTGCTACTGAGGCACAGAGTCCAGACCTAGAGCAGGCAGAGGGGAGAACTTCTCCTAAAGCTGTGAAGCTTGAGCACTGCAGTGCTCCATCTTCCCCCACAGGCTCGGCAGAGAAGTCCAGAAGGCGTAGTAAGTCAGAGCGGGAGCTCTCTGATGCCAAGGACGTTCTGGCTGGCCCTAGTGGGTCAGAGGGGCCCTGAAGTTGTGTTGCACTGATCAGCTCGGGCAACGAAAGGGAAGCCTCCTGACAGGTTTGCAGTCACTAGTGTGTGGGTTGGTATGACACAGTGTGAACCCGAGAGTTTTGAGGATGTTCAGAAACTGCCTCAGGAAGAAGCCAGGAAATGGCATGAGGCGATGCAGAAGGAGATGAGCTCAATGGAGTCTCTAGGTGTGTTCACCCTCACGAAGTTGCCAGTGTGTGATGGCCTGGGAATCTGATTCAGAGGCTGAACCTGAAGAATCCCAGCCTGCACAGGAGTCCCCACCTCCACGGCTGGCTAAGTCGGGGCAGGGGCTTGAATCTAAAGGGCCTGCACCTGTGCTGGATCCTCAGGAGCAGACACCAGATGAATCCACTCTGGCTCCAGAGGTGATTGAGGACCCATTGCCTGCAGGTGCTCCTGTCCCAGCCCTGTCAGTGGAAGGTGAGGTTGCCTCTGGGTCCAGTAACCCTCCAGCCTCTCCTGAGCTGCAGAGGCTCAGGGCAGAGAGGTGGAGGGAACTAAGTTCTCTCAGGAGGAGTGCTCGCCTTAAGACCAGGAGAGGGAATCACCTGTGGGCCAGGACCTCCCTAGGCCTCAGAGGTGATAAAGGCTAGTCAGCCCAGTCCCAGGTTGTGGGAGTAACATCGCTGGAAACCTGTTCCTGCCAGTACCCTCACCTGCTCTTCCGGAGTTCCTGACCACGCCCGGCTCCTTGCCTTGGACCCCGCTTCACCCTTGACAGACAGCCTCCAGACCCTTGATCCAGGACCGGACTCAGACCACGCCACACGGTTACCCCCCCCCCGGGGCCAGAGCACAGTGGGCAAACAGGCCATGAGTAGCTGTTGCGTTTACTGTCTTAAACCCACAGCAACTGGAGAACCGCAGTACAAGGCTAGACTAGTAGCAAGAGGATTCATGCAGCGTAAGGGGTTGCATTATATGGAGGTTTATGCTCCTACCTCCAGAAGTGAAACTCTGTGCATGCTCTTGGCCATTGCTGCACAAAGAGGTTTGCTGGCACGGTATCAAGCGGGTACTGCGCTACCTGCAGGATACCAAATACTTCAGTCTCAAGCTGTCAGCTGCAGGTGAGACGAAGCTCACGTGTTTTGCAGATAGTGATTGGGCGAATCTGAAGGATGGGAAGTTCGTATCTGGGTTGGTGATAAAGTTTGGGAAATCTCTGGTTGGGTGGAAGTCCCAGAAGCAAAGTCTCATTTGCGCTGTCCTCTACTGAGGCTGAATTCAGCACACTGTCAGATTTGTGCCAGGAATTAGAGTTCTATAGATGCTTGGTGCAAGTGATCTGTGGGGATTGTAGCTTGCCCATCACTGTTTGGGAATACAATCAACCCTGTTTGAAGCTAGCAGAATCTGGGCAATTTAAGGCCAGAACTAAGCATCTAGACATACGTTTCCAGAATGTGTGTCAAAGTGTTCAGTTAGGTTTGATACGGCTGAAGTATTGTGCCAGTCACGATAACTTGGCTGATGGTTTTACCAAACCGTTGAGCTTCCAGCGTTATGGGGAGTTCTGTAGTGGTTTGGAGTTGGGGTAAGTTCTGTTACTTGCTTGCCCCACAGCAGCGCAGGACGAGAGGGGGTGTGAGGAGAACCTGAGCTTACAGGGTTAAACAGGCGTATCTCTGAGAAGGATATCTCATGATGTGATCACTTGATTGAGGTGGTGGGTGGGTTCTGGAAAGAAGTGGGGAATGGATTAATCTCCCTCCAAAATCATGTTGAAGTTTGATTATTGTAGAAGCAAAGTATATTTAGCACATAACCATGAAGTTCACTAGAATGCTTTTGGCTAGTCACTGTCTATCCACATAACCCACCTCACCAGGGTTTTTTGAGGATAAAATGGGTAGGCAGAGTACACTGTATGCATACTCTCCAACATTCCTCATTTGAAAATAAGGACATTTCTCACTCTCACTCCATCCACCATATGACCCTCCCTCAATGTCACATTTTTTATCTGTTGCCCACTCCTGCAAAACATTTCCTGTCAGATGAAGGTTCAGACGCTTGCCCTGGTGGCCCAGTCCACACATTTCAAGACCTCCCTAAATAGCTAATTTAGGGTGTTCTCGAAGCTACCAACATGTGTTTGACCAAACTGCGGGAGGCAATGGAAGACAGGAGTGCCTGGAGTGCTCTGGTCCATGGGGTCACGAAGAGTTGGACATGACTAAACAACAACAACAAATAGCTAATTCAGGGGCAACTGTGCAGAGGTTACACTATAAGATACGGGAGGTTTTAAGCCAATATTGTTTTTCATACCCAACCTATGCAGCAACTTGAACAAACCAATACCAATTGTTGTCCATCAGTTATGTCTAAACTTAATAGCTGTTTCCTCTTCTTTTATCTCATACTCCCCCCCCAAAAAAAAACATAAAGAGAGAAGGGAAATGGTCCCAGGATCCTAACATTTCTTCATTTCTTAGGTTTAGGGGGATCCCCACCACTCATAGCTCTCAACGTTTTCCTTTTTTAAGGGAAATTCCCTTATTCCTAATAGGATTCCTGGCAAGAAAAGGGAAACGTTGACAGCTATGCCACCACTCAATCTATAACAATACATTCAAAGTTGGATCATGTGATTTTAAGCAGTCCCTGGACATCGCACACACAGTTCCTCCACCACCCTGACAAAAAACCTTAGTCCCGATTTTCTTTGGTAAATTTACACAGACAAACACAAACAAAGCAATAAATGTTTTTTTAAGAAAGGGGCAAGATTAAACCTGCTCCAGTCCCCCTTTTGTCCCACCCAGGCCGGCCCTACCCTCCGCCTGCCCCTCAGAGCTGGCGCATCCCACACAGGGCTGGGCCTTGCTGGTGGCAATCTCTCCTCCTCTTCGCCTGCCCTCTGGCAGCTGATACAATCAGCAGCATGTGATATTGCAATGTTCCCTGCCCTGCTTTCCATGACCCCCAGAGCGTCACTTCTATCCTGTTTGTCTTCACCTGGCTGCTGTCCTTTGAACCAAGTTCTACTCTAGAGCCATGTTCACAGGACACGGCCATCCACCAGTGTAGCACAAAAGCCCACTTCTGTGTAGATTCTGCAGCCAGCTGGTAACCCCTCCCTCCGTCTGCTTCCGCTACAGCCAGCAAGATCCTCCATTTCACTGGCATTTCCCTCCTGCTGAAAAATTGCAGAAATCTCCTCCTTCCCATCTTCTCACCTACAAATACGGCAGAATTGTGTTCTGGCTCAAATCCAAAAAATGACGCTAATTGGAAACCTGTAAAATACATGGGTATGGCCCTGTGTGGTGTATCACAATAGCACCAGCAAGAATGAGAAGGAAATATACAAGGATAGGAGTCAACTCCAGGGGGCCGTGGGTGGTTGGGCACCCACAATAATGTAATTTGCAGGGACTGGGCACCCACAAAGTCAATGAGCACTATGTGCAGGCATGTGCGTGTGATGTTGCACCTCCATGTTACGGCTGTGGGCACCCACAATCCTGAGGCCAAGATGGTACCCCTGTATACAAGGCCACATCCTGTGTCCTGACTCCATGCATTACAGCTTGAAGAACTGGATTGGGGTTAAGAAGACTGGTTGCTGGGAACCCCTTCATTTAAAACAGATCCCTGCAGCCACATTAGGAAAAGAACTAAAAATAAAACAGCCAATATTGTAATGCTGTTATTCAAATCTATGGTGTGACCTAAAATATTGTTACAAAAGTTGAATGCCTGCCCTTCTCTTTGCCGAGTGGGGGCAAGAGTCCATGGGGTCCCTGGCACTCACACAGGGTCTGTCTCCCTTTGGAGGAATAGAAAACGCAGTAAAGACTATTCTAGCTTTAAGAAATATGGTTTATTCACCTATTTACACCTCCTGTCTGCATGATGGGAGTACAAATCTTACAGCATGGTCATTTCATGGGGCGGCAGCGCAGGCATCCTTCAGCCTGCCTGCCCAAGATGGAGCTCAGCTCCTCTCCTGCCGCTTCTTCCCAGCAAACCTTGCTCAAAAACTGCCTTTTCCTGTCCCCTCTAACACCCCACCCCCTCACCTGAAATCCCTGCCTCTGTTCACAGCTCAGGGTAGGCGGGAAAGGAGTTTTCCTGTGTTGTTAATGGCCCTCCATTGTACACATTGAGGCACCAGGCAAAAATGTTCCTCTTTAACCTGATCTTTGGTTGGTTGCTATCCAATGCCCTTTTAAAACGTGTTCTGGCGGGATTATAAGGTTATTTTCATTTTCATTTTGCTTATGTATTTGGTGTTTTTCTACTGTGATTTTATCCAATGAACCGCCAAGACCTGCGAGTATAGGGCGATATAGAAATCTTAATAACAACAACAACAACAACCCAATGTCACACTTGGATTCCATATCTATGACAGCTACTACGATGCAAGGATGACTTATCGTATCACTTTGGATGTGCTCTTCAAAACAGATAAATTAGTTCCCAACTACCAGTGTGACAGACACAAAAAGGTCATGGCTACATTGGCGGACTTGGCTCTGATACCTCTAATCAGATTTTCCTACTCAGGGCCACACGCACAATGACTTCAGCTGAAGGCATTTTTAACTCCTTAAAGTTAGTGAGTATTCACCGCCCCACCCCCGGTCTTCTGTAGAGATTTGAAATGTCAGAGAATCTAACAGATAATAATCAGCACTCCTGCCAAACTGCAAGCCTCCATGATTCTCTGGGGAGAAACCATGACATTTAAACCTTTGCAGGGATTGTAACCTGGATATAAAAGAGAGAGAAGTTAGAGTTATTGAGAAGGCGTACAGATTCATTTTTAAAGCAGTTTTTCTACAACTACTGATGAATGTGAATGTTACAAGACAGGGGCTCCTCTACTCCTTGGGGAACATGTGTCATTGAGAGGAGCAATATTTCCTGACCAGAAAGCAGAATGCAGGTAGATTCTGGGAAAGCCTCATGTAGTTTCAGATAATATGATCAACGAGTTGGGATAAAGTTTGGGGATGTCTTGCTGCTGTGAAGCTGGTGTGAAAAATAAAGAAAGGAGGCACGTCCTTCGGAATAACCCTGCCATGCTGAATACATCAGTTCCTTAAAGCATGGTGCTGATATGGCCCAGGTGGAGTTCCCACCAGCTCCTTCATTTTGAATTGGCCAATGAGAGGCCTGCTCAGCTGAGAGGGGATGCCTCGCTGCTGAAAGGCCATTGGCTGCCCACCTGCCAGGGCAGAACAGAGCCTGTTGAGTCTTCTGCTGCACTGGTTTTAAGTAAGAAGACAGGCCCCAAGAAACCAGTCTCCTTTCAAAATCCTTGAACGTTAAACAAGAAAGTGGTGGTGTCGGCTGCAGAGAGAACCAATTCCTTCCAAGTACAGAACGTACCTTACGTAGTACTGGTAAATGTGCGAGTTCCACATATAGGTGTGTTGTACATGAATAAGGGGCTCAGACAAACATTAGCCAATTCGTGCTCCCTCATCAAAAGGGAGCAGAGAACTAAGGTGTGTTCTCATATTGTACTTTGACGTTCTGAACTGCCTGTGATCTGCTAATGAAGGGTGGTATACAGATTAAATAATAACAGTAGGCGAAACTCCCCTTAGCTATTAGGATTTCCCACAAATCCCAATTACACTCAAGTTTCTGGAAGGACTTTCTGAGAACCTCACAGAATAGCATCTTGTTGGATTTTCTGGGTGGAGCTACTGATGGAAAACATATCTCACCGTAGTCTCCCAGGATGCTATATAAGCAGGCCTGGTGACCCACATGCCATTCACACTGAATCCTAAAATGTGGGCCAAGATCTTCTTACCATTTGTGGGACTCCTTTGCGGGGCCAGCCTGCCACTGACTTCCTCCCAGGCTGTTTCAGGTGAGTTTGCTTCTCTTTCCTTCCTCTTTGCAGCCTTCTCATGCATGTACCTGAAATCTGGGCATCTGGAACCACCCTTAGAAACAGAGCAATAACAACCCTTGGATTCTCTTCCTCCAACTTTTCTGCTTATTTGCCAGCAGTAAATGGGATAGTCATTTCAAAGTCTTTCCAAAAATACCCTTTTATTAACATTTGTAAGTGCCTGTTCCTGTGTGCTGAGACCTTTGTAGGTTTAGGGGACAGAAGAGACATTCCCTGGCGATCAATGAGGTGACAGATGTCTCAGTCGGATCACCCTCACATCCGTCTTGAGAAGTCACCTGGGGCTCCCAAGTTCAATCATGTATGAGACAATGTGTGCAGAACTAGGTATACACAGGCTGGAATATTGGGTGTGGGCTAGCACTATAAAATACGGGTTGCATTTCCATTTTGTTGCCAACCTTTGAGTCTACTCTCTGACCTACTTACGGACTCTGATAAATCCAGAAGTTCCAACTCTTACATAGGAAAATCAGATCTATTGGTATTCAAATCAGATTTTGAAACCCTTGTATAATTCGAGTGAGCAATATATTTATTGCAATAGTCAAAACAGATTAAGGTACATTGGGGGGGGGGGAAACAACATCAAGTCAGGTGTAAATAAAATTTGCTCCCCCAAGATAACAGGGACACATATCTCAAAAATAATAATTTCTGTCCAACTCAGGACCTTTATCTTAGCCCATTTCTCTTCTTCTGCTGGAGGCAGTTTGGCTTGATTACTTGTGCTACCAGCTGTAAACCTCTCTATGGCACACTGGCGTTGAAAGTGATCCATTGGGGAATCTGGGGAATGGGCAAACACAATAGTTAAAGGGGTGCAAGTTCCAAAAACAACAGAGAACTGGGATTATTCAGCAATGGTAGAAGGTGCTGGAGTTGTTCAGTGGAAGGAAAAGGACTGACAGGAACTCTCAGGTGAGCCAAATGAGGAGCCTGGACTGACTTAGCTGTAGAGCTACTCTGAAAGAGAAGCAAGCAGAGCAGGATAAGATTCTGTGAGCAGGCTGAGAGGGAAATGCTGGGAGGAGACTTGGGACTTGACATGGGTTTTTGCATTCCCAGACTCCCTCATAGTTTTCATCCTACCCCCAAGCCCCAGTTCTCATCAGCTGCGTGGTAGACAACTCAGAGAGCACAGAGGGACAACTGGAAGTGACCTGGTCATGGCAGAAAGCAGGAAATCTAAGCCTTGAGCCTCTTGCATGGAGAGAGGAGGAAATTAACCCCTTCAACGCATCCAGTTCTGTGATCATTTCCGCAAGCGACTGGAGGGCAGGGGAGAATATTATCTGCACAGTGCAACTCCCATCCCTGCCTCAACAGAAAACAAGAGAGACCAGCAAGAAGAAAGGTAAGCGGGAAGCAGGCCTGCTCTCCACCCTGCAACTGGTGTCCCTAATTTCCCAGCAACCTCCTGAGCAGGAAAGGGGTTACTGAAAATATATATCAACATAGCACCACTTAGAACAAACTCAGTATACCAATGTGGGCAGTGAGATCTGGCAATGCAAAAAAATGCTATCCTTCTTTTTCAAACCCAGCCTATACACCAATACCTTCTATGGGAAGCCTGAGATGCTTTTTGTGCTGGGTGCTTTCTTTATACATGTTGGGGAAAGGAGCTGTGTAAATATTCCCGGAATCTCCACTATCCCACCCGTGTCGTCATCCAGCTCAAGGAAGCCCCATGTATGTGCCACAGATCTTCCTACTCAGGTCCACACACACAAGAACTTCAGTTAAATCCCCTTTGCTCCTTAAAGCTTTCATTAAGGATTTACACCCTCTATCTACAGATTAAAAATGTTTTAAACATCGCAGCCAGGCTTGCTCCTGAAAGAAGCTGGCAGGGAGCTCCAAGCTTGCCCGAGGTCTTTTCACCTAGTGCCTCTCACCCCCTCCTTCATCCGAACTCGGGGGTGATTTATGGCAACAGCAGGTGAGGCAGCATCTTTTCCTTCCCTGAAAAGACGAAGGGAGGCTGATGTACTCCCCATATCAGCCTCTAATTACCTCTTGCAAGCTGGACAAGATGTTATTAGCAGCCATCTTTAAAGGCGCCCCTAGTGGCCCCCCGACAGATCTCTTTGTTAATAGTATCTCTTGGCGTGCTAAATGGCACTATTTAGCAGGAAGAAATCCCAATGAAATTACTCATCATTATATATTTTACATGGCTGTTTATTTGTATATATTTTAAATGTTTTAGGATGCCCTATGTTTGTAATGCCTAGGAAAGTTTTGATGAAGTAAGTAAGTAAGCATTACAGGGGGTTGGACTAGATGAGCACTGGGGTACCTTCCAATTCTGGAATTCTATGATTCCACGAAAAGAGAATATGCATGGGAAAGAGGGTCAGAGAGAAGGAAAATCACAGGGGTGTAGAGAAGAACAGATGGCAGACAAAAGCAAGACTGGAAGGATGGAGATGAAAAGCAGAGATTTTAACCTACGGCATTTATTCATTTGCTGATTTTTAAAACATTTCTAAGCTGCTTAAATCTTAAACAGTGCACTAAGCAACATAGAAACTGTAAAGCAATATCAGAAAAACCATAAAAACAGTAATATAAAGCCATTAATAAACCAGGAATTTCATCTCTCTGTCTGTCTATTTTGTTCCCTTAGGTGCAATATTGGGTTGGCTCTGTCCCCGAAGGCATGATGATTATGTGGCTGGCAGGTGGCCAATCAGGTAACACCTCCGGCATCATAAGTGCAAGCATTGGTAGCACAGCATACCTCAGCCTTGCACAACTCGTCATTTCACAGGTGGGAGGGGGCAAAGAGAGAGAGGACAAAGTTAAGCCACGCAGGCAAATCCTGAAGTTGGGTGGAAAAGAAAAAGGGTGGAGAGCTTCCTTGTTCCCTGGCTGTCGGCAAGCAACCTTGGGTGGGTCTCCCTAACCGGTGGCCTCCGCTTGCTCTACATGGGCAATTTGGTGGGTGGGGGAGGAAACACGCCTGCATGATCTAAGCAGGGTGACAGGCACCCATTGCTTAAGGCAGTGGTTCTCAACCAGTGTGCTGTGGCACCCTGAGGAGCCTTTAATTGTGGTCAGGGGTGCCGCGGGCAACACTGGCCTCTGTCCCTCTTTCCTTCCCTCCCCCCTATGATGTCCTCTCACATTTCTGACTCTCAAAGGCTTGCACAGCTGTTTGTTGCAAACCTAATAAAAGCAAAAGCTGCCTCTGGGGCTGGCCATTGGGTGCTGGTTGCCAGGAGGTGAGGCGGCCTTGAAGTAAGCAAGCAAGCAGGCGAGGAGCCAAGCCGGCCAGTCTGCCAGCCATTGCTGTTGCGAATGGACAGACAGTGGGCATCTGGACAAGGAGGCAGGCATCATGCTGGCTTTTATTGTGCTTGCTGTATGCAATGCCTGCCTGGAAGCTGAGTGCCCGGTCCTGAAGGAGAGCCTTTCTTCCATGCAGGCCCGGCAGGGCCCACTGCTGCCATTGCTGCTTCCTGGGCAAGATGCTGGCTTCACTTTCACCCTTGGCCAGTCTCCGTTGGGCCTCCAAGTCTGGGGACATCTTCTTCCCAGGCCCCCGTGGGGCTGTGTGAGGAGACGCCTCTCTTTAGGGCAGGAAGGGGGCAGCTCTGAGACCAGGAGCGGCAGTGGTGGCCTTTCAGGTGCTATTGAACTATATATTCCATTTTCATTGATGGGCCATTGGTTATGCTGGCTGGGCTACGTTGAAAATGAGTGTGCAACTAGGGTTACTTCAAGGAGGCACCTCTCTTTAGGGCAGGAAGGGGGCAGCTCTAGACCAGGAGAGGCAACAGCGGCTACCCGGAGTTCTCCCAAGGAGAGGAGATAGGAGAGGAGGATGAGGGAACCCTCCACCAGGGAGGGTGTGTGAAAAAGGGTGAGAAGCTGCCAGCTCTGCAGGCAAGAGTGACTAAATGGGCTTCTGAGCCCCACAGGGGTGCCACAGAAAGAATGTTGTTGGTCAAGGGAGCCATAGACTCAAAAAAGTTGAAAACCTCTGGCTTAAAGAGAAGGCTCAAAGAAAGAGAGGGTGGATGTGTAGGGAAAGGGCGTGAGACATAGTGTCTCTTCATCAGTGGGGAGCAAACAGTTTGTTTTCTCTTTCTCTCTCCTCTTCTGCGTCCTTTAGCCAGCAATGGTGTGTAAAAAGTAAGCAAATGCTCATGTATTAATGCATTACAGTGGTACCTCAGGTTACATACGCTTCAGGTTACAGACCCTGCTAACCCAGAAATAGTACCTCGGGTTAAGAACTTTGCTTCAGGATGAGAACCGAAATCGTGCCCCGGCAGCGCGGCAGCAGTGGAAGGTCCCATTAGCTAAAGTGGTGCTTCAGGTTAAGAACAGCTTCAGGTTAAGAACGGACATCCAGAACGAATTAAGTACTTAACCCGAGGTACCACTGTAATGGGAGTTTTTTCTGGGTAAATGTAGGAATATGTTGTGTTTTTAAAGCATCCCGAGGCTCTTTGTTGATGCTGCAAACAGGGCGACTTCTCTGGAAATAAACGGCGTAGTATTATTACTGACTTAAGCGCAAATTTAAGATACCAGAAAATGCAAAGGAAGACAATGTGTCTTGATCTTTATTAGTTCCCTCATTGCTTTCCTTTTTGTGAAGGGCTTGGAGAAAAGGTTGAGGTTTTTAATTGCCGGTGAACCTGGTGTACGTGCGAGACGTGTACCCTTTTCTTGCACATGCAAGTCTTGTGACCAGTGTCTGAAGATCATTGTGACTTGGCATCTGGCAAAGAATGGGATGGTCCTTGAACTGTTCATTGCCTTTGGCTCTGCTGCATGCTAACTCTGCTAGATTGGTATCAAATATTAATAAAGAAATATTTATTTTGGAACCAAGGGATCTTTCCCTTGGAAATGAATATCCCAATCTTCTTTAGAGGACAAGATGCAGAATTAGCAAAACAGAGAAGGAGCACTCTGACCTTATTCCTCCACTCCCTCGTGACTAGACTCATTTGTGAGAAAGGAATAACATACACGTCAACTGTCCTGAATTTTCTGAGGTTGCCTTGAAAGCAATTAAATACAAAAAAAGGCGTGTATGTATAAGCTAAAGCAAAATAACAAAATGTACACAGAAAGGGTGATTTGAAAATTTAATTTATGGGAATGGCAGTGGATTCAGCATCAAATGTTATTGAGTAAAAGATAGATGGAGTAGCTAGCCTATAGCACGTCTTTCCAACATACGTTGTATCAAAAATACTCCAAAAAATACTATTGCCACAATTAGGTCACTTGAAATGATAAATAATAGTTGCTCACCAATCTTATTATCAAACGAGCCTCACTGAAAAAATATTTTTTCAATTCCATCAATACAATAAAAGTTGTATTGTAAATATTGAACATAGATTACGGCCAAGGGAACCTTATATATAAAGGTACCGTTCAAAGACAATGATTCCCAGTGGCGTAGCGTGGGTTCTCAGCACCTGGGGCAAGGCAAGTAATTTGCGCCCCCTAACCCGTGGATTTTAGCACTCGAGTCTCTTCCGCCCCCCCCAGATGTTGCGCCAGGTGCGGCAGGCCCCCCCTGCAGCCCCCACGCTACGCCACTGCTCCCACCACAAGTCTTCAGGACAGCCATCCGAAGGCTGGCGCGGGGAGAAGGTCTCTCCGCCCCACCGCCAGGCTTCGGAGCAGCCTTCCGAAGGCTGCCAGTGGGGCGGAGAGAAGCCTGGCGGCGGGAGGAGGTCTCTCTGCCCCACCACCAGCCTTCGGAGCAGCCTTACGAAGGCTGGCGGCGGGAGGAGGTCTCTCCACCCCACCGCCAGGCTTCGGAGGAGCCTTCCGAAGGCTGGCGGTGGGGCGGAGAGACCTCCTCCCGCCGCCAGGCTTCGGAGCAGCCTTTCGCTTACCGTATTTTTCGCTCTATAACACGCACCAGACCATAACACGCACGTAGTTTTTAGAGGAGGAAAACAAGAAAAAAATATTCTAAACGAAACAGTGGATGTATGATTTTTGTGGTTCATGCTGTGGCCACAGACGTGATCTGATGGTGAGTTTGGGGTAGCCCAATGCAAAAATCCTGAGGATCCATGTGGATCCATGCTTTGTAACCACGTTTTTGCGCCATTGCAGCCCCATGAAACAGTGGGTGCGTGTGTGTGTTTTGGTGCAGGCTGTAGCCATGCATATGCTATATGATCTGATGGTGAACTTGGGGTGACCCAGTGCAAAAATCCTGAGGATCCATGTGGATCCGTGCTTTGTAACCACATTTTAAGTGGGGAGGGAAGGAAAAGTATTAAAGGGAGAAGGAACACGTGTGGGGTGTGTGGAGAAGGATGTGGCTAATAATGCAGGAGAGGGGTCTAAGGGGACAAGGAACACGTGTGGGGTGTGTGGAGAAGGATGTGGCTAATAATGCAGGAGAGGGGTCTAAGAGGACAAGGAACACACGTGGGGTGGGTGGAGAAGGATGTGGCTAATAATGCAGGAGAGGGGTCTAAGGGGACAAGGAACACGCGTGGGGTGGGTGGAGAAGGATGTGGCTAATAATGCAGGAGAGGGGTCTAGGGACAAGGAACACGCGTGGGGTGGGTGGAGAAGGATGTGGCTAATAATGCAGGAGAGGGGTCTAAGGGGACAAGGAACACGCGTGGGGTGGGTGGAGAAGGATGTGGCTAATAATGCAGGAGAGGGATCTAAGGGGACAAGGAACACGCGTGGGGTGGGTGGAGAAGGATGCTGCTAATGATGAAGGAGAGGGGTCTAAGGGGAAAAGGAGCTCGCATGGGGTGGGTGGAGAAGGAGCTTTTCGGAGAGCTGAGCGGGGAGGGGGGAGGGAAAGAGCACTGTTGCTTTAAAGGAGCCAACCGGACAGCAGCCACTTACAGCAGTGTAAGCAGCTCCTTTCCTCTCCCGCTTTGCTCCTTCTCTCCCTCTTTGCTGCTTTACACAGCTAATGGTGAATCCCCTGCAACCCAAGTCCTGCTCAGCGGATCAGCTGAGACGCTGGGAGAATTGTAATTTCCCCCTCTCCCTCATCCCGTGCCCTCCTGTCCCCAGCAGCCTTTTAAAAAACTTTTTTACTGATTTTCACTGCGCTTGTGGCTCAGAGCCCTCCTGTGCCTGCCGTCCCTCTGCAGCCTCATTGCTCCGTTTAGAGCGCACGGACCTTTGCTAGCTGAGGCTGCAGCAGCTGTTGCTGGCTACGCGGCGCTTTTTCCGGCTCGCTATGGCTCCCGTCTGTCCCTCCTCGCGTGTAAGCGGCTGCTGCCCGCTTTGCTGGCATGGCTCTCCTTCCCTCCCTCCTCCTCAGCTCCACCCCCTCCTCCTGGCTGTAAAGCAAGCAAAGTTAGAGCCGTGCAAAGCCCTGCAAGCAGCTCCCGCTTTGCTTGACTGACGGCAGCCATGGATCCAGTGAGTGCATTCGCTCTGTAACACGCACAGGCATTTTCCCTTCCTTTCTAGGAGCAAAAAAGTGTGTGTTTTGGAGCGAAAATTACGGTAATTCCCAGCAAGCAATTAGCAGGCTCGCTCCACCTCCTCCTCCTCCCGGCTTTGCTGCTGCTGCTGCTGCTGCTGCTGCTGCGCGGCTCTTTTCCTCCACCGACGGCGCGCTGCGCCTTGGAGAGGTTCCCGCTTCCTCGAGGGGGGCCGGCCAAACACGCCCCCCCAAATGTTGCGCCCGGTGCGGCCGGCACCCCTGGCACCCCCCACGCTACGCCACTGATGATTCCTTCAGGTCTAAATTCACATCTTGACCTGAGTTCTTATATTTAAAGGTTGTTTAATCAGCTTAACCCCTTTTATGGGCATTTGTATGGTAATATTTAGCTAAGCAGTATTTGGCAACATTTCCAGTTTGAATGATAACAGCATACCTTTAAGGTGTGCTTCAGGTGTAACCAACAGACTTTGTGTTCTGGTATAAGTCTGATACAAGAGAATTTCATATTAAGATCAGGGCACCAGAAAATATTTTTTCAGTGAGGCTCGTTTGATAATAAGATTGGTGAGCAACAATTATTTATCATTTCAAGTGATCTAATTATGGCAATAATAGTTTTTGGAATATTTTTGATACAACTTATGTCTGCTCTGACTGTCTTTCTTCCTGGTCAGAGTCAGACCAGTCTCTGGCATCCAACGCTGGCCAGCCCCTGACACTGATGAAGGAAGTATTTGGAAACAGGTGTTTCATGCTAGCTACTCCATGTTTTTGCTCATTAGCATTTGTTGCTGAATACACTACTATTCACATAAAATGAATTTTCAAGTCAGGCTTTTTGTGCACTCCCCCCCCCCCCTTTCTTTATGGAAGCAATTAAACCATCACGGATTCTTCCTTAAACTGGTCTTAAAGAGGCAATGGGCTTGCAGATACCTTTCACTTTGTAGCGTAGCTGCAATTCAGCCAATGTTCCTTTGAAGAGTTCCTTGGCCCCCCATCTTCCCTGGGTGCTAACTTGACATTGAGATTGGGAAGGGGGCTTGACATCAGGAGGGTGTCACTGGCCATACACTGAAAGATTGTCAGTGACCTACCCTGCATGAGGGGATATGGGGTGGGCTGCCTGCGTCCACATGTGTCTTGCGGGGCACCCCCATATCCCATTTACACTGAGGAGCCCTAGTTCCCCTGGTTGGGGGGCTGGGAGGGATACACGCCCAATGCCTAAGCCCAAGGTCTTCCTATATTTGAAAGGTTAATAAAGTTGTGGCCAAATTTCCATTCCATAACACGTTGTCATGAGTCATTATTCCTTTCTGGTTGTCCCTGGGAAGGTCGCCACCTGGTCATGCTATGTTTACCCAGCCTAGGGAGACTTAGATGAACAGGTGGTGCCCTTCTATTGGAGGCAGATTTCTATATCCTTGCCTTGGTGGCCCATTCCACACATTTAAGGAGCTACCTAGCTAACTGTCAATTACAACATGCTTTGCTTCCTAGAGTGGACACTGTCAGGCTGGTGTTTAACTTCCTGTTCCCCCTGTAAGTGACTCAGTTAAGTCTCAGTTAAGTCTCAGTTCATTCCCGCAACCATTTTGTTGTCTGCTGGCTCTCAGCCAGCCGCACATGGGCCCAGCCTCACAAAGGATGTAAGCCACGTTCTATGTTTGCAACCTGAAGCTTAAAGCCTGCCTTCTAGGATGTGTACAACAAGGGTTACTGGTGGTGAAATAAGAGTGATTGTTTTTTTTGTTGTTGGGGAGGGTAACATGATTAAATTTGAAAAACCCTTGCTGATGACTTTAAAAAAAAATCCTGCCCCTGGGAAATTTAAGAAGTTTGTTGTTCCATCTCAAATTAGAGTTTGAGATGCAAGGTATGGCTGTACTAGGTGTTGAGAATGGCAGGGGTGGTGTTTGCAAGCTGCCCCATAGGCACCTAATTAGCCACTGTAAGAAAAGCATGGAGGAACAGATGGGCTGCTGGCTGATCCAAAACATTATTCTTATGTTCTTATCCTTTCTTTAAGGGTGTTCTGGGTCTGAGCCCAACCAATAATTTAATGACGAGATGTGGTCATAGTGTTCCACATCATAGTGCTCCAAACCTCTCTGGTATTAGCTAGTGATAGAGGAAGCATAATGTGACAGAGTTCAGTCACAATGTCCTCACTAGACCACCACAGGCAAACGGTAAAGTGGAGGAGGAAATCACTGAAGCAAATAATGCCAGCAGAATTTATTGAGAAAAATTAGGAGGATAAGAATGTGTGGCAGTTCAGTATCAACACAGTGCCCGTTTGGGTCATGACTACCATATTTGGGGATGGGACAGAAAGAGCAGGGGATAAAGTTTTTTCCCTTGTTCTCCCCCTCTAAAACAAGGTGCGTTCAGTCGCCTTCAGTGAAGGCAACCCGAAGCCTCCGGAGCATGGCGGGAGTCCCCGCAGCGCTCTGGAGGCTTCAAGCAGCTACCTTGGAAGCTTGCAGAGCAAGAAGGGGCGGTGTGCATAAAATGAATTTTCAAGTCAGACTTTTTGTGCACTTTCCCCCCTTTTCTTTATGGAAGGAATTAACCCATCATGGATTGTTCCTTAAGCTGGTCTTTAAGAGGCAATGGGCTTGCAGCTACCTTTCACTTTGTAGCGTAGCTGCAATTTAGCCCACGTCCCTTTGAAGAGTCCCTTGGCCCCCCATCTTCCCTGGGCGCTAACTTGACATTGAGATTGGGAAGGGGGCTTGACATCATGAGGGTGTCACTGGCCATAAAAGTCTGTCAGTGAACTACCCTGCATGAGGGGATATGGGGTGGGCTGCCTGCGTCCACATGTGTCTTGCGGGGCACCCCCATGTCCCATTTACACTGAGGAGCCCTAGTTCTCCTGGCTGGGGGGCTGGGAGGGATACACGCCCAATGCCTAAGCCAAGGTCTTCCTATATTTGAAAGGTTAATAAAGTTGTGGCCAAATTTCCATTCCATAACACATTGTCATGAGTCATTATTCCTTTCTGGTTTTCCCTGGGAAGGTCGCCACCTGGTCATGCAATGTTTACCCAGCCTAGAGTGACTTAGATGAACAGGTGGAGCACGTCTATTGGAGGCAGATTTTTATATCCTTGCCTTGGTGGTCCATTCCACACATTTAAGGAGCTACCTAGCTAACTGTGCAGAGGTTATGGGATATGGTGTGGGATGTAATACATCAGTACAGTCAATTACAACATGCTTTGCTTCCTAGAGTGGACACTGTCAGACGGTTGTTTAACTTCCTGTTCCCCCTGTAAGTGACTCAGCAGATGGGCATGGTTCTATAAAAGGGCAAGTCACACAGTCATCTTGTCTCAGCTAACTCTCAGTTCATTCTTGCAACCATTTTGTTGTCTGCTGGCTCTCAGCCAGCCGCACTTGGGCCCAGCCTCACAAAGGATGTAAGCCACGTTCTATGTTTGCAACCTGAAGCTTAAAGCCTGCCTTCTAGGATGTGTACTGTGAACAACTTGTGAGTAAACTTATTGTTATACTTTTAAAGACAGACTTGTGAGTCTTTATTGTATTTTCAGAGGGAGAAAAGGTATTTTAAGAGGGATTGGATTAGTCATCTTGTAGAGATTCAAACAAATCTACTGAAATATACTTGGAGTCGAGTGTGGATTTCATGCTCTTTATTCAGCTCATAGTAGCGAGGAAAGGAAATTTTCCCCAAATGTCTGCTTTATATATATTATTTACACAATTTGCCCCATGTTATTGGCTAATTCTAGGATTCTCCTGTAGGCCAATCAGGTTGTGGATTCACTTCCACCTGGAGCTGGATTGGGTGGCTCCTGCGGACCAATCAGACTGCTGCATTCAGGATCCTATTGTTCTAGGACCAATCAGACTGCTGCATTTTGGATCCTATTCAACTAAGTACATAACATCTACCAACTAGCTTCCGTGAATATAGAGGGGATTTGCTCTGCTACATCACTCACTAGCATACTACTTAACAAATATTTCCTTGCCTATTACAGTGGTACCTCGGGTTAAGTGCTTAATTTGTTCTGGAGGTCCGTACTTAACCTGAAACTATTAGCACCACTTTAGCTAATGGGGCCTCCTGCTGCTGCTGCGCCACGGCTGCACGATTTCTGTTCTCATCCTGAAGCAAAGTTCTTAACCTGAGGTAATATTTCTGGGTTAGCGGAGTCTGTAACCTGAAGCGTATGTAACCCGAGGTACCACTGTCTCCTAAACATCCCCACAAGGGGGATGTTTTTAGCTCTCCTTGGTTTTCAAACCCAGCCTGTGCAGCAACCTGAACATGCCAATAACTTCTCTGGAAAGGCTGGAATGCTGGGTGTCTTCCATATAATGTTGGGAAATGGATGCTTGCCCCTTCCTCCAAGTGGGTGGCTGTTGCAGATCCTCATGCTTGGTCGCCGTCCTCAAGCAGCCACAACGCAGATGGTCAGGTAGCCATCTAAGAGTTCCCCTTGACACCTGAGGAGCTGGCAGGATAAGAGGCCTGCTTGGGTGAGAGGGGATGCTTTGCTGCTGGAAGGGCACCAGCAGCCCACCTGCCAGGGCAGCCACTGAGACATAAAAGCCAGCAACACCTTCTGCCCTCAATAATTTTTTCTCGAACCTCCGCTATCTGACTGTGTCCTCATCCAGCTCAAGTAAGCCTAACGGGCCACAGATTTTCCTACTTGGGGCCACACGCACAATGACCCATGGTCTTCTGTAGAGATTTGAAATGTCAGAGAATCTAACAGATAATATTCAGCACTCCTGCCAAACTGCAAGCCTCCATGATTCTCTGGGGAGAAACCATGACATTTAAACCTTTCCAGGGATTGTAACCTGGATATAAAAGAGAGAGGAGTTGGAGTTATAGAGGAGGCTTACAGATTCATTTTTAAAGCAGTTTTTCTACCACTACTGATGAATGTGAATGTTACAAGACAGGGGTTGCTCTACTCCTTGGGGAACATGTGTCATTGAGAGGAGCAATATTTCCTGACCAGAAAGCGGAATGCAGGTAGATTCTGGGAAAGCCTCATGTAGTTTCAGATATTATGATCAACGAGTTGGGATAAAGTTTGGGGACGTCTTGCTGCTGTGCAGCTGATGTAAAAGATAAAGAAGTGAGGCACGTCCTTCGGAATAACCCTGCCATGCTGAATACATCAGTTGCTTAAAGCATGGTGCTGATATGGCCCAGAACGTACCTTACGTAGCACTGGTAATAGTGCCAGTTGCACATATAGGGATGTTGTACATGAATAAAGGGCTTTTGTGATATCATGTTGTACTTTAATGTTCTGAGCTGCCTGTGATCTGCTAATGAAGGGTGGTATACAAATTTAATAATAACAATTAAATTATCTCAATTACACTCAAGCTTCTGGAAGGACTTACTGAGAACCTCACAGAATAGCCTCTTCTTGCATTTTCTGGGTGGAGCTACTGATGGGAAACATATCTCAACAAAGTCTCCCAGGATGCTATATAAGCAGGCCTGGTGGCCCACATGCCATTCACACTGAATCCTAAAATGTGGGCCAAGATCTTCTTACCATTTGTGGGACTCCTTTGCGGGGCCAGCCTGCCACTGACTTCTTCCCAGGCTGATACAGGTGAGTTTGCTTCTCTTTCCTTCCTCTTTGCAGCCTTCTCATGCATGTACCTGAAATCTGGGCATCTGGAACCACCCTTAGAAACAGAGCAATAACAACCCTTGGATTTTATTCCTCCAATGTTTCTGCTTATTTGCCAGCAGTAAATGGGATAGTCATTTCAAAGTCTTTCCAAAAATACCCTTTTATTAACATTTGTAAGTGCCTGTTTCTGTGTGCTGAGACCTTTGTAGGTTCAGGGGACAGAAGAGACATTCTCTGGCGATCAATGAGGTGACAGATGTCTCAGTCGGATTACCCTCACATCCGTCTTGAGACGTCTCCTGGGGTTCCCAAGTTCAATCATGTATGAGACAATGTGTGCAGAACTAGTTATACACACGATGGAATATTGCGTTTGGGCTAGCACTATAAAATACGGCTTGCATTTCCATTTTGTTGCCAACCTTTGAGTCTACTCTCTGAGCTACTTACGGACTCTGATAAATCCAGAAGTTCCAACTCAAACATAGGAAAATCAGATCTATTGGTATTCAAATCAGATTTTGAAACCCTTGTATAATTCGAGTGAGCAATATATTCATTGCAATAGTCAAAACAGATTAAGGTACATTGGGGGGGGGGGGAAACAACATCAAGTCAGGTGTAAATAAAATTTGCTCCCCCAAGATAACAGGGACACATATCTCAAAAATAACAATTTCTGTCCAACTCAGGACCTTTATCTTAGCCCATTTCTCTTCTTCTGCAGAAGGCAGTTTGGCTTGATTACTTGTGCTACCAGCTGTAAACCTCTCTATGGCACACTGGCGTTGAAAGTGATCCATTGGGGAATCTGGGGAATGGGCAAACACAATAGTTAAAGGGGTGCAAGTTCCAAAAACAACAGAGAACTGGGATTATTCAGCAATGGTAGAAGGTGCTGGAGTTGTTCAGTGGAAGGAAAAGGACTGACAGGAACTCTCAGGTGAGCCAAATGAGGAGCCTGGACTGACTTAGCTGTAGAGCTACTCTGAAAGAGAAGCAAGCAGAGCAGGATAAGATTCTGTGAGCAGGCTGAGAGGGAAATGCTGGGAGGAGACTTGGGACTTGACATGGGTTTTTGCATTCCCAGACTCCCTCATAGTTTTCATCCTACCCCCAAGCCCCAGTTCTCATCAGCTGCGTGGTAGACAACTCAGAGAGCACAGAGGGACAACTGGAAGTGACCTGGTCATGGCAGAAAGCAGGAAATCTAAGCCTTGAGCCTCTTGCATGGAGAGAGGAGGAAATTAACCCCTTCAACGCATCCAGTTCTGTGATCATTTCCGCAAGCGACTGGAGGGCAGGGGAGAATATTATCTGCACAGTGCAACTCCCATCCCTGCCTCAACAGAAAACAAGAGAGACCAGCAAGAAGAAAGGTAAGCGGGAAGCAGGCCTGCTCTCCACCCTGCAACTGGTGTCCCTAATTGCCCAGCAACCTCCTGAGCAGGAAAGGGGTTACTGAAAATATATATCAACATAGCACCACTTAGAACAAACACAATATACCAATGTGGGCAGTGAGATCTGGCAATGCAAAAAAACGCTATCCTTCTTTTTCAAACCCAGCCTGTACACCAATACCTTCTCTGGGAAGGCTGGGGTGCTTTTTGTGCTGGGTGCTTTCTTTATATATGTTGGGGAAAGGAGCTGTGTAAATATTCCCGGAATCTCCACTATCCCACCCGTGTCGTCATCCAGCTCAAGGAAGCCCCATGTATGTGCCACAGATCTTCCTACTCAGGTCCACACACACAAGAACTTCAGTTAAATCCCCTTTGCTCCTTAAAGCTTTCATTAAGGATTTACACCCTCTATCTACAGATTAAAAATGTTTTAAACATCGCAGCCAGGCTTGCTCCTGAAAGAAGCTGGCAGGGAGCTCCAAGCTTGCCCGAGGTCTTTTCACCTAGTGCCTCTCACCCCCTCCTTCATCCGAACTCGGGGGTGATTTATGGCAACAGCAGGTGAGGCAGCATCTTTTCCTTCCCTGAAAAGACGAAGGGAGGCTGATGTACTCCCCATATCAGCCTCTAATTACCTCTTGCAAGCTGGACAAGATGTTATTAGCAGCCATCTTTAAAGGCGCCCCTAGTGGCCCCCCGACAGATCTCTTTGTTAATAGTATCTCTTGGCGTGCTAAATGGCACTATTTAGCAGGAAGAAATCCCAATGAAATTACTCATCATTATATATTTTACATGGCTGTTTATTTGTATATATTTTAAATGTTTATGATGCCCTGTATTTGTAATGCCTAGAAAAGTTCTGATGAAGTAAGTAAGTAAGCATTACAGGGAGTTGGACTAGATGAGCATTGGGGTCCCTTCCAATTCTAGAATTCTATGATTCCACGAAAAGAGAATATGCATGGGAAAGAGGGTCGGAGAGAAGGAAAATCACAGGGGTGTAGAGAAGAACAGATGGCAGACAAAAGCAAGACTGGAAGGATGGAGATGAAAAGCAGAGATTTTAACCTACGGCATTTATTCATTTGCTGATTTTTAAAACATTTCTAAGCTGCTTAAATCTTAAACAGTGCACTAAGCAAAATAGAAACTGTAAAGCAATATCAGAAAAACCATAAAAACAGTAATATAAAGCCATTAATAAACCAGGAATTTCATCTGTCTGTCTGTCTATTTTGTTCCCTTAGGTGCAATATTGGGTTGGCTCTGTCCCCGAAGGCATGATGATTATGTGGCTGGCAGGTGGCCAATCAGGTAACACCTCCGGCATCATAAGTGCAAGCATTGGTAGCACAGCATACCTCAGCCTTGCACAACTCGTCATTTCACAGGTGGGAGGGGGCAAAGAGAGAGAGGACAAAGTTAAGCCACGCAGGCAAATCCTGAAGTTGGGTGGAAAAGAAAAAGGGTGGAGAGCTTCCTTGTTCCCTGGCTCTCGGCAAGCAACCTTGGCTGGGTCTCCCTAACCGGTGGCCTCCGCTTGCTCTACGTGGGCAATTTGGTGGGTGGGGGGACACACACACGCCTGCATGATCTAAGCAGGGTGACAGGCACCCATTGCTTAAGGCAGTGGTTCTCAACCAGTGTGCTGTGGCACCCTGAGGAGCCTTTAATTGTGGTCAGGGGTGCCGCGGGCAACACTGGCCTCTGTCCCTCTTTCCTTCCCTCCCCCCTATGATGTCCTCTCACATTTCTGACTCTCAAAGGCTTGCACAGCTGTTTGTTGCAAACCTAATAAAAGCGAAAGCTGCCTCTGGGGCTGGCCATTGGGTGCTGGTTGCCAGGAGGTGAGGCGGCCTTGAAGTAAGCAAGCAAGCAGGCGAAGAGCCAAGCCGGCCAGTCTGCCAGCCATTGCTGTTGGGAATGGACAGACAGTGGGCATCTGGACAAGGAGGCAGGCATCATGCTGGCTTTTATTGTGCTTGCTGTATGCAATGCCTGCCTGGAAGCTGAGGGCCCGGTCCTGAAGGAGAGCCTTTCTTCCATGCAGGCCCGGCAGGGCCCACTGCTGCCATTGCTGCTCCCTGGGCAAGATGCTGGCTTCACTTTCACCCTTGGCCAGTCTCCGTTGGGCCTCCAAGTCTGGGGACATCTTCTTCCCAGGCCCCCGTGGGGCTGTGTGAGGAGACGCCTCTCTTTAGGGCAGGAAGGGGGCAGCTCTGAGACCAGGAGCGGCAGTGGTGGCCTTTCAGGTGCTATTGAACTATATATTCCATTTTCATTGATGGGCCATTGGTTATGCTGGCTGGGCTACGTTGAAAATGAGTGTGCAACAAGGGTTACTTCAAGGAGGCACCTCTCTTTAGGGCAGGAAGGGGGCAGCTCTAGACCAGGAGCGGCAACAGCGGCTACCCGGAGTTCTCCCAAGGAGAGGAGATAGGAGAGGAGGATGAGGGAACCCTCCACCAGGGAGGGTGTGTGAAAAAGGGTGAGAAGCTGCCAGCTCTGCAGGCAAGAGTGACTAAATGGGCTTCTGAGCCCCACAGGGGTGCCACAGAAAGAATGTTGTTGGTCAAGGGAGCCATAGACTCAAAAAAGTTGAAAACCTCTGGCTTAAAGAGAAGGCTCAAAGAAAGAGAGGGTGGATGTGTAGGGAAAGGGCGTGAGACATAGTGTCTCTTCATCAGTGGGGAGCAAACAGTTTGTTTTCTCTTTCTCTCTCCTCTTCTGTGTCCTTTAGCCAGCAATGGTGTGTAAAAAGTAAGCAAATGCTCATGTATTAATGCATTACAGTGGTACCTCAGGTTACATACGCTTCAGGTTACAGACCCTGCTAACCCAGAAATAGTACCTCGGGTTAAGAACTTTGCTTCAGGATGAGAACCGAAATCGTGCCCCGGCAGCGCGGCAGCAGTGGAAGGTCCCATTAGCTAAAGTGGTGCTTCAGGTTAAGAACAGCTTCAGGTTAAGAACGGACATCCAGAATGAATTAAGTACTTAACCCGAGGTACCACTGTAATGGGAGTTTTTTCTGGGTAAACGTAGGAATGTGTTGTGTTTTTAAAGCATCCCGAGGCTCTTTGTTGATGCTGCAAACAGGGTGACTTCTCTGGAAATAAACGGCGTAGTATTATTACTGACTTAAGCGCAAATTTAAGATACCAGAAAATGCAAAGGAAGACAATGTGTCTTGATCTTTATTAGTTCCCTCATTGCTTTCCTTTTTGTGAAGGGCTTGGAGAAAAGGTTGAGGTTTTTAATTGCCGGTGAACCTGGTGTACGTGCGAGACGCGTACCCTTTTCTTGCACATGCAAGTCTTGTGACCAGTGTCTGAAGATCATTGTGACTTGGCATCTGGCAAAGAATGGGATGGTCCTTGAACTGTTCATTGCCTTTGGCTCTGCTGCATGCTAACTCTGCTAGATTGGTATCAAATATTAATAAAGAAATATTTGTTTTGGAACCAAGGGATCTTTCCCTTGGGAATGACTATCCCAATCTTCTTTAGAGGACAAGATGCAGAATGAGCAAAACAGAGAAGGAACACTCTGACCTTATTCCTCCACTCCCTTGTGACTAGACTCATTTGTGAGAAAGGAATAACATACACGTCAACTGTCCTGAATTTTCTGAAGCTGCCTTGAAAGCAATTAAATACAAAAAAAGGCGTGTATGTATAAGCTAAAGCAAAATAACAAAATGTACACAGAAAGGGTGATTTGAAAATTTAATTTATGGGAATGGCAGTGGATTCAGCATCAAATGTTATTGAGTAAAAGATAGATGGAGTAGCTAGCCTATAGCACGTCTTTCCAACATACGTTGTATCAAAAATACTCCAAAAAATACTATTGCCACAATTAGGTCACTTGAAATGATAAATAATAGTTGCTCACCAATCTTATTATCAAACGAGCCTCACTGAAAAAATATTTTTTCAATTCCATCAATACAATAAAAGTTGTATTGTAAATATTGAACATAGATTACGGCCAAGGGAACCTTATATATAAAGGTACCGTTCAAAGACAATGATTCCCAGTGGCGTAGCGTGGGTTCTCAGCACCTGGGGCAAGGCAAGTAATTTGCGCCCCCTAACCCGTGGATTTTAGCACTCGAGTCTCTTCCGCCCCCCCCAGATGTTGCGCCAGGTGCGGCAGGCCCCCCCTGCACCCCCCACGCTACGCCACTGCTCCCACCACAAGTCTTCAGGACAGCCATCCGAAGGCTGGCGCGGGGAGAAGGTCTCTCCGCCCCACTGCCAGGCTTCGGAGCAGCCTTCCGAAGGCTGCCAGTGGGGCGGAGAGAAGCCTGGCGGCGGGAGGAGGTCTCTCTGCCCCACCACCAGCCTTCGGAGCAGCCTTACGAAGGCTGGCGGCGGGAGGAGGTCTCTCCACCCCACCGCCAGGCTTCGGAGGAGCCTTCCGAAGGCTGGCGGTGGGGCGGAGAGACCTCCTCCCGCCGCCAGGCTTCGGAGCAGCCTTTCGCTTACCGTATTTTTCGCTCTATAACACGCACCTGACCATAACACGCACGTAGTTTTTAGAGGAGGAAAACAAGAAAAAAATATTCTAAACGAAACAGTGGATGTATGATTTTTGTGGTTCATGCTGTGGCCACAGACGTGATCTGATGGTGAGTTTGGGGTAGCCCAACGCAAAAATCCTGAGGATCCATGTGGATCCATGCTTTGTAACCACGTTTTTGCGCCATTGCAGCCCCATGAAACAGTGGGTGCGTGTGTGTGTTTTGGTGCAGGCTGTAGCCATGCATATGCTATATGATCTGATGGTGAACTTGGGGTGACCCAGTGCAAAAATCCTGAGGATCCATGTGGATCCGTGCTTTGTAACCACATTTTAAGTGGGGAGGGAAGGAAAAGTATTAAAGGGAGAAGGAACACGTGTGGGGTGTGTGGAGAAGGATGTGGCTAATAATGCAGGAGAGGGGTCTAAGGGGACAAGGAACACGTGTGGGGTGTGTGGAGAAGGATGTGGCTAATAATGCAGGAGAGGGGTCTAAGGGGACAAGGAACACGTGTGGGGTGTGTGGAGAAGGATGTGGCTAATAATGCAGGAGAGGGGTCTAAGGGGACAAGGAACACGCGTGGGGTGGGTGGAGAAGGATGTGGCTAATAATGCAGGAGAGGGGTCTAAGGGGACAAGGAACACGCGTGGGGTGGGTGGAGAAGGATGTGGCTAATAATGCAGGAGAGGGGTCTAAGGGGACAAGGAACACGCGTGGGGTGGGTGGAGAAGGATGTGGCTAATAATGCAGGAGAGGGGTCTAAGGGGACAAGGAACACGCGTGGGGTGGGTGGAGAAGGATGTGGCTAATAATGCAGGAGAGGGGTCTAAGGGGACAAGGAACACGCGTGGGGTGGGTGGAGAAGGATGTGGCTAATAATGCAGGAGAGGGGTCTAAGGGGACAAGGAACACGCGTGGGGTGGGTGGAGAAGGATGTGGCTAATAATGCAGGAGAGGGTCTAAGGGGACAAGGAACACGCGTGGGGTGGGTGGAGAAGGATGCTGCTAATGATGGAGAGGGGTCTAAGGGGAAAAGGAGCTCGCATGGGGTGGGTGGAGAAGGAGCTTTTCGGAGAGCTGAGTGGGGAGGGGGGAGGGAAGGAGCACTGTTGCTTTAAAGGAGCCAACCGGACAGCAGCCACTTACAGCAGTGTAAGCAGCTCCTTTCCTCTCCCGCTTTGCTCCTTCTCTCCCTCTTTGCTGCTTTACACAGCTAATGGTGAATCCCCTGCAACCCAAGTCCTGCTCAGCGGATCAGCTGAGACGCTGGGAGAATTGTAATTTCCCCCTCTCCCTCATCCCGTGCCCTCCTGTCCCCAGCAGCCTTTTAAAAAACTTTTTTACTGGTTTTCACTGCGCTCGTGGCTCAGAGCCCTCCTGTGCCCTGCCGTCCCTCTGCAGCCTCATTGCTCCGTTTAGAGCGCACGGACCTTTGCTAGCTGAGGCTGCAGCAGCTGTTGCTGGCTACGCGGCGCTTTTTCCGGCTCGCTATGGCTCCCGTCTGTCCCTCCTCGCGTGTAAGCGGCTGCTGCCCACTTTGCTGGCATGGCTCTCCTTCCCTCCCTCCTCCTCAGCTCCACCCCCTCCTCCTGGCTGTAAAGCAAGCAAAGTTAGAGCCGTGCAAAGCCCTGCAAGCAGCTCCCGCTTTGCTTGACTGACGGCAGCCATGGATCCAGTGAGTGCATTCGCTCTGTAACACGCACAGGCATTTTCCCTTCCTTTCTAGGAGCAAAAAAGTGTGTGTTTTGGAGCGAAAATTACGGTAATTCCCAGCAAGCAATTAGCAGGCTCGCTCCACCTCCTCCTCCTCCCGGCTTTGCTGCTGCTGCTGCTGCTGCTGCTGCTGCTGCGCGGCTCTTTTCCTCCACCGACGGCGCGCTGCGCCTTGGAGAGGTTCCCGCTTCCTCGAGGGGGGCCGGCCAAACGCGCCCCCCCAAATGTTGCGCCCGGTGCGGCCGGCACCCATGGCAACCCCACGCTACGCCACTGATGATTCCTTCAGGTCTAAATTCACATCTTGACCTGAGTTCTTATATTTAAAGGTTGTTTAATCAGCTTAACCCCTTTTATGGGCATTTGTATGGTAATATTTAGCTAAGCAGTATTTGGCAACATTTCCAGTTTGAATGGTAACAGCATACCTTT
Organism: Podarcis bocagei; assembly: GCF_964188305.1. NCBI lineage: Eukaryota > Metazoa > Chordata > Lepidosauria > Squamata > Lacertidae > Podarcis > Podarcis bocagei. The sequence goes on along the minus strand of NC_138138.1, from coordinate 50,434,286 downwards.
AAGGTGTGCTTCAGGTGTAACCAACAGACTTTGTGTTCTGGTATAAGTCTGATACAAGAGAATTTCATATTAAGATCAGGGCACCAGAAAATATTTTTTTCAGTGAGGCTCGTTTGATAATAAGATTGGTGAGCAACAATTATTTATCATTTCAAGTGATCTAATTATGGCAATAATAGTTTTTGGAATATTTTTGATACAACTTATGTCTGCTCTGACTGTCTTTCTTCCTGGTCAGAGTCAGACCAGTCTCTGGCATCCAACGCTGGCCAGCCCCTGACAGCTTTACAACAACACACTGATGAAGGAAGTATTTGGAAACAGGCGTTTCGTGCTAGCTACTCCATGTTTTTGCTCATTAGCATTTGTTGCTGAATACACTACTATTCACATAAAATGAATTTTCAAGTCAGGCTTTTTGTGCACTCCCCCCCCCTTTTCTTTATGGAAGCAATTAAACCATCACGGATTCTTCCTTAAACTGGTCTTAAAGAGGCAATGGGCTTGCAGCTACCTTTCACTTTGTAGCGTAGCTGCAATTCAGCCCACGTCCCTTTGAAGAGTCCCTGGGCTCCCCATCTTCCCTGGGCGCTAACTTGACGTTGAGATTGGGAAGGGGGATTGACATCATGAGGGTCTCATTGGCCATACACTGAAAGATTGTCAGTGACCTACCCTGCATGAGGGGATATGGGGTGGGCTGCCTGCGTCCACATGTGTCTTGCGGGGCACCCCCATATCCCATTTACACTGAGGAGCCCTAGTTCCCCTGGCTGGGGGGCTGGGAGGGACACACGCCCAATGCCTAAGCCAAGGTCTTCCTATATTTGAAAGGTTAATAAAGTTGTGGCCAAATTTCCATTCCATAACACATTGTCATGAGTCATTATTCCTTTCTGGTTGTCCCTGGGAAGGTCGCCACCTGGTCACGCAATGTTAACCCAGCCTAGGGAGACTTAGATGAACAGGTGGTGCCCTTCTATTGGAGGCAGATCTTTATATCCTTGCCTTGGTGGCCCATTCCACACATTTAAGGAGCTACCTAGCTAACTGTCAATTACAACATGCTTTGCTTCCTAGAGTGGACACTGTCAGGCTGGTGTTTAACTTCCTGTTCCCCCTGTAAGTGACTCAGCAGATGGGCATGGTTGTATAAAAGGGCAAGTCATGCAGTCATCTTGTCTCAGTTAAGTCTCAGTTCATTCCCGCAACCATTTTGTTGTCTGCTGGCTCTCAGCCAGCCGCACATGGGCCCAGCCTCACAAAGGATGTAAGCCACGTTCTATGTTTGCAACCTGAAGCTTAAAGCCTGCCTTCTAGGATGTGTACTGTGAACAACTTGTGAGTAAACTTATTGTTATACTTTTAAAGACAGACTTGTGAGTCTTTATTGTATTTTCAGAGGGAGAAAAGGTATTTTAAGAGGGATTGGATTAGTCATCTTGTAGAGATTCAAACAAATCTACTGAAATATACTTGGAGTCGAGTGTGGATTTCATGCTCTTTATTCAGCTCATAGTAGCGAGGAAAGGAAATTTCCCCCAAACGTCTGCTTTATATATATTATTTACACAAGTTGCCCCATGTTATTGGCTAATTCTAGGATTCTCCTGTAGGCCAATCAGGTTGCGGATTCACTTCCACCTGGAGTTGGGTTGGGTGGCTCTTGTGGACCAATCAGACTACTGCATTCTGGAGCCTATTGTTCTACGACCAATCAGACTGCTGCATTTTGGATCCTATTCAACTAAGTACATAACATCTACCAACTAGCTTCCGCGAATATAGAGGGGATTTGCTCTGCTACATGACTCACTAGCATAAGTGAAGGAAGGATACTACTTAACAAATATTTCCTTGCCTATTACAGTGGTACCTCGGGTTAAGTGCTTAATTTGTTCTGGAGGTCCGTACTTAACCTGAAACTATTAGCACCACTTTACCTAATGGGGCCTCCTGCTGCTGCTGCGCCATGGCTGCACGATTTCTGTTCTCATCCTGAAGCAAAGTTCTTAACCTGAGGTAATATTTCTGGCTTAGCGGAGTCTGTAACCTGAAGCGTATGTAACCCGAGGTACCACTGTCTCCTAAACATCCCCACAAGGGGGATGTTTTTAGCTCTCCTTGGTTTTCAAACCCAGCCTGTGCAGCAACCTGAACATGCCAATACCTTCTCTGGAAAGGCTGGGATGCTGGTTGTCTTCCATATAATGTTGGGAAATGGACGCTTGCCCCTTCCTCCAAGTGGGTGGCTGTTGCAGATCCTCATGCTTGGTCGCCATCCCCAAGCAGCCAGAACGCAGATGGTCAGGTAGCCATCTAAGAGTTCCCCTTGACACCTGGGGAGATGGCAGGATAAGAGGCCTGCTTGGGTGAGAGGGGATGCTTTGCTGCTGGAAGGGCACCAGCAGCCCACCTGCCAGGGCAGCCACTGAGACATAAAAGCCCGCAACACCTTCTGTCCTCAATATTTTTTTCTAGAACCTCTGCTATCTGACTGTGTCCTCATCCAGCTCAAGTAAGTCTAACGGGGCACAGATTTTCCTACTTGGGGCCACACGCACAATGACCCATGGTCTTCTGTAGAGATTTGAAATGTCAGAGAATCTAACAGATAATATTCAGCACTCCTGCCAAACTGCAAGCCTCCATGATTCTCTGGGGAGAAACCATGACATTTAAACCTTTCCAGGGATTGTAACCTGGATATAAAAGAGAGAGGAGTTGGAGTTATTGAGGAGGCTTACAGATTCATTTTTAAAGCAGTTTTTCTACCACTACTGATGAATGTGAATGTTACAAGACAAGGGCTCCTCTACTCCTTGGGGAACATGTGTCATTGAGAGGAGCAATATTTCCTGACCAGAAAGCAGAATGCAGGTAGATTCTGGGAAAGCCTCAGGTAGTTTCAGATAATATGATCAACGAGTTGGGATAAAGTTTGGGGACGTCTTGCTGCGGTGAATCTGGTGTGAAAAATAAAGAAAGGAGGCACGTCCTTCGGAATAACCCTGCCATGCTGAATACATCAGTTGCTTAAAGCATGGTGCTGATATGGCCCAAAGTGTACCTTACGTAGCACTGGTAATAGTGTAGTTCCACATATAGGGATGTTGTACAAGAATAAGGGGCTCAGACAAACATTAGCCAGTCAGTGCTCCCTCATCACAAGGCAGCAAAGAATTGAGTTCACAATGTTCCTTCTCCATTTTGCTATTTCTGCATCTTGTCCTCTAAAGAAATAAGGGAAGATTATATATTTTGTGTTCTCATGTTGTACTTTGATGTTCTGAACTGCCTGTGATCTGCTAATGAAGAGTAGTATACAAATTAAATAATAACAATTAAATAATCCCAATTACACTCAAATTTCTGGAAGGACTTTCTGAGATCCTCACAGAATAGCCTCTTCTTGGATTGTCTGGGTGGAGCTACTGATGGGAAACATATCTCACCAAAGTCTCCCAGGATGCTATATAAGCAGGCCTGGTGGCCCACATGCCATTCACACTGAATCCTAAAATGTGGGCCAAGATCTTCTTACCATTTGTGGGACTCCTTTGTGGGGCCAGCCTGCCACTGACTTCTTCTCAGGCTGCTCCAGGTGAGTTTGCTTCTCTTTCCTTCCTCTTTGCAGCCTTCTCATGCATTTACCTGAAATCTGGGCATCTGGAACCACCCTTAGAAACAGAGCAATAACAACCCTTGGATTCTCTTCCTCCAACTTTTCTGCTTATTTGCCAGCAGTAAATGAGATAGTCATTCCAAAGGGACGGATCCCATGGTTCCAAGACAAATACCCTTTTATTAAGATTTGTAAGTGCTTATTTCTGTGTGCTGAGACCTTTGTAGGTTTAGGGGACAGAAGAGACATTCTTCTGATAGGGGCAAAGAAGGCAGGGCTCTCACAAACTCTGCAGCTGAAATTATTTAGCTGAGATTCGTGCATTTCAGGGGGAGGTTCTATCTATACAGGGAGCGCAGCTATCATCAAGCCTTGACCGAAGAACCAGTACACTCCTATCTGGGATGGTTTTCCTCTTCCACCGAGCGTGCAGCTTAGGGAGGGACACACATGAAACAGGGGGACACCTGCCTAGCCAGCCAGGCCAGCCAGATCAGCCCTGGCGATCAATGGGGTGACAGATGTCTCAGTCGGATCACCCTCACATCCCTCTTGAGACGTCTCCTGGGGCTCCCACGTTCAATCATGTATGAGACAATGTATGCAGAACGAGGTATACACACGGTGGAATATTGGGTGTGGGCTAGCACTATAAAATACTGGTTGCATTTCCATTTTGTTGCCAGCATTTGAGTCTACTCTCTTACGGACTCTGATAAATCCAGAAGTTCCAACTCTTACATAGGAAAATCAGATCAATTGGTATTGACTTGGAACCCTTGTATAATTCGAGTGAGCAATATATTTATTACAATAGTCAAAACAGATTAAGGTACATTGGGGGGGGAAACAACAAGTCAGGTGTAAAAAAAAATTTGCTCCCCCGAGATAACAGGGTCACATATCTCAAAAATAATAAATTCTGTCCAACTCGGGACCTTTATCTTAGCCCGATTGAATGTTTTCCCTTCAGCTTTTGTCAAGGGCAGATTTTTAAACATCCCCAGAAATGATAGACATTGTGGATGTTCTTTGAATGTGCTGGACACTGTAGAACATATCCTTTTCTAATGTCCATTTTACAACCTGCTACGCAAACGCATGCTACTCCCCCTTTTTGGGCACAATGAAAATATTTGATTAACCTGGAATTAACTGCATGGGGGGGGGGCTGAGGTTTTGTTAATAGTATCTCTTGGAGTGCTAAATGGCACTATTTAGCGGGAAGAAATCCCTCATCATTATATATTCTACATGGCTGCTTATTTGTATATATTTTAAATGTTTTAGGATGCCCTATATTTGTAATGCCTAGAAAAGTTTTGATGAAGAAGTAAGTAAGCAAGCATTACAGGGGGTTGGACTAGATGAGCACTAGGGCCCCTTCCAATTCTATAATTCTATGTAGCAGGAGACCCCCCCTTCATTACAACGTAATGCACAAGCACCACACACACACACACACACACCTCCCACCTCCCCGAGCCCGGAGATGTCCCTTCTAGAGGGGCATCCCCTAAAAGCGTTCCGTAAATAAGGAAGCGCTAGCTTGACAGCTCCGCACGGAACCCCTTTATTTTTGTATATTTTCCCTTAGTAGACCGCAACACTCTACCTCGCCCTATCCTTATTATGGGTGGACCAACTGTCTGAACTCAGGGTCAATCGGCTGCCGTTTCAGCCAATCAGCGTTACCGAACAGCACCCCTTGTGGCGGCCATGCAGGTACTGCAGGCAGCAGACGCCTGCTTCTCTATCTTTGACAGCTCTCAAATACAAAGTTTCCGAGTCCAATTGACCGTGACTGATTTAATCAAAATGTTGCAAACCGCTTCCGGAAAGGCGAAAGTGCTTTGAACTTCGAGGACAGTATTCTTCATAAATTCAGTATAAATCAGCCGTATATCGGATTTTCACCGGACCACTTTTATTTTGCTTCGTATTACAAGGACTATCAAAAGGGGGTGGCCTGATACCAGTTGGCCATAATTCCTTGACCGAGCAGGCACGTACTCTGCAGCCCTTCCCAGTTGACATGGCAACCTTGATAGTCATCTTGATGGGCTCAGAGAGAAGACTATCAAGGACACAACGAACTGCATACACTAGTGTATTCAACACGGACTATGACAAAGGGACCGTGACCGGATTCCCCTCAGGGGGCAGGAAACTGTGCCTTTCCCTTTGTTTTCTGAAAATGACTCATGGGGAGGGAGAGAAGGGGCTCCGGCCAGGTGTCAGGATACTCAGATTACCTGTGCAACCCCTCCCCTGACCCCTCCTGTTTTTAATGTAGTCATGATGTAAATATGATGTATTTCTAGGGGTGTAATTTAGGGGATTAGGAGCTAATAAAAGTTGGGGTCTTCTTTTGTTCTGGGCTTCCATCTTGCTTCAACTTGTGGGCGGTGGGAGTCCTGTCGCGACAGTTTTTCTTCAATAAAGACCGAGCCTACAGGCTGCTGATTTGCTCCAAATTGCTCTGGTTGGTGTCTTGATTTCTGCCCAAGGGAGCCCTCGGATTCTCCGGTAACACTATGATTCCACGAAAAGAGAATATGCATGGGAAAGAGGGTCGGAGAGAAGGAAAATCACAGGGGTGTAGAGAAGAACAGATGGCAGACAAAAGCAAGACTGGAAGGACTGAGATGAAAAGCAGATGTTTTAACCTATGGCATTTATTCATTTGCTGATTTATTTCTAAGCTGCTTAAATCTTCAACAGTGCACTAAGCAACATGAAAACTATAAAGCAATATAACCGCCCCCCATAAAAAGAGTAATATAAAGTCATTAAAAAACCAGGAATTTCATCTGTCTGTCTATCTATCTATTTTGTTCCCTTAGGTGCAATGTTGATGTGCACTGCCTCTGGCTCTGTCCCGGAAGGCATGATGATTATGTGGCAGGCAGGTGGTCAATCAGATAACACCTCTGGGATCATAAGTGCACGCACTGGTAGCACAGCATACCTCAGCGTTAAAGACCAAATCATTGCGGCGTTGGAAGACATCGTCTGTCATGTATTACGCCCTGACTCTGAAACAAAAGTCAATGAACCTGAAGGTAAAAATTCTCGACACAGTTGGGACTTAGTTTTCCTTTGAAAAGCACGGTTTGGGAGCGGGATAATTGTTTCCTGCTTGCTTAAGATCCTCTCAGGAACTGACAATTTCAAGACTGCTTCCTCCTTAATTTAGACATTTATTTCTGCTTTCCATTATGGCCTGTTGAGATAAGATTTTCCCACCAGTTGCCATGATATCGGTGCTAGTATTGGCTATAGACACAACTTGAAACTGCAGTCAGTCCGGTGGAGGTCTGAACAGTAATTCTCCTCTTATCTCTGCAGAAAGGTTTTCACCGTTCTTGAACAATACTAAATGCATGTTTTTATCAGAAGGTAACAATGGGAGAAGGAAAGGAAAGAATGTGTACCCTGCAGGGGTCAAGGTGTCTCCCACAACCATTCCCACCTCCAGCCAAAGATCTTCTAACCTTCATCTGCCTGTTGATAATGTTTACCCAGAATCAGTTGACCTAGATGAACAGATGGTGCCCTTCTATTGGAGGCAGATTTTTATATCCTTGCCCTGGTGGCCAAGTCCACACATTTAAGGAGCTCCGTACCTAGTTAGCTACTCCAAGAGCAACTGTGCAGAGATGGTATCATTGGATATGGGAAGGTTTTATCTATCCTTCTTTTTCAAACCCAGCCTATACACCGATACCTTCTCTGGGATGGCTGGGGTGCTTTTTGTGCTGGGCACTTTCTTTATACATGTTGAGGAAAGGAGCTGTGTAAATATTCCTGGAATCTCCACTATCCCACCGTGTCCTCATCCAGCTCAAGGAAGCCCCATGTATGTGCCACAGATCTTCCTACTCAGGTCCACACACACAACAACTTCAGTTAAATCCCCTTTGCTCCTTAAACCTTTCATTAAGGATCTACACCCTCTATCTACAGATTAAAAATGTTTGTCAGAGAATCCAGCAGAAAATAATCAGCACTAAATGGTGTCATAAATGTTATCCATCAAGTATGTCTAAACTTAATAGCTGTTGCCTCTCCCTTTCTCTCATACTTTCCGCACCCTAAAACTTAAAAAGACAAAGGGAACGGTCTCCATGAGAACCTCTATCGCGCCAACCATAAAGAAAGCAGCCTTCAGCGAGCACAGACAATCCTCACCGGCATGGTCATTGGGCTCAATGCAAGTGAAGTTTCTGTCCAGTGGGTGAAGAATGCCCTCCTTGAAGGCCGCCATGTGAATCCCCGAGTCTTGAAGGGCAGCATCAAGGATTCCCTCTTGGCCCTCAGCCAGGTGGTAATCCCCTACTCTGACTGGAACAACGGCACTTCATACTCCTGTACGTTTACCCGCACAGCAGGCACCGTGGAGCCCACCCCGAGGCCTGAGGAGAAATCCCAGGGTGAAAAGTGATGCAAACCCCATCCTCAGCATCACAACCTCTTCAGCCTATCCCAGATTAAATAATTTCCATGTATCCATGTTTGGCCTAAGGCTGAATAAAAGTGAGCAGACTCATAGATATCTCATGATGTGATCACTTGATTGAGGTGGTGGGTGGGTTCTGGAAAGAAGCGGGGAATGGATTACTCTCCCTGCAAAATTGTGTTGAAGTTTGATTATTGTAGAAGCAAAGTGTGTTTAGCACATAACCATGAAGTTCACTGGGAGGGCTTTTGGCTAGTCACTGTCTCTTAGCCTATCCTTCCTCACCAGGGTTTAGACTCTCCCCGAGCACAGATTTTTGTGTCTCCCCCCCCCCTTGCGGAGCATGTCCTATAAAAAGAAGGGTGAGTGGAGTGACAACAATTCATTTTGCTGACCAGTGTCTTCTGCCTGTTGATCATCTTGACCCAGCATCAGTTGACCTCGATGAACAGGTGGTGCAGTTCTGTTGGAGGCAGATTTTCATATCCTTACCCTGGTGGTCCAGTCCACACATTAAGGAGCTACGTAGCTAGCTGAGATTCCTGCTTTGCAGGGGGTTGGACTAGATGACCCTTGGGACCCTTCCAACTCAATAATTCCACGATTCAAGGAAAAGAAAATATCCATGGCAAAGAGGGTCAGAGAGAAGGGGAATCACAGGGCTGTAGAGACGAACGGATGGCAGACAAAAGCAAGAATTGAAGGACTGAGATGGAAAGCAGAGGTTTTAATCCAAGGCATTTCTTCATTCAATGATTTTAAAATAATTTCTAAGCTGCTTTATATTTAAAAATAACACACCAACCCCCACCGGAAACTGAAAAAGACAAGGCGAATGGTCCCCATGCCAATTTCTATTGCACTGCGAAGAAACCAGCCTTCAGCAAGCACAGACAATGCTCACAGGCTTGGTCACAGGGCTCAATACAAGTGAAGTTTCTGTTCAGTGGATTAATAATAATAATAATAATAATAATAATAATAATAATAATAATAATTATTATTTATACCCCACCCATCAGGCTGGGCTTCCTCAGCCATTCTGGGCAGCTCCCAACAGAATTAAAAGTACAATGAAAGATCAAACATTAAAAACCTCCCTAAACAGGGATGCCTTCAAATGCCTTCAAAAAGTCAAAGATAGTTGTTTATTTCCTTGACATCTGATGGGAGGGCGTTCCACAGGGCGGGCGCCACTACTGAGAAGGCCCTCTGTTGAGTTCCCTCATTGAGGGTCAGCATGTGAACACCCGAGTATTGACAACAGCAAAGTTTCCCTCTTGGCCTTCAGCCAGGTGATAGTTTCCTACTCTGACTGAATCAATGACACCATGAAGCTCACCCAGAGGCCTGAGGAGAAATCCCAGAGTGAAAAATGATGCACACCCCTTCCCCAGCATTTCTCTGACTCTGTCCCCAAAGGCATGATGATTATGTGACTGGCAGGTGTCCAATCAGGTAACACCTCCGGCATCATAAGTGCACGCACTGGTAGCACAGCATACCTCAGCCTTTCACAACTCGTCGTTCCACAGGTGGGAGGGGGCAAAGAGAGAGAGGACAAAGTTAAGCCACGCAGGCAAATTCTGAAGTTGGGTTAAAAAGAAAAAGGGTGGAGAGCTTCCTTGTTCTCTGGCTCTCGCCAAGCAACCTTGGCTGGGTCTCCCTAACCGGTGGCCTCCGCTTGCTCTACGTGGGGGATTTGTTGGGTGGGGGAGGACACACACGCCCTCGTGGTCTAATGAGGGTGACAGGCACCCATTGCTTAAGGCAGTGGTTCTCAACCAGTGTGCCCTGGCATCCTGAGGAGCCTTGAATTGTGGTCAGGGGTGCCGCGGGCAACACTGGCCTCTGTCCCTCTTTCCTTCCCTCCCCCCTATGATGTCCTCTCACATTTCTGACTCTCAAAGGCTTGCACATCTGTTTGTTGCAAACCTAATAAAAGCGAAAGCTGCCTCCAGGGCTGGCCATTGGGTGCTGGTTGCCAGGAGGTGAGGCGGCCTTGAAGTAAGCAAGCAAGCGGGCGAGGAGCCAAGCCGGCCAGTCTGCCAGCCATTGCTGTTGGGAATGGACAGACAGGTGGGAAGGTGGGCAGGAAGGCACCGTGCTGGCTTTTATTGTGCTTGCTGTATGCAATGCCTGCCTGGAAGCTGAGTGCCCGGTCCTGAAGGAGAGCCTTTCTTCCATGCAGGCCCGGCAGGGCCCATGGCTGCCAGTGCTGCTCCCTGGGTAAGATGCTGGCTTCACTTTCACCCTTGGCCAGTCTCCGTTGGGCCTCCAAGTCTGGGGACATCTTCTTCCCAGGCCCCCGTGGGGCTGTGTGAGGAGGCGCCTCTCTTTAGGGCAGGAAGGGGGCAGCTCTGAGACCAGGAGCAACAGGGGTGGCCTTTCAGGTGCTATTGAACTATATATTCCATTCTCTCTTTTTTAAAAAATAACTTTTTTATTGGTTTTACAACATTTTTTAAACAATACAAACAAATAAAAAGACAAACAAACATGTATAATTTCATAACCTTTTTTCCATAACCCTCATTTCTCGGACTCCCCCATACCTCCCCTTTCTGCATCCCAATTTACAAAATTATTTCAGCAGCTTCTAGGCAATTTTCTCAAATATGTGTCCTCTTAGTCCTTTCTTTAACTTAATCTTAAGTCACTGTATCCCTTTTTCTCTCAACACCTCGGCATTTTAGCATTCATCAATTTTATAATAGTTCTTAAGATAAATTTTGAATTTCTTCCAGTCCTCTTCCGCCGTCTCTTTCCTCTGATCACGGATTCTGCCAGTCATCTCAGCCAATGTCATGTAGTCCATCACCTTCATCTGCCACTCTTCCACGGTGGGTAGATCTTGTGTCTTCCAATACTTTGCGATGAGTATTCTTGCTGCTGTCATAGCATACATAAAGAAAATTCTATCTTTCTTTGACACCAATTGGCCGACAATGCCCAAGAGAAAGGCCTCTGGTTTCTTAGGGAAAGTACATTTAAGTACCTTTTTCATTTCATTATATATCATTTCCCAGAAAGCCTTAATCTTCGGGCACGTCCACCAAAGGTGATAGAAAGTACCTTCAGTTTCTTTACACTTCCAACACTTATTGTCAGGCAAATGATAGATTTTTGCTAGCTTGACTGGGGTCATGTACCACCTGTAGATCATTTTCATAATATTTTCCTTTAAGGCATTACATGCCGTAAATTTTATACCGGTGTTCCACAACCATTCCCAGTCAGCAAACATAATGTTATGACCAATGTCCTGTGCCCACTTAATCATAGTCGATTTAACTGTTTCATCTTGTATATTCCATTTCAGCAGCAAATTATACATTCTTGACAAATTCTTAGTATTGGGTTCTAACAATTCAGTTTCTAATTTTGATTTCTCCACCTGGAAGCCAATTTTCCTATCTTGTTTGTAAACCTCCACTATTTGATAATAATGGAGCCAATCTCGTACTTTAGGTTTCAATTTCTCATGACTCTGTAACTTCAATTTATCTCCATCTTGTTCCAAGATTTCCCAATACTTTGGCCATTCGGCCTCCATATTGAGCTTTTTCAATGCCTTAGCCTCCAAGGGTGACAACCATCTAGGGGGTTTGTTTTCCAACAAGTCTTTATATCTTATCCAAACATTATATAATGCTTTTCTGACAATATGATTTTTGAAGGCCCTATGCACTTTGATTTTATCATACCATAGATATGCATGCCAACCAAATGTATTATTAAAACCTTCTAAATCCAAGATATCTGTATTCTCGAGGAGCACCCACTCTTTCAGCCAGCAAAACGCTGCTGCTTCGTAGTACAATTTTAAGTCCGGCAGGGCAAATCCCTCTCTTTCTTTTGAATCTGTCAGTACTTTAAATTTTATTCTGGGCTTTTTGCCCTGCCAGACAAATTTCGAAATATCTTTCTGCCACCTCTTGAAACAGTCCATCTTGTCCAAAATCTGCAAAGTTTGAAACAAAAATAACATTCTAGGCAATACATTCATCTTGATAACTGCAATTCGGCCTAACATTGACAATTTCAAATTTGACCATATTTCTAGATCTTTTTTGATTTCTGACCAACATTTTTCATAGTTGTCTTTATACAAGTTCAAATTTTTAGATGTCAAGTGAACCCCTAGGTATTTCACCTTCTTAACCACTGTCAAACCTGTCTCATCCTGGAATTTTTCCCTCTCCATGACTGTTAAATTCTTTTCTAATACTTTAGTCTTTTGTTTGTTCAGTTTAAATCCGGCTACCTGGCCAAATTGTTGAATTAACTCCAACACTCTTTTTGTACTAGTGTCTGGCTCTTGTAAAGTAAGTACTAAGTCATCTGCAAAGGCCCTTAACTTATAATGTTTGGCTCCGACCTGTACACCTTTAACCTGCTGGTCATCTCTAATCATATTAAGCAACACCTCCAGAACAGAAATAAAAAGTAATGGGGAAATTGGGCACCCCTGTCGTGTCCCTTTTTCTATCTTAAAGTCTTCAGTTATCACGTTATTTACAATCAACTTAGCTTTCTGTTCGGAGTATATAGCACCCATACCATCCTCAAATCCTTGGCCTACCCCCATCCCATGAAGATTCTTTTTCATAAAACTCCAGGAGATATTGTCAAAAGCTTTCTCCGCGTCCACAAAAATCAGAACTGCTTTAGTGTTTATATTCACTTCTAGTAATTCCAAAATGTCTATTATGTTCCTCACATTGTCTGATAGATGCCTTTTTGGGAGAAAGCCTGCTTGGTCCCTATGAATCTTCTCCATTAACACTCTTTTCAATCTTTTTGCCAAAATGTATATATTCCATTCTCACTGATGGTTATGCTGGCTGGGCTATGTTGGAAATGAGTGTGCAACAAGGGTTACTGGTGGTGAAATAAGAGTGATTTTTTTTTTGTTGTTGGGGAGGGTAACATGATTAAATTTGAAAAACCCTTGCTGATGACTTTAAAAAAAAATCCTGCCCCTGGGAAATTTAAGAAGTTTGTTGTTCCATCTCAAATTAGAGTTTGAGATGCAAGGTATGGCTGTACTAGGTGTTGAGAATGGCAGGGGTGGTGTTTGCAAGCTGCCCCATAGGCACCTAATTAGCCACTGTAAGAAAAGCATGGAGGAACAGATGGGCTGCTGGCTGATCCAAAACATTATTCTTATGTTCTTATCCTTTCTTTAAGGGTGTTCTGGGTCTGAGCCCAACCAATAATTTAATGACGAGATGTGGTCATAGTGTTCCACATCATAGTGCTCCAAACCTCTCTGGTATTAGCTAGTGATAGGGGAAGCATAATGCCACAGAATTCAGTCACAATGTCCTCACTAGACCACCACAGGCAAACGGTAAAGTGGAGAAGGAAATCACTGAAGCAAATAATGCCAGCAGAATTTATTGAGAAAAATTAGGAGCATAAGAATGTGTGGCAGCTCCGTATCAACACAGTGCCCGTTTGGGTCATGACTACCATATTTGGGGATGGGACAGAAAGAGCAGGGGATAAAGTTTTTTCCCTTGTTCTCCCCCTCTAAAACAAGGTGCGTTCAGTCGCCTTCAGTGAAGGCAACCCTAAGCCTCCGGAGCGTGGCGGGAGTCCCCGCTGCGCTCTGGAGGCTTCAGGCAGCTACCTTGGAAGCTTGCAGAGCAAGAAGGGGCGGTGTGCATAAAATGAATTTTCAAGTCAGACTTTTTGTGCACTTTCCCCCCTTTTCTTTATGGAAGGAATTAACCCATCATGGATTGTTCCTTAAGCTGGTCTTTAAGAGGCAATGGGCTTGCAGCTACCTTTCACTTTGTAGCGTAGCTGCAATTTAGCCCACGTCCCTTTGAAGAGTCCCTTGGCCCCCCATCTTCCCTGGGCGCTAACTTGACATTGAGATTGGGAAGGGGGCTTGACATCAGGAGGGTGTCACTGGCCATACACTGAAAGACTGTCAGTGAACTACCCTGCATGAGGGGATATAGGGTGGGCTGCCTGCATCCACATGTGTCTTGCGGGGCACCCCCATGTCCCATTTACACTGAGGAGCCCTAGTTCTCCTGGCTGGGGGGCTGGGAGGGATACACGCCCAATCCCTAACCCAAGGTCTTCCTATATTTGAAAGGTTAATAAAGTTGTGGCCAAATTTCCATTCCATAACACGTTGTCATGAGTCATTATTCCTTTCTGGTTTTCCCTGGGAAGGTCGCCACCTGGTCATGCAATGTTTACCCAGCCTAGAGTGACTTAGATGAACAGGTGGAGCACGTCTATTGGAGGCAGATTTTTATATCCTTGCCTTGGTGGTCCATTCCACACATTTAAGGAGCTACCTAGCTAACTGTGCAGAGGTTATGGGATATGGTGTGGGATGTAATACATCAGTACAGTCAATTACAACATGCTTTGCTTCCTAGAGTGGACACTGTCAGACGGTTGTTTAACTTCCTGTTCCCCCTGTAAGTGACTCAGCAGATGGGCATGGTTCTATAAAAGGGCAAGTCACGCAGTCATCTTGTCTCAGCTAACTCTCAGTTCATTCTTGCAACCATTTTGTTGTCTGCTGGCTCTCAGCCAGCCGCACTTGGGCCCAGCCTCACAAAGGATGTAAGCCACGTTCTATGTTTGCAACCTGAAGCTTAAAGCCTGCCTTCTAGGATGTGTACTGTGAACAACTTGTGAGTAAACTTATTGTTATACTTTTAAAGACAGACTTGTGAGTCTTTATTGTATTTTCAGAGGGAGAAAAGGTATTTTAAGAGGGATTGGATTAGTCATCTTGTAGAGATTCAAACAAATCTACTTAAATATACTTGGAGTCGAGTGTGGATTTCATGCTCTTTATTCAGCTCATAGTAGCGAGGAAAGGAAGTTTCCCCCAAACGTCTGCTTTATATATATTATTTACACAATTTGCCCCATGTTATTGGCTAATTCTAGGATTCTCCTGTAGGCCAATCAGGTTGCGGATTCACTTCCACCTGGAGTTGGGTTGGGTGGCTCCTGCGGACCAATCAGACTCCTGCATTCTGGCTCCTATTGTTCTAGGACCAATCAGACTCCTGCATTCTGAATCCTATTGTTCTACGACCAATCAGACTGCCGCATTTTGGATCCTATTCAACTAAGTACATAACATCTACCAACTAGCTTCCGTGAATATAGAGGGAATTTGCTTTGCTACATCACTCACTAGCATAAGTGAAGGAAGGCTACTACTTAACAAATATTTCCTTGCCTATTACAGTGGTACCTCGGGTTAAGTGCTTAATTTGTTCCGGAGGTCCGTACTTAACCTGAAACTATTAGCACCACTTTAGCTAATGGGGCCTCCTGCTGCTGCTGTGCCACGGCTGCACGATTTCTGTTCTCATCCTGAAGCAAAGTTCTTAACCTGAGGTAATATTTCTGGCTTAGCGGAGTCTGAAGCGTATGTAACCTGAAGCACCACTGTATTCTAAACATCCCCACAAGGGGGATGTTTTTAGCTCTCCTTGGTTTTCAAACCCAGCCTGTGCAGCAACCTGAACATGCCAATACCTTCTCTGGAAAGACTGGGATGCTGGGTTTCTTCCATATAATATTGGGAAATGGATGCTTGCCCCTTCCTCCGAGTGGGTGGCTGTTGCAGATCCTCGTGCTTGGTCACTGTCCCCAAGCAGCCAGAATGCAGATGGTCAGGTAGCCATCTAAGAGGTCCCCATGACACCTGGGGAGCTGGCAGGATAAGAGGCCTGCTTGGGTGAGAGGGGATGCTTTGCTGCTGGAAGGGCACCAGCAGCCCACCTGCCAGGGCAGCCACTGAGACATAAAAGCCAGCAACACCTTCTGCCCTCAATAATTTTTTCTAGAACCTCCGGTATCTGACTGTGTCCTCATCCAACTCAAGTAAGCCTAACGGGCCACAGATTTTCCTACTTGGGGCCACACACACAATGACCCATGGTCTTCTGTAGAGATTTGAAATGTCAGTGAATCTAACAGATAATAATCAGCACTCCTGCCAAACTGCAAGCCTCCATGATTCTCTGCGGAGAAACCATGACATTTAAACCTTTGCAGGGATTGTGAAGAAGAATCTACAGGGGATGGGGGTAGGCCAAGGTTTTGAAAATGGTATACGTGCAATTTACTCAGAACAAAAGGCAAGATTAATTGTGAATAATGTAGTGACAGAAGAGTTTAAGATTGAGAAAGGGACACGACAAGGTTGCCCAATTTCCCCACTGCTCTTTATATCGGTCCTTGAGGTTTTGATAAACATGATAAGAAAGGATCAAGAGATTAAAGGTATACAAGTGGGAGTTAAACAGTATAAATTGAAAGCATTTGCTGATGATCTAGTATTGACTCTACAGGAACCAGAATCTAGCACAAAGAGGGTATTGGAATTGATTCAAGAATTTGGGCAAGTAGCAGGTTTTAAGCTGAACAAGATAAAAACTAAGGTCTTAGAGAAGAACTTAACTGTAAATGAGAGAGAGAACTTTCAGGAAGAGACAGGATTAACATTGGTTAAGAATGTGAAATATTTAGGGGTTAATATGACTGCTAAAAATGTAAATTTTTTTAAGGATAATTATGAAAAATGTTGGATTGAAGTGAAAAAAGATTTAGAAATATGGTCAAATTTGAAGTTATCATTACTAGGCCGAATTGCAGTGATAAAAATGAATGTGCTGCCAAGGATGTTGTTCTTGTTTCAGTCATTACAAATTTTGGATAAGATGGATTGTTTTAAGAAGTGGCAGAAAGATATTTCCAGATTTGTCTGGCAGGGCAAGAAGCCTCGAATAAAATTTAAGATATTAACTGATGCTAAAGAAAGAGGTGGATTTGCCCTGCCAGACCTAAAACTCTATTATGAATCAGCTACTTTTTGTTGGCTGAGAGAATGGCTGCTACTTGAAAACACTGATGTGTTGGACCTAGAAGGTTTTAACAACATATTTGGTTGGCATGCATATCTGTGGTATGATAAGGTGAAAGCACATAAAGCGTTTAAAAATCATATTGTCAGGAAAGCATTGTTTAATGTATGGATAAGATACAAAGATTTGTTAGAAAAGAAAACCCCAAGATGGTTGTCACCAATGGAAGCGAAGGCACAGAAAAAACTCAATATGGAGGCCAAATAGCCGAAATATTGGGAAATTCTGGAACAAGAGAGAGACAGACTAAAATTGCAGAGCTTTGAAAAATTGAAAAATAAAGTGCGAGATTGGCTCCATTATTATCAAATAATGGAGGCATATAATTTGGACAAAAAAGTTGGTTTCCAGATGGAAAAATCAAAATTGGAAACAGAACTGTTAGATTCCAAAATTAAGAATTTGTCAAAAATGTATAACTTGCTGTTGAAATGGAACACCCAGGATGAAACGGTGAAATCAGCTATGATTAAATGGGCACAAGATGTTGGACATAATATAATGATGGCAGACTGGGAACAGTTATGGACCACAGGTATGAAATTTACGGCATGTAATGCCCTAAGAGAAAACTTAATGAAAATGATTTATAGGTGGTACATGACACCAGTCAAGCTTGCAAAAATTTACCATTTGCCCGAAAATAAATGTTGGAAATGTAATGAGGTTGAAGGCACATTCTTTCACCTTTGGTGGACATGCCCAAGGATTAAGACATTCTGGGAGATGATTTATAATGAAATGAAAAAGGTATTTAAATATACCTTTCTGAAGAAACCAGAGGCCTTTCTCCTGGGCATGGTCGGCCAATTGGTGCCAAAGAAGGATAAAACTTTTTTTATGTATGCTACAACAGCAGCAAGAATACTCATCACGAAGTATTGGAAGACACAAGATCTACCCACCCGGGAAGAATGGCAGATGAAGTTGATGGACTACATGGAATTGGCGGAAATGACTGGCAGAATCCGAGACCAGGGAGAAGAGTCGGTGGAAGAAGACTGGAAAAAGTTTAAAGACTATTTACAGAAATATTGTAAAATTAAGGAATGTTAGAAAAATGTTGGAATGAAGTTATACAGCTTCAGTAGAAATGTTATAAGGAATTAAGTATAAATAGATTAACAGAGAATTAAAGGCAAAATAAGGTTAAAATGTGTTAAGATAATTATAGGATGGAAAGCAGAGGAAGATGGAAAGAAATTGCTGAAACAGCTAAATAGAAGTGGAATACAAAAAGGGAGGTGTGAGGAGGTCATGGAAATAAGTGAATGAAGGATTGAAATTATTCGATGTGTTTTAAATTGTTTTTGTTTTGTTTTCTTAGTTTAAATTGTTTGTGTTTTGTTTTCCTAGTTTAAATTGTGTTTGTTAGTTTAGTGTTAGGTATTGTTTTTGTACTGTATTGTTTATTTTCTTTTTTATGTATGTTCAATTTGTTGGAAAGTAATAAATATTATTATTATTTTTAAAAAATAAACCTTTGCAGGGATTGTAACCTGGATATAAAAGAGAGAGGCGTTAGAGTTATTGAGAAGGCTTACAGATTCATTTTTAAAGCAGTTTTTCTACCACTACTGATGAATGTGAATGTTACAAGACAGGGGCTCCTCTACTCCTTGGGGAACATGTGTCATTGAGAGGAGCAATATTTCCTGACCAGAAAGCAGAATGCAGGTAGATTCTGGGAAAGCCTCATGTAGTTTCAGATATTATGATCAACGAGTTAGGATAAAGTTTGGGGACGTCTTGCTGCTGTGAAGCTGGTGTGTAAAATAAAGAAAGGAGGCACATCCTTCGGAATAACCCTGCCATGCTGAGTACATCAGTTGCTTAAAGCATGGTGCTGATATGGCCCAGGTGGAGTTCCCGCCAGCTCCTGCACTTTGAATTGGTCAATGAGAGGCCTGCTCAGGTGAGAGGGGATCCCTCGCTGCTGAAAGGCCATTGGCTGCCCACCTGCCAGGGCAGAACAGAGCCTGTTGAGTCTTCTGCTGCACTGGTTTTAAGTAAGAAGTCAGGCCCAAAGAAACCGGTCTCGTTTCAAAATCCTTGAACGTTAAACAAGAAAGTGGTGGTGCCGGCTGCAGAGAGAACCAATTCCTTGCAAGTGCAGAACGTACCTTACGTAGCACTGGTAAAAGTGCCAGCTCCACATATAGGGGTGTTGTACATGAATAAGGGGCTCAGACAAACATTAGCCAATCGGTGCTCCCTCATCAAAAGGCAGCAGAGAACTAAGGTCACAATGTTCCTTCTCCATTTTGCTATTTCTGTATGTTGTCTTCTAAAGAAGATAAGGGAAGATTTTATAGTTTGTGTTCTCATGTTGTACTTTTATGTTCTGAACTGCCTGTGATCTGCTAATGAAGAGTAGTATACAAATTAATTAATAACAATTAAATAATCCCAATTACACTCAAGTTTCTGGAAGGACTTTCTGAGAACCTCACAGAATAGCCTCTGCTTGGATTGTCTGGGTGGAGCTACTGATGGGAAACATATCTCACCAAAGTTTCCCAGGATGCTATATAAGCAGGCCTGGTGGCCCACATGCCATTCACACTGAATCCTAAAATGTGGGCCAAGATCTTCTTACCATATGTGGGACTCCTTTGTGGGGCCAGCCTACCACTGACTTCTTCCCAGGCTGATACAGGTGAGTTTGCTTCTCTTTCCCTCCTCTTTGCAGCCTTCTCATGCATGTACCTGAAATCTGGGCATCTGGAACCACCCCTAGAAACAGAGCAATAACAACCCTTGGATTCTCTTACTCCAACTTTTCTGCTTATTTGCCAGCAGTAAACAGGATAGTCATTCCAAAGGGACGGATCCCATGGTTCCAAAACAAATACCTTTTTATTAACATTTGTAAGTGCCTGTTTCTGTGTGCTGAGACCTTTGTAGGTTTAGGGGACAGCAGAGACATTCTTCTGATAGGGGCAAAGAAGGCAGGGCTCTCACAAACTATGCAGCTGAAATTATTTAGCTGAGATTCCTGCATTACAGAGGGAGGTGATATCAGGGAGGTTCTATCTATACAGGGAGCGCAGCTATCATCAAGCCTTGATTGAAGAATGGTACACTCCTTCTACCTGGTATGGTCTTCTTCTTCCACCGAGCGTGCAGCTTAGGGAGGGACACACATGAAACAGGGGGACACCTGCCTAGCCAGCCAGGTCAGTCAGATCAATGGGGTGACAGATGTCTCAGTCGGATCACCCTCACATCTGTCTTGAGACGTCTCCTGGGGCTCCCAAGTTCAATCATGTATGAGACAATGTGTGCAGAACTAGGTATACACACGATGGAATATTGAGTGTGGGCTAGCACTATAAAATACGGGTTGCATTTCCATTTTGTTGCCAGCATTTGAGTCTACTCTCTGACGGACTTACGGACTCTGATAAATCCAGAAGTTCCAACTCTTACATAGGAAAATCAGATCTATTGGTATTGACTTGGAACCCTCATATAATTCGAGTGAGCAATATATTTATTGCAATAGTCAAACCAGATTAAGGCTATTGGGGGGGGGGAACAACAAGTCAGGTGTAAAAAAAAATTTGCTCCCCCGAGATAACAGGGTCACATATCTCAAAAATAATATTTTTTTTAAAAAAGTTTTTATTGCATTTTTCCAGATAAAAGCAAACAATATAGAAGAATAAAGAGAACAAGAAAAGCAAAGAAAGGAAAACAAAGAAAAAAAACATATTATTTCCAAAGCTTGTTTCAATCCACCAGCGGACTTCCCCACATCTCCCGCACAGTGCATTCTTAATAATAAATTTGTCAGCAAATTGTAACCTTGTTTCATATGTTTCTTTTGTACTTTCAATTGCATTTTAAGTTTAAATTACTTGATATCCAAATTACTCAATAAACACATATATATTATCCTTCTTTTTAAACATTTAAACCTTGGTTCTTTCATTTAATATTATCTAATTTCATATATATTCCACTCTCATTGCTGGGGCTATCTTTCCAGATCGTACAAAATCCTATAGTTCATATAACTTATAAAATTTTTGCAAATAGTCCTTAAATTTCTTCCAGTCCTCCTCCATTGCTTCTTCTCCCAGATCTCGGATCCTGGCAGTCATCTCGGCCAACTCCATATAGTCAATCAATTGCGTTTGCCACTCTTCCAGTGTGGGCAAATCTTGAGTCTTCCAGTATTTAGCGATAAGAATTCTTGCTGCTGTGGTTGCATACATAAAAAACGTTCTATCCTTCTTTAACACCTTTTGGCCCATAATGCCCAAGAGGAAGGCCTCCGGTTTCTTAGGAAAGGTGTACTTAAACACCCTTTTTAACTCATTGTAGATCATTTCCCAGAAGGCCTTCACTCTTGGACAGGTCCACCAAAGGTGAAAGAATGTTCCCTCAGCCTCCTTACACTTCCAACATTTATTATCAGACAAATGGTATATCTTAGCGAGCTTGACTGGGGTCATGTACCACCTGTATATCATTTTCATAATGTTTTCTTTCAGGGCATTACATGCCGTAAATTTCATACCGGTGGTCCATAACCTTTCCCAGTCTTCAAACATAATGTTGTGCCCAATGTCTTGAGCCCATTTTATCATGGCTGATTTAACTGTCTCATCTTGAGTATTCCATTTAAGCAGCAAGTTATACATTCTCGATAGTACCTTAGTCTTTGGTTCTAACAGCTCAGTCTCAAGTTTCGATTTTTCCACCTGGAATCCTGCTTTTTTATCCAGCTTAACAACCTCGTTAATTTGGGCATAATGAAACCAGTCTTGCAACTTATCCTTTAATTTTTCATAGCTCTGCAGCCTCCAATTATCTCCAATGTTTTCTATTATTCCCCAATATTTTGGCCAACCAGCCTCCATATTGGGTTTTTTGCGAGCCTTGGCCTCTATTGGTGATAACCACCTTGGAGTCTTACTTTCAAGTAAGTCTTTATATTTCATCCAGACCATAAAGATTGCTTTCCTGACAATATGGTTTTTGAACATTCCATATGTTTTTGCCTTGCCGTACCACAAGTACGCATGCCATCCTAACGAATTATTAAAACCTTCCAGATCTAGGACATCTGTGTTCTCTAATAAGATCCAATCCTTCATCCAGCAGAAGGCTGCAGCCTCGTAATATAACCTTAAGTCTGGCAGGGCAAACCCCCCTCTTTCTTTTGCATCAGTTAGTATTTTAAACTTTATTCGGGGCTTTTTGCCCTGCCAGACAAACTTTGAAATATCCTTCTGCCACTTTCCAAAACATTCCACTCTGTCCACGATCTGCAAGGTTTGAAACAAAAACAGCATTTTTGGCAAAACGTTCATTTTTACAGCTGCAATTCGGCCCAGCAAGGACAGTTTCAATCTTGACCAAATTTCTAGATTTTTCTTAACCTCTATACATATCTCAAAAATAATAAATTCTGCCCAACTCGGGACCTTTATCTTAGACCGATTGAATGTTTTCCCTTCAGCTTTTGTCAAGGGCAGATTTTTAAACATCCCCAGAAATGATAGACATTGTGGATGTTCTTTGAATGTGCCGGACACTGTAGAACATATCCTTTTCTAATGTCCATTTTACAACCTGCTAAGCAAATGCATGCTGCCCCCCTTTTTTGGGTAGTCTAACCTCATGGCACAATGAAAACATCAGATTAACCTGGAATTAACTGCATGGGGGGCTGAGGTTTTGTTAATAGTATCTCTTGGAGTGCTAAATGGCACTATTTAGCGGGAAGAAATCCCAGTGAAATTCCTCATCATTATATATTCTACATGGCTGCTTATTTGTATATATTTTAAATGTTTTAGGATGCCCAATATTTGTAATGCCTAGAAAAGTTTTGATGAAGTAAGTAAGTAAGTAAGCATTACAGGGGGTTGGACTAGATGAGCATCGGGGTCCCTTCCAATTCTAGAATTCTATGATTCCATGAAAAGAGAATATGCATGGGAAAGAGGGTCGGAGAGAAGGAAAATCACAGGGGTGTAGAGAAGAACAGATGGCAGACAAAAGCAAGACTGGAAGGAGTGAGATGAAAAGCAGAGGTTTTAACCTACGGCATTTATTCATTTGCTGATTTTAAAATCATTTCTAAGCTGCTTAAATCTTAAACAGTGCACTAAGCAACATAAAAACTGTAAAGCAATATCAGAAAAACCCTAAAAACAGTAATATAAAGTCATTAAAAAAGCAGGAATTTCATCTGTCTGTCTGCCTGTCTATATATTTTGTTCCCTTAGGTGTAATATTGATGTGCACTGCCTCTGGCTCTGTCCCCGAAGGCATGAGGATTACGTGGCAGGCAGGTGGCCAATCAGGTAACACCACCGACACCCGAAGTGCACGCACTGGTAGCACAGCATACCTCAGCATTGCAGAAGTAGTCATTGCAACGGTGAACGACTTAATCTGTCGAATAAGCTTTGAAGTTACCCGAACAAAAGTCAGTGAACCTGAAGGTAAAAACTCTCGACACAGTTGGGACTTAGTTTTCCTTTGAAAAGCATGGTTTGGGAGCTGGATGATTGTTTCCAGATTGCTTAAGATCCTCTCAGGGACTGACCATTTCAAGACTGTTTCCTCCTTAATTCAGAAATTTATTTCTGCTTTCCATTATGGCCTGTTGAGATAAGACTTTCCCCAACAGTTGCCATGATATCAGTGCTACTATTGGCTAAAGACACAACTTGAAACTGCAATCAGTCCGGTGGAGAACAGTCATTCTCCTCTTATCTCTGCAGAAAGGTTTTCACCGTTCTTGAACAATACTTGTAATGCGTATGGGGTTGCTTGTGCGTAAGCTGCCGCCTCTCCAGGCTAAATTGCCTTGTTAAACCTTTCTGTCTGGACAGCCCTTCTCTTCGTTGCTGCCTCAGTCGCTAGCAGAATCCGTCAGTGGGCGTTTCTTAAACCTCTTCCAACATAAAAGTTGTTTGATGCCCAGTCTCCTCCTACTCTCCCTGCGCGGAAGTCTTCTGCGCAGGGAGGGCATGGGTAGCGGAGGACCTGTGCTCTCCCTGATGGTGTCCAGTGAAGAGTCCTGAAGCCCTCTCGCCGATTCCCCCATCTACCCTCCTTTATCCCTGGTGTTGCGTTGATTTGCTTCCCCCTCTACTGAGCTGCCTCTCTCCCTGCTGGGCCCTTCTCCAGCATCATCTGAGAGCCTTCCCTTCGCCTCTAGCTCCGATGTCAGTTCCCTGACATCCACCTCCCCCCAGGACCCCCTCCACCCCCGGCCCGACCTGTAGAACCAACTTCGTCCCTTTCTTCGGCCGACGAGGCGGGGAACCCCCGGAAGGAGCTGTCGCCATCCTCTGAGGATTCGAAACCCGCTTCCCACCCGCTCTGATTCCTTCCCGCGGGGTGGGCCTCCCAGTCTGATTCTTCTTCCTCCAAAACCTCTCCTCCCTCCCCCTCGGAGGCAGAAAAACCCTCAAAATCCTCTTCATCGTCTGTGGTTCCAAATTGCTCCTCCCAGAATCGCGCTAGGGGTTTGGGTTTGTCCGGGAACAGGCAGTGGAATTTCTCCACCAGATACCCGTCATCGATAGCCTCCACGGGAACCCACATGTTTCCCGACCCGGGTTCTCCTTCCCAAGCTACCAAGTACTCCACCTGGCGTCCTCGCCACCTTGAGTCAAGTATTTCCGTGGCCAAGTGGTGGTGCTCCCTCTCTTCTACCTGTGGGTGTGTTCATGAGCTTCCTCCAGAACCGGGAAGTAAATTGTTTCCCGCGGTCGGAGATAACCCTCGAGGGAGCCCCATGCAACCTGAAGATGTGCTCCACAAACAACCGGGCTGTTTCCTGTGCCGTAACCGCATGTGAGCAAGCTATAAAGTGGCACATTTTTGTCAGTAGATCGACCACTACCATGACCGCTGTCTTCCCCCGGGACTTGGGCAAATCGGTTCCCTCATTGCGAGAAGTAAGGTTACAGGGAACCAGGCAGAGGGCCTTCTCGGTAGTGGTGCCTGCCCTGTGGAACGCCCTCCCAGCAGATGTCAAAGCAATAAACAACTATTTTACTTTTAAAAGGCATCTGAAGGCAGCCCTCTTTAGGGAAGTTTTTAATGTTTGAAGCTGTACTGTTTTTAATATTCAGTTGGAAGCCGCCCAGAGTGGCTGGGGAAACCCAGCCAGATGGGCGGGGTATAAATAATAAATTATTATTATTATTATTATTATTATTATTATTATTATTATTATTATTATTATTATTAAATCAATGGACACCACCTCCCAGCGTTTTCCCGGCGTGGGTAAGGGTTCCAGTAATCCTGCGGGGGCAGCCCGCTCCCCCTTTGCCCTTTGGAAGCGGTCGCACCCCCGTACATATTCCCGTACATCCTCCCTCACCCTGGGCTACCAGAACTGCCTGGTGACAAGCATCATGGTTTTGTGCTGTCCAAAGTACCCAGCTGTGGGGTTGTTGTGGAGTTGTTTGAGTACCTTTCCCCTCAGGGTCTCCCCCGCAGTGGCGTAGCGTGGGGGGTGCCAGGGGGGCCAGCCGCACCGGGTGCAACATCTGGGGGGGGCGCGCTCGCTGCCTCCGGAGTCGCCGAAGAGCCTCCGGCGCAGGCTGTAGCAGAGCCCCATGTCTCACGGAACCGACGAGCTGTGCGCGCGCCCGAGCTGAAGGCGTCCGGCAGGCAGCGGCTCTCAGCCCCGCGCGTCAGGGCCGCAGAGGACGCGCCAGGCAGCCCCTCCTCACAGCCCGCCTCCGCCGCCGCTGCTGCAGCTGCTGGGCCATGTTGCATTTTCCTCCCCTCTCTGTCCCTCTCTGCCCCCCTCCTCCTCCGGGCAAGCGGCGTGGTTTGGGCGGCAGCGCCAGCAGCAACTCGCCTCAGATCGGCAGGTTAGGGGTTAGGGGGGCGCAAATTACTTGCCTTGCCCCGGGTTAGGGGGCGCAAATTACTTGCCTTGCCCCGGGTGCTGACAACTCACGCTACGCCGCTGCTCCCCCGGTACATACAGCGCCCCCTTATAGTACAGCACCCCTCCTTCTCCTCAAACCCTCCTTGGGTTTCTCTTCCGTCTCGGAGTTCCCGGATTTTAGTTTGTGCGAACTCGTCATTTCTTGTAAGCCTGGCCTGTTCTCGTTTCCCCACCAAGGTTCCCCCCCACACCCATCGGTCCTCGGGGATCACGTGTCATATCTCCGGCGCCCCCTCTCCTTCCATGTACTCCAGCTTTCGGGAGAGAGCATCTGCTCTTACGTTTTCCTCTCCTGGCACGTATCGGATTTCGAAGGAAAACTTGGAGAACTCCTGTGCCCATCGAATCTGTCTCTGGTTGAGTACTCGTGCGGTCCTCCAGTATTCCAAGTTCTTGTGATCTGTGCAAACCTGGATCTTGTGTTGCGCCCCTATTAGTAGATGGCGCCATCGACGAAAAGCCGCATAGATCGCAAGCAGTTCGCGGTCATACACAGTATAGTTTTGCTCCGACTTGCTCAGCTTTCTCGAGAAAAAGGCACACGGTTTCCATTCCTGCTTGCTCCTCCCTGGCTGCAAAAGGACCGCCCCAATGGCTCTGTCGGACGCGTCGGTCTCTAGCCTCATGGGTTTCTCCAGATCTACGTGCAGGAGCTGCTCTTCCGATGTGAACGCCTTCTTCAGTCTTTCAAAGGATTGCTGGGCCCCCTCTGTCCAGACGAACTTCCTTTTGCTACTGAGACAATCTGTGATGGGCGCTGTCAAGTGGGCGAAGTTCTTGATAAACTTCCTGTAGAAGTTGCTGAACCCTAGGAATCTCTGCACGTCCTTCCGGGTTTTCAGGGCCTTCCACTCCAGCACTGCCTGCACCTTGCTTGGGTCCATCGCTAGGCCTTTGTCTGACAACTTGTACCCAAGAAACTTGACTTCTCTGGCGTGAAACTGACATTTTTCCAGCTTGACCCACAACTGGTGCCTCTGCAGTCGTTTTAGCACTTCCCTGACATCTCTGACATGTTGCTCCTCATTGTCCGAATAGATTAAGACATTGTCCAAGAAGGCTACGCAGTTCTTGTACAGCAGAGACCCCAACATGTGGTGCATGAAAGCTTGAAAACAGGCGGAGCCTGACTGTAATCCAAAAGGCATAACTAGGTACTCAAAGGCCCCTAGGGGTGTGAACATTGTGGTCTTCCATTCATCCCCCTCCCTCATCCTAATCAGATTGTATGCTCCCCTGAGGTCCAGCTTGGTAAAAAATTTCCCCTTCCTCACCCGCGTTAAAATGTCGTCAATCCTGGGCATTGGGAAGGTCACGGGTTCCGACACCAAATTGACGGCCCTATAGTCCACAACGAGCCTGGGTTTATTAGTGTCCTTTTTGTCCACAAAGAACACCGGACTGCCTCCCACCGCTTTTGATTCTCTTATGAAGCCTCTTTTCAGGTTATTGTCAATAAATTCCCGCAACTCCTTCATCTCCCTGTCCGACATGGCATACAGTTTACCACCGGCAGCTGCGCCCCTGGGAGCAAGTTGATCTGGCAGTCAAAGGGCCTCTGGGGGGGTAGTCTATCCGCCTCCTTCTCGCTGAAGACCTCCTGCAGGTCAGCATATTGTGGTGGCACCTCCCCTTTCCGCTCCACAGCTATCCCAGCCACCCTGGCCACTGTCATCCTTGGGGTTCCCCCCCCTAGACAGTGTTCCAAGCAGTAAGCGGACCCAAAGGTGACTGTCCTCTGATGCCATGCCACCACTGGATCATGTTGTGCTAGCTAGCTCATGCCTAATATTATTGGGGGCCCTGCCAGTGAGGCGACGTGAAAGGTGATGGTCTCCGAGTGCCTGGAAACCCTCATTCTCACTGGTGGGGTCTGGTGTGTCACTTCCCCTCCCAGAAGCTCCCTGCCATCAATGGTGGTTACTTGCAAGGGGAAATCCAAGGGCAGTAGGTGGAGCTGGTGCTCTAGTGCAAAGTCCTTGCTGAAGAAATTGCAGGAACTGCCTGAATCCAGCAGCCCTTTCACCTTGACTGGGTGCCTATTCGGGAGTTCTAGCACCACTTCTATGGCTATGGCCGCTCTGGGGGGGTCTGGTTGGGGCACCTCTACTGGTTGCTGGCCTGGCTGCTGTGCCCGCTGAGTGGCAGCCAAGCGTTTGCGTTTCCCTGCTCCTGCCCCTTTTCCACCTCCTCCTCACCCCCTGCAGCTCCCACCATTCCTTGCCAGGCCTTTCTTTGAGGGCAGACCCTGGCAAAATGTCCTGGCCGCTGGCAGAGGAAACACTTCTTGGTGGTTTTCCAATCCTTTCCCTCCTTCTTGCGACCTTCGCTGGAATTTGAAACCTCCCCCGCGCGCGCCCCATCTATTTCCATTGGCTCCGCCAGCGGGGAAGGCTGCCTTGGTATTTCAGGAATGCGGTAGTCATGGTAACATTGCTCTCTCCCTTCCCGCCTCTCCTGGGCCCGCGCTTCCTGCCTTACACCAATCGCAAGCACAGCCTTGGTCAGCTGATCCATCGACTGTGGGCGGGGTGCACGGGAAAGCTTCACCGTTGGGGACAACCCCTCCTCGAACAACATTGGTATGGGTTCAGAGTCCAGTTCCCACCCAAGCCGGTGAACTAACATGGCAAAGCGTGACCAGTAGTCTCTAACTGACTGGTTCCCTGTTTACAGTTCATCAGTTCCCACCGAGTCACACTTTGCTGTACATCACTGGAGAACATTGCATCCATCGCCTGGAAGAATTTCCTCAGGTCCTTCAAGGCGGCATTCTGCGTCGCCATAAGGGGCCTGATCCATTCTCTGGCCCCATCCTGAAGATGTCCGACAATATAAGCAACCCTCTCCCCATCGTCTGCAAAATCATTCTGCTGCAGTTCCAACGCGTACTCTATTTCTGTTCGGAACGCACTATAGTCCTGGGGCTTCCCTCCAAATTTGTGTACCAATCCCGGTACCTTCCTTGCTACGGGGGTGGGTCTGACCTGTGCATCTTGAGTCCGCCTTTCGTCTAGCCGCGCCGTCAGAAGAGCCACATGCTGTTCCAAATCTCGGTTCCTCTCCACCAGATTTTGCACTCCAGCTGCTCCCTCCGTGGCGCCCGCTTCTCCGGTTTTGCTCATGATGCTACCTGCCTGCTGCTGTGCACAAGCAACTTCAGGGACTGACGGATTGCTGTAATGCGTATGGGGTTGCTTGTGCGTAAGCTGCCGCCTCTCCAGGCTAAATTGCCTTGCCTTTCTGTCTGGATAGCCCTTCTCTTCGTGGCTGCCTCAGTCGCTAGCAGAATCCGTCAGTGGCCGTTTCTTAAACCTCTTCCAACATAAAAGTTGTTTGCCGTCCAGTCTCCTCCTACTCTCCCTGCGCGGAAGTCTTCTGCGCAGGGAGGGCGTGGGTAGCGGAGGACCTGTGCTCTCCCCGCTGGTGTCCAGTGAAGAGTCCTGGAGCCCTCTCGCCAATTCCCCCATCTGCCCCCCTTTATCCCTGGTGTTGCGCTGATTTGCTTCCCCCTCTACTGAGCTGCCTCTCTCCCTGCTGTGCCCTTCTCCAGCATCATCTGAGAGCCTTCCCTTCGCCGCTAGCTCCGATGTCAGTTCCTTGACAATACTAAATGCATGTTTTTATAAGAAGGTAACAATGGGAGAAGGAAAGGAAAGAATGTGTACCCTGCAAGGGCCAAGGTGTCTCCCACAATAATTTCCACCCCCATTAAAAACCCTTCCCACCTCCAGCCAAGGATCCTTCTAACCTTCATCTGCCTGTTGATAATGTTTACCCAGCATAGGGTGACCTAGATGAACATATGGTGCCCTTCTATTGGAGGAAGATTTCTATATCCTTGCCCTGGTGGCCAAGTCCACACATTTAAGGAGCTCCGTACCTAGTTAGCTGCTCCAGGAGCAACTCTGCAGAGATGGTATCATTGGATATGGGAAGTTTTTAGCTACCCTTGGTTTTCAAACCCAGCCTATACACCAATACCTTCTCTGGGAAGGCTGGGGTGCTTTTTGTGCCAGGCGCTTTCTTTATACATGTTGGGGAAAGGAACTGTGTAAATATTCCTGGAATCTCCACTATCCCACCATGTCCTCATCCAGCTCAAGGAAGCCCCATGTATGTGCCACAGATCTTCCTACTCAGGTCCACACACACAAGAACTTCAGTTAAATCCCATTTGCTCCTTAAAGCTTTCATTAAGGATTTACACCCTCTATCTACAGATTAAAAATGTTTGTCAGAGAATCCAGCAGAAAATAATCAGCACTAAATGGTGTCATAAATGTTTTCCATCAAGTATGTCTAAAATTAATAGCTGTTGCCTCTCTCTTTCTCTCATACTTTCCCCACACCAAAACTTAAAAGACAAAGGGAACGGTCTCCATGAGAATCTCTATCGTGCCAACCATAAAGAAAGCAGCCTTCAGCGAGCACAGACAATCCTCACCGGCATGGTCATAGGGCTCAATGCAAGTGAAGTTTCTGTCCAGTGGGTGAAGAATGTCCTCCTTGAAGGTCGCCATGTGAATCCCCGAGTCTTGAAGGGCAGCATCAAGGATTCCCTCTTGGCCCTCAGCCAGGTGGTAATCCCGTACTCTGACTGGAACAACGGCACTTCATACTCCTGTACGTTTACCTGCACAGCAGGCATCGTGGAGCCCACCAAGAGGCCTGAGGAGAAATCCCAGGGTGAAAAGTGATGCAAACCCCATCCTCAGCATCACAACCTCTTCAGCCTATCCCAGATTAAATAATTCCCTTGTATTCATGTTTGGCCTAAGGCTGAATAAAAGGGAGCAAACTCACAGATATCTCATGATGTGATCACTTGATTGAGGTGGTGGGTGGGTTCTGGAAAGAAGTGGGGAATGGATTAATCTCCCTGCAAAATCGTGTTGAAGTTTGATTATTGTAGAAGCAAAGTGTGTTTAGCACATAACCATGAAGTTGATGTTAAGATTTCAAGCCTTATCATAGAAACTGGCCACTCACCAGGCACCCGGCTTGATCTCCTTGTTGACCTTCCTGTCTGCGTTTCCTGGCAGGATACAGGCTAGGTCGCGATTGGCGATCCTCCCCAGCGTGAGGACACACCACTCTTCCCTGCTCCCTGCTCCCCCCAGGGAGGGGAAAGAGATAGACAGAAATGTATTCACATGCCTTTATTACTGTCTTTGCAGCATTACAGAGAAACGCGTCTGCACTCTTCAGACTCCAACAGCAGAGAGACAAACTCCACCTCCTGTACTTCCTGTACAGGTCAAATTTCACTCTGAGCTAAATCCGGTGCTCAGCACAGTGAATAGACTGTCCCTTTGTTCTCACGGTACAGTCCCAAACATTCCCATCATGTTTTGCTTTCCAGCCAGCTGCAGCTCGCTGCCGCATTGCTCCTTTTCCGTAACAGTTCACTGGGGGGAGGGGGCTTTTGGCTAGTCACTGTATCTTAGCCTATCCTTCCTCACCAGGGTTTAGACTCTCCCCGAGCACAGATTTTTGTGTCTCTCCCCCCCCCCCCGCCAGCAGAGCTTGTCCTATAAAAAGAAAGGTGAGTGGAGTGACAACAATTCATTTTACTGACCAGGGTCTTCTGGCTGTTGATCATGTTTACCGAGCATCAGTTGACCTCGATGAACAGGTGGTGCAGTTCTGTTGGAGGCAGATTTTCATATCCTTGCCCTGGTGGTCCAGTCCACACATTAAGGAGCCACATAGCTAGCTGAGATTCCTGCTTTGCAGGGGGTTGGACTAGATGACCCTTGGGGACCTTCCAACTCAATAATTCCACGATTCAAGGAAAAGAAAATATCCATGGCAAAGAGGGTCAGAGAGAAGGCAAATCACAGGGCTGTAGAGACGAACGGATAGGAGACAAAAGCAAGAATTGAAGGACTGAGATGGAAAGCAGAGGTTCTAATCCAAGGCATTTCTTCATTCAATGATTTTAAAATCATTTCTAAGCTGCTTTATATTTAAAAATAACACACTTCAGGAGTGCAAAAAGACTATGTGCTGCTGCCGTGAAGAATGTATGAAAAATACAGAAGGTAGGCAAACCCTTCAGAATAACCCTGTCAAGAATTCCTGTGTTCATCAGAATGTCATCATAGCCCTTTCTAGATGCTCCTGCTTGTCCTTCCTTCCAAAACTACCATTTCCTAAATGCAGGTATGTCTAACTCTAATAACTGTTGCCTCTCC
This sequence comes from Podarcis bocagei, assembly GCF_964188305.1. Classification (NCBI taxonomy): domain Eukaryota; kingdom Metazoa; phylum Chordata; class Lepidosauria; order Squamata; family Lacertidae; genus Podarcis; species Podarcis bocagei. The sequence continues at coordinate 50,402,137 of NC_138138.1, read as the reverse complement.
TTTTGTCTCATACTAACCCCCACCGGAAACTTAAAAAGACAAGGCAAATGGTCCCCATGCCAATTTCTATTGCATTGCGAAGAAACCAGCCTTCAGCAAGCACAGACAATGCTCACCGACTTGGTCACAGGGCTCAATAAAAGTGATGTTTCTGTTCAGTGGATTAATAACAATAATAATAATTTATACCCCACCCATTAGGCTGGGCTTCCCCAGCCATTCTGGGCAGCTCCCAACAGAATTAAAAGTACAATAAAACATCAAACATTAAAAACCTCCCTAAACAGGGATGCCTTCAAATGTCTTCGAAAAGTCAGATAGTTGTTTATTTCCTTGACATCCGATGGGAGGGCGCTCCACAGGGCGGGCGCCACTACTGAGAAGGCCCTCTGTCGAGTTCCCTCACTGAGGGTCAGCATGTGAACACCCAAGTATTGAAGGACAGCAGCAAGGTTTCCCTCTTGGCCTTCAGCCAGGTGATAGTTTCCTACTCTGACTGAATCAATGACACCATGAAGCTCACCCAGAGGCCTGAGGAGAAATCCCAGAGTGAAAAATGATGCACACCCCTTCCTCAGCATCGCAAGTTCTCCAGCCTATACTACGTCTTTCTCTTCAGCCTATCCCGGATTCAATGATTTCCATGCTTCATCTATAGATAAATAACACATCTCAATATCTCTCAGCTTAATGTACATCACAGGGGTTCTGTAATGATAATATGTAATGATAACACTAGATGAAGCATATCCTACTGTATCTATCCCATCTGGGGGCAAATTTCTGGTGAATGGGGCATGGGCCACCTGTCACTTTTTAGATTAGCAAATGGAATGTCCTTTATTCTTTTTATTCTGACATAGTATGATAGAAAGCTTATGCCATTCATATTAAAAGGGTAGTTGCAAAATGCCCCCATTGAACATGTTGATTTCTGTTCCTTCCTGGAGTGCAGTTCCTATGGGGATCTCTTAGCCACCTGCTACTTATTATTATAATGCTGCAAGGAACAGTGGAGAGTCATTATCAAATCTCAAAAAAGGAAATAACAGATTTGCTTTTGGGGTGGGGTTGAGGAACAGCACTCAAATGGTAAAGGACTAAACACTGGCCTCCTAGGATCATGGAAGCCCCTATAATTTGTTCCAACTGCCCAAAGCTCCAAAGACTTGCCAGAGGTTACTAGAAAATGATCAACCAGTAAACCTGAAAATTGATATAAATACGCCCCCAAGCAATGTACACCTGAGAGTAGGTGAAAAGGCGGGCAGGGCTCTGTCACTTTCCTTTCATACGTTTCCCCATTTATTCCACCTTACATCAGCTAACCTTGCTAGCACTTAAGGCATGCATTGGTGTCTCAGTCAAAGACATAGCTGATGTATTTCTCTTAAGAGATGGGTTAGCAGAATTAGCCACCAACCTATGTAGACTGTTAAGTCTGGTAGTTTCTGTTTCTGTACAGAGGAGATTCTCAATCTAGAGGGATGCTTTGCTGATTAGATGTTGTGGCTTCTGATAGCTCTACCTTTGTTGCTTCCTATGGGGTACAAAATAGATACTCTGGAGTGTCCCAGAAATGATCCCCACCCTGTTCCACATGAGTGGTTCCAGCCAGGAGCTCTCTTCATTGGTGGAATTGCTTCTCAGTTAGTTTACCATTCTCATGAAGTTTCATTCAGTGAACATCCTTCTCAGAACCAGTTTGATGTTCCAGAGTAAGAAATTGCTTCGTTTGCTCTGCATCTTTTGTAGCTGCTCAGATCACAAACATATTTTTTCTGTAAATGGCAGAATGTTAAGTGTGTTTGTGTGTTTGTGTGTGTAGGTTTGGCCAACCCCCCCATAGAATCTATTAGAAATTACCAATATTGTGATATGACAGTAGTAAACATACTCATTATACAAAGGGATGAACAAATTCTACCTCTATATGCAGAATGGTGACAAAATTCTACCAGCACATCCTTGCTTTGGCATTTGCTGTGAACGAAATCAATGAGAATCCTAAGTTCCTACCCAATGTCACACTTGGATTCCATATCTATGATAGCTACTACGATGCAAGGATGACTTATCGTACCACTTTGGATGTGCTCTTCAAAACAGATAAATTTGTTCCCAACTACCAGTGTGACCGACACAAAAAGCTCATGGCTATCATTGGCGGACTTGGCTCTGATACCTCTAATCTTATAGCAGATATTATAGGTTCCTATAAGGTTCCACAGGTAGGAATTCTCCCTGTACACATGAGATTGTGTGTGAGAGTGATGTAGGCGCTTCTTTCTTATGCGGAACTTGATTTTGCAGTTTCATGATATTTTATTTATTCTTCCCTTATTACTTAACATTTATTTTTTGGCTCTTAGTTAACTGTGGCCTCCTTGAGTGCGTGTGGTGTTTTAAGCCTGCCTTTTGAAAATAGAGTTTTCTTTTAGATTTCTTTTTTTGGGTTTTTTGGTGCTGGTTTTTGTTTATACAGTAAAATGTAAGTCATCTGAGTTATGTTGGTAATGAAGCGACCGATAAAACAACAACAACAACAACAACAGAGATGAGGGCAGTGTTGGGGAGCTTGGAATAGGAGGGGGCTCAGAGTGTGGTGAGGGCAAGGGTAATGGGACAATCAAGATTTTAAACAGAGTGTTGCCCCAGTGAAACAATCCAAATTGTACCCAGGATGGTGTGAGAGACAGTGCTGTGTAGAGTTTGGGGTGTCAGACTAACAGGGCCTAGGAAACCGAAGTTCAAATCTGTACTTGGCCATAAAAATCTCATTGGGTGACCTTGGGGGCCAGTCACTGCCTCTCAGCCAGTATACATGAAGGAGTGTCTCCACCCCCATTGTTCTGCCCAGACGCTGAGGTCCAGTGCTGAGGGCCTTCTGGCGGTTCCCTCGCTGCGAGAAGCCAAGTTACAGGGCACCAGGCACAGGGCCTTCTCGGTAGTGGCACCTGCCCTGTGGAATGCCCTCCCACCAGATGTCAAAAAGAAAAACAACTATCAGACTTTTAGAATGTTAGGGTGTGAAACCTAAGACGCTGGCAAGTTAGCAATGTCATGTAACTTTAAGTAGTCAAGCTCGTTAAGTTGTTAAGTTGCTCAGTATATAAAGAGTGTTTGTTTTCTCTGTGTGTGGGGCGTGAAGCAAAAATGTCCGAAAGCTCCGGAGGTGTTTCTGTTATCTTTCTGCAATAAACCTGTCTTTGGAAAGACAGGCTTCCCTGTGTCGTTATTTCTTTGCTGCTGAGACTCTGAAGCTTGTACTGCAACAAGAATCTCTGCACTGGACTTAATTAATGCTCTGCAAAGAGAGGTGTTGCTGGTGGCGCAGCGGAAGCGTTTACTGGACCAGTACAAACTCTCTTAGGTTATGGATCCTTCTACGTTTCTACAGCTGTATTGTGTGCAGAGAAAGTGAAAGCAGCTTTCGGATGAGAGAAGACCGGCTTGGTCGTAAATCCAGCTCTTAAAGGCTTCAGAGGAGGCTGGAGGCGTCTGAAAAGTGAGTAAAACAAATCCCAAGGGGAAAGAGAAGAAAGGGCACACAGAGGGAGTAGCAGCAGACCCCAAGAATGGCAGTGGAAAATTTCCAGGTTCCCTTTACAAAGTTGAACTCTGCTAATTACGTGCAGTGGTCTAAGAGGGCTCAAGTCTGGTTGGAAGCCAAAGAAGTATGGGCTGACTATGTCCAGAGGCGAAAGCCCTTTGTGGCTGTTGCAGCAGATGCCACAGCAGAGCAACAGGCTGCTGCACATGCCCAGAACAGGGAACATGATAAAATGGACACTAAAGCTAGATGTATGTTGATGGTATCAATAGACGATTCCCAATTACCTCATGTGGAAAATTTAAGGTCTGCATTTGAAATTTGGGAAACTCTTAGGCGAATTCACCATAGAGCCACGCCCGGAGAGAAGGTGAACATTATACGTGCTTTGTATGAGTTGAAACTGAAGCCAGAGGATAGTGTGGTTGAACACACGTCACAGATGACTGAGTATTTCAACCGACTGTCATCTTTAGGTGTGAACTTTCCTGAAAATATTAAAGTTTATACTCTGCTTAGCAGCCTGCATGCAGGGTTTGAAAACTTAGTACTAACTTTACAAGTTTTGCCAGAGGACCAGCTGAATATGAATTATGTGACTGGTAGATTGTGTGAACAAGAATATCAAATTCATCGAAAACGTATTGATAATTCAAATACTCCAAGGGTTGGATGTTCAGATAATTCCCAGCGTGGGGAAACTAGCAGGCAGAGCTGTAAGGAAGCCTCACAAGTGTCTGCTATGGCCAGCAAGTCATGTTTTCGATGTGGCAGCAGGTTTCATTTGATAGCAAAGTGTCCAGAGAAGCAACAGGAATTTCAACAGTCCAAGGCCAGTTTCCGGAGTTACAGGGGAAGACGACGTGAGAACTACAAGAATCAACGATCCAGAGGGGGAGCAGGTGCTGATAAGGGACTATCTGCAATGGCAGCACAACAGAGTCCTAAAAGGAGCCAACAAACCTTGAAGTGGATAATTGACAGTGGAGCAAGTCACAGTTTAGTTCCAGCGACATCTAGTGGCCGCTTGATGAACTGCAAGACATTGCCAGTTGCAAAAACCGTGACTATAGCAGACAATAGTAAACGAGAAATGAACCTTAAAGGCACAATTTATGTTAACTGTTTGCAAACTAACCTTCCTGTTTTTGTTCTTCCAGGAATGAAGAATGGACTTTTGAGTGTGTCATGCCTGGTAAAAAGTGGTTTTAAGGTTGAGTTTGAAAATGATGTGTGCACCATTTCGAAACAGGGGAAGGAGCTAGTTAAAATTCCCTGTGAGGATGGGCTTTTTGTTTTGGTTGAAGAGCAGTTAGCAGCAGGTAGATGTTCAACAGGTGAAGCGCAAGCTAAGTGTGTAAATAAGGCTCCTCATACAGGTTGTGCACATCTACTACACAGAAGGTCAGCTCATATATGCTTTAAGTATGTAAGCAAGATGCCAGATTTAGCTGAGGAGTGCAACATTAAACCTTGTCCAAATTTTCTGGATTGTTGTGCTTGTAAACATGCTAAGGTTAAGACATGTAACTATCCTAGATCTGATAGAGTAAGCAAGAAACCCTTTGAACTTGTGCACACAGACGTGTGTGGCCCTATGCCAGTCAAATCGCTTGGAGGTGCAAGATTTATGCAAATTTTGGTGGATGACTTTTCAAGGGCTAGTTGGGTTTTCTTTCTGAAAGAAAAATCACAAGCAGCTTCCATCCTGATGGATTGGATTGAAGAAGTCGAATGTAAATTTGACACCAGGGTACGTAAAATACAATCAGATCGTGGTGGGGAATATGTGAACCACACGCTGGAGACGTGGTTAAAAAGGAAAGGCATAGTTCATAGACTTACCAATCCCTATTCACCACAGGAGAATGCAGTTGCCGAAAGAAAATTTCGAACATTACAGGAAGCCATTGCTGCTTTGCTGTTTGATTCTGGACTTCCACAGCGGTTTTGGGCTGAGGCTGCACTGTATGCGAATTATACTTTTAACAGAGTGTACAATAGTACAGTAGGCAACACTCCTTACTTCATGCTATTTGGGAAAAAACCAAAAATTGCTCATCTAAGAGTTTTTGGATGTTGTGCTTATGTGCTGGTGCCTAGGGCACAACGTAGGAAAGGCGATCCTAGGTCTAAAGAAATGTTTTTCTGTGGTTATCAAGCAAACACAAAAGGTTGGAGATTTGTGAATGTAGAAGGCAATCAAACGAAAATCACAATCAGCAGAAGTGCGGAATTTTGTGAACAGGATGGTTGGAATAAAATTCATGGAAATCCTGACATACTATTTGATGTGGTGAACAGTAGCAATGAAACTCAGGCCCCAGGGCAGGTATTAGTTCCAGAACAGACTGAGGAATTTGAGTCTGAGGACAAGGGTGAGAAATCGCCTAGTTCACCCAAGTCTGTAAAGTCAGAATCTTCTAGCTCTAAAAGTTCACCTGTACAGCAAGAGAGACGTGTAAAATCAGAATCAGAAAGTTCTACAACTACTAGTGACAAACAGGTGGCGACTAGTGATTCTGGGTCAGAGGGGGAAACTGAAGGAACATCGCAGGAACTGTTAAGGCGTTCTCAGCGTACCAACAAAGGTAAACCTCCTGAAAGGTACCAAGCTATTAGTGTTTGGGCTGGTTTGGCAAATTGCGAACCTGAAAGTTTTGAGGAGGTTGAGCAGTTACCCCAGGAGGAGGCCAGTAGGTGGCGTGAGGCCATGCAAAAGGAGTTGAATTCTATGAAAGAACTGGGTGTGTTTTCCATCACCAAACTGCCAGAAGGTACCAAGGCAGTAAGTTGTAGGTGGGTGTACAGGATAAAGACAACAGCGATGGGGAAACCAGAGTACAAAGCAAGGCTTGTAGCTTGAGGTTTTACGCAAAGAAAGGGGTTACATTATTCCGAAGTCTATGCACCCACTTCAAGGAGTGAAACCCTTCGGGCACTATTAGCAGTTGCTGCTCAGAAAGGGTTCAAAGTGAATCAATTTGATGTCTCTACAGCTTATCTTCATTCAGACTTGGCTGAAGAGCTCTATATGGAGCTACCGCCAGGATTGAAAGTTGGTAAATCAAATCAGGTATGGAAACTACATAAATCTATTTATGGACTCAAGCAATCTGCTCATAACTGGAATGAGTGTTTGAATGACGTTTTGGTAGGCATTGGTTTTAGCAGGAGCAAGGCTGACAATTGCTTATATTTCAGAAGTTCAGGAGATGCTCAAGAATCTTTGCTTGTTTATGTAGATGACCTGATTTATACTTCAAAGACACAAGAACAAGTAAAAAAACTAGCCAAAGAGTTAAATACACACTTCAAAGTTAAGAATCTTGGTGATGTGAAGGTCTATCTTGGTGTTCAGATAGATAGGACCAAAAATGGCAGTTTTCTACTGAATCAAAAAGGCAAGATATTGCAAATGTTGAAAAAGTTTAACATGACGGAGTGTGCAGGTGTTAGAACACCAATGGAAATGGGTTTTGTAAAAGACAATGAGTTCAAGGATAGTGCTGAATTCAAGCGTGCTGAAATCTTTCAGTCAGCACTGGGAAACCTACTTCATCTTTCGCAATGGAGTAGACCAGATATTGCTTACGCTGTTAACTTACTCAGCAGAGAAGCTTCGAAACCTAGTGTAAATGCATGGAAAGGAATTCAAAGAGTGTTAAGATATTTACAATACACCAAAGATTTTTGCCTTGAATTATCTTCGGAAGGACAAGCACAGATTACTTGTTGGGCAGATAGTGATTGGGCAAATTTAAAGGATAGAAAATCAGTGTCTGGCTGTGTAATAAAATTTGGTAACTCTCTGATTGGGTGGAGATCCAAGAAACAAAACCTGATTGCTTTGTCGTCAACAGAAGCTGAGTTCTGTGCCTTATCTGAGTTATGTAGAGATCTAGAATTTTACAAATGCTTGGCACAAGAGATGTATGAAAAGGCCATCACTCCAATCACTGTATGGGGTGATAATCAACCGTGTCTTAAGTTAGCACAAAATGGGCAGTTTAAAGGTCGTACAAAACATTTGGATATCCGCTTTCAAAATGTTTGTCAAACGGTAAAAGCAGGAATTGTTAAATTAAATTACTGTCCCAGTCATGAAAATCAAGCTGATGGTTTTACAAAACCACTTGGGTTTCAGCGGCATGAAAACTTTTGTGAAGAAATGGGTCTGAAGTAATTTTGTTTTTTGTATTGCCAGCGAGAGGGGGTGTTAGGGTGTGAAACCTAAGACGCTGGCAAGTTAGCAATGTCATGTAACTTTAAGTAGTCAAGCTCGTTAAGTTGTTAAGTTGCTCAGTATATAGTGTTTGTTTTCTCTGTGTGTGGGGCTGATGCAAAAATGTCCGAAAGCTCCGGAGGTGTTTCTGTTATCTTTCTGCAATAAACCTGTCTTTGGAAAGACAGGCTTCCCTGTGTCGTTATTTCTTTGCTGCTGAGACTCTGAAGCTTGTACTGCAACAAGAATCTCTGCACTGGACTTAATTAATGCTCTGCAAAGAGAGGTGTTGCTGGTGGCGCAGCGGAAGCGTTTACTGGACCAGTACAAACTCTCTTATAGAAGACATCTGAAGGCAGCCCTGTTTAGGGAAGCTTTTAATGTTTAATAGACTATTGTATTATAATATTCTGTTGGACGCCGCCCAGAGTGGCTGGGGAAACCCAGCCAGATGGGTGGGGTATAAAAAAATAAATTATTATTATTATTATTATTATTATTAGCCTCACAGGGTTGTTGTGGGGATTAAATGCAGGGAGAACCATAAACGCCACCTTGAGCAGCTTGGAGAAAAAAAATATCTCATTGGAGATAGAGATGCAATCAATCAATTCTCTTCTCTCCTGCCCAACATTTTGCTAATGAACATTTGGTACAAATGTTATGCATGCTTTAGTTGTGATTCCTGCATTGCAGGGGTTGGACTAGATGACCCTTGTGGGTCTCTTCTAACTTACAATTCTATGATTTGATGATGATGAAATTGTATGCTTTATATACTTGGGACATTCAATCAGATGTGCTAAATTTAGCTCTAGGCTCCTAACAACTGTTTATATATATAACTGTTGTATAATCAGGAACATAAAGGCATTCCTAACTTTGCCCTGCAATATCTGCACATTATTATTTTTTCCAGCTCACATATGGCTCATTTGCCCCACAGAGGAATCGTATCACTCAAGGGCCATCCTTTTATTGTCTGGTCCCAAATGAAACCCAGCAGTATATGGGGCTTATCCTGTTACTCCAGTATTTCAAATGGACATGGGTTGGAATTCTTATAGATGATGATAACAGTGGAGAACATTTCTTGCAGACACTGGATCCATTGTTTTCTCAGTATGGGATCTGTTCAGCATTCACCCAAAGAATCCCACGCATAAGCCATTGGGATAACTTGGAGAAACTTATTGACATAGCCACAATTTTTTATGCGCATTACACAGATTATACAGTGATTACATTCATTATATATGGAGAATCTTTGACTATTGCATGGCTTAGGGCTATTATGTTTATACGAGACTCTGGAAACAAGGAGACTCCCTCAATGAGAAAGGTGTGGATTACAACAACCCAGATAGATTTCATATTAACTGGCATTCAAAGGAGCTGGGGTCTTCAAATGTTCCAAGGTGCAATTTCCTTTACAGTTCACTCCAAAGAGATTTCGGGGTTTAGGGAATTTATTGGGACCATAAAGCTTCACGGGGCCCAAAAGGACAGTTTTCTGAAGGACTTTTGGGAGCAAGCCTTTGACTGTGTACTTCCTAACCCCAATGTGGCAATGGATGTTGACCAAACATGTACTGGAGAGGAGAGACTAGAGAGCCTCCCTGCACCACAGTTTGAAGTGCTCATGACTGGTCACAGCTATAGTGTTTATAATGGTGTTTACGCTGTGGCTCATGCTTTGCATATTATGGGCTCTTCTAGATCCAAGCTGAGAACTAATCAGAAGGGTTTCAGCACTGAACTTCAAGATCTTCAGCCCTGGCAGGTAATGTCCCTACAACAAAATATTCTTTCATTTCAATAAACAAAGTACTGTCAAACCTCCTTTTACGTAACCCTCTGGTTATGTAAACTTCGGGATGCGCATGCGGCAAACCCAGAAGTATTCCTCAGGTTGTGGAAACCTCGGAGTTGAGACTATATTCAGCTTTCTCCTGCATGAATCACCGAGGAAATGGAATTGGCCATCTTATTGGTTGAGAGCATTTTATAGGTTTATATTTCTTTCATAGGCTGATAGAGTTGGGAGGAACCCCAAGGGTCATCTAGTCCAACCCCCTGCAATGCAGAAATCTCAACTGAGAAAGAGGCCATCCAACCTCTGCTTAAAAACCTTCAGGAAGGAGAGTCCACCACCTTCTGTGGGAGTCTGTTTCAGTGTTGAACAGCTCTATTAGTAAGGCCATGACAGTCCTGCTTTATTGTGTCACATTCCTCAAGGGAATTGTCTCCTGCATCATTTCCCGTCCTGCTACTGTTCTCACTGTACTGTCTTTGCATGTTTTAAATTTAAAAATTGTCTGCCACTTTCCGAATTTTCCTATTGCACTATAAACTACTTAGGATTTGTCGTTCAGGATTTCAAAGTAGAGCAGATAGATAAAACTCTTGAGCATCACAATCCTTGTTCCACCAACAGCTTTTATCCTGAAAATCTGATCTGGCTGCTGAAAGGGATCAGAGGGCTGGGAAGCATTCCAGTTGAGGCGCCACTGGAAAGCTTGCCTGTTTCTTGCGACGGGGACTTCTCATCCTTCCTCCCGTTCTTGAGCCCTCCCAGTGGTGATGGGCACTCCTCCATGACCCACCCAGCTTTTCCCAGGGCAATTGTGACATCAAGGTTGAAAGGATTCCTCCAGAAATGCTCAGGATGATTCAACACTCCAACCAGTAGTCTGACTGCAAGATGTTGAAGTGCACTGTGCTCTGATGGGGCATCCTTCTGCTCCTGCAAAGCGACTCCACTTCAGCTTTCCGGGCTACTCTGAAGCTCTCAAGCCCAGTGGTGCTAAAAATCCACACACAGACCCAGCCATAAAAGAGAGAAGTCAGCAGACACTTCAGCCTAGGGTGGTGGAAGGTCTTCCTGTTGGTTGCCTTTCCATTTCCTGCTTCCCAGAGAGTCTCTCCTGGGTCCTCCAACTGGAGTCAGAATATCCAGTGCAGGAAGAATTCCCATAATCCCCATTAGCCATGTTGAGTGCTTGGTAACTGTCATCCAACAGCAGTGGAAATCACTACCTGACATAAATGGTAGTAGTCAGAAAAGATGAATTCTCTGATTTATTGATATCCTTCTTTATTATACCTTAGCTCCATCACTTTCTTCATGGGAGTTCCTTTAACAACTCAGCTGGGGAAACCATTTCCTTCAATGACAAATGGGAAATGCGAGGCGGCTTTGACATAATGAACACAATCATATTTCCAAATAACTCTTTCCAGAGAGTGAAAATTGGTAGGATTGACATAGATGTTCCCAAAGGTGAAGAATTCATAATTCATGAGGATATAATTGTCTGGCACAGCGGTTTCAACCAGGTATGGATTCTGGCGTGGCTGGATGAAGACATGGGCTGAAGGAGCTGCAGTCAATGGCATTATAGCCTAGGGTTGCCTTGCTGACTAGTCCAGGCAGTATTCTGGCCAGTATAATCATGAGGAAGATAATGCTCATACCACCTTTAATGTTTTTAGACAAAGACTGATATAACAACAATGACTGGTCACAGAGATAACTATAGAGATAATACATCCGTTATCTGGATAAGGGATTCCTTGGTTCATTTAAAATTCTTCTTTGTTTATTTTTCTCTTGGCTTCCCTTAATGATTAGTATCAAGAGGTTGGAGAGTGGGAAACGAAAGCTAGAATTTTAGTATAGCTGTGATTGGTAGTAGTATATATAGATTCAAATCCAATGCAGCAACTATCAGAAGTGTTAAGATACTTTCTGGTTCTTGACATACATACAGACACACTTATTTCTGAGTGTGTAAACATTTTAAAAATTATTCTATGAACGCAATAAAGTCAACCATAATAATGTAGCTACATTGAGGATTTGGTGCTTTGGTTGCAATCTTTTAACCATTTAATTGGGATTATGGTGTACTGAAATCAAAGGAACTTAATTATGAGCCAAGATAAACTGGATTGCACTCCTATATTTTGACTGAGCTCAGTCTAGCTGCTTCATTTTAACTGAGCAACCTGAAAAGTATTCTCTGGCCATTCAGCATGATGATTCCCGTAGTCCCTTTCTTGACAAGAGATAGATCCCCATTACTGATTACCAGTCCAGATTTTTCACTGATCCATCATCTTTGCCATCTTCTCTGAAGATTCTCTTTGTGTTTGTAGATGTGGAATCTTAACTAATGGTGACTCACTCTCTTCAAATACTCGTTTGACTCAGTCTTTATAAGTTATCTGCTGGCTAAACTATGGGGATTACCAGAGCTGTTCCCCTGCTTGCCCAAGAGGGATGCTTTTAGGTCCTTAAAAGGTCTGGCGCATATGCCAAGATCAACATCATAAGTATCTGTTTGTCTATCTTTCTATCTATCTCCATTTCCCTTTTGTAACTCCTTTAATGTCTGGATAGGCGATGCCTATTTCTTTGTGTAACGACTACTGCCACCCTGGCAATGAGAAGAAAAGGAAAGAAGGGAAGAAATTCTGCTGCTATGATTGTACTCCATGTCCAGAAGGGAAGATTTCCAACAAGAAGGGTAGGTCATGTAGTAACTCCCCAATGTTTTGATCCACACAGAGTAATTTAAAAGAGTTGTGCCAGATGGCTATTTACAAGTGAAAACTTACTCCAATGTGCATACTATCATGTGATTAGCTAAATCAATGCGAGCATAGCATTTGCAGAAGAGAGAAGGGAATGTATATCCAAATATCTTCTAAGTGTGACACCATCCTGGTTCCAAGCTTCACAGCAGAATATGACTCTATCCATGCTTTACATTGCAAGCTCATTCGGAGGTGTGCTCAGTCGATTACTACACCCCTCCTCTGCTGCCCCGTATTTCAAAGGGTGAAGCCTAAGGAGCACTCCTGTAAACATCTTGATGCCAGTCAGTGATGAATTGTGAATATGGAAGAATCCCTTTACCAAGCTGGTACTTCGGGGTGCTCATTATTTTGGCATAGTCTGCCTTGCACCCACTCCCACAGCCATCTAGCTGTGACAAAAAATGAAGCCAAGGAAACAAAAGGCTAGCAAACAAGAGGTGCTTGGAGTAGTCTAAAATAGGCGATTCCTCAGCGAAACACCCCAAATATTCCTACTCAGTCCCTAAACAGGCGACCAGTTATTTCTGTACTCATGCACAGGTGACTGGATTGGTTTTAGTTCCTGACAAAAAGGAAAAGGAGTAAGCTGTATTTCAGCTTGTACATTGTTTTGAAAAGTGCAAATTATATAAGCTCACCTTTAGACGTACCTTAATTTTTATCCCTAAATCTTGAGTGTTTCATATATGTCAATTCACTTTTTGAGACAAGAACTATACAAGAACTATACAAGAGCTCTGACAGCTGGGTGATAATCTTGCTCCAATCTTCTTTCAGTCTATCGGGGGGAATCCTATGGAAAGATCCACCAATGGTAGAAAGAGATCTCTACATTCTTAACTGATGTATGAGAGGCATAGCTGCCAACTTTTCCCTTTTCTTGCGAGGAATCCTATTCGGAATAAGTGAATTTCCCTTAAAAAAAGGGAAACGTTGACAGCTATGATGAGAGGTAGAGTGGAGAACAATCCATAGGTAACAGGTAATTAATGCTGAAATGATAAATTTACTCTTTTTTAGATATGGCTGACTGTTTCATGTGCCCAGAAGAGCAATTTCCAAGTAAGGACAAAGATGAATGTGTGCCTAAAGTTATAACCTTTCTTTCTTATAAAGAACCATTAGGAATCACTTTAGCCTTCGCTGCTGTTTTTCTTTCCATTCATGCAGTCTTGGTGTTAACAATTTTCATTAAGCACAGGGATACACCCATTGTCAAAGCCAACAACCGAGGCCTCACCTATATCCTCCTCATCTCCCTCCTGCTCTGCTTCCTTTCTTCATTGTTTTTCCTTGGCAAACCTGGAAAAGTGACCTGTCTTCTCCGACAAACAGTGTTTGGCATCATCTTCTCAATGGCTGTTTCTTGTGTATTGGCCAAAACCATCACTGTAGTGATAGCTTTCATGGCTACAAAGCCAGGATCCAGCATGAGGAAGTGGATGGGGAAAAGACAGGGACAGTCTGTTGTTTTTTCCTGTTCCCTCATTCAAGCAAGTATTTGTACCTTGTGGTTGGCAACCTCTCCGCCATTCCCTGATTTAGACATGCACACAGTAACTGGAGAAATCATTGTGCAATGTAATGAAGGGTCAGTCACCATGTTTTACTGTGTCTTGGGTTTCATGGGCTTTTTGGGCATTTCCAGCTTCACTGTGGCATTCCTAGCCCGCAAGTTACCTGATAGTTTTAATGAAGCCAAGTTCATTACCTTCAGCATGTTGGTCTTTTGCAGCGTGTGGTTATCCTTTGTTCCAACCTACCTGAGCACAAGAGGGAAATACATGGTGGCTGTGGAGATCTTCTCCATCTTAGCCTCCAGTGCTGGGTTACTGGGTTGCATCTTTGCCCCTAAATGCTACATCATTGTGTTTAGGCCTCAGCAGAACAGCAGAGAACTAATTAGGATAAAGTTTTAAAGATTCTGCCTTGTTTTCTTCTACTACACTATTAATGTACTACAGTGGTGCCCCGCAAGACGAATGCCTTGCAAGACGGAAAACCCGCTAGACGAAAGGGTTTTCCGTTTTTGAGCTGCTTCGCAAGACGATTTTCCCTATGGGCTTGCTTTGCAAGACGAAAACGTCTTGCGAGTGTTCCGATTTCCCCCCGCTCCCCCCTTTTTCTAATCCGCTAAACCGCTAATAGCCTTTTAGCCGCTAATCCGCTAAGCCTTTAATAGCCGCTAAGCCTTTAATAGCCGCTAAACCGCTAATAGCGCTAATCCGCTAATCCACTAATAGGGTTGCTTCACAAGACGAAAAAACCGCTAGACGAAGAGACTCAAGGAATGGATTAATTTCGTCTTGCGAGGCACCACTGTATTAATACATTGGTAAGGATTACTAGAGCATTAGCTATGATTTGATGAGTAGGTGAGGAGCCTGCCTCGAAAAACATCCCAGAAAAGGTACATTATGTATTTTCAGCAGCTGACTTTTGCACAGTGGTTGAGATCTTTGGATAAAGGGTAGTATGTAAATCAAATAAAACAATAATAGCAACTCTAGTGCTTAACAGTTAAATGCAAAGCAAGCTCTTAAACGGAGAGCTAAAACCAAGAGAGGTGGTTAGATTTTCAAAAGATTTCCAATAGGACAGTGACAGAGATACACTGTGTTTGTACCATGAGAAGCAAAGTTACAGGGAACCAGGCAGAGGACCTTCTTAGTAGTGGCGCCCTCCGTGTGGAACACCTTCCCTTCACATGTCAAGGAGATAACGAAATACACAACTTTTAGAAGACATCTGAAGACAGCCCTGTTTCAGGAAGGCTTTAATGCTTGATGTTTTACTATGTTTTTATATATGCTGCAAGCTGCCCAGAGTAGCTGGGGAAACCCAGCCAGATGGGCGGGGTATAAATAATAATAATAATAATAATAATAATAATAATAATAATGTGAGCATAGGTGCATGCTGTACTGTGCTGTGCTGACCTGAGGGTTTGACATCTGCCCTAGGCCATGACATTCACCTGGGTCCCAGGTTATGACACCCAGATATCATCATAATAAATAAAAATATTAATCAAAATATCCTATCTGTCCCATTGGGGGGCATCCGAGGTCTGTATGCGTGTGGCCAGTGCCGGATTTACGTATAAGCTAAACAAGCTATAGCTTAGGGCCCCACTCTCTTGGAGGCCCCCCCAAAAAATTAAAGGAAAAAACAACAACCCTGGATGTACATTTCCAAAATATAAGATAAAAAACAAAATAAAACTTACATACAGCAATACTGTTTTGTGTTGTGTAGGCTCCTATTTGTTATGTGCAAATGACTTTAGATACCTATTAGGTCCATAAATTACCATATAGCATATATTCAACACAAAAAGCAGCGACAATTTGTTGCTGGCAAAGGACAGCTGGACATACCCTCCCCCCCCCCAAAAAATAAGACAGTGTCGTATATTAATTTTTGCTCCCAAAGATGTGCTAGGTCTTATTTCCAGAGGATGTCTTATTTTTCCATGAAGAAGAATACGGTACACATTAAAGGAAATTACCTGTATACGGTACAACGCCTTACGGTAGCTTCGAGGGCCTTGTATTCAGGGGTAGCCTTATTATCGGGGAGGCCTTATATTCGGGGGAGGCCTTATATTACAGTGCTGAGAAGGTGCTGCTATAAAACTAATGAGGGATATTGGTCTTTAAGTCTCCCCCACAGAGTTTATGCTGCTAGTCTCCCTCAGCTTCCGCAATAAAGGGAAGTCTTCTTTCTGCACATAACTGTTAGTCTCTTTCTGCACAAAACTGCTCCATTTTGGGGAAGCCTTGCTCCTCTTTTCTCTTGCTTTCTGAGAAGTTTTGCTTGTAGGCTTTTCCCTGCTTTTGCACACACTGTACGAAGCTGCTCATTCCTGCAATGATTTTGCAAAGTTTTTTGCAGATAAAGTCGCTCAGATTCGGGAAGAGGTAGACGCCACCGTGGGAGCAGGGACGGGGCGGGAGAGTGCTAGAGTCCTGTCTAGTCAAATTGCGTGGGATCAATTCCAATCTGTTACCTCCGAGGATGTGGACAGGCTGCTTGGACGAGTGAAACCAACCACCTGTCTCCTTGATCCTTGCCCATCCTGGCTTATAAAAGCTAGCCGGGAAGGGCTGGGCGATGGGCTTCGTGGGGTGGTGAATGCTTCCCTCCGTGAGGGAGCCTTCCCAGACCCGCTGAAAGAGGCGGTTATTAAACCGCTTCTTAAAAAACCATCTTTAGATGCGGCCACGATGGCCAACTATCGCCCAGTCTCAAATCTTCCATTCTTGGGCAAGGTGATTGAGCGAGTGGTTGCTGAACAACTCCAGGCACGCCTGGAAGAAGCGGACCATTTGGATCCCTTCCAATCGGGATTCAGGCCTCATCATGGGACTGAAACTGCCTTGGTCGCACTGGTTGATGATCTCCGGCGGGCTAGGGACAAAGGTGAGAGCTGTTTCCTAGTTCTGCTGGATCTCTCAGCGGCGTTTGATACCATCGACCATAACATCCTTCTGGACCGTCTTGAGGGGCTGGGAGCTGGGGGCACTGTCATACAGTGGTTCCGCTCCTTCCTCCTGGGCCGTGTTCAGAAAGTGGTGGTGGGGGATGAGTGTTCAGACCCCTGGGCTCTCACTTGTGGGGTGCCTCAGGGTTCTGTCCTCTCCCCCATGCTTTTCAACATCTACATGCAGCCGCTGGGAGAGATCATCAGGGGGTTTGGGCTGGGTGTTCATCAGTATGCGGATGATACCCAGCTCTACCTCTCTTTCAAATCAGAACCAGTGAAGGCGGTGACGGTCCTGTGTGAGTGTCTGGAGGCGGTTGGAGGATGGATGGCGGCAAACAGATTGAGATTGAATCCTGACAAGACAGAAGTACTGTTTCTGGGGGACAGGAGGCGGGCAGGTGTGGGGGATTCCCTGGTCCTGAATGGGGTAACCGTGCCCCTGAAGGACCAGGTGCGCAGCCTGGGAGTCATTTTGGACTCACAGCTGTCCATGGAGGCACAGGTTAAATCCGTGTCCAGGGCAGCTGTGTACCAGCTCCATCTGGTACGTAGGCTGAGACCCTATCTGCCCGCGGACTGCCTCGCCAGAGTGGTGCATGCTCTGGTTATCTCCCGCTTGGACTACTGCAATGCGCTCTACGTGGGGCTACCTTTGAAGGTGACCCGGAAACTACAACTAATCCAGAATGCAGCAGCCAGACTGGTGACTGGGAACGGCCGCCGAGACCATATAACACCGGTCTTGAAAGACCTACATTGGCTCCCAGTACGTTTCCGAGCACAATTCAAAGTGTTGGTGCTGACCTTTAAAGCCCTAAACGGCCTCGGTCCAGTATACCTGAAGGAGCGTCTCCACCTCCATCGTTCTGCCCGGACACTGAGTCCAGCACCGAGGGCCTTCTGGCGGTTCCCTCACTGCGAGAAGCCAAGTTACAGGGAACCAGGCAGAGGGCCTTCTCGGTAGTGGCGCCCTCCCTGTGGAACGCCCTCCCACCAGATGTCAAAGAGAACAACAACTACCAGACTTTTAGAAGACATCTGAAGGCAGCCCTGTTTAGGGAAGCTTTTAATGTTTGATGTATCATTGTATTTTAATATTCTTTTGGAAGCCGCCCAGAGTGGCTGGGGAAACCCAGCCAGATGGGCGGGGTATAAATAATAAATTATTATTATTATTATTATTATTATTATTATTATTATTATTATTATGCCTAGCTGACCACATCTACAGAACCTGATTGTTACATTGTTTCATGCTATGATCAATCATTAGTAACAGACATCCTAAGCTCATGGAAAACAAACCGTACCTGCTCTCCATGCCTAGCTGACCACATCTACGGAACTTGATTGTTATATTGTTTGTGCCATATTAATCTCTAGTTACAATTCAATTAGGAGGCTTCATGCCTGTCTAGTTCCAGCTTCGATTCCCAGCCTTTACTCCATCGATGATAAATGATCACACGTAATCCCCACCTCTCACATGTAATTCCCACCTTATGCTTATGTATCAACCAATCAGTGACAAGCACACCTGTGGCAATGCTTGTAATATTCAATAAAAGAGGCTCTCAGGGTCCGCCCAGACAGACGCCTCATGTTACACCTGCCTCTCGTCTCCTGTGATTTTTCATTCCTACACCGCAATGTCCATCAACTGTCACCTTCGGCCAACTGCCACTCTCCCTCAGTAGTTCCACCCTAGGCCTCAACTGCCTCACCAGGCCGCAGTTCCTCAGCTCCAGGACTCAACTGACAACAGGCCTCAGTGTTTACTCAGCGCTTTTAATATCTGGAAATTGGTATATAATAAATAATAGGAAGGGAGGCTGCAAGGCATAGTCCCAACCCAACAAGCAAAAATGAAGTATTTTATTATATTACGATGAAGCTGCAACAAGAGGAGAAGAGAGCAGAGCAAAACAATACTTCACAAGCAGCATTAAAATACATTTAATGTAGAGAGCAGCTGAAATAAAGGGCCATCCATTGAATGTAGAAGGGACAGGGGATGTCGTGACACACACAAAAATGACGGGACATTTGAAGAACAAATGATCCCCCATTACTTTTCTTCTTTTTTTAAAAAAAAAAGTCAACCCCAAGGACCTTATTTTATGGGACGAATGGTTTGGGAGACGATTTGTTGCCTTGGAAACTGAAGACCAAAGGGAGCAACTGTTTGTGAGCAGTTGGAACAGACCATGGGATATTATTATTATTTTTAATTTAAACAGTGGTTTTTTTTTGTGTGTGGCTTCTTTTATTTCTTATATTGTATTTTATTATATTACAATTTGAATTCCATAGGATACCATATAAAGCACAATGATAATTAACAAAATACAATTTTAACACAATAAAATAAAATACAATATGAGAAATAAAAGGAGCAATGAAGATTCATTTACAAATCACAGAACAGCTAGCACAGTATATTACAATGGCTACAGGAGGCAGAAAAATCATTACGTAGCCAGAGGTTATGTTAATAAACAGCACCACTACAGGTCAGGTTAAGGAATGGCTTTGTTTACTGAAAATCTTTTATAAATGGAAAGTTAGGGATATCTGGAGTGAGCCAAATCCTACAAATCAGGACTGAACTCTCTGCACTTGAACTGACGTCTGTGTTTCAGTCCTTTGTGCAGGATTCGGGCGTACAGGTTAAGTTCCTAGTGGGAACTTAATT
This sequence comes from Podarcis bocagei, assembly GCF_964188305.1. Taxonomy (NCBI): domain Eukaryota; kingdom Metazoa; phylum Chordata; class Lepidosauria; order Squamata; family Lacertidae; genus Podarcis; species Podarcis bocagei. Next base: position 50,382,570 of record NC_138138.1, on the reverse strand, counting down.
TTCACCTGCTGTATTTATTAGAAAAATGAAGTAATACAAAAGTATGACGTATACTAAGCAGAAACACCAAAACAACTCTCATAAGTTACATAATTTATAACGCCTTGATGAAAATGGCCACATTACAGTGGTGCCCCGCAAGACGAACCCCTCGCGAGACAAAAAAACTCGCAAAACGAAAGGTTTTTTCGTTTTCGAGTTGCCTCGCAAGACGAATTTCCCTATGGGCTTGCTTCGCAAAACGAAGCTTGCCCCGCAAGCTCCGGGGACAGCGGGTCTTCCCTGCTGTCCCCGGACCTCTTTTGAAGCAAGGGGCGGCGGGGAGAAGCGATCTTCTCCCCGCAGCCCCTTGCTTCAAAAGAGGGGACAGAGCGGCGCTTCCCCTCTGTCCCCGGACGGTCTCCATAGGAACGCATTGATTGATTTTCAATGCATTCCTATGGGAAACCGTGTTTCGCAAGACGAAAAACTCGCAAGAAGAAAAAACTTGCGGAATGAATTAATTACATCTTGCGAGGCACCACTGTACTGTATTAAATAATAAGACAATAGGATCCATTGGAGGGGAAAGTGAGTAGTCCAGAGATTTGGGGGGATGTCTAAATGTGAATATGTAACTTGTACTGTTATAACCAATGCTTTTTTTTGGGAGGGGGGAGAAATGCAGGGGTACGTCTACCTCTAAATGTTTTGTGAATCTTTGTACTTTTGTCCATTTACCGTACAGTATTTATTTCCCCCGATTTGAACTATAAAATGGTGCCTTTCTTGAGTCAAAATGAGAGTACCTCTAAACATTTTTTAAAAAAGAAAAAAAAGCACTGGTTATAATTCTATACAGTGGTGCCTTGGTTTACGAACTTAATCCGTTCGGGAAGTCTGTTCTTAAACCAAAACCCTTCTTAAACCGAGGCATGCTTTCCCTAATGATGCCTCCCGCCACCGGTGCCCTTCCACTGTCCGGAGTCCGCTCTTGGTAAATTTGCAAGCCAGGACACTACTTCCGGTTTTGCAGAGTTCGTAAACCGAATCGTTTGTAAACAGGGCTGTTCTTAAACCGAGGTCCCACTGTATTTGTAAAACCAAATAAAAATTATTTCAAAAAAGAGCATGATAAAAATGGCCACATGATGGCAGCAGAGAACTATGAAAGGTGCTGTGGTTTTCAGATCTGCAAGGAGGGACAGGCAATTTCTGAGAAATTAATGTGAAGAGAACTTCTTCTTTTTCCTATGGATGTAAACACCCAGCTGGTATGCAGTAAAGTGGGAAGTAGACTGAGCATCCTTGGTCAGTGGCTTATAGGAGTTTCAGGGGATTTAACCTCAGCGGTCCAGCAAGGAACTGGGAGTGAATACATCTCACAACTTCCCCTCCTGACTTTTGAACTATATTCTCGAACTATACAGACACTACCTGCAGGCAGGCCAAAATTTTGCATTTAATTTTTTTTATTTTTGCAATTTACCCCAAACGTTCTTGGATGAAGCTGGTGATGTGGGCACATTTCAATCTGTGCCCTTCAGACTCGGTTTGGGGCCTGATCACCTTGCTTGATGACCTTTGCTGGGAGAGGCGCAGATCTCTCAGTGACATGCAATGCCACCAGCTATACAAAATGTTTGAATTTAGGGCAGGAGTTCTGGCCTTGTGATGGCTCTGGCCCCACCTGTGGGATAAGTTCAGAAAGGCTTAGTGCTCAGGATTCATCCCTGCCTCTCGTTCTCTTAAACAACCACAGAGGGTAGCGGCGATGCAGTATGCAGAAAAGCAAGAAAACAGGTTGCAGAAGTTGCTAGCAATGTGGAAATAACTAAAGACTTGAGGTCTCCAACCACTAGGGTTATGCATTGCACATTAATTTCGTTACAGGTAGGTAGCCGTGTTGGTCTGCCATAGCCGAAACAAAATTAAAAAATTCCTTCCAGTAGCATGTGAGAGCTCACGTGCTACTGGAAGGAATTTTTTAATTTTGTTTCGACATTAATTTGGGTTACCTTCAAGTAACGTAAAATGGTTGAGTTCTGAATATGTCCACATGAGGGCAGCAGAGGATTGGGTATGAATCTAGCGAGTTGACGCTTTTATGGGAAGGTGTTGGTCATTTGCAGAAAGTTAATAAGGTGCCAGGCAAAACTATTCCTCTTCTACCTGGCCTTTGGTTAATTAAACAATCTATGGCCTTTTAAACTCTCTCTCTCTCTCTGTGTGTGTATGTGTAGCATTATTTTTGTTTGTTAATATGCCATATATTTCTGTGTTTTTATATTGTAAAGTGCCCCTTAATCTTCGGAGGAAGGGCAGTATAGAAATTTAATTAATAATAATGAAGTGAATATGAAATGCTCCTGTTTGCTATCCTAGGTGCAAGAAAGGGGGAAGTGAAAGGAATCAATGGCATTGGATTCTAAATGATAGAACTTTGCCTCTGTGTGCTGCCAACTAATTAGTATTGACTTTAAGAGGGTGCAGTACTCAATATGCCCACATGGCTGCAGCAGTGGATTAGAAAAATTCAAGCTTAGCGGGGAAGGAATTTCTTGAAGGGAAATTAATAGAAAAGGACAAATTGTTTTAAGCTTCAGTAAGCTAGTTAATGGAATTTTGTTTCTGTATTTTTAAGTATATTATGCTGTAAGTCAATCGGACTAGAATGTACAAGAGTGAGATATACATTATAAAATATTATCATTTCTACTCCCACTTGTGATTATAGATGTGATTTCCCCCCCACCTCCTTATGCAGAAAGGCAAGTAACAGAAGGAAATAGAGGTTTTTTCGCTGTGCAGCAAATAATCTTTTCTTGACTTCAAGAGGCTGCAGTACTCAATATGTCCACATGAGTGCAGCAGAGGGTTTGGGAAAAAACCCTAGCAAATTCAAATTCAGTGGGGAGGGGTAGGAATTGTGAAGACAAATGCATGGGGTGTGGAAATTGCTGCTTTAAACTTAAATTATTATATTAGCAGTAGTTTATGACTGCATTTTATGTGTTTTGTTTACATTATGCTGTAAGTCTGAGTATGAACGTAGAAGAGATATAAGTAAGAAGTACAGTGGTGCCCCACAAGACGAATGCCTCGCAAGACGAAAAACTCGCTAGACGAAAGGGTTTTGCGGTTTTTGAGCTGCTTCGCAAGACGAATTTCCCTATGGGCTTGCTTCGCAAGACGAGAACGTATTGCAAGTTTGTTTCCTTTTTCTTAACACCGTTAATACAGTTGCGACTTGACTTTGAGGAGCAACTCATAGAACGCGGTGTGGTAGCCTTTTTTGAGGTTTTTGGTGATTTTTGAAGCTTTTCCAAAACTTTTCCGACACCGTGCTTCGCAAGACGAAAAATTTGCTAGACGAAAAAACTCGCGGAACGAGTTAATTTCGTCTTGCGAGGCACCACTGTATAATAAATTCTACTTGTGAACATAACTGGGCCCCCAGCACCTCCCTATGCAGAAAGGCCTCTTGCAACAGATCCACTTAAAAATGACTTTTTGCCGTCTAGAAAGTAATGGGCAAATGTGCTGAAAAGTGTGGGATGAACAAATGAACAAGTGATTAATGGAAAGGGGTGCATTAGCACTGCGCTGGCAAATCTCATTGTCATACAACTGCCCCAGAAACAAATCTTATGCATATTATGCTGTAAGCCACTCTTGAGTAGAAATTTAGTAGAGTGAGATGTAAATGATAAATTATTATCATTTACGCTTCTAGTTCTGTGACCCCTGCCCTACACACTTATGCAGTGCTAGCACACTTGCAAAGCTAAGCAGGGGTCCAGTATTGTTTCAAATTGAGTGAGGGATCATGTGCTGATTCCTGAATTGCAGGGGGCTGGTCCAGATGATCCCTTCCAACTCAACGATTCTATGAAATCGAAGTTTGTGTGTTGCACATTAAATTTTGACTTTAAGAGGGTGCAGTACTGAATATGTCCACATGGGTGCAGCAGAGGATTAGGAGAAAACCCCTAGCAAGTTCCACGTTTAGTGGGGAGAGGCAGGAACTGTGAAGACAAACACATGGGGGGGGGTGGTGGAAATCACTGTTTTAAGCCTAAATTATTCTGTTAACAGTGTCTTATTGCATTTTTAGTGTATTATTGATATACATCCATATATACATCCATTTGTCATGGATGCTTTAAGTGAGATTCCAGCATTGTAGAGGGTTGTACTAAACCCTTTGGATCTCTTACAACTTTACAATTGTATGATTCTATGATTATGCTGTCAGCCACTCTGAGTATGGATGTGGAAGAAGGAGATAAAAGTCATAAATGATTCTGATTTTGACTTCTGTTTGTGAGTGCAGGTGTGACTCTCTACTGCAGCAAACCCCACATATATAATTAAACCACCTGGACCTTTCACAGTTTTTAAAGCAAATGCATTGAAAGGTCAACAAATGATTAATGGGAAGACGTCCCAAGCACCCCACAAGCAAATAAGGATGGATGCTGAATAAACGGGTCATCTGTTTGCATTCCATCTGATGTATTAACGAATAATTGATTTTAAGGTACTGTCACTCAACGTGTCCAGGAGAGGGAAGCAGAGTACTAGGAAAGAGTCTAGCTAGAAGGTTCTGGTTTCGTGGGGAGGGGCAGAGAACTTGCAGAGAAATGAAGGGAATACAACTTTTGACATAGAATTGCAGAGTTGGAAGTGCCCGCGAGGATCATCTACACCAACGCCCTGAAATGCAGGAATCTTACACCCAACTCATGATGCTGAGATTAAGAGCTATCCTTCAGATATCCTACTGCTATTTCATTTGTTAAATGTATTCTCCTTAAATGTATTCTCCCCTCCTTCCTCCCAACACACTGGTGATAAAGCAATGCGAGAAAGAAGAACGTATTTAGAAACAATTTATCAGGTAAAAACAATTGGAACAATAACACCTAAAACACGTTTTGTGAATGCCCTGTAATATACAGGAATGGTGGAAGTGAACCGAGCATTTAGAACTGGGAGCGTCTGTTTAAACCATTTCTGCTGCATGCCTGGTAGTGACCTGCAGGTGGCATAAGGGAGGTGGATGTTTTGGGGTGTATCTTCGTATTCACACATCAAGCCTTTTGAGTTCACAGATCCATGGCTTTGTCCCCTTGGACTGGGGTTGCAAACTAGGCACAGTTGTGCCTCCCTTGCCACATTTCACTTTCCATGGTAGCTGCTCCCCTAAATGTTTTTAAGGAACAGGGTTCCAAGCTCTATTCCAACCGGCAAATAATTTCAGTCATTGCTGCTGCTCTCAAGCTGTCGACCAGCAGGTGGCGTTACAAGGGCCTGGACAATCTCATGCCCACAGGGCCTTCCAGACATGCTCTGAAAGCCCTTGGTCTGGTATATTACAAGTGACCAGATTTATTGAGTAAACCTACAATTGTAAAATAAAAATCAGCCCAAATTCCCCTGTGAAAGAACAGACGTTTGCGTCGGCTAACCCCTTGTCAATGTCCCGTCAGGAATGGCAGCAAAGGCTTTCACTGGAATCACATGGAGATGCTCAGTAATCAAAATACTGTATTAAAACCGAATGTTCTAAAATGGATTCTGAGGTTGTGCCTGGGCCAGTATAGCAGGACAGGGGTCCCATGTGCTGCTTCAGGATGCCAGTGTGCCCACCACTATGTCCCATGGTCCCTTAAAAAGTCCTCAGTAAATGTCCCCTCAAAACTCAAGGACGCATGTGGTCAGAGGGCCTACCCCCACCATTTTTTGTTCTTGTGTTATGCCACACCCCTGCAGCTGCCATTTTGTGTCATCCAGATACCCATGGCAGCCATTTTGTCTTGTGCCACATACAAAACAGCAGCCATTTTATATTGTGCCACATGTCGGAATCTCCGCTCGGCCAAGCCGGTAAGGCCTCATCTTCCTCCGAGCTTAGCCTTTGAAATCGCCTCCGACGTGTTTAATGACCTGAGCCTTTGATAAGGCTTCAAGCACATTCTATCCAGCAGGGTTCCCAGCACAGGGAAGAGATGAGAGGTTTGGCTACAGTGTAAAGAGTTTTATTTCTAAACTACACAGAACAGAAAAGACATCCTCTCTCTATGAAAGCAGAGAGCAACTGAACAAAGGAACAAAGGGAACCACTAACGTCACATCTCATCTCCCTTTCCCGTGAGACTGCAAGGTCTCTGGAATGTAAACAGAGTCCTGTGACTCCACGCAGCTGCTCAGTGAGAAACGGAAACTAACACCGCACACACAAAGAGCAGCCATTTTGTCTTGTGCCCCCCCAAACAAACACCACAGCAACCATTTTTTCTTCAGCCACACATACACCACAGCAGCCATTTTTTATTGTGCCCCCTCACACCACAGCAGCCATTTTGTTTTGTGCCACATACAAAACAGCAGCCATTTTGTCTTGTGCCACACACACACACACACACACACACACACACACACAGAGCGGACATTTTATTTTGTGGCACCCCCCCACAGCAACCATTTTGTCTTGAGCCACACATACACCACAGCAGCCATTTTGTGACTGGCACCCTTGGCACTTTCTCAAAACCCCAAATGTGCCCCGTGTGGTAGAGGAATTAGATGCTAACTGACCCTACTAACTGTGATGACCAGTCAGGCCTTGGGAAGGTGATAGTGACATTTAGGCACTGGAGGTTTTAAAAAACTGTCATTTCAATTGTTGCTTTTGGATGCAATAACCTTGCAAGAGATTTCTTGTTGCCCATTTCCCTCGACATGCTCCGGGGAGGAATATGCATTTGATACAGAAATATAAACAACTAACTCTGGAGGCTCAGAAGCATAGCTGTCAACTTTTCCCTTTTCTTGCGGGGAATCTTATTCGGAATAAGGGAATTTCCCTTAAAAAAAGGGAAACGTTAACAGCTATGCTCAGAAGGGTTTTTGGGGCTGAGGCCTCATATGAACTATACATTTAAAGTGCTATGATATCTCTTTATACACTCATGGCTTCCCCCAAAGAATCCTTGGGACCGTAGTTTGCTAAGGGTGCTGAGAGTTGTTAGGAGACCCCTATTTCCCTCACAGAGTTAGGGGGTGGGTGTGCTAGGTGTTCATCTGGGGTGCTGAGCTGAGCTCAGGGGCTGGTCTTCCCCCCATGTACTGTCTGCAGTTAGCTAAGTTGGAAAAAGCAAATGCCTGCACTGAGCTGAGGAGGGAGACAAGTTGCATTTTTTGAGTTCTCAGAAGTTCCCACATAGCTCAGTCAGTAGAGCATGATATTCTTAATCTCAAGGTTGTGCATTGGGCAAAAAAGATTTGGAACGCTTGTAAAAAAAAGAAAGTGGGGGGGGGGGGAGGAAAGCAGCAAGGGTAGAAGACTGAAGAGGACGCTACAGCTTGGGAGGCTAGTATATACCGGAAGAATAAGAAATCACGATTAAGAAACTTTTTATGAAATAATGGAAATGGTTCATTGAATATTTACAGATAAATTGCAAACAGATTAAAAACATTGGCAGGGTTTTAGTAATAACCTGCAGTTTCATAAGAGTATATATTTAAAGTGGATAAATAAGTGAGTAAATTAAATGAATTGGGATATGCAGAAGATGTTAAAAAAAAATTAAGGAACCGCAGAAAGAGGGGGAAGGAAGTCAGACTTTGAAATGTTAAAATGATTGTAAAATTAATGTGCAAACTTGTGCAAAATGTGCAAACTTGAAAAGTATAAATAAAAACTTTTTTAAAAGTATATAGTGATCATTTTATTTGAATGCCGCTTTTCCATAGTTCCAAGCTATGCCCAAGGCGGCTTATAACATGGAAAAAGTTACACAATTACAAACAGAATAAAAGTCGTCATAACAATAAATAAAACGAAGTACACAACCGAACTGAAACAATTTCCACATAAATCACAAGATCTAAAATAAAGATGCGAAACATGAATATCTGTAACAGCAACAACCCCCATAACGAAAAGAAACCTAAAAAGTTCCCCAGCCTGAGAATCTGTCCCTTTAATGCTAGTGATACACAAGACTACTTATTCCTGTGTGATATTAAAGTACAGGATCTTGTTTAAATAAATAAAAAGATTTCTATATACTGCACATAAACGGAAGACTAGTTATAGCACTCCAAGAGAGGGCCTACTTGTTGCAAATGAGTAAGGGAGTGTTGGAGCTCAGAGAGGAGAACTTGCAGGAGGCGCCATTTTGTGTGTGTGCAGAACATAATAAAGCACATTGGCCTGTGACTCCATGAGAGTAATCCTTTGAGAGCCACCCCACAAGATGAAAGCTTCTCTGGGGATCCTGAAACTTGAGGAATGCACTGAAAGCAGAACAGTGCAAAGAAGAGGTAGCTCAGTTTGTGGAGACCTTCTCATAGACCAGGCATCCCCAAACTCGGCCCTCCAGCTGTTTTGGGACTACAACTCCCATCATCCGTGAGCACTGGTCCTGTTAGCTAGGGATGATGGGAGTTGTAGTCCCAAAACAGCTGGAGGGCCGAGTTTGGGGATGCCTGTCATAGACACTGGGGGGGGGGAGCCTGGGAGAAGGAGGCTTGTTTTGCAATCCTGCACAAGCTACACAACCTGGTGATGCTGCAAAGCTGCAGACCTGCTTGGAGGGGGCAATTTGGGGGCCTGTACAAACCAAGGGGTTCCTTGGTTCCTGCACATACCATTGGCCACCAATGGTGAGTGAGCGCCTAAGATTTCCAGGCAAGTTGCCACTGGAGAGTAATTTTTCTGTGGCCACAGAAAAAGACGCATTATTGGTGTGAGGCCAGGCCTTCCTTCTTGAGAAGACCACAGCCAGCAAGACCTATGAGGCTTAGCCCTATTGTGGCAGAAAGAAGCTCTGCCACAATGGGGTTGGGATTTGGAGGAGGTACTCAGGGCGAGGAGCAGCCACAGAATTTGAAAATTTGTCGTCCGTGAATGCAGTAATTATTGCACGTAGGCCCGAGCTTTTGTGCATGCATGCATGGGCCCTTGTTGGGGTGTGGCAGCAGAAGGGCCCCAAATATCACACCTGCTCCAGGTGCCATAAACCCTTTGGATAGCTGACCACAGTAGGAGGCACTCCTTGCCCAGGGCGCTGTTTCTCCAGGGCTAGCTTTGTTTACAAGTCCCCGAGTGGTTTGACGATCGATCTCCAGGGAAATCTGGGAATTGTAGTTCTGTGAGGAGCATAGGGGTCTCCTAACAAGTCTCAGTGCCCTGAGCAGACTGCAGTTTGAAGGAATCATTCAGGAGAGCTATGACTGTTCAGTGTTGTACCACAATGCTTTAATGGTAATTTTGGCCTACAATCTCAGTCATTTTGGACTCATTGGCCAGAGGACCTGGGTTTGTGTTCACTGTATTGAGGCAATGGTTAACATGGTGGTTTTGTGATGAAGTTGTTGCAACAAACAGCAGTTCTCTGCTGGAGTCCTCTCAGCCATGCAGACTCTACCCACTTCCACCATTGTTCAGGTATCATCGCCAAACTCCCACCCTAATCCCTCTTGTAAAGAGATGTCTGCAAATCATTACAATCACTCCAGGCAGAATGTTGTTTGCAGATTTACCTCCTTATATATCTAAAAGAAAAAGGACTAGAGGTTGATCCTGTGTAAACACCATACACTTCAAGACACCCCTCCGCAATAATCATGGGAACTGTAGTTCACCCTTTCATAGATTCCCAACACCCTTAAACTACAACATATTCTGGAAGAAGCAGGCCGCTGATTAGCAGTAATGATTAGTATAAACCCCGAAGTGTTCTTTACAGGGGTGCTTTTCTGGCAAACACAAGCAGGGAAGTGAAACTGAGGACAGGAGTCATTTCGAGAGTTTACAATGCTTGTAAGGAGTTTGCACATGGTGAGCTAAAGTTTGTTGTTGCACGCTTGAAGCTGATTCCTGTGCAGGATTACTTGGAAATAAACCGCTCTGCATTTGGAGTGGGGTGGGGTTCACTCCCTGTTCCATGTAAGTGTGCGTGGTGCTAAGAAGCCATAGACTGCAAGCTCTCATGTAAACAACAACAGCCCACTAAACTTTAGGGTAGCTAACATATTGTCCAGTATGGCCCTTACTTCCAAGCAAGCATGCGTAAGATTGATCTGTTCGGGTAATGATTCCCCAACTGTGGACCGTAGACCGCCAGTGGTCTGCGAGCTTCATTCAGATGGTCCATGGCGTGCCTTCAAAAATACAGTTTCAAATCACACAGCATCTAGCCCAGTGTATTTCAACTGATACAACAGGCAGAAAAACCGTTAAGAAGTCCACCAAGACTGTCTGCAATTTTCAAGTGGTTCATTGAGTGTGTGTATGCCTAGAGGGGCGGGGGGAGTTTGGGAACCATTGTGCTAGAGTTCATCCGCACCAACTGTGTAGATCACCCTCGTACTACTCTGACTGTCATGCCTTTCCCCATAGAATCCTGGGAACTGTAGTTTGTTAAGGCGACTGGGGATTCTCCTAACAGCGCTCAGCACCCTTAAAAACTACAGTTCCCAGGGTTCTTTGGGGGATGGGGGTAAGCCATGACTGTCAGTGGTGGAAGAGTGCTTTAAAAGGTATGGCTGTGAGCTTTGTCTCCTAGAAAGTAAGGTTTGGAGCAGCAAATCTTACACCCATTCTGAGGTGACTGTGGGTGGCTGTGGAAAATCTGCTCTTTTGGGGGATTTCCCCATGTTCATTTCTCTTCACATGATCTGCGAATGCCGTTATATATTTGTGCCTTGCTTTTCTTCCCAGGATCTCAAGTCTGCGTCCATCGCCATCTCCTTCCACCCTTTTATCTTCACTTGACAGATTAAACTGAGTTAGTACATGTACCCAGGCATAGATTGTCTTTCCCACAGATGGCCTGTTGGGGTGGTGGGGAGAAAGCACGACCCCCCCCCCAGTACACATACAGTGCAACTGGCCCGAGAAATCCTGTTAGCAGGATTGTGCGGTGCAAAGTGTGGTGTGTGTGGTACAAAAGACCTGCAATTCACACCACTCTTTCAAAACACATTTTCCCCTCTCAAGGAATTCTGGGCACTGTACTGCGTTAAATTGGACGATGTGGGAGAGAGGGAGTTAGGGCAGTGTCTCTCCTGTACAGCCAGGCATCCCCGAGTTTAGCTTGTTGTTTACTTAGTTTATAACAAAGTAAGCAGGCACTATTTTCTAATTGCATGCTAGATGTCTGCCCCTTATTCGCTTACTGTAGGTTGGGTGGGGGTGCAAGGTCAGAGCTCAGGAGGAGAGCATCTACCCTGCCTGCAGAAAGTCCCTGGTTCAACCCAGGTCTCTGGCAGACCACCAGGCCTCCTCTCCTTCAACTGGAGGCAGCCATTCCACCAGACTGCCTCAGTAGGGGAGATACGGGAAGCAGAGCTTGTTCCACCAGTTTTGCCAAAAACACCAGCTCCATCAGGCACTTCTTACCCCTGAACTGTGCCAGCTGGTTGCAGAGCAGGTCCCTGAGTTTGATTCCCCCCCTCTTCTCTTCCTGTCCCTTTCTCCTGGTGTGCCTTTTGTTTTAGACTGTATGCCTGCAGGCAGGGACTGTCTTGTTTCTGCAGGGCAAACAGAAAATATAGTGGTACCTCTGGTTAAGTACTTAATTCGTTCCGGAGGTCCGTTCTTAACCTGAAACTGTTCTTTTTTTTAAAAAAAAAATATTTATTAATAATTTCAAAATTACAGAAAAGAAAGAAAAAAAATTAAAAACAACACCACAATACATAGGGGAAAAAACAAGAAACAAAATCAAGACATAAAAACCAATGCAACAATACAGCAAAAAGATTTAAAAAAAGGAAGAAAAGACACAAATCCCATATTACATATCTTTAACTTCCATTTGCTTGTTTCATTGACCTCCTCACACCTCCCTTTTTGTATTCTAGTTTGATTGATTATTTCAGCAAATTCTTTCCATCTTTCTCAATTTTTACTAAATAATTTATCTTGACAATTTAACCTATTAATTAACTCAACAAATCCTTTCCATCCTTTCCCCATATTCTGTTATTCAAATTACCTTAAGTTATTTAACCTTATCTTACCAAAAAATACTTTAGAGCTTAACGCTTAATACTCGATTATACATAACTCCTGATATCTTTTCTACTAGAGTCATATAGTTTCATTCCAACATTTTCCCTAATGTTCATTAATTTTAGGCTAATTCCCTAAAATGAAACTGTTCTTAACCTGAAGCACCACTTTAGCTAATGGGGCCTCCTGCTGCTGCCGCGCTGCCGGAGCACAATTTCTGTTCTCATCCTGAAGCAAAGTTCTTAACCTGAAGCACTATTTCTGGGTTAGCGGAGTCTGTAACCTGAAGCGTATGTAACCGGAAGCGTATGTAACCTGAGGTACCACTGTACACACAATTGCCTCATTGCGTAAATCATGTTCAGAATACCACAACACACACGTAACTGGCTGTAAAGTAACATAACATTAACATTATATATAAAGTTTTATATATAATAAAACTGTAATCTAATAATCACATCAAAAATTATATGATGATTAGATTACAGTTTTATTATATATAATGTTATGTTACTTTACAGCCAGTTACGTGTGTGTTGGGGCAAACCGAAAATGGCTTGGACCCTTTGCCTAGAGAGCATGAAACAAGTGGAAAACCTCTTGGACTCATGCTTTGTAGACACAGGACAAGCGAATTGTGGATGAGCCCATGGTATAAGGCAGCTTCCTCTGTTCACACCACCTCTGCTGACACAGTCCTTGGGATGAAGAGCTCTTATTCAATTACCATTCATTCAATTTAAAACATATGCAGAAGACCCTATGACTGGAAGTTAGGACAGTGTTGAATGTGATGATATTAGCTGCTTTGAAACCCGCCTTGACCAGCCTGAGACTTCCATTTCTCCTCTGCGTTCACTCCTCTGGGCCCTCTGATACATAGAATCATAGAATCATAGAATCATAGAATCATAGAGTTGGAAGAGACCACAAGGGCCATCGAGTCCAACCCCCTGCCAAGCAGGAAACACCATCAGAGCACTCCTGACATATGGTTGTCAAGCCTCTGCTTAAAGACCTCCAAAGAAGGAGACTCCACCACACTCCTTGTCAGCAAATTCCACTGTCAAACAGCTCTTACTGTCAGGAAGTTCTTCCTAATGTTTAGGTGGAATCTCCTAGCTTGGGTTGGTTATGGGGGAGCATGCAAACCTCTCAGTTGCTGTGATATAAGGGATAAAAGACTACACACATTTTTTATGAATCAGTATTGGGCAAAACAAAACTTCTTCTCCCATCCAGTATCTGTGACAGGCATTTTTTTTTTGGGGGGGTGCCTCATGGATTGTCACATTTGTTGAAGTAGTTCTTTTTCAGTCATGCCACTGTGAGCTCTTTAGCTGAGAGCAGTACCCAGAATCCTTTGCTGGTGCCGCTGCTGCGTGCGCCACTTGCTCCTCACTGCATGGCCGCTTCTGTGATGCAAATGTCGTACTCTCATGTGCTTAGATGTTTACCGTACACCCGGCCCAGCTGGATCCCACCCAGCCCCCAAGGCCCTGCTCCTCCCCTCGCGGTTTCACACTGCGGGGTAATTATAGCCTCATGTTGGTGAGTTTTGAAACTGAGAGGCGCTAAGAATAGCAACAGAAAAACGTCCTGCAAGATGGCGTTTCCTGAAGCTGCAGTTTCTTGTATCTCACCTCTCCTTTTTCCATTGTAAAGGTCTGTTCTTTCCAGCCTCCTCTGCTTGGTCAGAGTCATTCCATTCACATGAGCTTCCTATTATGGGCCTGCTCCGCACACATGGGTGTAGTCAAGGGGGGGCAGGGAGGGGACCTGCCCCCCCAGTCAATGAAAATGCATAGCAAACTGAGGTTCTGCCCCTCACACAAGGGCTGCCCCCCATGTCTGCACATGTAGTATTATGGGGTGGGAGGATACTGAAAGTGGTTGCATGGACTTCCCTGGGGTACCCAATATGGTGCCCTCCATATCTTGTGGACTGCAGCTCCTGGTCATAGATCAGGGATGCTGGGAGTTCACAGCATCTAGAGAGCACCACATTAGCTACTTTTGGACTACCCATCAGATTATAGGTGGTGGATGCCATTTTTAAACACTTTGCTTTGTTCAGCCAACCAACCAACCAAACTACCCACCTTGGAAGACTGGCAGATGCAACTAATAGACTATATGGAGATGGCGGAAATGACTGGCAGAATCCGAGCCCAGGGAGAAGACTCAGTGGAAGAAGATTGGGGGAAATTTAAAACTTATTTGCAGAAATATTGTAAAATTTCAGAATGTTGATGACATTAAAATGAATTGCTGGGGTTCTGGCAACAAGGTAAAATCTAAGATTAAACCAACAACAGATAAATTAATGGGCTATGAATTTGCTGAACCAACTTTTAAAAGGGATACAAGAACGGGAGACGCGAGGAAGTCAGGAAAATATGTGAATTTAAGATGTAAAATTAAGAAAGAGGGAATTTTTGTGTTTTTCATATATGTGCTTTTTCTTTTTATTATTAGTTTTTAATGTATGTATTTTTTGTATTTTTGTGCTTGATGTTTGTAATGTTGTATTTTGTAGTATGTATTTTGTGTCCTTATATTTTTCTTGTCTTTGTCTTTGTATTTTTTTCTTTTATATTCTGCATTGTTAAAACGTAATAAAAAACTTTATAAAAAAACAACCAACCAACCAACCTGTAAGTCAAAAGCTAGCACAACAGGTTGGACCTCAAACCTTTCTTTCCAATTGTGCTAGCAGAGAGTCCCCCCCTTCCATCTCTTGTAAGAGAACAATGAAAATGTTATCTTCCACCTCATTCCGACCTCATTCTGCTACAGGTGTAGGCCCAGACTTCCTCCTTGGAAGCATCATATTGCGACTTTCCCTCCAGGTCTCTGATGGGTCTGTTTTATTGGAATAAGGTCACTGGAGACTTTTGCCAGTTTCGTGATGTATGGTTTATTTACATGCATATACAGGGATTGGAAGGTTCACATCATTAGCACTTCAGCAGTTCTTGCATATAGTTTCTGGGATGCTTGTGCACTAAAAACAGTAATGATCACAAAACCTGCATCAACTGGAAAGGCCCTCAAAGGATATCCAGCCCAGCCCCCTAATGGTGCAGAAATCTATTGCTATACAATCCCAGATAGGTAGCTATTCTCTGCTTAACAACCTCCAATAAATGAGTATGCAATAGATTAAGGGGTTGCTAGTCACTGGTAGCTTGAAGACCATAGACTGTATGCTGTGCTAGTCTTACTCAGAGTAGACCAGTTGAAGTTATTGGCATGCCTATCTTAGTTTAAGTTGGTCTGCTCTGAGTAGGACTTGGCTGACCACAATCCCGTGGCAGTAAGGAAATGGTGTGTAAGAGATGGGCAAAAGAGCTGGTTTATTTAAGCATATTGCATGCACATAGATAGATAAGGACATTTATTTCATATGGTTAAAGAGGCCTGGCAAAGATACTGGAAAGTGGAGTTTCACATCTCTGGGTGAGATTAGAAGCCAGATAGTGTCAGGCATGTTGGGGCTAGAGACACCAGACATTCATTCGTTTAAAAAAGCAAAAGCTGTCAGGATGGTATGCATCTCAAACATGAAGACTAGATTCAAAATAATGAAATATTTAAAAGCACACAATTAGATATATATATATATACACACACATGCACACTAAATCTAAAATAGTATTTTTTTAAAAAAACCCACAAACTAAGAGCAGTAAAAGCAACAATAAGAGTAAAACCACCACTGCTTAAAAGCCTGAGAGTAGAATGTATTATTCACCTGTTAGTATTTATTCACCTGTGCCAGCAGAATATCTCTAGGGAGACCATTCCACAACCGAGGCACCACCATTGAAAAGGCATATTTTTGTGTGTGTGTGTGGGGGGGTGACTGTCCTTTGGTACTTTACTGGGTGGGAGAAGCAGATGTTTCTGGCTCTTGGTGGAAGCCAGTTAAGATATCGGGCCCCATAAAAGTGTTTCCTCTTGAAGGCACTGTCCCAACACATGCCATTCATGATAATTGCCTCCCCCTAAGACAATCACTGTGCTGAAAGGGCCTCATCAGGAGAGAAGTAGGAGCTGAATGAGATAGGAAATGAGAGAAGGCCCGGGATGTTGACATGGGAGACGAAGCTGCGGCTCCAGGCAGTGGCTTCCTCTTTGCCCCTTTTGAAGATGGAGGATGAGATTCCCAGGAAAATGCTCCTAGAATGTCTGTGGGATGACATTCTTGTATTCAGGGCCTACAGGCTGCTTCTTCAGGTCTGCGACAGTGGAGAACATCCATTTTACCTGTTGGGATGGAGGGTGAAGAGTGGGGGAGAGAGGAGAGGGGTGAGTGTTGAACAGGGCTGAGGAACCTTTTTTGGCTGGTGGACCAGATCCTTATATACCCACCCCAGAGGGCATAATTTAACAGGTGGATGGGGGCTCCCATGTGTCAGTCACCTGATGTCTTAGGTACATCAGGTGATGCTGCATTTTGAAACACTGACTGTTGGGACTTCAAATAAACAGATAGATACATACATAGAAAAGAATAGTACAGGGCTTTTTGAAAGCCCTTTTGCAAACAGGTATCTGAAGAAGTGTGCCTGCACACGAAATCTTATACCCAGAACATACTTAGTTGGTCTCTAAGGTACTACTGGACATTTTATTTATTTATTTCGACTGCGTTGGACCAACATGGCTACCTACTTGAATCTAGTCCCGTGCTGTTCTTTGAACCTTCAAAAATGTCATATCTTGCCTACATTAGCAAGAGGTTATTTAGAAGCAAAACTCTTTCTGGCTGAAGGAATGTTCAAACGCAGTCAGTGTAAAAAGGACTTTTACCTAAGTTATCTTGAATGTACTGTTACTACACTTTTGCCATTTTAAGATATTTCTTTTCTTCCACTTTGAAATGCCACATAAAGAACATTTTCCTGAAACAAATGCAGTGTTTTTTATTTTTTTTTATTACAGCCCTGTGCCTTGAGCCTTTCAGACTCCACTTATGATCCAGAGTGGTAGCAGATCCTTGGAAGTTTCCACACGTTCTGGACCCTATAGAGGTTTGTTGAAGAGGAAGGAGAGCAGATTAGGAGGTTAAAGAAATAGGCTGCCTACACACCATACATTTAAAGGACATGGCTTCCCCCAAAGAATCATGGGAATTGTGGTTTGCTAAGGCTGCTGGGAGAAAAATAAACGTGAGGAATAAATGACAGTTGGCAGGATTCTCTTGGGGAAGCCAAGCGCTTTAAATGTCTGGTGTGTGCAACCTATATTCTACACCCCTCTCTCCTCCCCAGCAAGCAGTGAATGATACATATATTCTAAACACTTATCTCTTGGGTTTTAGTTGTTGCTTTCTTCCTCCTTCGGGCTCTCTCACTGCCAAATGCAAATGCTGATATGTGTTTTCCCCTTCCTTTCCCCTCACCTTGAAGAGTGTCATTGTGGTGCTGTAACATACACTGATGAGGAAGAGAATGAAGAAAACCAAGATGGTGGTCCATAATTTTTCCAGTTCCTCTTCGACCTCGTCGCTGAGATCAACTTCTGTCGATATTATTATCACTGTGGGGAAGAAAGAGACGCCATTCTCAGTGTTCATAAATATAAAATTCCCCAATATGAATAGTCCATCTATCTACTGACCCACAAGTATATCCATCTACTTTGGAATCCCATCATTCTGCATAAATATGGAGCCTGCCTTCCCCTAGAATATGATTGTACAGTGGTACCTTGGTTTAAGAACTTAATCCATTCCGGAAGTCCATTCTTAAACCAAGGCGTGCTTTCCCATAGCAGCGGGGGACTCAGTTTACAAATGGAACACACTCAACAAGAAGCGGAACATGTTCTGCTTCCAAGGCAAATTTCACAAACCAAAACACCTACTTCCAGGTTTGCAATGTTCTTAATCCAAGCCGTTCTTAAACTAAGCTGTTCTTAAACCAAGGCACCAATGTAGTTAACTCTTATGGAGGGTCATGCAAATGTTTGTTCCCATCTAGTCTTATCTTTAATGTTATACAGGTGTCAGATAATCCTTTTCATCCACACTTCATTCACAGTCATGCTGCATCATGGATTCAGTATTATTATTTTAGTCTGATGGCAACTATGAAGCCTATGATGCACTGTGAGTATGAATGAAATGAACAAGTGTTGGTTTGTCTCCAAATTCCACATAACATGAACTATGATCATTTAAATTTTGTACTGGTGGTTTGGGGAACACATCTGTTCACGCCATGTGACATTTAGGCCAAGGCATACAAAGTAGGTTCACTCTCATGAGAGCTCTCCCTCCCTTCGTTTCTTGTCTCACTCTGCCAAAACACTGGTTCACCCATTTCTTCTGGGTTTATTTCTCATGTTTGGCTGTGTTACTGAGCATCTGAGTATTATGAATCTGCAGGGGCACCGAAAACAGTTGCTAGACATGGCAAAGTGGATCCTATCCTTGATGGCGACGACGAGGCATTGGGAACAACGGGGTGAAATAATCCCGTGGAAAACTTGTGATATTTGGAGAGAGCGGGGATGTCTTAATTCAGCCTTAGTAAGCTTATTTTATGAGGGAGCGAGTTGTTTTAGAAAGGCCACGCAGTGAGCTTCATGGTTGAGCAGGGATTTGAATCTGGAGGCCTAGCTACCAAACCCAACACCAACAAGTACACTAAACATGGCAGTGGTTAACCTTGGTGTAGAAGTAGCCAAGCATTTGGTGGGGACAGTGTAGAAAAAAGAAGTTTGCGAGTTTCTGTATGTTAAGTCTGTTGGAAATGTATTCAGTGCATGATTTGAAGGCATTGGTTCTGCTATTAGTCTTGGTGACAGCAGACTCTGGAGATTCCTGTCATTTGGGACTTAGCTGTCCATGAGAAAGGCAGCTGAGATTTGACAGCTGGAGGAGAGGTAGAGATGTGTGGTTCTGAAGGATTCCCCCCATTAGCTGCATAGATCTGACCTAAGAGAGACAAATCTCCCTGTTTTATTTCATAAACTGGTTTTGCCCTGTTTACCTCAGTACAGTATTGTCTGTCTCCTTTCTCTCTGGATTATCTCTGCTTTATTCCAATCACTTTGCTAACAAAGTCAAGAGGCCACATATAAGGCACAAATATCCTATGACTGGCTTAACATCTGTCATGCAAGAAACACATCTCTTACAACTGCGGCTTCTAAACAGCTGACTCAAATAAGGGCTGGCCATTTTCTTTCCACATGAGGAGGGCATAATGAATTTTGTGTGCACATGTTCATTTATCCATGCTCTTCTCTGTGGGCATGTGGATATTTTAGGTTGGTTTTGTGCCCCCCATCTCTTTGTTTGCTCTGTTGGCCCTAAATAGTTTTCTCTTATACATTCAAATGCAAAAAAATTGCCAAAATCCCTAGGTACCAGTGTCAAGCTGTTACGTTTCTTACAATGTTTCTAGCCTTGTTAGGTGAACAAGGGCACACTCTGTGCTTGAGGTCTTGTGTCTATTCCCGAGTCATTTTTTAAGGCAGAGTTCACAAGCCCTTTAAGTCATAGGAAATGTTACTTTCAATTCTTTCACTCCGCAGTGTGTGAGCACTCCATTAATCTGGCCTGAATGCTTTGTGAATTTGGATTTACTTGCTTCCTGCAAGAGGTGCCTCCAGATTGACACTGTCTTGCTGGGTGCGGGGGGGGGGGGGTCAGGGGATGAAGATGCCCCACTTTCCCTGTAAGACCCCTTACACACACATACACCCATTTCCAAATTCTACTTCTTCTAACCTTTACCGCCACCAATGTTTCACAAAGAAAACGTTATCCAATTATTTTTTGGCCAACCTCTGATGCCATCATATGCTTTGTATCTGTTTGATGGGGGAAGTGGGATGGGGGAGGAGAGATTATATCAGAAAACATAATTTTCTGTTGCCCTCCCTCTCTCTGTAAATAGATGCAAAGAAAGTGAATATACTGACCAAAGCTTGCCTTTAATTTTTTTTTTAGAATATGAAAGGAAATTGTAAAACACATCTGTTTCTCTGGCATTTTGTCTCTTATTTTTTAGTGTTTCTTTTGTATATAAAAATCCTGTGGTGTGCATGTGTGTCTGTGTGTTCCTTTTAAGACCACACCATGTATCTTTATATGTCCTTGCAGTATGACTAACTGAAACACTTTTTGCTCTCCCAAATGGAAAATGAGAGTGTGCCCTTCTGAGCATGTGCAGAGGGTAGGCAGTGTGGAGCAGTGAGCAGAGTGTTGGGACTCGGTGCGGGGAGATGTGTGTGAGGCTTGGAGAGTGAAGTCACCACTTAGTAATGAAGATTCACTGGGTGGCCTGGGAGAAACCATGATTCCTCAAGGCTGTTGTGAGGCTAGCTTGGCATTACCTGATATTTGAAGGCCTGGGCTCCTTGTTGGAAATAGGATACAACTGTGACAGTGATAAACACATTTTCCCTCTGCTGCCAACCTTAAACATTTGGCATTTGTTTTCGAGAGATTAATCCCATTTCCCCATTAATCCCCCCACAAGTCACCTTCTCTCCTGGAAGAGCCACAATAATAGATATCTATGACAGTCTTTGGATGATTTCTTTTTTTATTCAGCCCTTGGGTACATTTTTGCATGGAGATTTTTTACACAGGGTTGGTCTAACAATCTCGAGAGAGAAAAAAACCCTGGGGCCATAGGGCGAGGCCATTTTCATTTTTTACCCCGAGATTTCTCAATGGTCTTCTGAATGAACTTGAGGGTCAGACCTTCATGGACAACCATGCAGGTATAGGCATCACCTCTGTTCCAGTCTGCTTTGGGGACTTTCAGCTTGCTGAACAAGAAATATAAACCATCGCCATCACTGTAGACTGGGGTGCTGAGATAGTCAGCTTCAGGCAGAGGGTTCCCATTCTTGAGCCATTTCAGGGAGATGTCACTGGGCTTGAACCCTCTCACCAGGGCAGTGATGGAGACATAACGGCCATTAGACCTGAGCTCATCATCGTGGGGGCGGAAGAGATACACACCTGGAGCTTCTTTGGTTTCTGGTTATGCATAGGGAAACAGAAAGAGAAAAAGAAAATGACTATTCAGTTTAGGTCAAATTAGTGGAAACCATGTGGGGAGCTGGGGAACGGAGGAGATACAAAGGCTTCTGTGCCAGGTATGGGCAACCTGTAGCCTCCCAGATCCTGCTGAACTACAACTTCCATAATCCCTGGCCATTTGTTGATGGGAGCAGGGGTACAACTACATCTGGAGAAACACAAGTTTCCCATCCTTGGCTTAGGGAAACATGGTTTGGGCTACATGTCTTGAATGGTTCAGAAAACCCCCTGACATGTTTGCTGGGCTTCTCTGTGGTGAATGAACAAGACACACCACTAATGTGCCATTTAGAGGACATTCACATCACCCCTTTTCTCAGGCGTATACAGAAATTTCGTAGCACACAAGGACCCCCCAAACTGCCCTGAGACAGAATCAGGAGGCTGGTTCTCTGACACTGCCTCTCCAGAGCTGTCACCCAAGCATCTGCCTGTGGGGCAGATTAAAGGTGCGAAATGGGCCTTGGTTACAATGATGTTCATAACTGCTTTGTACATAATAGCAACAATAGTCCATCTACGTCAGGACACGTTGCACAACTATTATTATTAGTCAGATGGAAAGTTATCACACGGAATAGAGACTTCATTTTTATGAGGGTGGAAACCAGTATGCTAGAGGCATCATTTCCTATGTGGTACAACTTCCCTTGGCACAAGTGTCAAAACATGCTGTACAGGTTTTTTAAAGCACTGCATGTGGGTTGTGATGGTGGGACGGTTGTGGGGACCACAAGCAACTATGCCCCCCTCAAACTACATGCAACATGTTGATTTTTTTTGTGTGTGTGTTGCCAGATCTCACTGTCCACGTTGGTATATTGTGTTTGTTCTAAATGGTGCTACGTTGATATGCCTTTTCAGTAATCTCTTTCCTGCTCAGGAGGTTGCTGGGAAATTAGGGACACCATTTGCAGGGTGGAGAGCAGGCCTGCTTCCCGCTTACCTTTCTTCTTGCTAATCTCTCTTGTTTTCGGTTGAGGCAGGGATGGGTGTTGCACTGTGCAGATAAAAGTCTCCCCTGACAACCAGTCGCTTGCGGAAATGATCACATAGCTGGATGCAGTGAAGGTGTTATTAACCTCCTCTCTCCATGCAAGTGGCTCAGGGCTTAGACTTCCTGCTGTCTGCCGTGACCAGGTCACTTCCAGTTCTTCCTCTTCGCTTTCTAAGTTGACTACCACGCAGCTGAGTTTTGGTTGCTTATCCATGTAAAGGTCGTTGGGGCTTGGGGGTAGGATGAAAACTTTGAGGGGAGTTCCTGAGGAGTCTGGGAATACAAAAACCCATGTCAAGTCCCAAGTCTACTCCCACCATTTCCCTCCCAGCCTGCTCACAGAATCTTATCCTGCTCTGCTTGCTTCTCTTTCAGAGTAGCTCTACAGCTAAGTCAGTCCAGGCTCCCCATTTGGCTCACCTGAGAGTTCCTGTCAGTCCCTTCCCTTCCCTTGAACAACTCCAGCACCTTCTACCATTGCTGAATAATCCCAGTTCTCTGTTGTTTTTGGAACTTGCACCCCTTTAACTAGTGTGTTTGCCCATTCCCCAGATTCCCTGATGGATCACTTTCAACACCAGTGTGCCACAGAGAGATTTACAGCTGGCAGCACAAGTAATCAAGCCAAACTGCCTTCTGCAGAAGAAGAGAAATGTGTTTCCTCAACTCCCTGACAAACATTTAATCTAAACTGGAGAAATCTGAGAAAGCTACCTATCAAGATTTTTCAAAGGAAAACTGGCTTGGTGCCCTCCTCTATGACACAGAGTCCTGCCTCCAGTTGGTTCAGTCTCTCAAGTTCCAGATAAATGGAGTAAAACCTCAGATATGCCAGTAGGGCAAAAGGTTGGAGAAAGCCATTCCAAATCCCAAAGGACCATGATGGATGTATTTCTGGGTCATTGGGAAACCCACCATAAAATGGAAGTAGCCCCTTGCTCTTGGCCTTTCTGTTTTTCAGTCCATGCCCACTTCATCCGAACCTAACTAAGTCAGAACTGAGTCAGGAGTTCTTACCTTCACAGATCTTGGCTTTGCTTCTCACAGAAGTTTGGGTTGCTGTGTGGGACACCTGGCAGACGTAGACATTCCCATCTTCCCAGTCTGCTTGGCTAATGTTGACTGTGCTGATGGTACTGAAAGTGTACCCATGGGTGTCTTTCCAGGGCTGCTCAGTGAAAGAGGGTTGCGACATAGGTTTCTCACTCACCAGCCAATTAACCGTCACATTGTTGGGGTAGAAGTTGGAGATAACGCACATCAGCTCAATGGTGGCATCTCTGGAGCTGGCCTTGCAGGAGGAATGGAGCAAGCGGACCTTTGGGGCTACGGGATCTTTCTTTTCACAGGCTGGAAGAATAGGAAGTATAGGGAGTCTCATGAATACCTGTATTTTAATGATGTACGGTGCACCTAACCACCTGTCTCATTTCCCCAAACTTAAATTCAGTTCTCCGCATGTCTACATTATTTAGTTGAGAATTAGCCAGGATTTTAGTACAAACTGTGCTTAATATTCATGTCTTGTATGCAGTTTTGCTGAATAAATACACAATCTGGAAACAATTTTCCTGAACATAATACATTTGTGTGCACTGTTTTTTGGTGAATATATGTATTTTTTGTATATTTTTGCACACTTTTTGGGCAGGGGAACTGCATCACAAAATTCAGAGAACCACGAATTTAGGAGAATGGGCTTTCTGTTTGTGCATTATTCCAGGTAGTGTGAATTAGTTTGTATTGAAATGCAAACTGAACTGAATCCCCCCCCCCAATTCCCTAAATGTGAGTGGCTTCTAATTCACCTGCCATTAGTTCCTTTGGATCCTGTATTCATTTCCCTCTCTCCTTATGCTAGCCTTTCCCAGAGAAGGTACAACAGCCTCACTCTCTGTGAATCAAGCTTATTCCTCTTTCTCCTCTGAATCTCTGCACTAAACCCACTTCTTTTCTTAAACATCAAATTTCACTTTGCTGCGCCCAGTGCCAAGGAGGACAGTGGAGGGCAGTTCCCTCTTCTGTTTCATTGTCGGTTCTAAGTAGGCCTAAGGACCACTAAGAGGGCTGGTAAACTATGTATAAACAGTTGAAATGAGATCTCATATGTTAATTGCACTGTTCCCTTTGTTGTTGTTTTTTAAAAGACTAATTTAAGAAAGTGTCTCTCTGTGTGTATGTGTGTGTGCAGAGCATCCTGTGTTGCTAATATTTTCATAAGAAAAATGAAGAGGGTGTTTTTGCTGAATTTTGACACCTATTGCTACAATCTGTCATGGTGCAACCTGACTTTCCCTAAATTTGAATCACTATTGTCAGAGCTGCTTCAAGATCCTAGCTCACAGAGGATCACGCTAGCCAGCGGTCATTAAGTAAAAGTCTTTATTGAATTACAGTTTCCATTCTCACGCTGCTGTCTGCAACTCTACGTCTACTAGCTAGATCGGCGAGGCTCCGTCTGAGTCTCCGCCCCGTGCGCACCAACTTAATATCCTAGCCTTGCTCCACCTTTTCCTCCTGACTGTCCTCCTCTGGGTCCCTCTACCCCCCGGGGCTTCTTCCTTCCGGGATTCTTCTGACGCTGACCCGGACCCTTCTGCCTCCTTGCGCCGGGCTTTAGGACCTGGTTCCCTTTCGGGGCTGCTCACTGCGCCGCCTTCCTCTGCATTTGAACTTGGCGCGCGCGCCCAACCTTCCACTTTCCTCTTAACCGTTTCTTCGCTCCCCGATGGAGGTGTGGCCACTCCTGACTCCTGCCCTCCCTCCTGTGGTGAGCTGCCAGCGCTTCCCCCCTGGCTCCTTTCCTCTTCCCTACTTCCTGGCGGTGACGCTGGTCCCGATTTCCAGCTGCTCCCCCCTGAGTCTCCTCTGGCTCTATCTTCCTGGGGTGCCTCTCTAGATTCCCCCCTTGCCCTGGCCACTGGTGCTCCTTTCTGTGAATCCTCTGATTCACTGGAAAGACTGGGAGATCTCGGGTCGTCGTCATCACTCATCCTTTCCTCTGTCTCCTCCCCTTCGCTCTCTGTTTCCTCCCTTGCCCGTGCCTCTGCACCTAAACCCCTGACAACTATTAACTGGATAATTCTAAATCCTTTCTTCCCACTGCTGTCTTGTCTATCACAGGCACATGTGGGGAACCTTTGGCTCTCCAGATGTTGCTGAAATATAACTCTCATAAGTAAGAATGGTCAATTGGGAGTCTTAGTTCAGCAAATCTGGAGGGCCAAGGATTCCCTACATCTGATCTCACTGGGTTGTATCCATTGATAGTCATACCCACTGAAATTAATGGGCATGGCCGATTTAGGTTCCTTAATTTCAATGTGTGGGTCTACTCTTGATTAGAATTTGGTTGGATACAACCCACAATATTTGTGAGTGTTCTCTGTAGTGCTCAATGTGCTTCTGAGGGTACAAAAGTCAGATGGTAGGACCAAAAATATTGCAATCATTATCCATCCCTTCACCCACACAATCCATATTTCATTTCTTTCTGCTCCACCCAACAAATACTGAAGGAGGAAGAAAGCAGATAACAAAGGCTCAACCAGACTCACGTCCAATCTCTTTGTTGATTGTGGAACTGGTAGCTGTATGTATAATATGGCATTGAAGCTTCTCTGATTCCCAAGTGCTGGTTGGGATGGTGAGCTGGCTGCTGAGAGTGTAGTGGCCACTGGATGAATCCAATAGAGCAGGGAAGGTTTGGATGTCAGACGAGGATCCTGAATTCCACTGTACTTTGACAGGTTCAGGAAAGTAGCCAGAGACCAGACAGCCCACGGTAACCTGGGAGGCAGTGGCGAGGTCTTGGCAACAGGGGGACAATGGGAAGACGACTGGGGCTGTGGGAGATGCTGCAAATGAAGAAAAAGATGTGATGACAATCTGTTCCTTGGGCAAGCATTTGTGTCTCCTTGCCAAGAGCGGGAAACAAGATACAGTGGTGCCTCGGGTTATATACGCTTCAGGTTACATACGCTTCAGGTTACAGACTCCGCAACCTAGAAATAGTACCTCAGGTCAAGAACTTTGCTTCAGGATGAGAACAGAAATCGCGTGGCAGCAGTGTGGCAGCAGTGGCAGGCCTCATTAGCTAAAGAGGTGCTTCAGGTTAAGAACGGACTTCCGGAACGAATCAAGTACGTAACCAGAGGTACCACTATATTGTTCACTTCCATGAAAAGTGAATCTGGTGTTCAGCCCTGGTCAAAAGCTGTGAAGGCTACCTGGAATTATTGCATAATTTGACTTGCGGTTTCTTGATATCCTAGGGACAAGGAAACTGCTGAGAAGCATATTCAGCACCCTTATGCCATCTTCCAAGATTTGTTCCCAGGCACTGCCCAACCACCTTCAAGCTTATTTTCACAGTTGTAAGGTTTGAAAACCTTACAGTGCTGAGTTCTATGGAGAAAACACTCAGACCTGATTAACAACCTTTGACAAATTTATCTGTCTCGGAGGACAAACCTATGCTGGACTAAGATGAGCCATTGGCCTCATCCAACGTAACTCGCCCTATGTTCTAAACTAATCCATTAAAAAGCCACTCATATACTCTCACACATGTAGAATACATGACCCAACCTTGAACAACCACTAGCTCTAAGGCTGCACACACTTCCCAAAGGATCCTGTACACACTTCCCAAAGGAATAATCCTCAGTGAACACAGTGGGTATTACTTCTGAGGAAACATGCATGGGATTCTACTATAATTTGATTTGACATCCATTTACAGTACAATCCTACGAAGGCTCACTGTGAAGTATACCCCACAGAGTTAATTAGTTGACAGCAAGTGATTGTGCATAGCTTTGTGACAAGGTAATATTTCTCCCCTTAAGCTAACATATGAAATTAAATATGGGAGACATTTTATTTTGTATTTCATGGGTGCCCAAGTGGGTGGGGTCCTGTCTGTGAGAAAAGGACATGCTTCTGTGGCAATGCGGAAGGACCAGTGGAACATTAGCGGGGGACAGGGGGGACTCAGAAGGGTGGGTTACAGGAAAGGGATGTTTTCCTGTGACTACTAGATCAGAAGGTGACTTTAATTCTGAAGAAGAACCTTGCATGGCTCAATAGCTTCTAAATTATAAACAGCTAGAGCCATCACACGAACAAAAATATAAAATTTTTACTTACAGCGCCTCACCTTTTTAAAAACTGACCCTGTTCCAGTGCCAAATACTAGGAAATTTAGCAGACATGGAATTAAAATTGTGGCAAAAACATTAGCTGCTGCTGCTGCTACTCTGTGTGTGTGTGAGAGAGACAGAGAGAGAGAGAGAGCTAGCTTTTGAAAGTTTTATTGGCTGCATTTTGATTCTTATTGTAATTGTTGCTCCTTTTAAAAAGTTTTTAATGGAATGATATTTATTAATATTTCACAAACAATAAAAACAAAATCCAACATTTAAACGTTTAAACATTTAAACTACAAAAACAAGACAAATAAAAATACACAGTAGAAAAACAGTTGATAGAAGAAAGATAGAAAGAAAAAAAATTAAAAAATTGAGAGTAAAAAGAAGAGAAAAAGCCACAAAACAAAGCTAAAAATGGATTAATATTTTCAAATCTTATATTTTCTTCACTAGTTTCTTGACCTCCTCACACCTCCCATTTTGTATTCCAGTTCAAATATTAAATTCAGCAAATCCTTACCCTCTAGCATTTTATCCTTACTCCATATATTAACCTATTATTATAAATATCCATTTCCAATTATCATTCCCTATTTACATTTTTATTTTTTTTAATAAAATGATATTTATTAATATTTCACAAACAATAAAAACAAAATCCAACATTAAAAAAAATAAAAAGTTTTTAATGGAATTTTATTGTTTACTGCTAGACTCCAACACCATACATTTAGGGGACATGATTTCTCCCAAAGTATCCTGAGAATAAGTTTGTTAAGGGTGCCTGGAATTGTAGTTCTGTGAGGCCAAAGTTCCCAGAATTCTTTGGGTCAAGAGTGTGCTTCAAATGCATGGTGTGTATATACTCTCACTGAAATCTTTTGAGGAGATAAAAGTAGTTTAATATTTTTAATTAGTGTGCAGAAGGAGAAGAGCAGACACATACTTCAGTCACCATGCTTGGTTTCAAAAGCACATTTCCTAGGATCATTTGGGCCTATAAATGAACTTCAGATGAAGATCCAGATATTTGTCCTAGGTAGCATTTTTACTACCATCAACCAGGTCTCAACACTCATGGCCTGTTTTAGCTCTGTTTTCTGTTTCACTTCCTCTTATTTCAGCACCATCTGTATCTGCCCAGATGTCCTGCATCCTGTTTACCACCCTCTTGTATTCAGTAAAAGGTAGAGCAAAGAGAAGCATTTAGAAGAAAAATGGAAAAACTGTTCAGCAGAACTTTTTAAGAAGGAAAATGGAAAAAAACAACAAGCAACTGGTGGTAGAGAACATTTGAACTGCACCAGCTGATGGCGATACTAAATACTATTACTAATACCAATAATAAATGGTACAATCAATTTCAATCTGTTCCATATTATGCTCAATATTTTGAAGATTCCATGCAAGTTATCAGCAACTGGAGTTTTACGGGCCCAAAATATCCCAGAAATAATGGTCTTTTGGGCAGCCCAGGGACCAGGGCCTTCCAGATGTCGCCGGGCTCCAACTCCCATCAGCCCCAGCCAGCATTGCCAAAGGGCAGGGGTGATGGGAGATGTAGTCATCATTATCTGTAGGGTCACAGGTGCCCCATTCTTGGCCTAGCATTTTCCTTCTAGTGCAGTCTTAAGCCAGCCAAGTTCCCGCCAAAATTTTGGACAACTTCCATCAGCAGGGCATAAATTCAGCAGGTGAAGTTTTTCCCACAGCATGCAGATGCAGCAATGATGTAGCTGCACTAATGAAAGGAGCTTCGTATTTTCTCTTACTGTTTGCCATTTTGGTCATATCCAAGCTATACATTTAAAGCATATGACTTCCCCCAAAGAATCCCGGGAACTTGGATTCAATTCATTGCAGGTCTGTGAACCACCTGATAACTCCCCACTTGAATTGTTAGGCTCAGGGCCCTGTAAAAAAAGTTGTGTATTGACCATAGTTTTCCTGCTGACTCATACCTGCCACCCCATAATACTCACACATGCCTCCTTCAGTTCATTGCGACTCTCATTCCCTGTTCTGGTCCCTTTGATGGCTCCCCACTTGACCTATCAGGGTCAGCTGAGTTTTGTACAAAAGAGTTCGATTAAGTCTGCTTAAAAAGGAAAGCTGAGGTGTGTGTGTGTGTGTGTGTGTGTGTGTGTGTGTGTGTGTGTGTGGAGGTTAACAAGCCAGGGGCCTGTCTTCATAACAATCAGTCAATCTGCAGGCATTACTGATTTTCTGCCAATTAAGTGGCTGTTAAACAACAGCAAACCAAGTCCCCCCCCATTGGTTGGAAACCCCCTCCTTGTTAGTATTAACTTTATATTCTTATTAGCCTTATATTATCAACTCACATAATCTAAAGTTAGAAATGAACTTCTCAATAGGGTAAAGCATTGGCTTAAACTAAATATTGGGTTTTTTCCTCCCCACATTTCAATGTACAGAAACTGCAGAGCAACGACAGCAGGTCTTTTCTGCCCCCTCTTTGCACTGCTTGTGTCCCACGGCTGAAAATGACCTTTCTTTTCACCCTGGGGTTGGCACATTATTATTTTTTTGTCACACACAAAGCACAATTAAGCAGGAGGAAGTTTTGGTGCCAAGATACACTTTCATTGCAGAATTTCTGTGCCTCTCAGACTACTGTTACATGTACAGAAGTAGAGTCAGAAAAGCAGGCGGCAACCCTAATCCCCACCAGTCCTTTGCCCTCCTGCTGGCCAGATCCTCACTCCCTGGCAGCATTGCCCCTGACAGGTCTCATTGCCAACGGAAATCCCCCGTGCTGAAATCCCCTTTTCTAGGCAATCATAAACAGTGCAAGAGCCCTGACTCTTCTGCACCTGACCACTTGAGGATTGGTTGATTGATTGCATTTCTATCCCACCTTTCCTCCAGCAAGCTCACGGTGGCGTACATAGTTCTGACCCCCATTTTATCCTCTCAACAACCCTGTGAAATAGGTTAGGCTGAGAGTGAGTGACTGGCCCAAGGTCACCCAATAAGCTTCATGGCTGAGTGGAGATTTGAACCCTGGTCACCCAGGTCCTAGCAAGACACCCTAACCGCTACACAACACTGCCTCTCACTGAGGGAGTCTCATCAACCCACATCCCTCTCAACTCCATTTTCAGACTCTGGCTTCTCAGTGTGGCTTTCAGAGCTGGCCCTAGAACCCAGAAATCCTGGTTCCCAGCTCACTTGGCAATAACTCATTGGAGCAGAGGCTTGTCTGTGTCCAGGCAGCTGATCTGCTGTCCTCCACTTTATCTCTTCTCTACCAGTTTGCATTAGGACCCTGGGGTCTTGGCTTGCACATCCTCCCTCAACCCTCCAGCTCTCAGCCATCTTTTAAACTCAGGAACGCTTATGAGAACTCTCTGCTCTCACCTGCCAGCAATACCCCACGCCCCTCATGCAAGCTGGGGGCTTCTTGTGTGCGGATCAGCCTAGCAGCCTCTTCCCAAGGCAAACCTACTCTGCTGGCTAACGTTCCCTGCAAACGTTGCAGACAGAAAGCAGGAACCCAAGCAAACTTTGTACTGTACTCCATTTCCCTTGAAGGTGTGTTTTTGAGGTTTGAAAGGGACTCCTCTCTAAGCTGAAGCATCCCCACTTTCTGTGCAATGGTGGGTTGGGTCCTTAGGAGCACTCTAAGCCATTAAATTCCCTCTTCCTACTAAGATGTGCTCTGAACATCTGAGCCATCTGCTTAAACAGAGCTGCCAAAAGCTTGCTATAACCCATTAGGCAACGCTGGTGCTTTGTAACCCATTGCAACCTAGCTGGTTCAGGGAATCTCTACTTACAACCGGGAAAGAAACCATGGAGAACCACTGCCAGTCGGTTTAGATAGCCCTGGACTAGGTGGACCAATGACCTGACTCAGTATAAGGCAGCTTCCTATGTTCACATAAGAGCTTAGGCGGAGTCCCAATTCCCTGCACAAACAAAACACGCTCCTTACAAAGCTTGGGCTTCCTTTTATTCTAGACTGCCATAGCTAACTTTCCTTCTGACATACAACCCACAGCTGCTGGGTCTCAACACCCCACTGCTATGGCTTTCTAGGGCCCTTCAAACACGACATAGGAAGCATACTTCTGGACTGGGCCAATGGTCCATCTAGTGCATCATCCCATTAACACAGCGGGCAACAAGATGCTCATGGAAATCCCACAGACAGGACCTAAGTGCAACAGTGCTCTCCCCACTTGTGATTGCCCAGCAACTGGCATTCAGAGCCACGCTGCCTCTTGACAAGCTACAGATAAGCCTTCTGGAAATGTCCTCTTCCTGCTTTATAACTCAGGAAACCTGACTTAGATAGGGATGGAACTTGAAAATTTTGGGTCAAAACAAAGTCCTTCCTACCCTCGCCCAGAGCTGAGAACAGAACCCAGGAGCCCTGGCTCTCACCTGCTCCAGCTTACCTTTCCTTTCCAAAGCTGGGGCTTCAGATTTGTTGCTCCACACCCCTCCATGGGGACAGGAGCCAATCCCAGTCCTGCTGTTGCTCTAAACCACTTGGCAACACTACCCTCCCCAAGCTAAAACAAGATTGTTTCCCCTACCTGTTTTCCTGGGAGTAGGAATAAGTCAGCTATGGAGAGTTTAGGCTTTCAGAAGTGCCCTAAGTTGCTCTGTCCTACTCCTCAGTTCACTCCAGCCAGAATCCAGGGGTCCTGCCTGCCTCAGCTCTGACAATGCCTAGGAAGGGGTCTTTCTCCTCCAAAGAGCATTCCTCCCCCTGACTTTTGGAGCAGAGAGCAGGAGACCCAGGAGCCTCGGCTCCTCAGAGCCCTCCTTCTTCAACCTTCTGGTTCCTTGTTCGTGCTTGCTGTTTTGGAGTTAGCCCAGAGCTGCTTCCAAAGACTTGGAAAACATTGCTCCCTGGTGACTCCCCTGAAGCCAGATGCTCCCGCTGGGGGACAAGCAATTGCCCAGCTAAGCACCAGGCTGGCTAAGGTAGAGAGCCTTTTTCTCCAAACCAGATTCCCCGAAGCCTATAGCTGAATCTTTCATTTTAAAATCATTCTTCCAGATATTCCTCCCGGTTTCCCCTCCAGGAAGCTACCTTGAAGCATACTGCAAAGGTGGGTGGCCAGGATTCTCACAGCTGAGTATCAGGCTCCAGGCAAGCTTTCAGGTAGCCTCCTCACTGCCTTCCCACTTCATTGAAGCCTGGGACTCTCCTGGGAGGTCAGAAATCTTTCGGCTGAGCATCATGGTTGCAAAAGACTTTCTGGTATCCCCCTGGCTTGCTGACAGCTTTGTGAAGCCAGTTGCTCACCTGGGAGGGCAGGAATGTCCCAGCTGAGCTTGGGCACCTAACCTGCCCCAGGTCAGGTTTCTCAAAGCTGAAAATCCCAACTAAGCACCAGGCTTAGGGCAGCTTATTGTGTAGCTCAGCGAAGCCTGCTGTGCTCATATAGGAGGTCAGGCAAGCCCCTTCCACTCTGGCAGCTTCTTGGAAACCTAACAGTTACCGGGGGAGCTCAGCGATCTCCTAGCTGAATGTTAGGCTTGGGGCTGACTTTCAGATATCTCCTGTGCTCCCTGTCAGCTTCCTTGAAAACTGGTACTCATCTGGGAGGATGAGGTGGCAACAGTGCATCTGAACACTCAACTCCAAGAAGACATCCAGGGTCCATTTGCTCATCAGCGGATTCTTACATGCACCCTGCTCAGCTAGGAGGGGAAGAATTTTCTTTATAATTGTCAGCCTTCCGGAGAGGTTGCTACCTTTCTCTCCGATGGCTACACGGAACATTATGCTCACACAGGAAGTGAAAAACCTCCCAAATGGGAGGATAAGTCTGGGGAAAGCTTTTAAAGTAGCCCACTTTTTCTGTCTCAGGTTCATTGAAGCTTACCTACTCCACACTATTAAAAAATTCCTTCCAGTAGCACCTTAGAAATCAACTAAATTTGTTATTGGTATGAGCTTTCATGTGCAAGGTATCTGAAGAAGTGTGCATGCACATGAAAACTCATACCAATAACAAACTTAGTTGGTCTCTAAGGTGCTACTGGAAGGATTTTTTAAAATTTTATTTTGACTTTGGCAGACCAACACGGCTACCTACCTGTAACTATTCCACACTAACTTCGTTAAAGCAAGCCGGTGTTTTGCCAGGGAATCGGAGATCTCTTGACTGGGATAGCTTGGTTGGTTAGAGCGTGGTGCTGATAACACCAAGGTTGCAGGTTTGATCCTCGTATGGGACAGCTGCATATTCCAACATGATCTTCAGGGTCCTTTCCAACTCTACAGTTCTATGATTCTATGAACCAGGCTTGGTCCAGGCTTTCAGGTGAAGCTCTTTCCACCCCACAAGAGCTTCCATAAGCTTAAATATGTAATGGAGAGGAGGGCAGCACTTAGGGTAGGGCAAGATGGCAAATAACTCCATCTGAGAAGGCCTCTTGCTCTGCAGGGAGCTTCCCTCAGTACTTGGATCAGGTTCATATGCATCTGCTCTCACTGAAGCATTCACATGCCAAGTTTCAGGTAAGTAAACCAGACATTCCTTGCTTATCTCCAGGGAAGCTGATGGGGTGGATCTAGGCTACCCTTTCCGCCTGCTCCAACTGACTGACATTAAGCTGGTGCCTGATTTGGAGATGCCCAGCTGAAGGGTGGAGGCAAGCAAGCCTTCAGTCTCAGCTGGCAGGCCTGAATATCAATACAAGACACCTAAAACACAAATATTTATTTATCACGTTTATACCTTACATTTTATCCGAGGTTGGAAGCCCACTGAGAAATGCTAGTCCACGTTCCTAGGCTTGTTTTCAGTCACCCTGTGCCTGGAGACAGGGATTGATTTCGGAAATTCCCTTCCTCTGGCTTATCTATATTTCGATCTTTCCAGAGCCCCAAAGTATTATTTATTGAGTTATAATGCTACTTACCTGCCCTTCACCTTAAGGTCCCAATGCGGGTGAAAACAAAAAGATACGCACTTCTAAAACAGATAAAACCATTACGATGATAAAACAGGTAAGGCAAAAACATCAAGCAAAATGGAACAATATAAATCCCACAAAAAGGTGAGTCATAGAACCATAGAATTGTAGAGTTGGGTCCCTCAAAACAAAATACTTTAAGTGTAAAGATGCTGGATGTATTTCTGTGCGGAGCGAGTTCCAAAATACACATAATCAAACCTTTTCTTACTCACCCAACCAAAGTCTGGAGTTGATTGAAGCAAGTGGTCCTTTGCCACTGACCTGCCACCTGTTTCCCTTTGGATGTCATTTCTGTTCTAATGGGGGCTTCAGAGATTTTCCCCCTAATCATGCTCTCAGAAAAGAAGCCAAAAAAAGAAATTACAGTTATGACGTCCTTGGAGCTGACATGAAGTTCTGAAATAATTTTTTTTAGCATGGTTGAGTGAGGCCTAGGGGCTATAATTGGGATCCAAAACTGGTCATATGAAACATTCATCCGCACACAACTTCCCCTCCCCACCCCCGGTTGTTTGTGTTGACTTGTTGACTTGTTTTCAAAATCCAGGCATTTATTTCCTGAGATACATATGGTTGTGAAATAGCAAAAATTGTTGCAGTTAACCTTGCCAAGGAAAAACTCCAGCCATTTGTTTTCACTTACTTACCTAATTCTTAATTAATTAAGGATCTATTAATTATCAGTTAATTAAACTTAATCATGTTTCTCTCTATGCTGCAATGAGCTAGGCCATGGTTTGGCTTAATCTTACGCGCGGACCACCTTGATTTATAAGATATAAAGATATTAAACAATGAAACTTTTGCCTACACACAACTTCCCTTTCTCCCCACTCTTATTTGTTTGTGCTGACTTGTTTTCTTGTTTTCAAAATCCAGACTTTCAGTTGCTATGAAGTAGCAAAATTTGGAGTTAACCTGGCCAAGGAAAAGAATTCCAACCATTTGTTTCTACTTGCTAACATGCTTCTTAATTAAACCAATCATTTATTAGTTGCCAGTTAATTAAATTTACCACCTTTCTCACAGGACACTGATTGTGCCTCTTTCTCAGTAGCTGTCACTAAGAACCGCTGCTACACAGGCTTGCGGCATTATAACAAAGCAAGGCCTACAACTCTGCCACAGAGGTTGTTTAACATTTCTTCATTATAAACATATATGCAGAGCTTTGTCACTGAGTCAAAAGTATCCCCCATTATTGCTTTGCAACCAATGGGAGTTGCATGTGTTTTAAGTGCTTTGTGGTGTTCTGTGGTAGCAGTCTTCTGCCTTCCATATGTTGCTGGATTGTAACTCCTATCACCCTTCTCATGCTGGTTTGGGATGATGGAAAATGCCAGTCAGTAAGGAGAGGGCTGTGGGGTTTTATTTGGAAGTCTCTGATGGGATTAAAAAAACCCACACGTTTTAAAACCAGCTTTCTTTAACCTGGTGCCATCCAGTTGGTTTTGGCACCTGTGGAAAGTATGGAAACTTCCTGGTAGTTGTGAATATAAGGAATGATATCCCTTAAATAGTAACTAATTGGCACTTGGCAGAATACAATCTTCCTTTGGGGCATTTTGAGGGCTCAAAGGACAGTGATTCCCACCACTGCATTGGTGGGACTAGAAACTGAGAAGTGCGGTGAAGGTTTTTTCTTATATGTTTGGTGATTTTATTGTTTAAAAACTTTAATAAATATCTTAAAAAAAAAAAGAAACTGAGAAGTGCAAAGAGTGATAGCAGAGAAATGCTCAAGCTAAGTTGGCTTCCTGAAGCTGAATACAGTGGTACCTCGGGTTAAGTACTTAATTTGTTCCGGAGGGCAGTTCTTAACCTGAAACTGTTCTTAACTTGAAGCACCACTTTAGCTAATGGGGCCTCCTCCTGCTGCCGCGCAGCCAGAGCACGATTTCTGTTCTCATCCTAAAGCAAAGTTCTTAACCCGAGGTACTATTTCTGGGTTAGCGGAGTCTGTAACTTGAAGCGTATGTAACGTGAAGCATATGTAACCCGAGGTACCACTGTATCATAGTTTTACTCCCTTTGCATTGTCCCAAATGATCACCAAGTGTTCTGCAGGTGAGGGCCGTCTGCAGAGACAATTTTATTTGGAGATTCATTCCATACAATATAAAAATGGGCCATTTGTGAGGTCGTATCTATCCTTTGGACTTTCTTTCCATTACATATTATGATAGGGCACCCAAGGGCTTTCTTCTTTCAATAAGCCTTTTAAGTAGAAAGGTTTATCCAAGGCTTCATGTGTGTTGGAAATGTCCCATCAGGTGAAACAAATTGTGGGTTTGTTTTCTTTTTGTACCACAACAGGAGCCTGTCAAGGCTTCATCCCAGTAGTAAAGGTGGCATAAATTTACAAAACAAGAGTGAAGGCTTTTAAAAACATCTTTCTCTCCTCTAGTATCTGGCTTCCTCTGAGTCATGGATGAGCCTGAAGGGCCAAAGGGGTTTAGGGAAAAGGTGAGCTTTGAGAAAGCCTTTGAAGGAACAGATAGAAGTGGCTCTGTGTAAGAGTCTAGGTAATCCAAGATGTAAGTAAAGGGGGAGGATGTCATTGAAATTCTACTCAGTATGATCCAGAGCAGAACTCTGACGTATAGTTAGCAGAGGAAAACCTTAAACATGGTGCAGGATTCCCAAAAAATAGACCAGAGACGATGAATATTTCATCCAGCAGAGTTTTACTACTACTGAAGGCAAATGAGCGTAATGGTCGCAAATCCAATACATTCAGACTTGGCACTGACCATAAGAAATCCAGTAGCAGCAGACTTGACTTAAACGTACAATAACTTGTAATAAGTCTAAGCCTTAACACTAAACACATGTACAGAACCCCATACTGTCCTAGGAGGAAAAGAGATAGAAAGTGAAAGTGAAACCTAGGGTCCTTCTGGTCTATTTTTATAGTCAGCATGACCCTGACAGAAAGAGATAAGAGAACCAGTTTAAGCCAGCTATACTGAGCCCTGCTTTGGCCGGGGAGGGCGGGATATAAATAAATTATTATTGTTATTATTGTTATTATTATTATCTGAAGGTATAACCCAAACATTATGAACCTTCCACTTGCTTCTTTCACACAGAGAAGCTTCCAGAACCCTCTTGAATTAATTAGAATAGGAAAGATCTCTACACATCGGATCAATACTTTCTGCACTAAGAAATGCAAACTGGCAGAGGAAACTATGGTCCTCCAGAGGTTGT
This sequence comes from Podarcis bocagei, assembly GCF_964188305.1. NCBI lineage: Eukaryota > Metazoa > Chordata > Lepidosauria > Squamata > Lacertidae > Podarcis > Podarcis bocagei. Next base: position 50,345,152 of record NC_138138.1, on the reverse strand, counting down.
TGGACTACAAAACCCATCATCCTCGACCATTTGTTATTTTGGCTGCTACTGCTGGGTCCAACGACACCTGGAGTCTTCAGGTTCCTCTGCCACTGATTTTATGGGAATGAAGGACAACAGGCAGAATTCTCAAAAGAGGATGAAATTCCTTCCTGAAAGTATGTGAAGGAGGAACAAAAACAAACAAAAACCTTCAGAAGACGATTTTCTTTATTTGTGTTTTTATTATTGTCTAGTAAATATATTTATGACCACAAAACATGCAATACAGTATATGAAAATAGCAGAAATGTCCTCAGTGCTAGTCGTGGTTCTCATGAAGAACACAGTAGTGGTAGGTGGGTCATAAAATTGGTTTGTTTAAGTATATGGAAAGAGTTATAGGATGTTTATTTACTGTACATAAGTGGATCTGACTATAATAGAACAGGTCAGAGACTCTCATGGCTTCCTGAGGCTGGAAGCCTGCTAGTGAAGCAGGGACATTGGATGAACAGGCACAGAATAGGATTTCACATGGGGTGGAGAGGAGGCCTGAAGCTCTGAAATGGGGAGGTTGCAATGGAAGTAAGGACTGAAGGTACTCAGTGTAGCTCAAGACACTAAGGCTGAAGCCCTATGCACACTGAGTTCATCCCACTGAATTCAGTAGGATTTACTTCTAAGTCGACATGCCAAAGCACCTTTCTCAAGGCCTGTGTCTGCCTCCATGCTTTACAATCGCAGGTTGGGTGAGAGAACTGGTTCCGCTCTCCTTGACTGTGGAAATCAGATATCTAGGGAGTGCAGTGCTCTAGGCTTTAGCAAAATTGCCTCTCTCACATGACAAGTCCCTGAGTGGACAGGGCTTCATATCTACTTGCCAGGGAAGAACTTGGGCTGTTAGAGAGAAACTTAAGGTGTTTATACTGGAGATGGAGTCCTGTCTCCAGCCAGTGACTTCTTCTTTGCACCTCCCAAGGTGTAGGGCAAGCTCCCAGGAAGATGCTTCTAGGCCACTCGTTGGATCACATTCTTATAGTCAGGGCCTGGTGGCTGCTTATTCAGCTGCAGCATCCTAGAGAAGAGCCATTTTACCTGTGGGAAGGAGTGGGGGTGGGGATAAAGAAAGACGTAGAACAGACATGAGCATGGAAGAATAATAATATGCAAATTCTATTTGTTATTAGTGACCAATCAGATGCCCCCGTTGGAAGCCTCAAAGCAGGACTTGAAGGTGCTATACTCACAAGTTGTTCTAGGAGGCATGCTGCCTTCAACAATGGAAGTAAAACATTGTCTTTGCGGGTATTAGTCAGTCTTAACCTTATCCATTAATTTGTCTAACCCTCTTTTAAAGCTTTCCAAGTTGAATGGCCATCATTGCCTCTTGGGGGAGCAAATTCAACTGTTTAACTATGAAGAAGTACGTCCTTTTGGCAATGTATAATAAAATCTTTCCTTGTCATCTTTTCCCCAACCTCCTATTCCTCAACTTGTCTTGCCAACCAACAAGTCAAATCTTTTTCTTCACCCATTCTTCTGATTTTAATGGACTGTTTGACACAGTGTAAAGGTATATGCTAAGTCCTCCACAGAACCATTCACTAATTTACGATAAACAGTACTAATATTTCAGCCTTATCCTAGGACCCTCGTACCTACGGGACCGCCTCTCCTGGTATGCCCCGGGGAGGACCTTAAGGTCCACAAATAACAACACTTTGGAGGTCCTGAGCCGCAAGGTGGTTAGATTGGTCTCAACTAGGGCCAGGGCCTTTTCAGTACAGGTCCCGACTTGGTGGAACGCTCTGTCACAAGAAACCAGGGCCCTGTGGGATTTGACATCTTTCCGCAGGGCCTACAAGACGGAGCTGTTCCACCTGGCCTTTGGTTTGGACTCAGTCTGACCCTTATGTTTCCCTCCCCTTATGGTTTTGATTTATGGGCTACTACTAAAATGAGACTGCATTTTAAATTGTATTTTAACCCGTAATTTAATTAACTTTTTTCCCCTATTACATTTTATTGTAATTTTATTGGTGTTAGCTGCCCTGAGCCCGGTTCTGGCCAGGGAGGGCGGGGTATAAATAATTATTATAATTATTATTATTATTATTATTTTGTCTCTCCCCCCCCATCTCTGCAGTGTTTATGTAAGATGCAAGTGTGGATATGTAGTATCGCTTCTCCTCTACTCACTTTGAACAGTGTCACGGTGGCACTATAGCAAACACTGAGGATGAAGAGAAGGAAGAAAACAAAGATGGTCACCCACAAGTTATCCAGTTCCTCCTTTTTCTCATCACTATAATCAACATCTGCTGACACAGTCGTCTCTGTGAGGGAAGAAAGAGATGTCATTTCCAGTGTTCAACATAAAATATCCCATAACTTCAGCCGTTCCTTCACCCACCACTCATATTTCTACACTTTGTCATCAACCCATGGTGCAAGAATCCAAAGGCATCTGTTCCTAAATTTGACTGTCATTGTAGTAATTGCAGATGCAGGTAGGGATGTAGGAAACCCACATGGTAGGAATTCTGTCACGGTGCAATTCCACTATGACAATTCCTTACTTAAAGCCAGGCTATGGGTTGCCATTTAAAAATTCACATTGCCCAGTGGATTCTATCTGCTACCATTTGTCCTGCCCTTAATGATATAAATGATAGAATTATGATGAATCATGGGTTCTGTACTACTGTTAAAAGGTAAAGGGACCCCTGACCATTAGGTCCAGTCGTGGCCGACTCTGGGGTTGCGGCGCTCATCTCGCTTTATTAGCCGAGGGAGCTGGCGTACAGCTTCCGGGTCACGTGGCCAGCATGACTAAGCCGCTTCTTGCGAACCAGAGCAGCTCACGGAAACGCTGTTTACCTTCCCGCTAGAGCGGTACCTATTTATCTACTTGCACTTTGATGTGCTTTCGAACTGCTAGGTTGGCAGGAGCAGGGACCGAGCAACGGGAGCTCACCCCGTCGCGGGGATTCGAACCCCCGACTTTCTGATCAGCAAGTCCTAGGCTCTGTGGTTTAACCCACAGTGCCACCCACGTACTACCATTACTATTATTCCTCCTTTTTCTTCCAGTCTAACATAGACTACAAAATCCATTATGCACAAACTTCACACCTGCAAGATCATCTATGGCTTCTATAACAATTAATATTATCTAAATTTTGGATTAGTGGCTCGGTGTAGGATCTTTGGGAACCTTCTCTGTTCTCCCCATGTAATGTTTGTGCCTAGTCCTACAGAGTAACTTCACTCTGTTGGGAGAGCTCTCCTTGTCCCTTTTCCGTCACTCTGCCTAAAGGACCAGTTCATCCAATTCTTATCAGCTTGTTTCTGATAAACTTGTTGTGCAAAGTGGTTTAGAAAGGCCACACAGTGAGCTTCATGGTTGAGGAGTGATTTGAATCTGGAGTTCTAAGCACCAAACCGAATGCTAACGAGTGCACTAAGCAGAACATCTGCTAACATTGAAGCAAGGAATAACCAGGGAGTAGGTGTGGGAAGGAAGTTGTAGATGGCTGAGGCCGCACCCTGGCAGCCCCTGGGGTCTCTTCTAAATATGGGGTCTCTTCTAATTCTGATGAGAGAGGTAGGACATTCTGTAATGTCTTCTGTTACTCTCTTCCTTTGTTTCACTGGACGCAAACACTTTTATCTAATACTGGGTTAACTGGGTTAACTTGCCAGTACCACAATTTTAGATCCACCATCTTCAAAAACTGTCAAGAAGTGCCAGTATGTCAAATATTTGTTGGCTCTGATGTTGGCTCTAGCCATTTATATGAATGTGCATATAAATTTGCATTTTTCTTTGCATGAGGGCTTGTGTTTGTCTCTACAGTGGTACCTTGGTTCTTGAATGTAATCTGTTCCAGAAGTCCATTTGACTTCCAAAATGTTCGAAAACCAAGGCGCAGCTTCCGATTGGTGCAGGTGCCTCAGAAACAATAGCTGACAGCTGCACTGGATGTTCGGCTTCCGAAGAACGTTCAAAAACCGGAACACTTACTTCTGGGTTTTCAATGTTTGGGAGCTGATTTGTTCATCAACTAAGCCGTTTGAGAACCAGTATTCCACTGTACATTCATTGCTGTCCTTTGCTTGTGGCAGTGATTTCTTCCATCTATTCTATTGAACTCCTGCCTGCTCACGTCTCCATCCTTCCAGTGTTATCAGAGGGGAAATTCTTACACAAGCCGAGAGAAAAATGGGAGTCTTGCAGCATAACTAGAGCAGGAGCAGTTGAGTGGAGACCTTGGCACTTGTAGTTTCCAAAAGCAGGAATGTCTGGGCTTGAGTGTTCTTGGACAGTTGATTTTCTTCCGTCATTGATTTTCAAGATCATCATCCAAAATGTGAAACTTTGAGTCAGCTCATCATTTTTTTGTGTTTGATTGGGTAGTTATGAGGGTATCTCTAGCTCTTTGGAGAACATATCCCCACTCTGCAACTTTGGGCACTGCCATGCACACCATGCAAACTCCTTCCCTAACGTATCTCTCTCATATCCTCATCTGACAAAAGTACAGTGGTACCTTGGTTGTCGGAGCTTTCTGCCGTCAATCGGGAGCCATGGAAGCCACGTCAGATGTTCGGCTTTCGAAAAACGTTCGCAAACCGGAACACTCACTTCCGGGTTTGCGGCGTTCGGGAGCCGATTTGTTTGGGAGCCAAGCCGTTCGACAACCAAGGTACCACTGTATGACTAATCCATTCATGTGGCCTGAATATTTTGTGAATCTTTCATGGCTCCTCATCCATCTGACCTATGAACCCATCTATCCAGGCTTGGCTCAGTTTGCTCACCCATATCAGTCATATTTAGAGTCAAACTAGGTTTATTATCACTATTACTGTTATTATTATAGTGATTTATTTATATCATGTCTTTCCCCCAGGCCTGGACTCAAGGCAGCTTTTAAAACAACATCGATAAAACACAATGTTAGGTTAAATGTGTTATTTGAATTTGACATATTTCTGTTTTTACGTAGTAGATAGCCAACTTTGAGGGCCAAGTTTTGTTAAGGACCCTGGTGCAAAGGGAGGTAATTTTATATGCAGTCCTGATGAACATTATCATTCCTTGTGGCTGTAATTTGCCATAAGCTTCTATAGATACCATGGTAGGGGGTTGTGAAGGAGGAAACCTCTTTTTGCGCACCACAGCCCCCCCCAAATGCCCCACTCAACAAGGAATCACTTTTAGCTTGGCCCTCAGAAATTATTCACTGTTTTTCAGGCAATGCAGGTGTTGTGCATTCTCTGCTCTCTCACTGAAATACACAACAATCCAGACAATGTGAATTGATGGGGGAGGGAGGGTATATGTTTCAATGGTGAGTGTGCATGTCTGTTGCACCAGACGACAGCTGACTATTTTCTGGCCCTATGAGTACTTTGCTGCTGCTCTCCATTGAGCTAACTTCCCACAGGATGCTTTGCCTACACCTGTGCTTCCGCCTCCATCCAGATAAGCTCTGTACCTGCTGTTGGACTGAGGTTCTAGCTCTGAGGTAGAGAGTGCACTTTGCATCAGTTGCACTCAATGCTAGTCCTACTCAGAGCAGACCTGTTTTAATTAATGGCCCTAAGTTAGTCATATTCATTAATCCCAATGGGTCTGCTCTGAGCATGTGAACAGGCACAACCTTGATGAAGGATCTGGTCTAAGCACGTCCAACAGTGGCTGGTCTGGTGCCATATGAAGACCTTTGCCCTCCACTGTCAGTTTGTCTTCTGCAATTGGCATTCAGAAGCACAGTACCTCTGAAAAGGAGGATTTCAAATAGTAATCACAGCCAACAACTGCAATGAGATCTATGCATTTGTCTCAGCTTGTCTTAACTGCTTCTATAAGAACATTTAAGGAGAGCTTGAAGAGCTTGTCAGAGTGACAAGCATTAGGCTGAGAAGGAGGGCAGATGAGGCTCAATAAAAGTCAGCTTCTCACATCTTGTAAGATATTTCCTGATTTGGGGAAGACGGAGAAGGGCATTGCAAAATAATTTCCCACTGATCTTCTAATATGGGCAGGTCTCTCCATATTATATGTATATTTTCATATCAAGAAGGCAAAATTAGCAGACGAGGCTTTGGCTTTGATTTTGGGTGAATGTTTCAGATTTAAAATTATCATTATCATTACTATCGGTATATGTTTAAAAATGCATTTAGCTCTTGTTTCTCTACAATCATGTCCGCCATTCCCCAGCCTTTTTATTTTCACTCCCTTGTTTTATATATATGGGTTCATGTTTTTCCCACATATGCTGCAATGTATCTAAATCTGTCGCCTCTGTATGAGCTACTTGAGCCTTGTTAGCATCTTGGGCCTGCTTTATTTTCTGCTCCCCTTGCTCTGTTGCTGCTGCTTCTTTGCTTGTTTATACTGTCCTTTACAGCTTCTTTTCCTGCTGTAATATTATCTATCAGCTTCTAATACACAGAACACTGAGTTATAATACTGTTTCTGGGCCTGCAGTGAACACGGCAGCCTCTGCCATGATTGGATGGTGGTTTGAACAACAATTCCATTCAGGAGCTGAGACCTGGTGGGGCAGTTGAGGGCGGGGCAAAGCTACTGATGGTGATGGTGGTGATGGGGTTGAGGGGGATCTGTAACAGAATCTTTGTGGGAGAGACGGGTACATAAATATTCCTCTTTAATGTTACAACAGCCTCTTTGTTGTTTTCAGCACCAGACGTTAAAAGGAGAGCAGCTTCCTGTGTGTGGACATGTGTAGATGGAAGTCAGGGTGGAGCAAATGACAGGATGCTGGACTTGAGTCCAGTGGAAGGTGACCCAGATTCAAATCACCACTTAACTAGATGAAGCTCACTGAGTGTCTTTGGACCAAATCAGTCTCACTTCTGGGACATAGCAAGGGCCTGTTGTGAGCAGTAAAACTACGCATATACTGACCTTTGCAACTTCCCCGCTCCCCATGGCATAGCTCTGATAATGGTGAATACATTTTGCTTCCAATATCATGAAGACCCCCTTAATCCATTCTCTCCTTGCTTTCCAGAACACACCCACCCCACCCCAGTCATTGATTCCCCTGCAAATGACCACAACATGGGATATATCTGAGTTGGTTCTCTTTTTATTCAGCCATAGGCCAAACATGCACGCATGGAAATTATTTACATAGGGTTTTCTAACAACGCTAGAGAAAAAATCTGGGAGAGGCTGAAGAGGTTGCAATGCCATAGGAAGGATGGTCATCATTTTTTACCCTGGGTTTTCTCCACGGTTCTCTGGGTGAACTTCATGGGGAGGGCTTCGTGGATAACCATGCAGGTGTGTGAAACTCCGTTGTTCCAGTCAGCGAATGGGATTTTCATGTGGCTGTATAGAAAGTAGGAGTCGTTCTTGTTGTCCTTTATGACTGGCGTGTTGACATGATGGTCTTCAGGCATGGCATTGTGATTCCTCAGCCACTGGATAGAAACTTCTTTTGGGGTGAATCCTGTGACCAGGCAGGTGAGGGTCAGCATTGCTGGCTGAGCGTTGATTTCCTCGTGGTGAGGGGGGTAGAGGAACACTCCGGGAGGGGTTCTCGTGCCTTTTTGAGAGGAGGGGGCGAAATGTGTGAGAGAAACGGAGGAAGCAACAATTATTAACATTAAGCCAAATTAGTGAATGCAATGTTGAGAATGAGGGTCTTGTAGGGAAAGACTGTGATTTTGTTGTCTTGAACATAGGTACTCCAGACAGGGTCATTGCAGACTGTCCACACACACTTCATAGCAGCAGCATGTTCCCAATAATTACCCTAACTGGCCAATTATATTATCTGAACTACATGAGATAGCAGTGATTTAAGATTTCAACAGCCCTGCTTCCCAATATATATACGGATATCATGCAGCACACAGAATCCCAGCCTTTACTGAGAAGTTATTGGTATGCTCAAGTTCCTGCAGGGCCGGGGGTCGAAAGGCAAGCATAGTTTAAAATCTTGCAATGCTCATGCAGCAACCTCTGCACAGCAGATACCCAGGTAGCTCCACAATGTGTGAACCGGGCCATCAGGGAAAGTGCATGAAGAACTGCTTTCAACAGAACCGGCTCAATCTTTCATCTAGGTTCAATCAATGCTGGGGAAACAATATCAATAGAGTGGAAATGGCAATAGTTTTATGGGAATGAAAATTGTTATGTGAGAGTCACTGACCCCTGTGGGGGACGCACCCTTCCCCCCCCCTTGGTCCAAGAGTTGCCTTCTAATAATAATAAAAAATGCATTGCAGGTCTTTCAAGTACCATAAAAACCTGTGAGCAAAGGGGAATGGTTTTCCAGACCTCCTTTTCCACTGCAAAGTTTGTTTCCAGTGTGAATTGCAGATGAGCCAAGTGGTGTTGTGTGTTTTCAAGCACTATAAAAACCTGTGAGCAGAGACAAGTGTAGAACGATTGTGCAAACCTGCACAATACCCCCATCAGACTGTGTGAAATTGCAAAGTGTGTCCGCAGTGTAAATTGCCGATGAGCCAAGTGGTGCTGTGTGTTTAAGTATTCTCTTTCCTGCTGGAACACAAGGACACCAGCCCCAGGATGGAAGACCAACTCTGTTTCCCCCCTTACCTGTTGTCTTGGCAATGGTCTTAGTGATGGGAGCAGTCAAGCCTGGATATTCCACGTTGCAGGTGAATTTCTCACCCTGCAGCCATGTTGTGACAGGGAGGGAGCTGGTAGCAGTGAACCTTCCATTACGTTCTTCTTTCACTTCCAGTAGTTCTGGGCTCACGGGTCCAGAATCCGCTCGTGACCAGGTGACTTTCAGCCCATCTGCATTTTCCAGATTCTCCACCACACAAGTGAGCTTGGGGTCATTGTTTACGTACAGGTCTTGTGGCGTTGGGGGTATGATGTGCACATTAATGCCGCTGGAAGGGCATTCGGCATTATCTGGAGACGCAAACCTCATGTTAGTTCTCTAACCAACCCCCACTTCTCTGCTGTTTCAGCAGCTTGCATGCACCTCTCAACAAGTACACTCCTTGCAGCGGTGTAGAAATGGAAAACAACAACACTATCAGTAAGGTCAATTAATGGGCCTTAATTGAAAGCAGCTATATATACACAAATTAGGAAGGAGGCTGTTTTGAAATTATTATCACATGTATGAGAGGATTCTCAATAATCTGGAAGCAGTTGTCCTCCTCCCCCTTGCATTCCAGTCCATGCCCACCAAAACAGAGGAAAACATAAGTGCCAGCTCAGTCAACCTTTCCTACCTTCACATATCTTCGCTTTGCTTTTCACTTTGGTTTGGGTTTCTTCGTGGAACACCTGGCAGTAGTAGGTATTCCCAGCCTGCCAGTCTTCTTGGCTGACGTTGACTGTGCTTGTGGTGCTGAAGGTGTATCCATGGGCATCTTTCCTGGGCTGCTCAGTGAATGAAGCCAGGAGCCCAGCTTGTCCACCCACCAGCCATTCCACTGTCAGCATTTTGGGGTAAAAGCTAGAGATCACACACATCAGCTCAATGGTGGCATCACTGGATCTGGGTTTGCAGGAGGAATGGAGCAGGCGGACTTCTGGGGCCACTGGAGGTAGTGCAATAGAGCCTGGAAGGATATAATTTATGAGTGGTAGGGATGGGTGAAATTGTCACTTTCGGTTTCCTCTTAGTTTCTTATTCTCCCAGTTCTCCACATCAGTTTGCAACTATTTTAAAAAACAAGGTCTTACTCATGTGCATTTTAATCCAAATTTCTCCTAACATACAAACCTTTGTATGCAATTTTGCATAACATAAACATTTTTGCTAAGCAGTGCTCTCAATATGATGGATTTTTATGTTATTCATATCATATATTGGTGTGGGGGCACAATTCTCCCTAGTTGATGCAGCTTTGTACATACTACTTGGCTGGAGAACTGCTTTGCAAAATCCAGAGAAGGACAGATTTGATCGGACGCTACTTGTCTACCACTCAGCGTAAGCCCTGAGACCCAAATGGAGGAATCCGCTTAGTTAGAAGACTGGAGGGTGAGTGGCCACTGGTTCATCTGCCACTGACATCTTTTGGTTCTCCTATTACTATTCTTCCCTCCTTTTGATATCATGATCCCAATGTTTTGAACACTCACTCAGAAATGCACTGTTTTCCTACTTTGTATCCCTATTCAAAGCTTGCCTCACCCCTGTAGCTATCATGCTTTGCCTTGCCTGCTTCAGCACAAAGGATAGCCCAAGGTGATCAATCCTAGCCATTCCTTCCATCATTACAAGTTATTGGGCCTCAGGAATATCCACCCCCACCCCCACCCCCATTTCTTAATTCACTTCACTCCTTCTACAGCTTGACAGCTCATATAAGATATTAAAGGTGGGGGTCATGAATGCCCACGGCAGCAAACACTGTGTATACACTACTAATATTTGTAACTTTGTTCCCAGAATGAAGCAGCAATAAACAAAATTTAAAAATAAATAGCCACGAATCATTGTAAATTCAACAACCAAACCTTGAAATGTATTCAAAAAAGTTGACTCTGAGTGTTTCTTCAACTTGTCCCTGACTACTGAACCTGCCTTTTCCTTACCTCATGTCTGGTACTGAATGAGCAATTCCAAGCTTTCTCTCTCTGTCCCCCAACCCCCACATTTCAGTTGTAAGCCATGTTGGGCAGAGACATGCACTGCCTGCTTAATGTGCCTTGGTACCAGACAATAAAGTAAAGGTAAAGGGACCCCTGACCACTAGGTCCAGTCGTGACCGACTCTGGGGTTGTGGCACTCATCTTGCTTTACTGGCTGAGGGAGCCGGCGTACAGCCTCCAGGTCATGTGGCCAGCATGACTAAGCCGCTTCTAGCGAACCAGAGCAGCACACAGAAACGCCGTTTACCTTCCTGCTGGAGTGGTACCTATTTATCTACTTGCACTTTGAGGTGCTTTCGAACTGCTAGGTTGGCAGGAGCTGGGACCGAGCAACGGGAGCTCACCCCATTGCGGGGATTTGAACCACTGACCTTCTGATTGGCAAGTCCTAAGCTCTGTGGTTTAGCGCCACCCAAAAATATTGCATCTATTCCCCAACTGTCTCCACCAAAGTATTTCACTTTCCTTTCTTTCAGCATATTGAGTGTCCATTTGAGGGTCAAAAAGAAAGCAGATAACAAAGGCCCAGCCAGACTCACGCTCAATCTCCTTGGTGATTTCAGAGCTGGTAGCTGCATGGGCGACTTTGCATTCAATCTTCTCTGATTCCCAGGTGCTGGTTGGGATGGTGAGCTGGCTGGTGAGAGTGTAGAGGCCCCTGGATGAATCCAATAGTGCAGGGAAGGTCCGGATGCCGCTGGAGATGGCTCCTGAATTCCACTGTACTGTGACCGGTTCAGGAAAGTAGCCAAAGACCAGACAACCTATGGAGACCTGGGAGGCAGTAGAGGAGTCTTGGCTACAGGGAGGCAATGGGAAGACCGTCGGGGCTGTGGCACTTGCTGCAATGAAAGAGAAAGACATGTTGAGTATACACTGTCCAGCCAATGTGGATGCTTGTGTGTTCCTGCAATACAGGGGGTTGGAATAGATGCCCCTTGGGGGTCCCTTCCAATTCTACTTTTCTATGATTCCATCAGCTGAGTGTGGGTTACAGGATCTGATCGTCTCCTTTGAGGTAGAGCATTGTCCTGAAAGATTCTCGAGTGTGCCCAAGTTCATGGAGAGTTCTGTCGTTGTCAACCATTTCCAGTCCTGGCTGGATTTAAGAATGCTGCAGGATTGATCTCTGCTATTTGTTAGAGGAAGGGACAAGGAGATATATGTTGTGCTGATGTATCACTTTCAAGCTGATTTTCCCAGCTATAAATGTTCTTTTAAAATAAGCTTAGGATTCTGAATTCTTTGCAGAATACATGCAGCCCTGTTTTAACACCCACTGACAGACTGTTTCTCTCTGAGTTTTCCTAATACTTGACTTATGTCATTCAGCTGCAATTGCGCTGTTATTCAGTGAATAATTAATTTCAACTTTTTGGCCTTAAGTTTGTCAGTTATCTAAACATGCAGGAGACATTTGCATTTTGCATTCTACATTGATTAAAAAAAAGAGGGAGAGATGTGAGCGAATCTTACAGCCATGAGAAGGCAACACCCATTCATGGCCAAGGGGAAGGAATGCTGGAGTATGTGGTTTGGGAAAAGCAATCAGAAGAAAGGGTGTAGTTTTGGCCTTGCTGTCCCTGCATCTGGCTTATGCCTAAAGGAAACGGGAAGTTGGCAGGAAAAGGTGGGAAGCCATGGTAGCCTGAGCGCCACATTCTGCTGCAACCAATCTTCTTGGGCCTCGTGCCATTGACAGGCAGAGCCAAAGGCAAAAGCAAAAGCAACACAGGTGAGCAGAGCAACAGATGCAGTTCATACCTTGGTACATTCTACCTGTAGAAAAGTCAGAGGATTCCAATGCACACATCCCCCCATTTCCCCATCCAAGTAAGCAAAAGGCATGATCACAATTCATATTCCAACCAGGCAAAAAAATCATTCAAGAAATGGTACAGGGTAGGTCTGAGGACGGTTGAGGTGTGGAGCCTTAGGCCAAGATAGTGCTGTTGGACTTCTGCTTGGTGAGAAAAACTTCAGCAGCTTGCAGATTTCCTGCCACAGTGGGAAAAGCATTAGCTGTGGAGCTACCCCCCTTTTTTTTTGCCTGGGTGCCTGGGTGAGAGCCAGTGTGGTGTAGTGGTTAAGAGCGGTAGTCACGTAATCTGGGAAACCGGGTTCGCGTCTCCGCTCCTCCACATGCAGCTGCTGGGTGACCTTGGGCCAGTCACACTTCTTTGAAGTCTCTCAGCCCCACTCACCTCACAGAGTGTTTGTTGTGAGGGAGGAAGGGAAAGGAGAATGTTAGCCGCTTTGAGACTCCTGAAGGGGAGTGAAAGGCGGGATATCAAATCCAAACTCTTCTTCTTCTTCTTCTTCTTCTGAACCAAGGTAACAACCACTTCTCTTTGGTGGCTGATGTACCACTCACCTGAGACCAAGTTGTTAGATTTAAGCCCCTTTCACCTAACAGAAACCAGTGGGGTGAAGAAATCAAGATTTGAATTCTGGCTCAAGATCTGCAGCTGCAGCCCTGAATGCGCTTGCCTAGGAACACAGTCACACCCACACCATCCACTTAAAGTGCTCTTACATCACCTTAAAAGTCATGGCTTTGCCCAAAGAATGCTGGGAAGTGTAGCTCTCTGAGGGGTCTCCTAACGGCTCTCAGCACCCTTAACAAACTACAGTGCCCAGGCTTTTTTAGGGAAAGCCATGAAACAGTGGGACGAAAGTGCTTTAAATGTATGGTGTGAATGTGTCATAGCTTCCTTGAACATTGATAGACTTATATCTTGAGCTAGTGCATGTTTCTCACTCTCTCTGGTGGCATTTTTGGCTGGCATTGCCCACATCTCAAAATTCCAGGCCTCCTTTTAGTTGTGCGAGTTCTCTCACTTCCTCTTTGTTCAGCACCAGCCGCAGGTTGCAGGTGTCCTTTTTAGTGCCCCCTCACATACAAATTTGACTGAAACTGGGTAAGAGGACAATAAAATAGTGCTGGTCAACAGAAGAAGAAAAAATGGAAAGGTAAGCAAACTGTGATTAGAGAATATTTGAACATCATTAGCTGGCAGTAATAATATGAAGGTGAAGCCAAATCAGTTTGTACAGCCAATTGCAACTTGTTTGGAGTTCTAAGTGTGTAAGATCAACTATTCTATGGGGTATCAGCAGCTGGTGGTTTATAGGCCCAACCTACCCCACAAATGACAAAACACTGACCTGATAATTTCCTCCTACTGGATAAAGTGGATGTTCAACTATTCAGCTTATGAGTAATAATTATAATAATAAATCTAGCCTGAAGAAACCACGAGATTTTATGCCATGGTGGTCAGCATTATTATGACCAGTAGAGATCTAAAGAATCTCTGGATTCTTTGAGCTGGACCACTGCTATGCTCTGCTGAATTTTGTAAGAAGAAGAGGCTGAGGCCCCAAGTCTGCCTGAAAAAAGACAAAAGGCCTCCCCCCTTAACCTCAGGTATGTGTGGACAGACTGACAAGTCTAAAGGTTAGGGATTTACTTTGAGTCAGCCTCTGACTGTTGCACGCAGAGTAATTTTGCCCTGATGGAGACCTAAAGCCGCAAGTGATTTTGTATTACTTCCTATGGTTGCTGTCACATATTTGGGGCATTTTTTATTAATCACCGCAGCCTGACACACACACATTCAGCAAAGGAAGGTTTCCCTTTTGCTCTTTTCCAATGCCAGGAATAGTTTCCCCTGCTAAATATGTGCACCTCAGGCACAGGAGCACGTGCAGGAAAAATGAGGTGGCAACCCTATATCCCAGCCATTCTGGTGTGGTTCCTTTTCCCTGCCAAGTCCCTTGAGCCTTTAATGTATCCCCAACAGGCAGAAGTTCAGCAGGTGCAGGAGTGGAGAGGGAGTGGTGGGGACAGCTTCACTGCTTGATTTTCTGCCTGCTAGACTATTGTTAAAAGCATGGAAGCTCTGCAAGGAAAAAGCGGCCAGTCTGCCCCACTGTGTTACCTGCATGTGCACTCTGCTAACCCAATCTGATAAAACCTCAACTCACACCACTACCTCCTTCCCCAGTATGTCATAGTTTCCTTCCAAAATGGGGATAGAATTAGAATAGTCAATAGTTGTTTTTTCTTGCTTTCTACCAAGCCATTGGCAATAGCTTTATACAGAATGCTTATTTCCACATTCCTGACAATTTCTGCACTGGGCTGGCAAAGGTGAGGCTGTCCCTCCTGGTCCATATAGAACCCTAGACAGAATATGGTGGCTGATGGGAAGTTCTGCTTCTGCACATGAGTCTGGCAAACCGCTCTAAGCTGAAGCATTCCTTCCTCACCCACCCTAGAATGTTTAGTTCACATTGAGTTCATGAAACATCGTACCCTGACCTGTTCTTAATGCATGGTTGACCACATAATAATAATAATAATAAATTTTATTTATATCCCGCCCTCCCCAGCCGAAGCCGGGCTCAGGGCGGCTAACAACACTAAAATAGTGCAACATTATAAAAACATCATAAGAATTAATTAAAATCACAATTGATGGCAACCATAAACTAAAGTATTGTAAAGATTGCCAAAGGAGGGAGTCAGGCTGTGCCCTAACCAAAGGCCTGGTGGAACGGAATGCGATAGTTATGCTCTTTTAAGTTTTGCAATATCAATCACTAGTTATAGTTTAATAAGGAGGTTTTCATACCTGTCCAACCATGTGTTCCCTTTCCCAACCTTTAATCTATTGATGATTAATGCCTATATGCAACTCTTGCATTGTATTTGTGTTAACCAATCAGCAACAAACACATATGTGGCAATGCTGTAATATTCAATAAAAGGGACTCCCCGAGACATGCTCGAGAGATGCCTCCCATATGACACTTGTCATTTGTCTGTCGTTTATTTCAACCCAACAGGTGGCTAGGGCTACCAACTCTCTAACCTATCCAGTCCACTCCAGCTTCCTGAAATCCATTTGCTCTCGAATCCACCACACTTCCAAAGCTAGCAACAAGTCCCCCAAAGCTTGGCTGCATCTGCTTCCCACTTAGTAACCCCAGAAGCTTCATTTGAAAAATCCTGGTGTTTGTTACACATCTATTTTCCCTTCCTAAGCCAGAGCTAAGAACGAAACCTGGGAGTCCTAGCTCTTGCTGACTCCAGCTTGCAACCACTAGACACCACTCTCCTTCTAATGCTGAGACTCCATGCTTGTTTTAAGCCGTTGTGCTCCTTTCCCATCTCCCAGGAGCATGAGGTTCCCCAGAGCTGCATTTCTCAGGTACACCAGATCCCACTTTCCTCCTTCTCTGAAGCACTCAATTACACTACCCTCCTGTGGCCGGGTACAGAGCCCAGAAAGTTGTCTTTCAGTGGGTCTCCTGAAACTCTTCCTGAAAATTGCAATACATTCCCCTGCTAGGAGTTTTGCCAAGCCTCCTGTCCTAACCAGCTCAACCCACTCATCAATAGCAGCCCACTGCAGAGAGAAGCCAGGGCTCCTGCCTGCTTCAGCCCTTGAAATCCAGGAAAGCTAAGAGATCTTTTTGCTCCAAAGAACACTTTCTGAGCAGGGAGCAGAATTTCGTCTCCTCAAAGCTGCTTGCTTCCTAACCCTCCTGTTCCTTTGCTGTACTTGCTGCTTCAGGCCTCTAATATGAACCCCCAAAGCTGTGCACCATACATAGCTCCAGCATCAGGCATTCAGGTAGCCCTGTGGCTGCCCACTCCAGCTTCCTTAACTTTGCAGTCTGATGGCTTCCCTGCAGCCAGATGCTCAACTGGGAGGCAAGCAGGTTCCCAGCTGAGCATCTTCTTTGGAGCAGGTTTAGACAGCCTCCTTGATACAATACAGCTTCTTGCTGCTCCAGTAGGAATTGGGGGATCTCCAGCCTGAGCTTCAGGTCTGGGACAGATCTTTTCGCATAATATCTCTTTTTTCACCCAGCCCCCATGAAGCCTGCTGCTCATCTGGATAGTCTGGAATCTCCCAATTAAGCATCGGGCTTGGACCAGACTTTTACAGCATTTCTAGCTACCTAGCAGCTTCCTTAAAGCTTGCTACATCTTAGGGCTCAGGAACCTGTCATTCTAAGCTGCTAGCACTCATCCAGTTCCCCCTACCCTGGCTGCTCCCTTGAGGCTCAGGAAGGTTATGAGTCTTTAACATGGGCTTGACATGGGCTTTAAGTTAATTCCTTGCTTCATAACACCTTATCTGAAATGTGCTGTGGATCTGGGAGGCCAAGAGCCTCACATTGGAGCATCAGACTTGGAGCAAGCTCACAAGTAGCTCTTGGTCCCCTTGGCAGGCTGAATCCTGCTGCTCATTGCGGGAGGGAGGTGTCAGAAATCTCCCAGTGAAGTATCTGCCTGGGTGGACTTTCAGACACCTTCCTTGCCAGAGGATGCCTAACGTTCTTCTGGTAGTCAGGAAGCTCCCAGACGGCGTTAGGTTAGAGCAAGCAGCCCTGTTGTATCCTGCCATCTTCCTTGAAGTCTGCTGACTGTCTGATAGGATCTCCCAGCACAGCATCAGGTTTGGGGTTTTCAGGCAGCCTCAATCCTGGCTGCCCCACACCAGCATTTGTGAATAATAAGCTAGGCGCTCAGACATCTCCAAACTGTGCATCAGGCTTGGGGAAGCATCTGGGCAGCCCCTTGGCTGCTCCCCATAAGCTTCTGTGACTCAGCTAGCACTCAGTTAGGTGGTCAAGAATCTCCCAGCAGAACATCGGGCTTGGGGCAAGAATCTGGGCAGCCTGCCCTCCTGACTGCTCCCCACCAGCTTTCCTGGGTCCTAGCATGCAGCTAGAAGGTCAGCAATCTCTCAGCTGAGCATTAGGCTCACAGCAGAGGCAGCCTCCCTTGCTGCTCCCCAGGACCCAGAATCCTAACACTGTGGGCTGGCTTCAGCTTTGCTACTTGCTCCAGGGTTAGCTTCCTTGAATCCTGGTTCTGAACTAGGTATGGGACAATGTCCCCGCTGAACATTAGGTGAGGAAGAGCTCACATTCCCCTCCAGGGTTCATGGAGTGCACTGCTTGTCCAGGAAGCCAGGAATCTCACAGCTGAGCAAGCTTGTTTTAGCTTAGTATTCAGCTGGGTGCCAAGGATCTCCTAGCTGAGGATCAGGCATGGGGCAGGCTTTCAGATAGGCTTATGGGAAGCTGGTGGGAAGTGAGCTATCTCTCCTGCTTTGGCAGCAGCTGTCTACCAAAAGAGCCTTAGGTTTGGAGCAAGCTTTCAAGTACTGCCTTCTCCAGCTTGAATTGTGCTGCTGATCTGTGAGGTCAAAAATTTCACAGCTGAGCATCTGGCTGGGGTAGATTATCGGTTTCCTTGAAGACCAACCTTCAACTAGAAAGTCAAGGAACTGCTAGCTGGCCATCACATCTGAGCAAGCTTTTAGGTTGTCCTCTTGTTCCCCAGCTACTTTCTTGAAGCCCAGCACTCCTCTGGGAGCCCAGAAGTTCCCAGTTCAGCATCAGGCTTTAGCCAGACTGCTGGGTAGCCCCCTTGCCCTCCTCCAATTTCCTAGTATAATCCATAGCTTGGAGGCAAGAAGCAGCTTGGCAGGTAGCCCTGCTGGGACATAGCTGAGTAACAAGCTTGGGAAGAGTTAGCAAGGAGCCCTGGGGCTTTTCTCACTTCTTTAGACCTCTCCCTTGGCTGAGTGGTGGGAAGCTTTCAAGCTGAACATGATGCATGGTGAAGGTTCATGTGCCTATTTTCCTTCCTCTCAGCTGTTGCTGTTGCTCTGGCCTGGTATCAGAACATAGGAAGCTCAGTATTGCCTACACTAACTGATGGCAGCAGTGGCTCTCTAAGGTTGCAGGTGGGCTTCTCCCCCAGACCAGAAGGTCCCCAGGAATTGATCCTGGGACCTTCCTCTTACAGAGCAGATGTTCTACCACTGAGATTCAGTCTTTCCCATTTGGCTCTGATAATAGGAGTTGAAGTGGAGCTTCTGGAAGGTTGACCAGTCGCTCTTTATCCTTGAAGTTCTCAGCTCCAAGAATCATCTGAATGCTGGACTATAGGGAAGCTGGTGGGATACAGCAAGGCTACCTTGCAGCCTTCTCTAAGCCTCACATGCAGCAGCTCCAAGCCCCATCTACTCCCCCAGCCTCCCTTACATAAAGATGCTCAGTTGGAAGATGGTAGCAAGGAAGACTTGCATCAGCTAGGAAGCCCAAGAATCAACAGGAGACCCTTGAGTACAGGAGAAAAATGCTTCTCCCCTTCTCAGGCATAGTATCCTTCACTTGCTTCCTGGAAAGTCTAGGACATCCCAAGGAGTCCCTTTTCCTTTGGGGTATCTATGTTCCTATCTTCTCAAGATCCATAACATTAAGAACAAACCCTCTTTTACTTACCGATCCCAAGGCTGGAGTTGATTGAAGCAACCAGACCTCTGCTGAACGACCCACCGTCTGTTTCTGTTTGGGACTATTTTCTGTCGCAATGAGGCCTTCGGAGTTTTCCCCTAACCATGCTCTTATGAAGTGCCTTAAAAAAGAACGTTGCACGTTAGTGACGTCCTGAGAGTTGGCGTGAAGGTGTGAAAAAACATCATGAGTTTTAAGTTCAAGGGATATAATTGGGGTCAGCCAGAACTTCCCCCTTTTTTCTGACCTTCTCATAACCCCAAAATAGGGCTAGATGAAATACAGAATGGGGGTGAATCTGGCCTTCCAAAACTCAAAACCTGTGCTTATACTCACCTACTTCCCTCCTAATTAATTAGTTAATTCAACTTAACAGCCCTTGTTTGTTTGCTTGTTTTGTCCAGGGTGATGTATAAAATCAAAATTATATAAAGACATTAAGCGTTACAGAGTTAAATAAACTGAGGCTGCAATCCTATATGGACTTTGCAGGGGCTTCGGTCTACGGCTATTCCCTTTGCTCACCACAATCACCACTGGCTTCCCAGCCCCATTGAATTCAGTGGGGATTACTTCTGAGTAGACATATAAAGGCTTGCACTGTCAATCCCAGTGAACTTTCGTGATGACATTGTTGTTGGTGAAGCTTACTACCAAGTGTAACAATGCCACTGTCAAAGAGGCTCATTCAGGCTTGAGTGCCAAGCTAGGCCTTCACCTCATATATTGCTATTAACCATTTTCATATCACATTTCATTCCCGCAAATGGTTTTGGATTCCTACTTCATGCAGCTGTGGGATAAATTAAATTGTGAGGCCAATGTGGGCACTATCTGGTGCAGCCAACTTGCTTGTGCAATGGAAGTGCATTTGTGCAACAGGAGTTGCACTTTCTCTTCTTCATCCTCCAACAACCCTCATGTGTACACATTTCCTGACATAAATAATACATTAAAAAAAATCTAAACCAAGTTTTCTAAGACATGGTTTCATTTTATTGCAGTACATACGTTAATGACTAAGATTGGGCACTCTGACATCCCATTTTTTTCTTTTGGTTTGACTCAGTGATTTCATCCAAACCTCAATTTCAGAGTGCTAATGGCCTCTCACCCTTCTCAGGTGGGCAGCAGTTACAGATCTCACCTCAGTCCACCACCCCAAGAAGCTAGGGCCCATGTGTCTTGTCGACTGTTAGAGGACTTCTCTGTCTGGCAGAATCTTGGAGTGGGGATTCCCTGTCAAAATGCTGCCTTCAAATGGGCAGTGGACTAGTTGACTGGTTGGGCATTAACTGTGGGCCATGTTTGGTCAGCTGGCAACTCATAAAAGCTGACTGCACCCTCCCCCTCCACAGTGCAGCATGTCAAACAGCTAACAATTTTTATTTTTGCCTGTAGCCATCATTGTTGATCCCCATTTTTCTCATGCGGGTGTCATATGCTGACTTTGTACTACATTCTTGTTTGTGTATTTGTGGGGAAAGTTCAATAAATACTTAAATTTTAAAACATTAAACATATAACAGCCAAACAACACCTGAAATGCCTTTTCACAGGTCAGACCACCAGTCCATTTAGCCCAGTACCGCCCACACTGACTGGCAGTGGCTTTCTGGGGTTTTAGACAGGGGTCTCTCAACCCTATTTCAGGATACCAGAAACTGAACTGGGGACTTTTGGTGAGCTTTTGCCATTCCTGCAAAAGTTTCTGCTCTTCATTTCCTCAGACACCACAGAAAGACTGGTGTAAGAAAGATTGCCTTCATCCTCACTTAATGTCTCAGCGTGATCAAAGACAACTCCATTTTCTTAAACATTTTTAAGGGAGTTGAAAACGATGCAACAGAGGCATCTTTGCCCATTACAATAGCACATATTATTTTGACCCATCAGGTAAAAGAGTTTTTTAACACTTGCCAAGCCTTTGTCCCAGTGGTAAAAGGGAGATAAATTTACAAAACAAGAGCAATGAAAGCTCTTTTAAACAGCTTTCAGCTCTTTGAAAAGCAGCATTCGCTCTTCTAGTACAGTGGTACCTCGGGTTAAGAACTTAATTCATTCTGGAGGTCCGTTCTTGACCTGAAACTGTTCTTAACCTGAAGTACCATTTTAGATAAAGGGGCCTCCCACTGCCACCACACTGCCACCGTGCAATTTCTGTTCTCATTCTGAAGCAAAGTTCTTAACCCGAGGTACTATTTCTGGATTAGCGGAGTCTGTAACCTGAAGCATCTGTAACCTGAAGTGTCTGTAACCCGAGGTACCACTGTACCTCTGAGTCGGGAATGAGACTGAAGGGCCAAAATGCTTTATGGAAAAGGTGAGCTTTGAGGAAGCCTTTGAAGAAACAGAGAGAAGTGGCTTTATGTAAGAGTCCAGGTAAACTAAGATGTCAGTAAAGAGTGAGGAAACTGTGGTCCTCCAGAGGTTGTTGGACTACAAAACCCATCATCCCTGACCATTTCTTATGCTGACTGTGGCTGCTGGGAACTGGAGTCCAATGACACCTGCAAATCTGCAGGTTCCCCCAGCACTGATTTTATGGGAATGAAGGACAACAGGTGGAATTTTCAAGAGAGGATGAAGTTCCTATGAAAGTATGTAAAGGAGGAACAAAAACACACACCCCTTGCCAAAATAAAAACTATAGGTAGACTATTTCATTTTGGTATGTTCTTATTGTTGTCTAGTAAATATAGTTATGACCACAAAACAGGCAATATATGAAAACAGCAGTCAGTGCCAGTCATGATTCTGATGAAGAACATGGTGGTGGTGCTGGGTGGGCCATAAAACTGATATTTTAACTATTCAGTAATAGGAAAGGAGTTTAAGGACATTTGTGTACTGTCCTTAGGTGGATTTGGCTACAATAGGATAGGTCTGAATCAGAGGTGGACTTTGGTAATACCATGCCCTGAGAGAGAGCAATATTCGGCGCCCTCCAAAACTAGTTCTTATTTTCACAATAATTCTTTTTGGTACTGTTACATTTTAGTGGGTCTTCTTAGTACTAGTATTAGTATTATTTTGTGCCCCCTTGGGGCTGTCAGAGTCTCCCACAGCTAGGGTAGACTGGATGCCTGTGAGCGAAGGGGGCATGTTGATGAACAGGCAAATAATGCACATGGGGTGGAGAGGAGGCCTGAAGCTCTAAAAAAGGGAGGATGCAGTGGACGTAAGGACTAAGGGTACTCAGGCAGCTGTCCTATGCATAGCTATTTAGCAGTAAGTCCTTTTGAACCCATAGGGATGCGGGTGACCCTGTGGTCTAAACCACAGAGCCTAGGACTTGCCGATCAGAAGGTCGGCGGTTTGAATCCCTGCGACGGGGTGAGCTCCCGTTGCTCTGTCCCTACTCCTGCCAACCTAGCAGTTCGAAAGCACGTCAAAGTGCAAGTAGATAAATAGGGACCGCTCCAGCGGGAAGGTAAACGGCATTTCTGTGCACTGCTCTGATTCGCCAGAAGCGGCTTAGTCATGCTGGCCACATGACCTGGCTCCCTCAGCCAATAAAGCGAGATGAGCACTGCAACTCCAGAGTCGGTCATGACTGGACCTAATGGCCAGGGGTCCCTTTACCTTTACCTTTACCCTTTGAACCCAGTCAGAGTTGACATGCCGAAGCTCCTTTCTCAAGGCTTGTGCATCTGTCTCCAAACTTTATAAATCACAGGCTGGGTGGGAGAGCTGGTTCCTCTTTGCTGTACCCTCCCCAGCCCCAGCCCACCACTTAGGAGCAAGAGGGTACTCTAGTTTTGTTCCCCTTTTGCTTGGTAAAGGATTTCTCACCCCCACCAACTGCTGGGTTCCTATGTGCCTTACAGGGTTATGAGCTCTGGGCTTCCAATGCCTAAGGCATTCTCCCAGAAAATAGTATTCTGCTGCCACCTTATCAATACTAATATCCCTTTGTCCCAGCCTTGATAGCTTAGCCAAACATGAGACGTGGTGTGAACAAACCAAAACTTTATTATGGCAGTAAAAGCTGGATGTTGACAGGTACATATACGATGTTGCACATAACAGAGTCTGGATATTTTATATCATGTGTTTATACTTCTATTAATAGCATATTCTGCCCATTCTACCCATTGCTCCTCAGCTCCAAACCAGCCACCCTTCACTATCCCTCTCCAAAATCCCAAGACACACACACACACACACACACGCACACACACACACACACACACACACACACACACACACACGTCTAACTGTCACACTCCACCTTCAACAAATCAGCATAAAAACATACCAGCATTCCTTCCCTCCCTCTCCCTTTGTGCACATCTTACCTTATATAGTACAAAAAAATCCCCCCTACAGAATATTTACCAAGTAGTACGTAAAATACAAAGCTGTACAGTTCAGTTACATTGGAAAACAACACACTCTTCTTGACAGTCACTGTGGAAGACATGTTTAAAGGACCAGTAGAAGGGCTTCATTTCCACCTGGCAAGGAGGAGAAAAGAAGATTAGGGCGTTCACACTGGAGAAGGAGCCCTAAATCCAGCCAGCGACTACTTCTTTGCACCCCATGAGGTGAAGGAAAGAGTTCCCAGGAAAATGTTTCTAGTCCACTCTTTGGCTAACGTTCTTATAGTCAGGGCCCAACGACTGCTTCTTCAGGAGCATCACAGTGGAGAAGAGCCATTTTACCTGTGGGAAGTAGTGAGAGTGGGGATAAAGGAAGACATACAGCAGGAATGAGTACAGAAGAAGAAAAATATGCAAGATCTACTTGTTCTTAGTTCCCTTCCCTTTCCAGTCACAGTTTGCAAGGTATATTTATGTGTTTATTTATAAACCACTAACACATAAGAACATGACAGAAGAGTAATAGGAAGAGTCTTGCTGCATCAAGTCAAAGGGAGCCCAGCCTCCTATTCTCACAGCGGCCAACCAGATTTCCATAGGAGCCCCACAAACAGGATTTGAGCCCAGCAGTGCTCTATTCACTTGTGATTCCTAGCAACTGGTACTCAGAGCCACACTGCCTTTAACAATGGAGACAGAACATATCCATTGCAGTTAGTAGCCAATGAGAACCTTATTTTCCATGAATTTGTATTTTAAAGCCTTCCAAGTTGATGAACATCACTACTTCTCGCAGGAGCAAATTCCATATGAAGAACTATGGCCTTTGGGCATTGTACCATAAAACCATTCCTTGCCATCTTTCCCCATCCCATTACTCTTAACTTGTATTTCCAACCAACAAGTCAAATATTTTTCCTCATCCTGTTCTGATTTTAATGGGATATTGAATTGACTGTTTGACACAGTATACGTGTCATGTTATAGGCTCATTCTTCTACAGAACCATTCAGTAATTTACAACTAACAGTACAAACATCTCAGCATTATCCCTTTGTCTTTTCTCGTCTTTCTATCCCTGATGTGTTTATGCTGCCTCCCTTCCTCCACCATTTAAATGCAAATGTCGATATATAATACCCCTTCCCCTCTACTCACTTTGAACAGTGTAATGGTGGCACTATAACAAACACTGAGGAGGAAGAGAACAAAGAAAATGAAGATGGTTCGCCACAGGCGGTCCAGTTCCTCCTCTTTCTCATCGCTGTAATCATTCATTGTTGAAACAGTCACCTCTGTGAGGGGAGAGAGAGAGACGTCAATCCCTGTATTCACCATAAAACATTCCCAAGCTTCACCCACCACTAATGTCTATACCCTTTGTAATCAACATAGGCTACAGAAATCTCAAAGCTACCTGTTCCGAAATTTGACTGTAATCGCAGATAGAAATGTATGAAACCTATAGGGTGGGAATTCTATCATAGTGCATTGGTCAGGTAATTCCTCACCTAATACCAGGCTATGGGTTGCCATTTAAAAATCCACTTTCCCCATTAGATTCTATCTGCTCCCATTTGTTTGCCAAGTCTCCCTTGTCCTTAGTAATATGGCAGGAAGTGGCAGGTATTAGCATGCATGGACACTTCACTTAGAGTTATTCTGACTCATAGGTTCTACTCAGTAGTACCGATGTACTATTCTTATATTTCTTCTTATTCTTACAGTCTAACATGGACTACAAAACCTATGACGCATGAACTGCACATCTGCAAAATCATCTATGGCCTACATAACAATAAATATCATCTAAATTTTGAAATGGAGGCTTGGTGTTAGAGTTTTGGTAACCCAGCCTGTTCACCCCAGGTAATGTTTGTGCCTAGTTCTTCAGAGTAACTTCAGCCTCTCTCTCTCCTTATTTTCTGAGGGACATACAGAAAGGCCACACAGTGAGCATCATAGTTGATGGGGGCTTTGAATCCGGTCTTCTAACCACCAAAAACGAACACTAGCCAGTACGCAAAGCAGGCCACCTGTTAACATCGAAGTATGGAGTAACCAGCGAGTAGGTGTGGGTAGGGAGTTGTGTTCATTTCATGTGCAGGTAGCTGAGGCCACAGCATTGCAGCATAATTGGGCCAAGAGTCAAAACAAACAAACAGAATCCTTCCAGTAGCACCTTAAAGCCCAACTAAGTTTGTTATTGGTATGAGCTTTCGTGTGCAAGGTATCTGAAGAAGTGTGCATGCACACAAAAGCTCATACCAATAACAAACTTCGTTGGGCTCTAAGGTGCTACTGGAAGGAATTTTTTTATTTTATTTCAACTACAGCAGACCAACACGGCTACCTACCTATAACTGGGGCAAGAGTGTTTGAGTGGAGATTTGGGCTGCTGGGCCCAAGTGTGCTTAGAAATCCTACCCCCCCCCCCCGATTTTTAAGATCACTGCTCAAAATGTCAAGAGATTTTGAGGCAGCTTATCTTTTTGTGTGTATGTGTTTGAGTGGGTGGTTCTGAGGTGATCCCAGACTATCTCTGTGAGGAGAAAAAATACCCCCCATTGTATACCTGCATGTCATGATTGGGTCAAAGCGCCTTCTCTAACATATTATCTCTCACATCCCACCCTCAATGTAAGGCCAGTCCAAAAATATGTCCTGAATATTCAGTGAATTTGATTTTCTCTCATGGCTCCTCATCCATCTGACCTATTCGCCAATCTATCCAAAGCTTGGCTCAGTTTGCTCACCCATCACAATCAGATTTAGGGTCTAATAATAATAATAATAATAATAATAATAATAATAATAATAATAATAATAATAATAATTGCTATCATCATTATCATAATTATTAATTTCACAGATGGGATGCTAACTGTCACTTGGGTTTTTTTATAGTTAACAGCCACTTTGAGGGATAAATTTTGTAAGGACCCAGGTATGTAGTCCTGTGGCTTCCCTGTGGCTGTTCCTTGTCCCTGTTCTCGCATTTAGTCTGGCTCCTACAGACTATTCTTTGCTCTCAGGCAATGCAGGTGTGGTGCATTTTCTTAGTTTCTTCTGCTGCCTCCCTGAGATGAATAATCTGGACAATGTGAGTTGATATGAAGGAAAGCTATATATTGTCGATGGTGAGTGTGCATGACTGTTGCACCAGATGACTGCTGGCTACTTTCTGGCCCTATGACTCCCTTACTCCTGCTCTCTGTTGAACTATCTTTCCCCAGGATGCCTCGCCTGCTCCTGTACTTCCAGCTCCATATCTCTGTCCTTGTAGCAGAGAACATACCTTGCACAGATGGTAGCCAATGCTAGTCCTACTCAGAGTAGAGCTATTGAAATAAATGGACAAGTGGTAGTCTTATTCATTAATTCCAGTGGGTCTGCTGTGAGTAAGGCTAGCACTGGATACAGCCAATATCTGTAATTAGAACTGTCATTCATGATTTTGTCTCGGTTTCTTTTAAAGGGATTCATGAAAACATTATGTAGAGTTTGAAGAGCTGGAGCTGGTCAGAGTGACCAGCATTAGGCTGAGAAGGAAAGCTGATCAAGACTCAATAAAAGTCAGCTTTTTCATCTTATAAGATATGTCCCAAACAGGAAGACAGAAGAAGAGAAGGCCAACGTAAAATAATTTCCCACCGGTCGTCTGCAATGGGCAGAATACATATTCATACCAAGAAGGAAAAATTAGAATATGAGGCTTGGGCCTTGATTTTTTGGGACTGTGGCAAATTTAGAAAGACATTTTGCTCATTTCCCCAGCCTTTTTATTTTTACTCCCTTGGTTTGTGTTTGTGCTTGTGTTTGTGTGTGTGTGTGTTCCCAAACATGCTCCCATTTCTAAATCTGTTGCTTCTATTTGAGCCACCCAAGCCTTGTTAGCATCTTGGACCTTCTTGACTTTCTGGTCCCCTTGCTCTGCTGCTTCTTCAGTTTTGCTTGTTTACACTGTCCTCCACAGCTTCTTTTCCTGCTGTAATGTTATCTATCAGCTTCTAATACATGGAAAACTGAGTTATAATACTGTTTCTGGGCCTGCAGTGAACTCCACAGCTCTGCCACAATTGACTAGTTTGAACCACTGAGGAACAGAGGCCTGGTAACAGTTGACAAAAGGATGAAGCTGCTGGTGGTTGTGATGGGAGAGGTTGAGGGGGGATCTGCAACAGAATCTTTGTGGGAAAGGAGGATACATAAATATTCCTCTTCAATGTTATAGCAGCTGTTTTCAGCACCAGACATTAAAAAGAGAGCAGCTTCCTGTGTATGGATATGTATAGAGGGAAGCCAGTGTGGAGCAGATGACAGGATATTGGACTTGAGCCCAGTGGAATTTGACCCAGATTCAAATCACCATTTATCTAGATCAGCCTTTCTCAACCTGTGGGTCCCCAGATGTTGTTGGACTACAATTCCCATCATCCCTAGCTAGCAAGGCCAGAGCTCAGGGATGATGGGAGTTGTAGTCCAACAACATCTGGGGACCCACAGGTTGAGAACCGCTGATCTAGATGAAGCTCACTGGGTGTCTTTGGACCAAATCCCTCTCACTTCTGGCACATAACAGAGGCCTGTTGTGAGCAGTAAAACTTCACATATACTGACACCAGACCTTTGCAACCTCCCCGCTCCCCATGGCATAGCTCTGATAATGGCGAATACATTTTGCTTCCAATATCATGAAGACCCACTTAATAAATCCATTCTCTCCTTGCTTTCCAGAACCCACCCACCCCACGCCAGTCATCAATTCTCCTGCAAGTGACCACAACATGGGATATATCTGAGTTAGTTCTCTTTTATTCAGCCATAGGCCAAACATGCATGCATGCATGGAAGACCTTTACACAAGTTTATCTGACAATGCTAGAGGAAAATCCGGGAGAGGCTGAAGAGGCTACAGTGCCATAGGAGGCATGGCCATCATTTTTTACCCTGGGATTTCTCCACGGTCTTCTGGGTGAACTTCATAGGGAGGGCTTCGTGGTAAACTATGCAAGTGAAAGGGGTTCCATTGTTCCAGTCAGAGAATGGGATTGTCAGCTTGCTGTAGATGAAGTGGGAGTTGTTGCTCTTGTCTTTCATGACCGGCGTGTTGACATGGTGATCTTCAGGCACGGCATTGTGATTCTTCAACCACTGGATAGAAACTTCTTCTGGGGTGAATCCTGTCACCAGGCAGGTGAGCGTCAGCGTTGGTGGCCGAGCACGGATTTCCTCATTGTGTGGGGAGAAGAGGAACACCTTGGGAGCCTTTATGTCGCCTTTTTGGGGGGTGGGGTGGGGTGGGGGAATGTATGAGAGAAAAGATGTGCCAGCAGTGATTAAGATTAGAACCACTTAGTGGATGCCGCAATACATTCCCAATAATGATCCCAAAAGGCCCGTCATATTATCTGAAACTGCATGAGGATTTCCCCAGAGTCTACCTGTGCTCTTCTTTCTGGTCAGGAAACAGTGCTCCCCCCGGGGGGGGGGGGTATTCAAGGGTACACAGTACCATCACCTTTTGTTTTGTCTTTAAAAAGTATGGCACTTAACTGTAATCACTTAATGGTGAGTAATGACACTTATTTTTCTAGAAAAAAAGCTTTGCTTGTCTCCATGATATACACAGGCATCCTGCTTCTGGGCACAATTCAAAGTGTTGGTGCTGACCTTGATAGCCATAAAGGGCCTCGGCCCAGTATACCTGAAGGAGCGTCTCCACCCCCATTGTTCTGCGAGAAGTGAAGTTGCAAGGGACGGGAGCAGGCAGAGGGCCTTCTTGGTGGTGGCACCCACCCTGTGGAACATTGTTCCATCAGATGTCAAGGAAATAAACAACTGTCTTTTAGAAGACATCTGAAGGCAGCCCTGTTTAGGGAAGTTTTTAATGTTTGATGTTTTATTGTGTTTTAATATTCTGTTGGGAGCTGCCCAGAGTGGTTGGGGAAACCTGTATGTATGTATGTACAAACAAACAAACAAACAAACAAACAAACAAACAAACAAATAAATGAACAGCTCTGCCTTCTCTGGTGGCATTCACATTCATAAATAGCACAGCAAACAAAGTTTTAGAAATTAATCTATCCATATTGCAATTCCTGTTACAATTTGAATGTCATGGCTTCTCCCCAAGAGAATCCTGGGGCTTGTGGTTTGGACAGGAGTGCTGATTATTATCTGCCAAATGGCTTGAAAAACAGTTTCAAGTACAGTAGACAGAGTAAATCCTCAGCGACAACATTAACAAGCTACAATGCATTTAGCTGAAGCTCTTGTGCACGTGGCCCTGGGTAGGAAGAAGTGCAACATGGGTTGGGCTTCTTCGAGCTGGATGAATACATAAGGTACCACACCAAGATAGCAGAGGTTTTACACAGTCTACTTTCTCTTAACAGATATACACAGGGGGCCCATAACACGGAGAATCCCAGTCTTTCCTGAGAAGTTACAGTGGTGCCTCGCAAGACGAAATTAATCCGTTCCGCGAGTCTCTTCGTCTAGCGGTTTTTTCGTCTTGTGAAGCAACCCTATTAGCGGCTTAGCGGATTAGCACTATTAGCGGTTTAGCGGCTATTAAAGGCTTAGCAACTAAAAGGCTATTAGCGGCTTAGCGGCTTAGAAAAAGGGGGGGGAAGCGAAAAAAAATCGCAAGACTTCTTTGTTTTGCGAAGCAAGCCCATAGGGAAATTCGTCTTGCGAAGCGCATCGAAAAACGGAAAACCCTTTCGTCTAGCGGGTTTTTCGTCTTGCGAGGCGTTCGTCTTGCGGGGCACCACTGTATTGGTATGCTCAAGTTCCCACATTGTTCTTTCCAGGTACCTCCTTAAATGTATGGATTAGGCCACCATGGCAAGGAAAATGAACTGCCCTCAACAGAACTGGCTCAATCCTTCATCTACCTATCAATAGACAGATTCAGGGGTTAGAAGGATCCTTAGCAGGAGATGGAAATAGTCCCAGTGTTGCCTTCTGATAAAAAGCATGCATTGCAGGTTTCTCAAGCACCATAAAAACCTGTGAGCAGAGACAAGTGTAGAATGATTGTGCAAACCTGCACAATAGCCCCACCAGACTGTGTGAGATTGCAAAGTGTGTCCGCAATGTAAATCACAGATAAGCCAAGTGGTGCTGGGTGTTTAATTATTCTCTTTCCTGCTGCAACACAAGGACACCAACCCCAGGACAGGAGACCAACTCTGTTTCCCCCCTTACCTGTTGTCTTGGCAATGTTCTTAGTGATGGGAGCAGTCAAGCCTGGATATTCCACGTTGCAGGTGAATTCCTCACCCTGCAGCCATGTTGTGACAGGGAGGGAGCTGGTCGCGGTGTACTTTCCATTAAGCTCTTCTTTCACTTCCAATAAACCTGGGCTCACAGGTCCTGAATCTGCCCGTGACCAGGTGACTTTCAGCCCATCTGCATTTTCCAGATTTTCCACCACACAGGTGAGCGTAGGGTCTCTGTTTATGTACAAGTCTTTTGCGGTTGGGGGCATGATTTGCACGCTAATGCCAGCGGAGGGGCAATCAGTATTATCTGCAGATACAAACGTCATGTTACTTCTCCAACCGCCCCTCCCTTCCCTGCTGTTTTAGGGGCTTGCATGCATCCTGTTAAGAAGGGCATTCCTTGCTGCAGAGTAAAAGGAATCAATAACTCCACACCTGGTACATGTATTAAAGGAAAGAAGCTGGCATTTGGTGCCCTTGGGTGTCCGAGAATCAATAAAAGCTCCATATTCCATTGTCAGTAACCAAGCAAAAAATAAAAGAAAAATAGTTCCCTGTCACCCTCCATATTCCATTGTGAATAATGAGCAGGAACAAACAGTTCCCTATCACCCTCTTCTACAACATCAGTTTCTGCTATCAAGACTACATTGTTTCCTGCTTGGCAGGGGGTTGGACTCGATGGCCCTTGTGGGCTATTCCAACTCTATGATTCTATGATTCATTGTTCTATCCAGGAGAAGGTTTACACCATTGAGTCAAACTACATGTTGTAGAGGATGGAAAATGTCCTCTGACCCCAACCCCCTGAAGAGGATAGCATATTTGCCAAGACTTTTCATGGACATTTGCGGCACTCTGATGTCCCCTGCACTATGTCTTCCCTGAGTCCTGCTTCCAGTAGAAATGGAAAATAACTACTCTACTATTAAGGTCATGTGTACACTGCAGTCAATGGGAAAAGGTTTATTTCAATGGGCCATAATAGAAAGCAGCGCATATGTATGTATGTATGTATATGTACACACACACACACACACACACACACAGTGGTACCTCGGTTTAAGAGGACTCCCAGGTAAGTTCCACCCTCTATTGTGTGGGCGGGAACCTCCACGTATCCGGTGTGGGAGGGGGCAAAGCCAGGTTGTATTTTAGCAAGCTGCGTAGGATGGGGGGGGCTGTGCAGTGGCGTAGCGTGGGGGGTGAAGGGGGGGCCGGCAGCACCGGGTGCAACATCTGGGGGTTAGGGTTAGGGGGCGCAAATCCACGGGTTAGCGGGCACAAATTACTTGCCTTGCCCCGGGTGCTGACAACCCACGCTACGCCACTGGGGCTGTGCGCAACCACACAAACCCCACCCCCCATTTGATGTGGGGAGTGATTATGAATGATTCAGTTTATGAACTCCACAAAACCTGAAGTAGTGTCTCCTGAAGCCAAACAGTGGAAGGGCACTGGTGGCGGGAAGCCTGATTAGGCGAAGTGCGCCTCGGTTTAAAAATGGACTTCCGGGACTTCCGGGTTGGCGCCATCGCCGAATGGCGGACTCCCTCCGAGCTCCGGAGGGAGTCTGCTCGGCAGGGGCTGGGTCTTACCGCGCCAGCGACGCGGGGACCCTTAAAAACCACGGGCACGGAGCCCGTGGACATGGTGACTCGGCTGGCACCGCTAGCGCCCTCCCGACTCGTGAAGGAGCCTTTTTAAAGGCTTCCGATCGGGTGCCGGGGAGTGGCGTGGTGCTTTGAGTCTACCGCTTCCCCTGCTGAGCGCAGCCGCATGCCATTCGACGGAGAGCGCTGGCTTCTTCCATTGGAAATTCGGACTATTAACAACAATCCGTGAGTAATTGGGAAACCGGGTACAAAAGGAGAAAAAAAGATTTTTTTTCGGATTCGGCACGAGCGGGGGTGATCTAAAAAGGAAGTCAGTCCCCCCCTGATTGTAAACATTCTAAAACAAGGACTGGGTAACCAAGATCAATTCAGAAGTTTACTGCTGATAAAAATTATTAATTCCACGATGGGAAATTACAAGAATTGTGCTGGAGGAGAAGAGTGGAGGGTGAGAGGGAAAAGGCAACCCCCCCTGGGAACCGGGGCGATTCGCAGAGCCTGGCGAAGAGAGACGGAGACTTTGACAGCTGTCAACGTAGCTGTCAAAGCTTGAGAATATAAAGAGGACTTTGTTACAAGTATTTTGCTGGCTAATTCTGTTACAAATTGACATTATATGGATATAAATCATCGGGGAAAAAAAGAAACAACAACTTGACTTTTGGATTAGAGGATACAAAGTTACTGCAATCCCCCTAGAGGGGTTTCGGGACATTACAAGTGGTCGTATGTGGAAAATTACTCTGGGCTGAGCACAGGACTTATTCTCTGGGAAAGCTGCAAAACTGAAATAGTATTTTGTCTACAGAGGTGTTTACATTAAAAGGAGACAATAGAATTCTCTATTGAAGAAAGGAAGGGACTGGACGTAAGTTTTTGTTCCTGAATAACAAACCTCTGTAGAGATACCAGATCTCGGAATAAGAACGTTTTAGCAGCTGAACAAGACAAGAAACCTGAGAAAGTAAGGAATAAAAAGAACAAAGGACCAACTACGACATGGAAAGAACAATGGGAGGAGCAACAAAGACCAAGGAAACTAAAGGCCTCTATTTGACTGGATTTTTGAAGTTAAACATCATTAAAATAAACAAATTAAAAGAAAACCGGCAAGGTGGAATGGGAAAAATTTGGCTATGGACTTGAGACCTCCAGGCTGATAACATATAGACTGATGGACATGGGGAATTCAAACCGGGGAAGGGAGGGGGAGTTTTGGAATCCAAAGGCTATGTAACCAACTTTTTGAATCTTCTTATATTTTTTATCTTCTATTTCTTTATATAACTTTTGTATACCATGGTATTTTGATCTAACATGTTTTTTTTTTAAAAAAGAGGGAATTCGTGGAAGGAAATTGGGGCAGATCTTGGGGGGAAAATCTTTTTTCTTTTTCTGTTAAAGATGGATGGTAAGATTGTATAAATTTAAATTGGTTAATGGGTTAAACATATTAAGTTTTAAATTGGGAATGAGAGCTTGTGGAACCAAATTAATGAAAGGGGAATATAGTTGGGAGGGGGAGGAGGGAGTCCTAGAAAGAAGGTTATGAAAGTAAGGATTTAAATTCTTTTTTCTATCTTTTCTATCTTTTCTTTTCTGTTATATCTCTTTTCTGTTTTTACTGGAAACTCTAATAAATATGATTTAAAAAAATAAAAAATAAAAATGGACTTCCGGAACGGATTAAGTTCCCAAACCGAGTTACCACTGTGTGTGTGTCTGTTTGTCTCTGTGTGTATGAATTAGGAAGGACACTATCTTGAAATGCTTAGCACCTGAGAGGACCCTCTGTAACCTCGAAGCTGTTGTCCTCCTCCCCCTTGCATTCCAGTCCATGCCCACCAAAACAGAGGAAAACACAAGTGCCAGCTCAGTCAACCTTTCCTACCTTCACATATCTTGGCTTTGCTTTTCAATTTGGTTTGGGTTGCTTCTTGGAACACCTGGCAGTGGTAGGTATTCCCAGCCTGCCAGTCTTCTTTGCTAACATTGACTGTGCTTGTGGTACTGAAGGTGTATCCGTGGGCATCCTTCCTGGGTGGTGCTGTGACCGAGGATAGCAACCCAGGTTGCCCACCCACTAGCCACTCTATCGTCACCTTGCTGGGGTAGAAGCTGGAGATAATGCAGAGCAGCTCAATGGTGGCATGCCTGGGATCACAGGAGGAATGGAGCAGGCGGACTTCTGGGACCACTGCTGGTTTCGCAGGAGAGTCTGGAGGGGTATAAGTTATGGGAAGGCAGGGATGGGTTAACTTGTCAATTTTGATTTCTCTCAGCCCCCCCCCCAATTCTCCGTATCTCTATACAAATATTTCTAAAATAAGTACTTACGAAAATTCATCTGCATTTTAATCTATTTTTTCCTAACATGCTGTCTTTACATACAATCTTGCCTAATATAAACATTTTTGCTAAGCAGTGCTCCTGATATAATGCTTTTTTATATGTTATTTATACTAATATATCCATTTTTGTGCACATCTTTCCCTAGTAGATGCATTTTTGTACACACTACTTGGCTGGAGAACTGCTTTGCAAAATTCGGATAAGTGTGAATTTGAAAGATGGCTGTGTTTTCATTCAAGTTTTGTTGTGAATTAGGTTGATTCATATTTAAATCTTAACTGAACTGATATTATCTCCCATCCACATGTGAGGGGAATTAATATCATTTGTCTGTGATCTATCCCCCTTCCCCATCTCTTAGTGAGCTTCACTTTGCCACCTATTTTCCTCTCAATGTAAGCTTTGAGGTCTAAGTGGCTCATCTGCAATTTGCCTCTTTTGGTTCTCCTGTTATCATCCTCCCCACCTTTTGACACGCTGATCCCAAAGTTATGAACAGCCTCACCTTCTCATCAAGGCACTTTCCTCCCACTCTGTATCCCTTTTCAAAGCTTGCTACCCCCTGTAGCTATCATGCTTTGCCTTGGCACAGGGTGATCAATCCTAACCATTCCTTCCAACATTACAAGTGAGTGGGCCATAGGAACAGCCAACCACCCCAGAACTTAAGTCATTTCACTGGTTCTGCAGGTTGACAACTCATATAATGAATTAAAATGAGGGGTCATGAATGCCATTCACATGTGTGTGTATGTTTTGTGTTTTGGTAAACTTGCTCCAAAGAAGAATGATCTATAAATGGCCACAAAACCCTCTAAATTAATCTAACCTTGAAATGTATTCCAAAAAGTTACTGCTGGATGATGCTCCAACTTGCCGCTGACAACTGAAATCTGAAATGATACAACCTGACTTTTTCTTATACCATTGTTGGTACTGAATGGAGGATTCCAAACTCGTTCTTTCCACTCCAACCCCTATATTTCATTTGTAAGCCTTGTTGGGCAAATACATTTTTTCTTTTTGTTGGTGCCTGCCATGCTTAATGTGCCTTGAAATGAGACAATAATACTACCCAAAAATATTGCATCTATTGCCCCTCTCTCTCCACCCAAGTAATTTACTTTCTTTAACCGCATTGATTGCCCATTTGAGAGTTAAAAAGCAAGCAGATAACCAAGGCCCAGAAAGACTCACGCTCAATGTCTTTGTTGGCTGTGAAGCCGGTAGCTGCATGTGTGACATTGCATTCAAACTTCTCTGATTCCCAGGTGCTGGTTGGGATGGTGAGCTGGCTGGTGAGAGTGTAGTGGCCACTGGATGAATCCAATAGTGCAGGGAAGGTCTGGATGCCGCTGGAGATGGCTCCCGAATTCCACTGTACTGCGACCGGTTCAGGAAAGTAGCCAGAGACCAGACAACCTATGGAGACCAGGGAGGCGGTAGAGGAGTCTTGGCTACAGGGAGGCAATGGGAAGACCGTCGGGGCTGTGGCACTTGCTGTAATTAAAGAGAGAAAAAGACATGTTGAAGATATGCTGTCCAGCAAATGTGTGTTCCATGGGCTGAGTGTGGGTTACACGATATCATTGTCTCATTCCTGCCCTCATCACAACATAGTAAGTGGTAATAAGTGTCTCTAGCACCACATCCATGCCAACCCAAAAATGGAAAGTGTAGTGCTGGTGGTCAACAGAAGAGATTTAAAGACTCTCTCAAGGCAAATCTAAAAAAATGTAGTGTAAACAATGACAACTTGGAAACACTGGCCTGTGAGTGCTCCAACTGGAGAACAGCCTTTACCAAAGGTGTCATGGGCTTTGAAGATGCTTGAAGTCAGGATGAAAGGGAGAAATGTGCTAAGAGGAAGGAACGCTTGGCAAACCCTCACCATGATCATTTCCTGCCTGGAAACCTATGTCCCCACTGTGGAAGGATGTATGGATCCAGAACTGGCCTCTACAGTCACTTATGGGTCCACTGTTAAAACCGTGTTTATGGAAGACAATCTTACTCGGCTACAAGTGATCGCCAAAGAAGTACAAGAAGAAATGTTCAGACCTGTGCAGAGCTTGTCTGATGCCCCGGGTGTGATTCTTCTTAGAATTAAGTTATGAACTCAAACAAAAAAAGGTGGTACCTGTGAGGGTCTCCCAGGTAGCTTAACCCTCCAAGGCCTGGAGTGAGTGTTAGTTTCCATAGGCAATAGTTGTCCTGGAGTTCTCTACCATTTATGGCTAATTTTAAAGTGTTTTACCTTACGCAAATTGACAGTGACTTCTCTGGTTGGGAAAACCATAGATTTGTACATTTCACTTCATCACTCTGCTCACCCATCTGTATCTCCTAGACCGCTTTCAGTCCAATAAGGAGGCCTGTCACCATTTCTATTAAGATTTTATTGATACTAGAAGCGAATCCTTTGCTCTTGGAGCCAGTGCTAAAAGTCAGAGCCTTAAACCCCCATAAGGGGCCTGGTTGCCTCTATCACAAACATTATTGAGGCAGCACATTTACCTGAAAGACACTGGGACATGCTCAAGTTCATCCATAAAGGTAAAGGTAAAGGTAAAGTACCCCTGGACGGTTAGGTGCAGTCAAAGGCAACTATGGGTTTGTGACACTCACCTCGCTTTCAGGCTCTGGGAGCTGGCATTTGTCCACAGACAGCTTTCTGGGTTATGTGACCAGCATGACTAAACCGCATCTGGTGCAACAGAATGCCATAACGGAAACCAGAGTACACAGAAACGCCGTTTACCTTCCCGCTGCAGTGGTACCTATTTATCTACTTGCGTTGGTGTGCTTTCAAACTGCTAGGTTGGCAGGAGATGGGACAGAGCAACGGGAGCTCACCCTGTTGCGGGGATTCAAACCATCGACCTTCTGATTGGCAAGCCCAAGAGGCTCAGTGGTTTAGACCACAGTGCCACCCGCATCCCTCAGTTCATCCATAGTTCTGCTATTGCCAACAAGTTCCAAACCTACTGGGCATGAAGAACGCTGCTTAATTGATCTGGCCATTTGTTTGAGAGAGGGGAGGTATCTATTGCACGAAAGCAACAGTTTCAAACTTATTTTCTTAACCACGAGAGCTAGAAACTTTCTTGAAAACACTGAAAGCTTAGGATGCTGAATTATTTGCAGAATACAAACAGCCCCGTTTAGCACCCACCAGCTGGCTGATTCTTTCCAAATTTGCCAAATGCTGTCCTTGAGCTGCATCAGTGAATTCCACATCAATTTTTTTGGGCTTCAAGTTCTTAATGTATAACCAAACCAGATACAATTTCATTTTGAATTCTACATTTATTTATTTAAAAAAAGTTGTGGGGGGATCTTACATCCACGAAAAGGGGGCTTTGGGGTTTATGGAAAGTGGTAAGAAGGAAGCATGTGGCTTTTGCCTAGTTTTCACTAGTGGCAAAACTGTGTCTGCCTATGCCTAAAGGAAATGATGTCAGGGAGGAAAAATTCTAGCAGCAGGGTGGGGAACATTTGTAACCCAAGGGTCTCATTCCATCATGAGCAATGTTCTGGGGGCACATGCTAACTGGAGTCATGTTCAAAGTCAAAAGCAGCAAAGATGAGCAGAGCAAAAGATGGAACTCTTACTTTTGCACTTTCTAGCTGCAGAAAATTCAGAGGATTCTGTGCACACATAGATTCCCCCATCCAAGTTAAGCAAGAACCAGTATCACAATTCAAGGACACTTCCCAACCAGGCAAAAAACACTCAAGGAATGGGATGTGGTAAGTCTGGGGAGGGTTGTAAAAGCTGGACGGAAAGAATGGAGGGGCAAATTTGTTCCCTAAGCATGAGGTGCCCCATTACCCCCTGGTTCACTAGTTGAACAACAACAGTGCTTTTTACAAATAATGCAGGTTGGGAAAAATGAAGGCATATCAGCCATGTGTTATCTCTGAGACCTAGGTCTACTACCTCTGTGGGAACAAGGTCTTGCTGTCTGCTAGAAGATGCAGAGTCTTAGGCCAAGAGGGTGCTGCTGGACGTCTGTCCCATGAGAAAAACTTCAGGTTTCTCAACAGCTTGCAAATTGTAGACACATAGCCAGTTCCTTTCCCCGCAGAGGTGTCACTCAGAAAGTTAGGAGGGGAAGCTTTTCCTGCCATGATGGGGAAAACCTTAAACTGCTTAGATACCTTGTTTCAGGAGTAAGACCAAGGAAACAGCCGTGTCTCTCTGGTGGCTGACTCAACAGGCAGCATACATAATAAAACAGACTATGCAACAACTCAGTAAAATGATAACATCAAGAAAAGATAACCCAGCAGTAGATAAAATCCAGGCATAAAATGGGACTGCCCAGCAATCTTTAAAAGCCAAGAAGGTGCAAATATTGTGAGAAATCCTGAGTCCAACAACATGTTCTCAAATGCTGAATGTGAGCGACATCAGCATGTGTGAGTGTTAAAGAAGAGGTGTGTGAGAGATGTTTAGAAGTCTTGGGGATGCTGCTGAGCAAAAGCAACTCATAATTAAGACAGTTTCAACAACGCCCATCCCAAAGGCGAGGCAGGGACAGTGCTTTGCCAGAGACAAGTTCCAGAAAATAGGAACCATTCCTGTTAAATAGTGACAACTGCCAAACATGTCCTTCTCTAGCTACAAGACCTGGGATGCCTTTTAGTCCCATGGAACTTCCCTTCTGACCTTGCACAGGCCCCCTCTCCAGTCACCCACATCTTCTCTACCTTCCCCTCCTCAGCCAGAGCTGATGGTCAAACCTAGGAGTCCAGCACATGCTGACTCCAGCTTGCAACCACTGGAAACCACTCTCCTAATGTGGGGAGTTCATGTTTTAAGCTGTTATGCTCCTCTCTCCTCCCCCAGAAGCAGGAGCTTCCTCAGGGCTGCCATTCTCAGGTGCACCAGATACCACATTCCTTGTTCTCTAAACCACTCAACTATCCTACTCTTCTATGGCTCTGTCCTAACCAGCTTGGCCCCACTCATCCGTTGCAGCCCACTCCAGAGAGAACCCAGGGCTCCTGTTTACTTCAGCCCTTGCAGCCTAGCAAAACTTAGGGGTCTTTTTGCCCCAAAGAACACTTTCTGAGCAGGGAGTAGAATTTAGGATCCTCAAAGCCGCTTGCTTCCTAACCCTCTTGTTCCTTGGCTGAGCTTGAAGTTTCGGGTCTCAAGAGATGAAGCCCTAAAGCTACACATTACACCTCGGGCATCGGACAGGCATTCAAGTAGCCCACTGGCTCCCCCCCACCCTTCCCCACAGCCCCGTCAGCTTCTCATATGGCTTCCCTGAAGCCAGACCCTGAGCTGAAAGCCAAGTTAAGGTAGCCTACTTGATCCAAGACAGCTTCCTTAAAGCCTACTATTGGGGGATCTCCAGGCTGAGATTCATGCCTGGAGCAGATCCAGCCCCCATGAAGCCTGTTACTCATTTGAATGGTCAGGAATTTCCCAGTTGAGCATCAGGCTTGGATCAGACTTTCAGAAAGCACCTCCTGCTGTCTACCAGCTTCCTACATCTGAAGGGTCAGGAACCTCCTAGCCCTCAGCCAGCCCCTGCCCCCTGGTCGCTCCCTTTCGGCTTCTTGCAGCCTGCTGTGGCTCAGGAAGTTTATGGGTCTCTCAGTTCGACACTGGGCTTGGCACAGGCTTTAAGATACTTCCTTGCTCCTGGAGCCTGTTGTGGATCTGGGAGGCCAAAAGCACCATAGATGAGCGCCAGGCATGGGGACAGGCTTTCAGGCAGCTCCTCTGCTCCCTGCCAGGCTGGAGCCTCCTGCTCATCCGGGGGGTGGTGGTCAGAAATCTGCCAGCTAAGCATCTGAATGGACTTTCAGTCACCTTCCTTGCCAAATGAAGCCTAACATTCTTCTGGGAGGTTTGGGAGACTCCCAGCTAACTCCCAGGTTAGAGCAAGCTCTTCAGGCAGCCCCTTGTTCCCTGCCATCTCCCCTGAAGTTTGCTGATTGATAGTACCTCCCAGCTGAGCATCAGGCTAACGGCAGACATCCAGAGAGCTTGCCGACTGCTTCCCACTAGCTTATGTGAAGTCTTACATTGATCTGAGTTAGCAAGAATCTTCCAGCTGTGTGTTAGGCTTTGGGCAGGCTTCCAGGCAGCCTCCCACCTTGCTGCTCCCTGCTAGCTGTTTTTTGTGAAGCCTAACACACAGCTGGGTGGTCAGAAATCTCCTAGTCGGTTACTAGGCTTAGGGCAGCCATCCAGACAGTCTCCCCTCTCAGCTGCTGCCCACCAGCTTTTGTTAATTCAACTGCTTGCCTGGATAGTCAAAAGTCCCCCAGCTGAGCTCGGGACAGGCATCTAGGCTGTCCCCTCTCCTGGATGCTCCCTGCCAGCTTTTGTGAATGATAGCACTCAGGTGGGTTGTCACATACCTTCCAGTTGTGCACCAGGCACCAGGAAACCCCACTGGCTGTTTCCTACCAGCTTTTGTGACTCCGAGCACTCAGCTAGGTAGGCAAGAAACTCCTAGCTGAGCATCATGCTTGGGGCAGGCATTTTGTCAGCCCACCCAGCTGCTTCCCACAAGCTTTTCTGAAGTGCCACTCAAACGTGGGTGGTCAAGAATCTCCCAGCTGAGCATCAGCTGCTCCCCAGCACCTGCAGAAGCTTTACACTGTGGGCTGGCTTTGGCCTTCCTATGTGTGCCAAGATCAGCTTCCTTGAAGTAGGTATTGAAGAATCTCCCAGCTGAAGATCAGGTGGGACAGAGCTCCAGTCCCCCACCCCCGGTCCATTTATTCTCACCTGCTGCTTCAACATGACGCCAGGAATTTTTCAGTTGAGTGTCAGGTGGATTTTATAGCACTCCCTTGCACCTGTCCACCTCGTTTTAAGCCTAGTGCTCAGCTGCAAACCAGGAACCTCCCAGCTGAGTATCAGGCTTGGGACAAGCTTTCAAGTAGCTCCCCTGCTCCCTGCGAGGCTGAAGCCTGCTGCTCATCAAGGAGTGGGGGCAGTGGCAGAAATCTCCCAGCTAAGCATCTGGCTGGAGTAGACTTTCAACCACCCTCCTCCTTGCCAGATGAAGCTTAATCTGAAAGTCAGGAAACTCCCAGCTAGGCATTAGGTTAAAGCTGGCTCTCAGGCAGCCCTATCAGTCTGCTGATTTTCTGATAAGCCAAGTATCACACAGTTGAGCATCTGGCTTTTCCCATGCACCTACATAGCCCTCCCCAACTTCTCAGCTGCTCCCCCCCCCCCCGCCGGCTTATGTGAACAGCTAGGTGGTCAAGAACCTCGTATCAGGCTTGGGGCAGCCATCTGGGCAGCCCACCCACCTGGCAGCACCTGACAAGCTTTTGTGAAGCCTAACTCTCAA
This sequence comes from Podarcis bocagei, assembly GCF_964188305.1. Lineage (NCBI taxonomy): Eukaryota > Metazoa > Chordata > Lepidosauria > Squamata > Lacertidae > Podarcis > Podarcis bocagei. The sequence continues at coordinate 50,303,344 of NC_138138.1, read as the reverse complement.
CTGGGTGGTCAAGAATCTTCCTGTTGAGCATGAGGCTCAGAGCAGGAATCCAGGTGCCCTCCTCCCAACTGCTCCCCACCAGCTTACATAAAGCCTGACATTCATTTGGGTGGTCAAGAATCCCCCAGTTGAGCACCGGGTTTGGAGCAGGCCTCCAGGCACCCACCCAGCAATTGCAAAACCTTACACATAGCCCTGCTTCTCAACTGCTTCCTCCACCAGCTTATGGGAAGACCAACATCTAGGTAGGTAGCAAAAAATCTCCCAACTGAGCATGCGGCTTGGGACAGCCATCCAGGCATTCCCCTCCCCACCAGCTTTTGTGAATTATACCACTTGGGTGGGTTGTCAAATACTTGTGCCTAAAGCTTGCTGGAAACCTCTGAAGCTGTTCCCTACAGATTTCGTGGCTCCTAGCACACAGCTAAGTAGTCAAGAATCTTCTAGCTGAGCACTGGGCTTGGGGAGGCATTTCGGCAGTCCACCCACCTGGCTGCTACCCTCAGCTTTTGTGAGCACCTGGCTTTTGTTCCCCCAACTGAGCATCAGGCTTGGGGCAGCCCTCAAGGCAGCCCCACCGGCAGCTCCCAAGCACCTATAACACCTTGCATTCAGGGCTGGCTTCAACCTTCCTCTGCTCCAGGATTAGCTTCCTTGAATCCTAATACTGAACTAGGTATTGAACTGCACAGCTGTGCATCAGGTGGGGCATAGCTCCAGTCCCCCCCCTCCTGGGTTCATGAAGTATACTGCTCCTGTATGAAGCCAGGCGTCTTACAGCTGACATGGATTTCATAGCACTCCCTTGCACTTGCCCAGCTTGTTGCAAGCCCTGGTGCTCAGCTGGGTCCTTGCCATCTCCCAGCTGGGACAGGCTTTTGGGTAGCTCCCTTCCTCCCCACCAGCTTCCCATAAGCCTTGCACCCCTTCAAGAGAGCAGGAGTCATTAGGCTTGGAGTAAGCTTTCAGGTACCTTCCCTGGCCCACTAGTTCAAAGCCTGCTGCTGAACTGTGAGGTGAGGAATTTCACAGCTGATCATCTGACTTTCAGTCTCCTCCTTCCACCCAGCCAATTCCCTGGAAGCCAAATGTTCATTGGGAATTTGGGAAACTCCTAGCATTTGAGCAAGCTTTCAAGTAGCCCATCCCACCTCTTTGAAGCTCAACATTCCTCTGGGAGCTGAGGAGTTTCCCAGTAGACCATGAGGCTTCAGCCAGACTCTCAGGTAGCCCCCTTGCCCTCCTCCAGCTTCCTAGCATAAACCATAGCTTGGATGCAAGAAGCAGCTTGGCAGGTAGACCAGCTGGGATCTAGCTGAGTAACAAGCCTGGGAGAAGTTAGCAAGGAGCCCCGGGGCTTTTCTCACCTACCGTCTTAAGGCTTCTCTCTTGACTAAGTGGTGGGAAGATTCTAAGCTGAATGTGGTATTTGGGGAAGGTTCATGTGTCCACGTTGCTGTAGCCTGACACTGGAACATAGGAAGCTTCCTTATATTGAGCTCAGTATTGCCTACAGTATTGCTTGGCAGTCCTCCTTGTCTCACGATCAGCAGCTCCAAGCTCTTTCTGCTGCTCCCATCTCCCTTATATAAAGATGCTCAGTTGCCATAGATAGTCTCTTTCTATACAAATGTAACAGAGTCCCATAATTTCTAAATATTATTTTTGTTGTCTAAGATGTAATTCATATAATCCATTGACACCTTTGCTACAGAAGCTAAAACACTCTCCTACTGTCTAGGTAATATAGGAATCTCCAATTCTTAATTCCATTCTTTTATCAGAGTCTGCATATCAAATTGATTTATTGATACCAAATTTCTATAAAAAAATAGTAACCAGCTTTTTGGTCTCAAAGGATTTAACCAATTGTTCTAATATTTCTGGTGTCTTCTATGCTGGTCCAAACAGGGTTATTAACAAATGCTGCCATTGTAGATACTTTAGGCCACCTCTGGAAAGTGGTAAGTATCTTTTAACGCAGCATATGTATGAAAGTCATCTTATTCAATTGGTCCAGAGTCAACGTACCTGCATCCACCCGACCTTCCATACTATAACTCCCCTGCCCCCCAACGTAAAGAACAAACCCTCTTCTGAACTCACCGATCCCAAGGTTGGAGATGATTGAAGCAACCAGACCTCTGTTGGATGACCCACAGTCTGTTTCTGTTGGGGAGTCATTTCCGCCGCAATGAGGCCTTCAGAGTTCCCCCCAAGTTCTTAAGAAGTCCCTTTAAAAAGAACACTGACATCCTGAGAGCTGGCGTGAAGGTGTGAAAATAATAATAATCAGAAATGAGGTCCAGGGGATATATTTGGGAGCCAATCACTTCCTCTTTTTTATCACCTGGTTTAACACCTTTTCAAAACCCAAAAGTTCCATTGCTCAGAAAAACAAGGCTATATGAAGTACCGGAATTGGGCTGAATTTGGCCTGCAAAAACTCAAACCACTTGTTTTTCTCTTACCTATGCACACATTAATTAATTAGTTGATTAAAATTAACAGGGTTAGTTTGGTTTTTGTCCAGGGGCAATCAAGGCGATGTATAATACCAAGGGGAGGTAAAGATACACAGGATTCCAAAGTATTAAACAAGCAGTATACCTGTAGATGGCCTAGTATACCTGAAGGAGAGTCTCCACCCCCATTGTTCTGCCCAGACACTGAGGTCCAGCTCTGAGGGCCTTCTGGCGCTTCCCTCCCTGTGAGAAGTGAGGTTACAGGGAACCAGGCAGAGGGCCTTCTCGGTAGTGGCACCGGCCCTGTGGAACGCCCTCCCGTCAGATATCAAAGAAATAAACAACTATCTGACTTTTAGAAGATATCTGAAGGCAGCCCTGTTTAGGGAAGTTTTTAATGTTTGCTGTTTTATCGCTTTTTTATTCTGTTGGGAGCCACCCAGAGTGGCTGGGGAAACCCAGCCAGATGGGTGGGGTATAAATAAATTAATAATAATAAAAATACAACTACTACTACAATTTTGCAGGTAGCCAGACCTCCAGTAACTTGCCTTGTTCCTCTTTCTCACCAGTGAGTTGAAAATCCCACTGAATCAGTAAGGATTACTTCTGAGCAGACAGGTATAGGGTTGCATGGTCAATTTTGGTGAACTTAATGAGGTATGACGTTGTTGTAAGTGGAATTATTTCCAGCTATAAGGATGGCATTGTCCAAGCTTGAGTTCCATTCTAGGCCTCACCCTCATTTAGTAACCATTTTTGTATCACACTTCATTCCCACTGATGGTTTCCAATTCTTACTTGGGATAGATTAAATTTTGAGGGCAATACGTCTATAATCTATGGTTGATATTCAATGACATCCGCCTGCTTGTGAAACGTAAGACTGCTTGTGCAACAGGACCTCTCTGGTTCCTCTTCTCCTGCCACCAGCCCCAACATGCCCTCTAAAATCTCCTCTGGAGAGTCCCTCAACCTTAAAGAACATATTTTGGGGCATATTGAAAGCTGCAGCGGGAAGGAGAAGACCTGTTGTGTGGCCAGGTGTCTGCTTGCATCCCGCCTTTCAATCGATAGAAAAATATACAAGGCAGTATGCCGTATTTTATAAATCATCATCGCCATTTATAAACATAATAGCAAAATGACACATAAAACTCCCATCAACAGAGGGAATGTAGGATGCTGCCTTATTTAGCCCAATAATGCCCACACTGACTGGCAGTGGCGCTCCAGGGTCTGACTGGCAGGGGTCTCTCTCAGCCCTTTCTCAGGATACCAGGGATTGAAAAAAACAGACTGGCATCTGCGGTTGCATGTGCAAGCCGTAGCCAAATTAAACTAAACTCCACTGGGAGTATTTCAGGGATTCCTTAAGCCAACGAATTGAAAACTGGGAGAAAAGAGAATAAATTATACTTTGAGAAGCCTGATGAAACCAGAAAAAAGGACAAACCCACCCTGTAGTTTCAGGCAGTAGGGTAATTCCAAGCCATCCTATAGGGAAAGCCCTAAAACTCCTCATGAGGTAATCTCTCTCTCTCTCTCTCCAGTGCTTTTTTTCTAGGGGTACTCAGGGGTACGCATACCCCTAAATCTTTGTACTTTTGTCCATTTACTGTATTTATTTCCCCCGATTTCAACTATAAAATGGTGATTTTCTTGAGTCAAAATGAGAGTACCCCAAACATATTTTTTTTAGAACAAAGCACTCTCTCTATATCTCTATCTATCTATCTATCTATCTATCTATCTATCTATCTATCTATCATCTATCTATCTATCATCTATCTATCTATCTATCATCTATCTATCTATCTATCTATCTATCTATCTATCTATCTATCATCATCATCATCATCATCATCTATCTATCTATCTATCTATCTATCTATCTATCTATCTATCTATCAATTATCTATCTATCTACCTATCATCATCTATCTATCTATCATCTATCTATCTATCTATCTATCTATCTATCTATCTATCTATCTATCTATCTATCTATCATCTATCTATCTATCTATCATCTATCTATCATCTATCTATTTATCTCATCTATTTATTTAAAACTGCCATGGTAAAAGCCTCCTTTGAGTTATTTTTTTCTTACAACCAAGCACATATGAATTTTAAGAAATATATAAGTTACCCCTAGAAGGAAAAATATGTGGGAGTGGGGGAAAGGCGTTAGAGCCTTTCAAATCCTCATGGAAAAAACTCCTGAGAGAATTGGTGATGATACACTTATTTTTCTGTGACTTTCCAGAGGCTCTTGCCTTCTTGGAAGTGCTTCCCTGACCCTCCGAGCCTTGAGAGGGCAGAGAGAGAGAAACATTTACATCCTGCAATCCTGGCACCTCCATGGGGGTGGGGAAGGAAAAAGGCTGGGAAAACCCCCCTCAGCTGGAAGACTGCTCCCATATCTCTGCCCCAGTTTGCTCACATCCCTGGTGTTCTGAGGAGAAGCATCTAACTTCCTTACGGAAACAATCCTGCAACTTGTTAGCGTCTTTACCAGGTGTCTCACATCTTAAGGACTTAAGGAACCTTAAGTCTCTGAGGGAGGACGGACCTCCACATAGAGGGGACACAGTGATTGTTCAGAAAACCACAATCTGACACACCAAATGCATACCCTCCAACATTTCTCAGATGGAACACAGGGACATCCTAAGGAAAAGGAGGACATTCCAGGATCAAATCCGAAACGGGGACGGCTTCTGTAAATCCAGGACTGTCCCTGGAAAATAGGGACACCTGGAGGGTCTGAAAATGCAGAGAGTGAACTACATAGGAGAGGAAGAGGTTGCAGACTGGAGGTCAAATGAAATGAGGTTAAGAAATCAACAGAATATTTATTGTTCTTGTGCATTGCCAGGAAACTACTACAAGTATTTATTTTCTTTCACAAACAGATATACCGTAGCTACACAAGTATCAGACTCCTCTTCTGCATTTGGGGTTATACAGTGAATTGCAGCACTTTGCAGCAACCAGAGACCTGAAGAAGAACTTCATCCACAGTAAGCTATTAACACACTCTGTGCTTTTGCTAGAAGGGCTAAAATAAACCCTCAGAAGAACAACCTTGGTTAAAGTTGAACCACCCTCACTTCTCCCTCAGAAAGGTCACCCTTTCTCCGACCAGAGTCAGATTGCATCTTCTTCTCTTTGAAGGCTAAGTTTCAGCAGCACCATCTTCCCTCTCCGCACATTTCTGAGCTGGCTCCATGATATTAGGAGAACATCTGCTGGAGATGGGGCTAGGAACAGGACCTCACAGGAACTTGAACATTTGTGAGATCCCTTTTTATGCCTCCTAAATGGTGCCCGTTCTTTCCCTTCTGGGCTTTCTATGAAGAACTGTTCTTTCTAGTAAGAGCTGTCTGACAGTGGAACGGTCTCCCTTGTGAGGTTGTGGACTCTCCTTCCTTTGAGGTTTTCAAGCAGAGGTTGGATGGCCATCTGTCATGGATGCTTTAGCTGAGATTCCTGCATGGTTGGGTTTGGACCAGATGACCCTTGAGATCCATCTCAACTCTACAATTCTATGATTTTATGACCTCTCCCTGCTGTGTTTACTATGAAGGAGTCTTTTGTCTCTTAGTAAATGCAGTATATTCCTGAGAGGGAACCCCCCCCCCAATGATTGACATAGAAAGCAGCATTGCTCACCTCACTTGTACTACAAGCAGGTGAATGAGAAGCTCCTGCCTCAGAGCACTGGGCTTGCCAGAGGAGGAGCCATTGGAGTCTGGCTGGTCCCTTGCTGGATGACCACCTCGGGCAGAGGTGGCAGAAGCAGCGGGCAAAAATGTAACAGCTTGTGCACATCTCAGGGTTCATCCACAGTTACCTTTGCCCCACTCTTTCCAAGCATAGATAGATGCTTAAAAGCTCCATGTTTTCTATTTATTTATTTATTGATTTTCACATATTACATGACAATACAGATGTACCAGAGCCAACACTATTTCCTCCCCATCCCCCCATACATTTACATTTATATTTCCTCAATCCATCATATTATTCTTTTCTCCTTCCTCCCACTTCCCTCTGCCCCCACTCGATTTCCTCCACATTATACAATTTACAATAATCTTGCATTCTACAATCTTCTCAAATCATCTATATATTCTTATTATCTTTCCTTACTAATTTTTCTTCCATCCAGTACTTCACATTGTAATCTAGGCATATTAGCGTATCATTTTTTGAGCAACATTTTGCCATATATTCATCAAAACATTTCCACTTCTTTTTTAATTTTTGATTTGACTGATTTCTTATTATAGCAGTTAATTTTGCCAAAATTAAATATTCATTTACGGTAGTTTACAAATCCATTCCTCCTTTGTAGGTATAGTATGTGATTTCCACCCAGGAGCAATCACTATTCTAGCAGCTGTACTTGAATATGGAAAAATCCACACACACCCCACCCGTGGTATCTCTTCATCTATCAATCCAAGGAAATATGTCTCTGGTTTCTTTGTTATTGATATTTTCAACATCTTCTTTAGTTCTTCATGTACTACTATCCAAAATTTCTTAATTTCCTCATACCTCCACCACATGTGTATTTTTGTTCCTATTTCTCCACCACATCTCCAACAGAAGTTGGATTTCAATTTATATATCTTTGCCAACTTAACTGGCGTTAAGTACCACCTATAGAACATCTTTACAAACTTTTCTTTAATTGTATATAAGGCAGTAAATCATATATCCAGAGTCCATATTTTTTATTTTTTGTTTTGTTTTCACCCCAGAGGTTTCCCCACAAAACCCACTCTTTAGTGCTCATTTGGAAAAAAGCATCCATTTGGGTTGCTGTGGAGTACCGCTTGCTCCAAATGAGCTTTAAAGAGCGGGTTTTCACGGAGAGAGCTCTGGAGGAGTAGCTTCTGTCCAATGCCCAGGAAAGGACTGCAGCCATAGCATCCCTCCAACTGTGACCCCTCGGGAGGTACCCCTATTTGATGTAGGTCATATCCCTCCGAGGTGGTTTACCCTTAGTTGCATTCCCAGCATACGGGCTGAAGTGAAATAAACTGGTTTCCCCAAATGCCTATGCCAAACTGTTCACATCTGTAACCAATAAAAGTTGTGGCTTATTTGAAACCATAAACTATATCCTGTTGTCTTATTTGGTAATTTACTCCCTGGAGAACTGCGGGGTCACGGGGTCTTCGCATGCAAGTAACTGCGGGGTCACGGGGTCTTCGCATGTGGCCCTCCAGAGATTGTTGGACTGCAAGACCCACCATCCCTGACTATTTGTTATGCTGGCTGCGACTTTTATGAGTTGGAGTCCAACAACATCTGCAAGTCTGCAGGTTCCCAAACCACTGATTTTTATGGGACAACAGGCAGAATTCTCAAAAGAGCTCCTTCCTGAAAGTATGTGAAGGAGGAGCCAAAACGAAACAAAAACCTTCAGAAGGTAATTTTATTTATTTATTTATTTATTTTATTATTGTCTAGTAAATATAGTTATGACCGCAAAACATGCAATACAGTGGTACCTCGGGTTACATACGCTTCAGGTTACATACGCTTCAGGTTACAGACTCTGCTAATCCAGAAATATTACCTCAGGTTAAGAACTTTGCTTCAGGATGAGAACAGAAATCGTGCAGCGGTGGCACAGTGGCAGTGGGAGTCCCCATTAGCTAAAGTGGTGCTTCAGGTTAAGAACAGTTTCAGGTTAAGTATGGACCTCCGGAACGAATTAAGTTCTTAACCCAAGGTATCACTGTATATGAAAATAGCAGAAACTAGCTAAAAATGGCTAGAAAATAGCAGCGGCGGTGAGAGGGCAGGAAGGCCCCTGGCAGCGGCAGCGGTGGGGTTGGCTTGAGCGAGGAGGGGTGAGTGCTCACCGGTTTGCTCCAGCCCGGCAAGAGGAGGAGCAGCAGTGCTGTCACCTCCACCGCAGCCACCCCAGATTCCCCTTCCCAGGCACCAGCAGGGAGAATGATGGAGCTCCAGTCTGTGCTGCTACTACAGAGACAGTTGGCATGTCAATTCATCCATCAGTCGGGGCAAAACAAAACGTTTAGGGGTATGCGTCCCGCTGTGTCCGCCCAGAAAAAAACCACTGGTTGTGACCACAAATCATGTAATATATAAAAGAGCAGAAATGTCCTCAGTGCCAGTCATGGGGCTGAGGAAGAACAAATTGTTGGTATTGTGTGGGTCTTAAACTGATTGATTGAAATATTCAGTATAGAGAAGGACAATATTCAGAATAGGACATTTATGTAGAATGCTTAGGTCAGGTCAGGACAGGTCAGTGTCTCCAATAGCTGGGTGAGGCTCGATGCCTACTAGTGATGAGGGTATGTTGGATGAGCCGGCAGAGCATATGGCAGAACATGGGGTTGAGAGCAGATCTGAAGCTCTGAAATGGGGAGAGTCCAGTGGATACCCAGCCTGCAGTCATATGTATACTTAGATGTATGTCCCATTGAACTCAGGAGGACTTAATGCTGAGTAGATGTGCCAAACTCCTTTCTCAAGGCCTGTGGGACTGTCTCCACACCTTGGGTTGGGAGTACTAGTTGCTCTTCTTGACAGTCACTGTGGGAAACAGATGTACATAGGGCCAGTAGGCTTCCTGTCTTGGGAGCCCAGTCTCAGCAAATGACATAATATGACGAGTCCAGCTTCAAGTTCTAACAAAATTGCCTCTCTGTCCTTCATCTGATGGGACTTCATTGTCCCCCTACCAGGGAAGAAAAGCAGACAGCAGAGAGAAGCTTTGGTTGTTAATGCTGGAAACGGAGTCCTATCTCCAGCCAGTGACTTCTTCTTTGCACATCTCAAAGTGTAGGACAAGAGCTCTCAGGAAAATGCTTTTAGGCCAATCATTGGTGCACATTCTTATAGTCAGGGCCTGCTGGCTGCTTTTTCAGGACCACCACAGTGGAGAAGAGCCATTTTACCTGCAGGAAGGAATGAGAATTAGGAGAAAGGAAGACACAGAACAGAAGTGCGTGTGGAAGAAGAAAGATCTGCATGTTCTATTTGTCATTCGTGGTTTTGTCCTCCCTGTTTCCTGCCAGTCACAGGTTGCAAGTTGTATGATGTATTATTACTTACCCTGTACTTATTCCTTATATTTACTTATTTATTTATAAACCACCAGCTCACAAGAAAGTGTAAGAACATAGAAGAACCCTGCTGGATCTGGTCAAAGAGTGTCCATGCAGCCTGGCCTCCTGCTCCCATATTGGCCAACCAGATGCTGTAGTGGAAAGCCCAAAGGCAGGATTTGAATGCAACTGGTACTGAGAGGAACACTGTCTTGAGCAATGAAGGTGGAACCTAGCCATTGAGGTTGGTAGCCATTGATAGCCTTCCTCCTCCAGGAATTTGTGTGATCATTTCTAAAGCCATCAAAGTCTGGGGCCATCACTACCTCTTGTAGGAACAAATTCAATAGCTTAGCTATGCTGTGTGAAGAAGTACTTTCTTTTGGCACCGTATACTAACATCATTCCTTGCCATCCTTCTGCATCTTCCTATCCCATTTTTAAATATATTTTTTCTTAATTTTTTTGTTTTACACTTTAGAATATTCATTTAAACAACCTTAAAATGCCAATGACTTCCTTTCTTCTCTTTTTGCATATTATAAATCCCTGCATATTTTACATAAACTAAACCATTCAGTATTCCATTATTATATCCAACAAAATTTGTTTACACTGTTGAATTTATCTTAATGCTGCCAACTTTCTCAAGTGTACAAAATTCCCCCCATACATTCAATAAACATTTCCCAATCTTCTTTAAACATATGTTCTTCTTGTTCTCTTATTCTATATGTTAGGTCCACAAGCTGTGTTTATTCCATCAGTTTAAGTTGCCATTCTTCTTTAGTTGGGACCTCACTCGTTTTCCATTTTGGGGCTAACAAAACATGGGCTGCAGTGGTGGCAAACATAAACAACCTTTTCTGACACCTGGGAATTTCCGTCTGAATTATCCCCAACAAAAAGGACTCTGGCTTTTTTTTTTTGGGGGGGAGGGAAGTACTTCTAAACATTTTTTACAATTCATTGTGGATTATTTCCCAATACACTTTTAACCTTTTACAGCTCCACCACATATGGAAGAACGTACCCTCAACCATTGCATCTCCAGCATCTTCCTATCCCTAAACTTCTCTTGCAGATCAGTAAGTCAAATATTTTCCTTCATCCCAGTCATCTGATTTTAATGGTGTATCTAATGGACTATTTGGCATCAAGGATATGTAAAGGTAAGTGCTGAGTCCTAAACAGAACCATTCACTAATTTACAATAAAGAGTACAAATATTTCAGCCTTATCCTTTGCTTCCCACCCTCCATCCCAGTGGTGTTTCTGCTGCCTCTGTCACTCCACATCATAAGATTCAAATGTAGACATATAACAGACGTTCCTCTCTACTCACTTTGAACAGTGTAATGGTGGCACTGTAAGAAACACTGAGGAGGAAGAGAATGAAGAAAACAAAGATGGTGACCCAGAGACGATCCATTTCCTCCTCTTTTTCATCGCTGTAATCATCAATTGTTGACACAGCCACCTCTGTGAGGGGGAGAGAGAGAGACGTCATTTCCAGTGTTCAACATAAAATATCCTATAACTTCAGCCATCCCTTCACCCACCACTAATATCTAATTGTACATATAGAATTATGCCGAATTACGTACTACTAATGTTATTCCTTCTATTTCGTACAGTTTAACATAGGCTACAAAATCCATGATGCACTAACCATATACCTGCAAGATCACCTGTGGCCTATATAACAATTAATATTATCTAAATTTTGCAATAGTGGCTTGGTTTTGGCTCTTTGGGAACTCTCTCTGTTCACCCCACATAATGTTTGTGCCTTGTCCTACAGAGTAACTTCACTCTGTTGCAACACTTCTCTCTCTCTCTCTCTCTCGCTCTCTCTCCCCTTCTCCCTTTTCCGACACTCTGCCTAAAGTACCAGTTCATCTAATTTTCGTCAGTTTGTTTAGGATGAACCTGTTGTGCAATGTGTTTCAATTCATCTGCAGAATGCTATTTTCCTTCCTTTTTTTCAGGTAATAAATCAATGAGGAATAGCAATGTTCAGAGGTGTTCAAAACAGTTGCTTAACCGTTTCACCACATGACAAAATACATCCTAATCTTGACAGTTTCAGTGAGTCACAGAAGATGGCTGGATGGAATAATCCTCAATAAATGAGGGGGTGGGCATGTTTTAGCACAGTCTTAAATTAACTCGTTTTCTGAAGGAAGTCCAGAAAGGCCACGCAGTGAGCTTCATGGTTGAGGTGGGATTTGAATCTGGAGTTCTAAGCACCAAAACAAATACTAACCAGTACATTAAGTACTGACTCAAGGAGTAACCAGGGAGCAGGTGTGGGTAGGGAGTTTGTGTGTGATTGCTGAGGCCGCACCCTTGCAGCATAACTAGGGCAAGAGTGACTTAGTGGAGATGTTGTGTTTGGTTTCCAAAAGGAGGGGTGACTGGGGAAAAGTGTACTTGAAAGTCCTATTTTCTCCCTTCTCCGATTTTGTAAAATGTCAGAGATTTTGCTCTTTCGTATTTGATGGGATGGTTCTGAGGGGATCCCTGACTATCATTTTGGAAAACATATCCTCGCTCTGCCTTTTTGCATTGTGTACATATGTGTCTTGATTGGACCTTTTATTTCTCATAACCCACCCAATAATATATGAACAATCCATTATTATGGCCTGAATATTCTGTGAATTTGATTCTTTCTCATGGCTCCATCTGACTTGGCTCAGTTTGCTCACCCATCTCAAGTTCAGGGTCAAACTAGGTTTATTATTATCCTCCCCCCCCCCCATGTCTTACTGATGTGATGCTAAAGGTGTCAAATGAAATTTCTTCTGATTCTTTTTAACAGTTAATAGCTACTTTGAAGGCCATTTTTTTTGTCAGGATCCTGGTGCAAGGGGAGGTTATTTTTTTATGTGGTTCTGGATTAAAATAACCTTTCCCTATGGTGCTTCTATTGTAACCATGGGGAGCGGTAAGGGAGAAAACCTCTCCCTATATCCACAACAACCATTTTGTGCACATTCAAGGCACATGCGGCTGTGTAAACACTCGCTGTGTTTTGACCTGGAAGAGGGCGTAACAGGGCATAAGGGGTTTACACGCATTCTGCTGCCTTGTGCGGTGACCTGAAATGCAGCCCCAGCAAACTGTGGGTTGCCCCCCCAAAAATGCCCTCCCCCCATGGCATCACATTATAGCTGGCCCTCAGAAACTATTCTTTGCTTTCAAGCAATGCAGGTGTTTTGCATTGTCTCATTTCTTCTGCCCTGTCACTGAAATCCAGGCCAGGTGAGTTGATATGAAGGGAAGCTACATGTGTTGAAGCGGGGAGTGTGCACATATGTTGCACCAGGTGAGTTCTGCCTACTTTCTGTCCCTGCTGCTCATGCTGCTGTGCCCCATTGAACTAACTTTCCACAGGATGACATTGGCCTCTGTATTGCACCTCCATACAGATAGCTCTGCCCCTCTTATTGGAACAAGGTTCCAGCTCTGCGACAGAGAACGCTGCATAGCTTGCACCCGATGCTAATCATACTCAGCGTAGACCTATTGAAACGAATGAACCTAAATTGCACATATCAATTAATTTCGGTGGGCCTACTCTGAGTAGGCAAACCAATGAGCCAGCTTCTTACGTCATGTACCATATATCAATATTTGGAGCAGGCAGAGGAAGGAGAGGCAATGCAAAATATTCTGATATGGGCAGGACTCCCTTGTATATATATGGGTGCCTAAAAAGGCAAACTTATTGGATGAACTTTGGGCTTTGATTTTTTTGGGGGGGCGTGGCAGATAAAAAAATATAAAGAGCACTGAGCTATAATTATGTTCTTGGAATGCAGTGAACACAGCAACTCTGCTATGATCAATTGGTTTCAACCCCTGAGGAACTGAGGCCTGGTGGCAGTTGGCTGAAGGAGGCAGAGACTGGTACAGAAATATTCCTCAGTAGCGAATTAGCAGCTTATTTGTTGTTTTCAGCACCAGACTTTAAAAGGAGAGCAGCTTCCTGTGTATGGACATGTATAGATGGAAGCCAGGGTGGAGCAGATGATGGGATATTGGACTTGAGCCTGGTGGAATGTGACCCAGATTCAAATCACCACCCAATTAGATGAAGCTCACTGGGTGTCTTTGGACCAAATCCCTCTCACTTCCGGCACTTATCAAGGGCCTGTTGTGAGCATTAAAATACATATATACTGACATCAGACGTTTGCACCCCTGCCTCCCATGGCATAGCTCTGATAATGGTGAATACATTTTGCTTCCAAATACCATGAATACCCACTTAATTAATCCACCCACCCACCCACCCACCCCCGCTTTCCAAAACTCACTCTAGTCATCAATTTTCCTGCAAATGACCACAACATGGGATATATCTGAGTTGGTTCTCTTTTTATTCAGCCATAGGCCAAACATGCATGCATGGAAATTATTTACACAGGGTTTATCTAACAATGCTAGAGGAAAATCTGGGAGAGGCTGAAGAGGTTGCAATGCCGTAGGAGGGATGGTCATCATTTTTTACCCTGGGATTTCTCCACAGTCCTCTGGGTGAACTTCATGGGGAGGGCTTCGTGGATAACCATGCAGGTGAACGCATTTCCATTGTTCCACTCAGTTAATGCGATTTTCATGTGGCTGTACATGAAGTAGGAATGGTTGTTGTTGTTCTTCATGACTGGGGTGTTGACATGGTGATCGTCAGGTATAGCGTTGTGATTCTTCAGCCACTGGACAGAAATTGCCTCTGGGGTGAACCCAGTGATCAGGCAGGTGAGGGTCACCATAGGTGGCCGAGTACGGATTTCCTCAGGGTGGGGTCGGAAAAGGTACACCTCAGGAGCACGGACCGTTCCTTTTTGAGATCAGGGACAATATATGTGAGAGAAAAGGAGAGGCAACAGTGGTTAAGTTTAGACCAAATGAGTGGATGCAGTGTTGACAATGAGAGTCCCTGTGATTTTGTTGTCTTGAACATAGGTACTCCAGACAGGGTTATTGCAGAGAGCGTGCCTCACCTCTGGCCTGTTCATATGCACTTCGTAACAGCAGTATGTTCCCAATAGTTGCTCCACCTGGCTTTTAATGTCATTTGACTCTAAATATTATCTGTTAGATTCTTTGAAGAGCAGTTTATGTCTGTACAGTAAACACAGTGGGGTAAATACTCAATTGCCAATGAGTTGAAGTGCCTTCAGCTGAAGTCACCACCAGTGTGTAGATCTATGTGAAGATCTATAGCATGTGTTGGGCTTCTTTGAGCTGGATGAATGAATAGGAGCACAAACTGGGACAGCAGAGATATGAGGTATATTTATACAGCCCAGTTTCTCAACAGATATACAGAAGTCACCCAGCCCACACAGAATCCCAGTCTTTCCCGAGAAGGTACTGGTATGTTCAAGTTGCAGCATGGCTTGGGGTTGAAAGGTGAAAATCTTGCAAACTTCAAGGAGCAAGCTCTGCACAGTTGCTCCCGAAGCAGTTACCCTGGTGGCTCGTTAAATTTGTGGAGTGGGCCACCAGGGCAAGGACATAAAGATCTGCCTTCATCAGAACTGGCTCAATCCTTCATCCAGCTCAACCAATGTTGGGTAAACATTATCAATAGACAGATTCAGGGGTTTGAAGGATCTGTAACTAGAGATGAAATGGTTTTCATGAGAGTGAAAAGAGTAATGGGAGATGTCTTGGCCCCTGGAGTGGACACAAGCCTTTCTTTCCTTGGTTCCAGTGTTGCCTTCTGATTTTTTTTTAAAAAAAAATGCATTGCAGGTTTTTCTAGCACCATAAAACCTTTGAGCAGAGACAAGGGTAGTAGAATGATTGTGCAAACCTGCACAAGACCTCCACTAGACTGCTTGAAAATGTAACTTGTGTCTCTAGCATAAACTGCAGATTTGCCAAGTTGTGTTGCATTTTCCTTCTGTAACACAAAACCACCAGCCCTGGGATGGGAGACCAACCCTGTTTCCCCCTTACCTATTGTCTTGGCAATGGTCCTAATGATGGGAGCAGCCAGGCCTGGATATTCCACTTTGCAGGTGAATTCATCTCCCTGTAGCCACGTTGTGGCAGAGAGGGCCTTCGCAGCGGTGAACTTTCCATTAGGCTCTTCTTTTGTTTCCAGTAGTTCTTGGCTCACAGGTCCTGGTGTCTGCCGTGACCAGGTGATTATCAGCCCATCTGTATCTATCAAGTTTTCCACCACGCAGATGAGTTTGGGGTCGCTGTTTACATACAGATCTTTTGGAGTTGGGAGTATGATTCTTACATCAATGCCAGTGGAAGGGCAGGCGGTAGCATCTGGAGGCACAAACTTCATGTTAATTCTCTATTTGACTCTCACTTCTTCCCATCAGATGTCAAGGAGATAAATAACTATACAACTTTTGGAATACGTCTGAAGGCAGCCTTGTATAGGGAAGTTCTCAATGTTTGATGTTTTATTATGCTTTTCTATTTGTTGGAAGCAGCCCAGCTGTTAACAAGGGCATTCCTTGCTCCAGAGTAAAAGGGAGCAAAAACTCCAGACTTGGTACAAATATTAAAAGAATGAAGCTGGTGTTTGTTGCCTTTGGTTGTCCTAAAATTAAAAAAAGCTCCATATTCCATTGTGAACAATGAGCAGGAACAAACAGTTCCCTGTCACCCCTTTCTACAATATCAGCTTCTGCTATCAAGACTACATTGTTCTATCCAGGAGGTGGTTTACACCATTGACTCAAACTACATGTTGTAGAGGATGGAATACATCCTCTGACCCTGAAGAGGATAGCATATTTGCCAAGACTTTTCATGGACATCTGGGGCACTCTGATGTCCACTCCCCTATGTCTTCCCTGAGTCCTGCTTCCAGCAGAAATGGAAAACAACTACTCTACTAGTAAGGTCATGTGTTCAAGGCTTAATTCAATGGGACATAATTGAAAGCAGCTATATCTATATATGTATAAATGAAGTGGGAGGAAGCTGCAATCTGGAAGCAGCCCTCCCCCTCACGTTCCAGTCCATGCCCACCAAAACAGAGGGAAACTCAAGTGCCAACTTAGTCAGCTGCTCTTACCTTCACATATCTTGGCTTTGCTCTTCACCTTCGTTTGTGTTGCTTCATGGAACACCTGGCAGTAGTAGACATTCCCAGCCTGCCAGTCAGCTTGGCTGACATTGGCTGTGCTTGTGGTACTGAAAGTGTATCCGTGGGCATCCTTCTTGGGCTGCTCAGTGAATGAAGGCAGGAGCCCGGCTTGCCCACCCACCAGCCATTCCACCGTCAACGTTTTGGGGTAGAAGCTGGAGATAATGCAGAACAGCTCAATGGTGGCACCACTGGATTTGGAATCGCAGGAGGAATGGAGCAGGCGGACTTCCGGGGCCACTGGTGATTTTGCAGAGGTTCCTACATTATAGAAAGGCAGAGATGGGTGAATCTGTCAGTTATGGTTCCTCTCAGTTGCTTATTTTTCAAGTTTTCTTTCACACCAATCAGCAAACCAGTCCTCATGAAAAGTCATCTGCATTTTAATTCAAACTTCTCTTAATATACACACCTCTGAGTAATATTTTGCCTAATATAAACATTCCTGTAAAACAGTGCTCCTAATGTAACACATTCTTATATATTATTCACTCACACACGATATGTATTCTTTGTGCACATTACTTGGCTGATGAACAGCTTTGCACAATTTAAAGAAGTGTAAGTTGGAAATGATGGACATGTTTTGGTTCAAGTACTGCGAATTATGTATATTCGTCTTTAAATATGAACCAAATTGATCTTCTCAACCCATCCATATGTGAGGGGCATTAATACCACTTCTCTGTGATTTTAGTGATCTCTAGTCTGGGACTTGTCTCCTACTCAATGTAAGCCTTGAGGGACCCACTTCGATAGAAGACTGGAGAGTGAGCGGCCACTAATTCATCTGCCATTCGCCACCTTTGTCTCTCCTACTAATCCCAAAGTTTTGAACAGCCTCACCAAGATACTGCCCTACTATTGGTTGTGCAAGTGAATACAAGCAGTTTAAAGGAGCAGGTCATGAATACTATTATCAGCACACACTGTGTGTGGTACACATGCTGGTAACATTGCTCTGAGAACAAAGCAGCAATAAATAAACTTTAAAAATAAATCACCCCAAATTTAACAATTTAAAACTAAAGTGTATTTTTTAAAAAAATGCCGCTGGATGTTGCTGTACCTAGCCCCCGGAGACTGAAATCTTAAATGGCGCAACCCTAACATCACTTTTAGTGCTGAACAGACAACTCCGAAGTTGTCCCCCACAATTCGTTTGTGAGCCAACGTTGAGCTGCTGCTGCGCTTAACATGCCTTGGTACTCGACAATAACACTACCCAAATATATTGAATCCATTTCCCGTCTCTCCCAACCCTTGTATTTTACTTTTCTTTCTTTTGCCAGATCGACCATCCATTTGTAGGTTAAAGAGGAAGCAGATAACAAAGGCCCAGCCAGACTCACGCTCAATGTCTTTGTTGATTGTGGAGCTGGAAGCTGCATGGGCGACATTGCATTGGAACTTCTCCGATTCCCAGGTGCTGGTTGGGATGGTGAGCTGGCTGGTGAGGGTGTAGAGGCCCCTGGATGAATCCAATTTTGCAGGGAAAGTCCGGATGCCGCTGGAGATGGCTCCTGAATTCCACCGTACTGTGACCGGTTCAGGAAAGTAGCCAGAGACCAGACAACCTATGGAGACCTGGGAGGCAGTAGAGGAGTCTTGGCTACAGGGAGGCAATGGGAAGACCGTCGGGGCTGTGGTGCTCGCTGCAATAAAAAAAAAAGACAGAAATGCATGTTGAGGGTATGCTGTCCAGCAAATGTGGATGTTTTTATGTTCCTGCAATGCAGAAGTTTGAATAGATGCTGCTTGGGGGTCCCTTCCAATTCTGCTATTCTATGATTCCATGAGCTGAGCGGGAGTTGCAGGATCTCATCGCCTCATTTATGCCTTCATCACAACACAGTGAGTGGTAATAAGTGCCTCTAGCACCACATTCACACCAACCTGTTGGTGCTATGTTATCTTCCATAGGTGACAGTGGTACTGTAGGTTAATCTTTATATGTTTTCCCTTATACAGGGAGACATTGACTTTTCTGGTCTAGAGCACCATAGATATATACACTTCATCCCTCTGTTCACTCATATCCGCCTCCTCTCAGCCATGCAAGGACACCTGCTCAAATTTCGATTAAGATCTTATTAATCCTCAAGACAAATCCTTTCCTCTTAGAGCCAGCATTAACAATAAGAACCTCAAACCCTGTAAGGGGTTTGGTAAACATTATTTGAGGTAGCGCATTAACCTGAAGACACTTGGGCACGTCTGAGGTCATTCTTATTTTTGCCATTGTCGACAAGTGCTAAGCTCACCTGGAATGAAGAAGGTTCCATGATTGATCTCACTGCTATTTGTTAGGGGGTGGGGAGGAAATATCTGTTCACTTTCAGGCTTATTTTCTCAGCTATGAGATTGAGAAACCTGCTTTAAAAACAGTGAAAGCTTAGGGTGCTGAATTATTTGCAGAATAGACACAGCCCTGTTCAACACCCACTGGCAGGTTGGTGTTCTCTAAAAATTGCCGAAAGCCTGATGTCTGTCCTTAAGCTGCATTTGCACTGTTATTCAGTGAATTCCACCTCAGCTTTTGGGCTGCAAGTTCATCACGTACAGTATGACAATACTGGAGAATTTCTTATTTTACGTGGTATGTTGACAAAACAGAGAGAAAGATATGGCAACAGAGAATTTTGCAGCCATTAGATGGGGGATCCTTTCATGCAAAAGGGAAAGGAGTGTGAGAGAGTGTGGGGCGTGGGGGAAAGCAGTAAGGAGAAAGGCTGTCGTTTTGGTCTAGTTGTCACTGTGGTGGCAAATCCGCATCTGCCTATGCCCAAAGGAAAGGGAAGAAATATTAATAGCAAAGGGCCACATCCCTTGTAACCAGGCTTCTAGGGGCCACATTTCATTCGCGGGCAGGACCAAAGGCAAAAAGGCAACAAGGGTGAACAGAAAAACACATGCAGTTCTTACCTTTGTACATCCTAGTTGTAGGAAAGTCAGAATTCTGCACACACATGCCTCTCTATTTCCCCCACCCAGATAAGCAAGAGCCATTATCCCAATTCATTGGCATATTCCAACCAGGGAAAAACACTAAAGGAAAGGTCTGGGGAGGGTTTTAAAAGTTGGAGAGAGGGCCACATTTGGCACCTTGGCAAGAAGTTCCTAACCTCCCCAGTGTTCTCACAAGTGGAAAATGAACAGTGCTTTTAAAAAACAATGTGGGGATTTGTTTTGTTTTTATGAAAGAGTATTAGCTGCGTGTTACCTCTGAGACCTAGGTTTACTACCTCTAAGAGAACAAGGTATTTGTGTCGGTTAGGAGGTGTGGAGCCTTAGGCCAAGAGGGTGCTTCTGGACTCCTGCCCAGTGGCGTAGCGTGGGTTGTCAGCACCCGGGGCAAGGCAAGTAATTTGTGCCCCCTAACCCGTGGATTTGCGCCCCCTAACCCGTGGATTTGTGCCCCCTAACCCTAACCCCCAGATGTTGCGCCCGGTGCGGCTGGCCCCCCCTGCACCCCCACGCTACGCCACTGCTCCTGCCCCATGACAAAAGCTTCCAGTTGCTCAACAGATTGCAAATCACAAGTGTCTAGACCAGATACATTTACGCTTGAGGTTGGCAGCTCCTTCCCTGCTTTTGGGCTGTGCTCGGGTGTCCCCCAGAAAGTTAAGTGGGGAAGCTTTTCCTGCCACAGTGAGAAAGCCTTTAGCTACTGAGTTATCTTGGTTCGGAGTAAGATGAAGGAGAAAAGGTAATAGCCACTTTGATGGCTGACTCGCCACTCATCTGAGACCAAGTCATTAGATTTGAGCCCCTTTCATCTAACCGAAACCAGTGGGATGAAGCAATCAAGATTTGAATTCTGGCTCAAGATCTGTAGCTGCAGTCCTGAATGCGCTTGCCTCGGAACACAGTCACACCCACACCATCCACTTAAAGTGCTCTTACATCACCTTAAAAGTCATGGCTTCCCCAAAAGAATGCTGGGAAGTGTAGCTCTGTGCGGGGTGTGTGTGTCTCCTAACGGTTCCCAGCACCCTTAACAAACTACAGTGCCCAGGCTTCTTTAGGGGAAGCTATGAAACAGTGGGACGAAAGTGCTTTAAATGTATGGTGTGAATGGGACATAGCTTCCTTGAACACTGATAGACTTATGTCTTGAGTCAGCGCGTGTTTCTCACTCTCTTGGGTGGTGTTTTTTGCTGGCATTGCCCACATCTTAAAATTCCAGGCCTCCTTTTAGTTGTGTGAGTTCTCTCACTTCCTCTTTGTTCAGCACCAGCCGCAGGTTGCAGGTGTCCTTTTTAGTGCCGTCTCACATACAAATTTGACTGAAACTGGGTAAGAGGACAATAAAATAGTGCTGGTCAACAGAAGAAACAAAAATGGAGAGGCAAGCAAACTGAGATTTTGAACTTCATTAACTGTCAGTAATAATATAAAAGTGAAGCCGAATCAGTTTGTACAGCCAATTGCAACTTGCTTGGAGTTATAAATGTGTAAGATTATCTAGCCTACGGGGTATCTGCAGCTGGTGGTTTATGGGCCCAGCCTACTCCACAAATGACAAAACATTGACCTGATACTTTCCCCCCTACTGATAAAAGTGGATGTTCAACTATTCAGCTTATGAGTAACTTTAAAAAATAATAATTCTCCCAGTAGCATATGTTATAAAATATACAAAATTAAAACCAACCATGCAACAACTCAATAAAATGATTAAATCAAAAAGACACAAATCCACAACAGATAAAATCCAGCCATAATATGAAGCCAAGTCAGTTCGTATAGTCAGTTGCAACGGTTTTTGAGCTCTAAATGTGAAAGATGGTGGTTTGTGGGCCTAACCTATTCCATAAATGACGATACACTGGCCTGCTACTTTCTTCTATCCGATAAAGCAGAGGTTCAACTATTTAGCTTCTAAGTTGTTTATAATAAAAAGAGCATATTCCAGGCAGTGTATGTAAATCAAATAGACAAAATTAAAATCAACCATGCAACAAATCAGTAAAATGATGAAATCAAAAAAGGCAGCCCTACAATACATAAAATCCAGCCAACTACAGCATGGGAGAACTTTCCTCCTGCCATGTTCCCTGTGCCTTTAGTATCTCCGAAGCAGGTAGAAGTTCAGCAGGCATAGCTTTTCAAGCTGCTTTTGAAGGCACAGCGAGGTTGTCCCACCCCACCGCTGCCAGCTAGACAGACTCTAGGAGCTATGGCTCCTAGCTCCCTAACCTATCCTGTCAGTTCCAGCTTTCTGAAATGCCTTTGTCCTAAAACAGGCATAGGCAAACTCGGCCTTCCAGATGTTTTGGGACTACAATGTCCATCATCCCTAACCACTGGCCCTGTTAGCTAGGGATGATGGGAGTGGAAGTCCTAAAACATCTGGAGGGCCGAGTTTGCCTATGCCTGTCCTAAAACCCACTACCCTTCCAAAGCTAGGGACAAGCCCCTCTTGGTCTAGTCCTGGTTATGTCTGATTCTCACACAGTAACCCTGGAAGTCTTACCTCCCTAGGAGAGAATTCAAAATTTCTGGTGTTCAATACACATCTTTCCTATCCTGAGGATCAAACCTAGCTTGCTCTCACTTCAGCTTGCAACCACTAAGAATCATGCTAGGTTTAAACTGTTATGGTCCTTTTCCATCTCCCAGGAGTGTGCAGTTCCTTGGGGCTGCCTTTCTCAGGTATACCAAATTGCATTTTCCTGCTTAGCTAAACCTCTCGATTACTCTACCATCCCGGGGCTGGGTACAGAACCCAGAAAGTGGTCTTTCAGTGGGTCTCCTGAAACTTTCCCTGCAACTAGGAGTTTTGACAAGCCTCCTGCCCTAACCAGCTCAACCCACTCATCAATAGCAACTCACTTGAGAGAGATTCCAGGGCTTCAGTGCTTGTGGTGCAGCAAAGCTTGGAGATCTTTCTGCTCCAAAGAATACTTTCTGAACATGGAGTAGAACTTGGGCACCTCAAAGACACTTCTGGTAGGAATTGGGGGGTCTCCAGGCAGAGCTTCAGGCCTGGGTCAGATTTCCCCCCATAACTCCTTGTTCACCCAGCCCCCATGAAGCCTGCTGCTCATCTGGATAGTCAAAAATCTCCCAGTTGAGCACCAGGCTAGAACCAGAGTTTCAGATAGCACCTCCTGCTGCCTACATGGCAAGGAACCCATCATTGGAACCTCCCAGCTCTCAGCCAGTTTCCCCATACCCTGGCTACTCCCGGCTGGCTTCTCCGCAGCCTGCTGTTGCTCAGGAAGGTTGCGACTCTGTTTAACACAGGCTTTATTTTGCACAGGCTTTGAGATACCTCCTCACTTCATTGCTGCCTTTCTGAAGCCACCTGTGGATCTGGGAAGCTCAAGCCCCACAGATGAGCATGGGGCAGGCTTTCAGAGATTCCTGCATCTCCCCAGCAGCTTATTTGGAGCCTGATGATAATCTGAGAGGTTTTGGGGTTCCCCAACTGAGCATTAGGCTTGGGGCAAGATTCTCTGCCAGGCTAGACCCTGCTGCTCATCTGGGGGTAGTGGTTTCAGGAATCTCCCAGCTAAGCATTTGGCTGGGGAAGATTTTCAGCCACCCTCCTCCCTGCAGATGGAACTCCTAGCTGGGCATAAGGTGAGAGCAAGCTCTCAGGCAGTCCCTTTGTTCCCAGCCAGTCCTGGAACCTTCTGGTTGCATCTCTTCGCTGAGCATCAGTCTTGGGGCAGCCATCTTCTGGCTGCTTCCCACTAGCTTATATGAAGCCTGACACACAGTTGCATGGCCAAAATTCCCCCCAGCTGAGCACGAGGCTTGTAGTAGCCACCC
The DNA here is from genome assembly GCF_964188305.1 of Podarcis bocagei. Lineage (NCBI taxonomy): Eukaryota > Metazoa > Chordata > Lepidosauria > Squamata > Lacertidae > Podarcis > Podarcis bocagei. The sequence goes on along the minus strand of NC_138138.1, from coordinate 50,279,855 downwards.
AGGCAGCCTCCATCCAGCTTTTGTAAATCCTAATGTTCAGCTGGGTAGTCAAGAATCTCCCAGGCTCAAAGAAGGCATCCAGGTAGCCTCTCATCTGCTCCCTACCAACTTATCCCCCAGGTGAGCATCAAGCCTGAGCAAAAATCCAAGTAGCCCCACTTTTCTGCTGCTTCCCACACGCTTATGGCCAACAATAAGCTGGGTAGACAGGAGTCTCCCAGTGGAGCATGAGGCCCTTGGCCAGCCATCCAGGCTGGTGCCCCACCAGCTGCTCCCCACTAGCTTTTGTGAAGCATTTCACTCAAGTGTCACGTATCTCACAGCAGTGCATCAGCTTGTGGCAAGCATGTGGGTAGGCATCCAGGCAGCCTACCTCCCCAGCTGCTCCCCTCCCCCAGCTTATGTGAATCCCAACACTTAGGTAGAATCAAGAATCTCCTTGCTGTGGGAGGCTTTGGGAGGGATCATCAGGCTTTGGGAGGGATCTAGATCCCCCCAGCTGCTCTCTACCAGCTTTTGTGACTCCTAGCACCTGGCTGGGGCTCAAGAATCTCCTAGCTGAGACCCGGGCTCAGATCAGGAATAGAAGGTAGCCCCCTTCTTGATGCTCCCCACCAGCTTACCCGAAGGCCAGCCTTCAGCTGGGGGAGTCAATAATCCCCCAGTTGAGCACTGGGCTCAGGGCAGGCCTCCAAGCAGCCCCCCACCACTCCAGATGCTCCCCAGCACCTGTAAAACCTTACACTCAGGGCTGGCTTCAGATTTCCTGTTTGCTCCAGGGTCAGCATCCCTGAATCCTGCTGCTAAGCTAGTTACTGAATGATCTCCCAGCTGAGCATCAGGTGGGGCAGAGCTCCAGTTTTCCTCCTTGTTCCCTTCCAGATTTCATGAAGCCTGCTGCTATTACATAAAGCTAGGGAGTCTCACAGCAGATGGATTTTCCAGAAACTACTTGTACCCAGTTTGTTTTAAGCCTAGTGCTTAGCTGGGTTTGGGGGATTTCCCTCCTGAGGATCAGGCTTGGGACAAGCGTTCAGGTAGCTCCCTTCCTTTCCACCAGCTTCTCAAAAGCCTTACGCTCCTCCTAGAGAGAGCAGGAGTCTCCCAAATGATCATTAGGCTTGGAGCAAGTTTTCAGGTACTCCCTACCTGCCAGTAGCTTAAAGCCTGCTGCTGAACTGGAGGGGTCAGAAATTTCTAAGCTGAGCATCTGCCTGGGGTAGATTTTCAGCCAATTCCCTGGAAGCCGAATGTTCATTGAGAAGGGAGCTATCCAAAAGTCTCTCCTAGCTGACCATTACATTTGAGCAAGCTTTTACAGTAGGCAACCTTCTACCCAACCTACTTCTTAAAAGCTCAACACTCCTCAGGGAGCTCAGGAGTTTCCCAGTAGCGCATGAGGCTCCAGCCAGACTTTCAGCTAGACCCCATGCTTTCCTCCAGCTTTCGGCTAGCTCCCTTCCTCACCACCAGCTTCCCATAAGCCTTACACCCCTTTGAGTGTAAGGGGATCTTACAGCTGACATGGATTTTATAGCACTCCCTTGCATTTGTCCAGCTTGTTGCAAGCCCTAGTGCTCAGCTGGGTCCTTGCCATCTCCCAGCTGAGGATCAGGCTGGGACAGGCTTTTGGGTATCTCCCTTCCTCCCCACCAGCTTCCCATAAGCCTTGCACCCCTCCAAGAGAGCAGGAGTCATTAGGCTTGGAGTAAGCTTTCAGGTACCTTCCCTGGCCCACTAGTTCATAGCCTGCTGCCGAACGGTGAGGTGAGACATTTCACAGCTGAGCACCTGACTTTCATTTACCTCCTTCCAAGCAGCCAATTCATAGTAAACAAAAGCCTAGCATTTGAGCAAGCTTTCCAATAGCCTTCTTCTCCCCTACATACTTCTTTGAAGCTCAACATTCCTCTGGGAGCTCAGGAGTTTCCCAGTAGACCATGAGGCTTCAGCCAGACTCTCAAGTAGCCCCCTTGCCCTCCTCCAGCTTCCTAGCATAATCCGTAGCTTGGAGGCAAGAAGCAGCTTGGCAGGTAGACCAGCTGGCAGTGGCGTAGCGTGGGGGTGCAGGGGGGGCCGCCCGCACCGGGCGCAACATCTGGGGGTTAGGGTTAGGGGGCGCAAATCCACGGGTTAGGGGGGGCAAATCCATGGGTTAGGGGGCGCAAATTACTTGCCTTGCCCCGGGTGCTGACAACCCACGCTACGCCACTGCCAGCTGGGACATAGCTGAGTAACAAGCTTGGGAGAAGTTAGCAAGGAACCCTGGGGCTTTTCTCACCTACCTTCTTTAGACCTCTCTGTTGGCTGAGTGGTGGGAAGTCTTCAAGCTGAATATGGTGCCTGGCATAAGGTTCATGTGCCTATGTTGTTCCCTGCCAGCTGTTGCTCTGTCCTGGTATCGGAACATAAGGAAGCTGCCTTATACTGAGCCCAGTATTGCCTACACAAACTGGCAGCAGTGGCTCTCCAAGGTTGCAGGTGAGCTTCTCCCCCAGCCCTCCCGGGAGATGCCAGGAATTGATCCTGGGACCTTCCTCTTGCAGAGCAGATGTTCTACCACTGAGCTTCAGCCTTTCCCATTTGGCTCTGATAACAGGAGCTGAAGTGGAGCTTCTGGAAGGTTGACCAGTCGCTCTTTATCCTTGAAGTTCTCAGCTCCAAGAATCATCTGAATGCTGGACTATAGGGAAGCTGGTGGGATACAGCAAGGCTACCTTGCAGCCTTCTCCAAGCCTCACATGCAGCAGCTCCAAGCCCCATCTACTCCCCCAGCCTCCCTTACATAAAGATGCTCAGTTGGAAAATGGTAGCAAGGAAGACTTGCAATTCAGCTTCAGCTAGGAAGCCCAAGAATCAACAGAAGACCCCTGAGGACAGGATAAAAATGCTTCTCCTCTTTCTTAGGCATTGTATCATTCACTGCCTTCCCGGAAAGGCTAGGACATTCCAAAGAGTCCTTATCCTGTGGGGTATCTCTGTTCCTATCTTCTCAAGACCCATGATGTAAAAATAAAGCTCTCTTTTATTTTATTTATTTATTGTAAAAAAAAGAAACCCTCAAAGCAGTTTTCAAACAGTAAAATCGTAATAAATCTACAACTCTTCTTTAAAACATACAGAAGTTTAAATGCTAAACAGATTAAAATTACCTCACCGATCCCAAGGCTGGAGTTGATCGAAGCAACCCGACCTCTGCCGAGTGACCCACAGTTTCTGTTCGGGGTTCATTTCTGTTGCAATGAGGCCTTCAGAGTTTCCCCTTAACCATTCTCTTATGAAGTGCTTTAAAAAAAGAAAATTTCCAGTTAGTGACGTCCTAACTGGCCTGAAGGTGTGAAGGAAAGGTGTGAAAACAAACAAACAATTGAGGTCCAGGGAGCGAATAACTTCCTCTTTTCTCTCTCACATGTTTGACACCTTTTCAAAACCCAAAGATTTCATTGCTGAGAAAAACAAGGCTGTGTGAACTACACGGTTCGGGTGAATCTCACTTGCAAAAACTCAAACCGTTTTGTTTTTATTTAGCCATGTTAACACTAATTAGTCATTGTGTTTCACCACATAACTGCCGCACCCTGTTTTCTTCTGTCCAAAACTTGGAAAAAATATATTTCATCACGTAATTGGCTCATGGTATAATTCTGTTCATCCCGCCAGTTAAACAGAGCAATGTATTCACCAGTGGCATATGGATATGCATTTATATCTTTCAGCATCCATCCCTTGGGCTCCATTCACCACTGTACACCAACTAGGCCTCAGGCCCCTTCCTTTCCTCCTCCAGCTGCCGGCACCCCTGCTCTCCTCAAAACCACGTTGAAGAGCCAGAAGATGCTCTTCATGGTAATCCTGGCCTCCTTGGCTGCTTCCCTGGGCTTGACGGGTAGTTAGTTAAGCTTAACAGGTGTTTGTTTTTCTGGTCTTGGGGGCACTCAAGGTGATGCAAAGATATCAAGGATTCCAGAGGAACAAACAAACTCAGACTGCGATCCTATGTGGACTTGGCAGGGAGTCAGGCCTGTTGTCATTCACCTTGTTCACCTCAACCACCAATGAGTTCAAAGTCCCATTGAAACCCCAGTGGGGTTTTCTTCTGCGTATGCATGTATAGGTTTGCACCATCCAACCTGGCGAATTTAGTGAAGTATGATTTTGTTGTGAATGGAACTTACACCCAAGTTACAGTGGTACCTCTGGTTAAGAACTTAATTCGTTCCGGAGGTTCATTCTTAACCTGAAACTGTTCTTAACCTGAAGCACCACTTTAGCTAATGGGGCCTCCTGCTGCCACTGCGTGATTTCTGTTCACATCCTGAAGTAAAGTTATTAACCTGAGGTACTACTTCTGGGTTAGCAGAGTCTGTAACCTGAAGTGTTTGTAACCCAAGGTACCACTGTATAAGGACAACGTCGTCAAAGAAGCCAACTCAGGCTCAAGGGCCATGCTAGGCCTTACTTAGTGATAGGCCTCACCCCCCATTTATTGATATTAACCATTTTTTGGTAGCAGATTTTGCTCCCTCCAATAGTTGTAAATTCCTACTTCCAATTCAGTACTTCATATTGATTGAATTGTGAAGACAATATATCTATTCTACAATAGGACTTCTTCTGGTTTCTCTTGTTCCCATAGGAGCCAACTCCTAGGGGCCGAGGGGGCTTTGGCTCCCCCAATAAAATATTTGAGGACCCCCCCCAAGTTGATGCGCATTGCTGTTCAAATGGTGTGCATGCACCGCATCATGTGATTGATTTTGCATGGTGTGGCTTACCTAGGTCCCCCCAATATTTTATTAAAGTTTACACCATTGTCCCCTCATATCTGCTGTAGAGGGTCCCTCAACCTTATGGAACAGATTTTGGGCCATGCAGAAGACAGAGGAGACCCACTGTGTGAGCAGGTGTCTGCTTGCTTCGTTTTCTCAGTTTATGGAAAAATGTACTCAGCAGCTTGAAATTTCATTTATCTATTTATTATTTAGAAACAAAATAGCCAAACAACACATAAAATGGCAACCAGCAGAATGTCTCCCCTGTCCCACACTCCAACATATTGCAAGACGTGTTTTTGGAACCAATTCTTCCCTTCTGCAAAAAATCACCCCTCTGAGAGGACTTGGGCAGCAGTGGTATCGACCCCCTTCACAGCCTTTTCAGATATTCATGCTTTTCTCCCACTGGCTTAGGCTCCTCATAAGCTCTTTCCCCCCTTCTGCACCTTGAAATTAATTTACACTGCAATAGCTTGTCCTGCCCTGGTTCCTGCAGCAAGGTGGGTTAGTCAACAGACTGCAGCAGTTTCCTTTTAAAATACAGTGGTACCTCAGGTTAAGTACTTAATTCATTCCGGAGGTCCGTACTTAACCTGAAACTGTTTTTAACCTGAAGCACCACTTTAGCTAATGGGGCCTCCTGCTGCTGCCGCACTGCCGGAGCACGATTTCTGTTCTCATCCTGAAGCAAAGTTCTTAACCTGAAGCACTATATCTGGGTTAGGGGAGGCTGTAACCTGAAGCATATGTAACCTGAAGCGTATGTAACCTGAGGTACCACTGTAGTGTTTTCAACTGAAAACGCTATGGGTACCTTTGGGGTGTGTTTATAGGGCATGAATTGGCAACTATGTATCTTTCCCAAAATCTCGTGTTCCAAATTGTTGAGTACTGCCCTTAGAAGCTTAGGAGTCCGGTCAGAAGGAAAGTTTTGCATACCCGCCAAGTGTCCCGGGAAAAACAGGACATCCCAGTTTTTCAGTGAGATTGTGGAGGCCGTTTTGGGTGCCGTGATCTCGTGTGCTGTCATGCCACACTCTCACCCCACAAAAATCACTTCGGGGGAATGAGATTGCAACACGGGTCACATGACTTGCCCAGGAGCACATCCTGGAAGATGGTTGTCCCATTTTTTAATCTGAAAAAGTTGAACGGTATGGTTTTGGGTCTTCAGATGGCTCCATAAAAGTCTAAAAATTCTGCGAAGTGAGAAGTGGCTATTAACTATTTTGGACAGCAAGGTTCTGATTCTGATTCTTAAAAAAGACTCTCCACAGCAGTGGACAACCATGTTCAACAGAGCTTTAATTTATTACTTATTTCTTTTCAAGCAAGGAATAAAGAGGTTAAATTCATCAAGGCTAAAATCCATAGCACACATTTCATCTTCTGATGCTTGCCACTGACAGCAACATGGCTGAAGGCTGGTATTGACATTTGAATAAGTCATCCCCAGAACAGATGTGTCCTGTTTATGCTAGCAAATGTGGCTAGGTATGCGTTTCCACTTTCAGCCCAAGGCAAGTGCTGCCAGTCAGATGGAGACAGGCAGATGTGGTATGTGGGGCTTTCAATAGAAACTCATTTCCTTATGTGCAGTGAGTCAGCTAAAAATGTCATAAGGCATGTGTTTGCTGTGGGAAACCAAAGTGAATGGCAAGTTGGTAATGGAAACCCTCCTTTGCAAAAAATACACTTCTTAATTTTGTGTGGCACTATATGAAATAAAGAGAGGCTGGAATATCCCCATGTCCGATATGGAAAACTGAGGCACAGCTTATGCTTGGGGTATATCATGGTTAAAGTGCATTCTCACACAGAGAAAAATAACAAATATATGAGCCCATCACTTGGTTGACACGATCGCTCCTGAGTGTCCTGTCTAGTGTTTGGGAGCCTGAGCATCTCCTTGGCACTCTGAGGAGCTCCCGACTAGTCCTAAATCAGAGTAGACCTACTGAAGTTAAAAGACATAACTGAGTTTAATTGATTTCAATAGGTCTACCCTAAGCAGTACTTAGTTGAATACAAACCCAAAAACACATGTTCACCTGTAGTGTAACGCATTTTGATGGCATTGCTGCCTGTTCCACTGTGGGGAAAGGGAGTTCTTTTTTCTATTTGTTCTTGGGAAGCTCTTAAAAAAACACTTTTCAAGAGATAAAGCTCTTTTTTAGTTATAAAAAGGGTGTTTCTTGAATAAACTGAACCCTTTCTTGCCTCTGGATGCAGTGTGGGATATACTTAAAACTAGAAAAGTAGTTACAGTAACAATTCAGAAGGAATGTAAAATGTTCATGAGAAATGTAAGCTTAATGTACAGCAAGAGTAAAGGCAAACATTCTGTTTGGTATATGTGGTACAATACTCTGTCTACTGCATTCAGAGTTGAAATTGCAACATCCTCTTTTTGGGTTTTAACTAGGTAGGCAACAATAGCTAAAATGAAATTTGACCACGACTGAGTCACAGCGATGGGCGGTATGCAATGCTAGTCCTAAATCAGAGTAGACCCATAGGAGTTAAAAGGGATAATTGAGTTTAATTAATTTCATTAGGTCTACTTTAAGTAGTACTTAGTTGAATACAACACACACACACAAACACACTGAACAGAGGCAAAATTATAGCATACATGTTTGAAGGATAAACAACCAGTCCAATAGGTCCAGTTCAAATGGAACACTGGCAGCAAAAGGCCATGCATGTCTAGTCATATATTAGTTACAGATAGGTAGCCGTGTTGGTCTGCCATAGTCAAAATAAAAAAATTCCTTCCAGTAGCACCTTAAAGACCAACTAAGTTAGTTCTTGGTATGAGCTTTCGTGTGCATGCACGGTGTATCTGAAGAAGTGTGCATGCACACAAAAGCTCATACCAAGAACTAACTTAGTTGGTCTTTAAGGTGCTACTGGAAGGAATTTTTTTATTTAGTCATATATTAGTCCCATTTAGTTTGATAGGACTTGCTCCCAGATATATGATGAGACAAAGCAAGACAGAAATGTCATCTGTCCCGTCAACCTTCCCCCAAAAGTGAATGGAGAAATATGAAATCCTTGATTGTGCTGGTGATGAAAGAATGTACAGTCTTTTATCTTAGGCAACTTATTGTCCCTCTTCATATGACCCTTCACTTTGTTATTTCACCTGGAATTGGAAAACAACCATAATTAATGTCATGGAAGAAAATAATGTCACACAACTCTCCGCTGTTTCACAACCTCCTGTCCCGTTCACCACTGCCATTTAGTGATGTAATAAATCTGTCTTTCAACAGCATAGGGAGGGTTTTTTTTGCTGCGTGGAAACAATGGTTTGGAGTTCCTGGAAGACTGGAACTGACAGGAGGGTTATCTACATTGCTTAGAGTGCTGGATCTGTACAGGTTCTGCTTGAAATTGCTGAAATACAGTCGTACCTCAGAAGTTGAACGGAATCCATTCCGGAAGTCAGCCCAACTTCCAAAACATTCAGAAACCAAGGTGTGGCTTCTGATTGGCTGCAGGACGTTTGGGTTCCAAAAAATGTTTGCAAACCGGAACACTCACTTCGAGGTTTGTGGCATTCAGGAGCCAAAACGTTTGAGTCACAAAGCGTTCGACTTCCAAGGTACGACTGTATATCCCTACAGTGAGGGGGAAATGCATTATCAAAGCTCTGAATATTTAATCTGCATCTTTGACAAATAGTCCTTTGACTTGTATAACCTGAACGCTTTGCAAAATAATTGTCTTTTCTAGAATCTTGGCTTGGCCTACCCCATGAAGACCATAGTATCTGCATGTAGCTTTTGTGTTCTCTTATTTCCCCCTTATCCTATCTGGTACAAGTGAGTTACTATTGACCATTTTTACTATCTCCCTCTGCCCCATATATCTTACCTTGAAGACAGTTACAGTGACACTGTAGAAAAGGCTCACGAGGAAAAGGATGATGAAAGTGGAAAGGATTGATGAGATGTTTTGGAGTTCTTCATTGTCATCAGTATCCACGATCACATCTAGGTAAGCTTTAGATGATACATGCAGATAAGATTTTTCTGCAGTTTAGAAACATGGGGAGGTCTCAGTGTAGCCAAGCGACACAGGGGACAAAACTGGGTTACATAAAGAGTGTGAGGAACAGTGGAAAAGATACTTAGGGAGACAAGAGAATTTTTTTTTTTTTGACTGGGCACAATCAAACATTGATGCTGACGGGTGACAGGTGGTGTTGAGAAAAGGCAAGGGGTGCTGATTTAGCTAAGGATTGGAATGGTAGCATGCTGCAGCAAGGGGCATTAAATATTGTGAATGGTTTACTGTTTCCTCCTTTGGTTGTGCTGGAAGCATGATGCTGATTTTGCCTCATCTAATATGCAATTAACTTAAAGAGCTGAGCTCATGTTGATGGAGCCATAAATCTTTTAGGAGTTGTGCATGGCATGACCTGCTTGCTGAAGGGAGTCTAGAAGCCCTTATTCAACATGATGCTCTCTTAACCACGAAGAGCCCTCAGGAATTTTGCAATAACTGCCCACCCAGCCTGGATGATTTTTGAGTTGTTCTTGACATGGCATCGTACACAGGATTGCATATTGTATTGTATTATACAGTAAGTTGCAAATGTAGCCTGTCTTACTGAGCCTACATCTTTAAAGTAGAATGCAACTTTAATGAATAATGAGTGTACATTAATGATGAAATATACGGGAGGAGATGTCTCAACCATGAGACACATTTATAAGAGTTTATCTTATGATTTGAAGATGGGGATCATTTGGAATTTTTCAACCAATGTTCTGCCACAGAGTATGGATGCCCATCTTCCCAAAATAGCATTCCATTTAGCATTCTGTGTAACACTTATGAACCCACAAATGACCTTACATTTGCATCTCAGCTGTCATCAGTACTGTATGTGTGACAAAATGAGAAAGAAAGCCGCTTGCCCAAAGGTTGAACATTTGTCATCTGTTCATAAATTCGGAACTCAGCCTGCTCCATCATATTGGTGTGACCCATTTTGTGTATGTGTGTACTGATACAAGCCTTTTATCCTGTAGATTCCTTTTAGTTTTTATCTCCAGTAATAAGCATGGACCTTCTAAACCTTTGTTTATTAGAAGCAAATAGGGGATTCTGTGCAGCAAAGGTGTCAGCAGAACAAACAACTCCAGGTACCTGAGGCAAGTCTCTGTGGGAGAAGGCTGTGTTCCTGCTCCAGGAGCACTATCCAATTTAACCAGACTCCATATATGAAAGGAACCTAAGAATGAAAAGCACTGATCTTCCCAAAAGAAATTCCTTTGGGCTGCACCTCAACACCAACCAGTACTGAAGAAATCAAAGTGCTCAAAGTGCTCTCCTGGGCTCCACATTCTACTGTGGCTGAGATGCTTGCTGATATTGTTTTTGGCTTTCTACAGCCTACCATTACCAAGAAGAAGTGGGGAATTGTTATGAGTGAGGAGGACAACTTTTGCAACTTTTGCTTAACATGAATGAAAGAATTGGCCTAGTTTTTTTTTCCAGAGCCTTGCCTTCCACAGTGTTGTTTGGAAGAGTGGAAAGGAGGTATGGCACATGGGTGACCTATACTTCCAAACAGGCATGTGTCCCCAGCCTTGTTTATTTTCCTAGCTCATGATATGCTAGAGGCAACTGCGCTTGCTGTCCTGAGACAGTGACTATGGAAAAGGAAATCCTGTGTAAGTTCTGCCATGGATTATTTTTTGGGGGGAGGGGAGCAGATGGTGGGAAGGCAGGGACAATATATTCTATTTTAAGGAAGAGTGCTGGAGTAGCAGCAGCTCTGGGTCCCTCTAATCTTTTCTGTAGTCCTGTGAGTGACTACATCTTTCTGTAAGGATAGTGGAAGATTTGACCTGGCCAAGGATTCTGAAGGTCAGAGATTTGTGTGTGTGTGTCTGAATGAATTCAATAAATTAGTTCTTGTCGATATTTCTGTTTTAAATGTAGTAAGAATAATAGAAGAAGATCCCTGCAGGATCAGGCCAAAGTCCCATTTAGCATCGGATACTCCCAGTGGTCAACTGGATACATTTGGGAAGCCAATGAACAGGACCTGAATGCAACAGTGGTTCCCACCACCACCAGCAACAACTGGTATTCTGAGGCAGATTGTCTCCAACAGTGGAGGTGGAATAATAATAATAATAATAATAATAATAATAATAATAATAATAATAATAATACCCTGCCGATTTGGCTGGGTTTCCCCAGCCGCTCTGGGGAACATAGCCACTGTAGGTAGTAGCCATTGGCAATGATAACAAAAGCAAACATAACCTTTATTTATTTATTTTGTGCTATATGTTTATATGCCCTGCTTGTTAATGAAGCTCTAGAATCTTCCAACATGATGCACCTAATGGACAAAGTGATTCCTGGGAGCAGTAAGTCCTTCAAACACAATCATGGAAGATTGGGTGTCTAATGCTTCTATCACCCTCTGAAAATTCCAGATCATATTTGAGTGGGTAGAAGCTTAATTTCACATCCAATTCAAAGGGGGGTAGAGACCTCATCTCACGTTTGTGTGACTGGGGATTAACATTAACCCCCTTATCACCATTTCTAACCACAAGACAGAATTATCTTCTTATGTTTCGATAAACTTTCTTTATTTCAAACTATTGTTTTACTTCAAAGAGATGAGGCCAGTTAATTCTACAACATTCAGGGTACATCACCTCTCGTTTCCTCCACAAAAGGCCAATAATTAAACAAATGGAGACACAAGAAGGGAAAGCAGATGCTGGCAGAATTAGGAAGCTGAGAAAGATGTGCAGGAGGCTTGACAAGAATGGTTATTGGCAACTGCTGGCGATGTCAGAGAGCACGAGGGAGACGTTGACAACGGTTGGTTTACCCGTATTCTTGTCTACGGTCTTCTGAGACGTCTGGAGGGGCAACATCTCATGCCCCACCACGCAAGTGTAAGTAGTTCCAGAATTCCACTCTTCTGCGTTGACGTTCAGCATGCTATAGGCATAATACCGCTTGGGTGCCTTGGACTCCTGGATGGCTGTGCTGGTGAAGTATTTGGAAGCATCCACAGGCTCATCATTCCGCAGCCATTTGAGAAAGAACTCAGGAGGGGAGAAATCTTTCATCAAACAAGTGACGGTGGCTGTTTCCTGCAGAGCCAGCTGATCCGAAGGAGGAGGAAGGATATAGATATGTGGAGCAGAGGGGTTGCCATCTGGAAGGTTAAAGGAGGGGGGGATGAAGAGAATATCAAATGCATGGTTTTAAAAGTACATTGCTAACCATCTTGTTTCCTTCCTTCCTTAACCATGACCTCATTTGTATGGTTTGAGAGAGTTAGATGAAGACTTAAGATGAATGGTAGAAGTCTTCTAGCAGGTGACCTGGACATTGACCAAAGATGACCAGATGCAATGGCTTTCTAAATCTGGATTTTTATTAAAGACTGTTATGACATGGTCCACTGCTCTGTGTGTGAATGTACGTAAAAAGAGTGGAAGCGCAAAAGAGAGACAAAGAGACTATGGTTCACGTTCCCACTAAGCCAATGCAGACACATCATCTCTTCATTGCTGAGGTGGGCATAGAATGGGGGCTTCATCTACTCTAAGAGCAGTCTTGGATCATTTATGACCCAATAAGACACATGGACAACACCAAGGATTTTTGATAGCCTACTAGGGGCTAAATTGTTGTTCTGTTTTGGCTGCCTGTCTGAAAAAGGCACATGAAATGCCACACAATACGTGGCTGGTAGATTGTCTTTGCCTTCGTGGGCACAGCTTGTCCCTAAACAGAAATCCACAAATACAGTTTCTATGCTACAAATTAGTGTGCCCTGAAATTTGCAAACAGAAACCCACATTTGAATTTCTTAAAGTTCACACTGGTTAGCCTCAGTCAGACCATTGTAACTCAGTTTGGTCTACCTCATTAGACCTCCAGTGCATTAAAAGGAACTATTAAATTAATAAGTATGAGCAAAAGTAGTTCTAACTGAAATTAAAGCAATTGAAATGGAGCCATCTTTAGTTGTGCCAAAGGCTTAGACTCAGGTATCAAATCAGCCATTCCCAAAATACTACTCTCCTGATATCTTGGACTATGAAACATATCTTTCCTAGTTAGCATTACCAATAGTCAAAGCTGATAGAAATTTTAGTCCAGAATCGCTGGAGGCCACCAGGTTGGGAAAAATCTATACTTAATGATTGTTAGGGCAGAAGAAAACTATTCTGAGCCTTCTGAAGTCTGGTAAAGCCAAAGTCCTAATAAAGTGACATTGAGCGTTGTTAGCCATTTTTCTAAGATGATGTAAAATAGACACCTACCTTGAGGCTTGCGTAGGGATCTGATTTCCATTGAGGGAAATAAAGCTGGGTGAATAATTTTGCATTTGAAAGTTTCCCCTTTGTTCCACTCATCTGCACACACCGTAGCTACTGCATCCTTGAATAACAGCCCACTGCTTTCTTGCTCTTGGGAAGGTTTAAGGATAGTCTCTAGGGGTGTGTCATCATCTGCTCGTGTCCAGGTGACTATCAGCTCATTAAGATCTTGCTCTTCAGGTATGTTCGAAATTCTGCAGGTCAGATTGGCCATCTTGGTTTGGAAAATATCAGCAAAGGAAGGCTGGATGGTCTCAACCTTGACAGGGACAAGGAGATCTAAAAAAGAAGAAGAGCATTCAGTTCCACAGCAGACCAACTTCTATTGACACCTCAAAACCTGTTTTTTCTTAATCCCCAACATATATCTGATTCAATCAATCAATCAATCAGTTTATTACAGTCATAGACCAGCAGTCAGAGAATAGAATATTAAGTGGGTAAAAAACAAAACTGATAATTAAATCAGATAAAAACTAAAAACAAATAAAGACATTCAGTTAAAACAACTGTAAGAGGGTCAGAACTAAAAGACTCGCATTAAAACAGACAATTAAAACAGTTCTATTTTTAAGGCCAACTAAAATTGAGAATTTCTCCATCCTTTGTGTGCACCATATAGATTGGAAAAGGTCTTGTAGATGGGAGTCCTTGCCAGCTGCTGCACAAGTGTGTTTCCTTAGTGATCCACTGATCTGTCAGATCTAGAGTTTCTACACTGTGCTTTGTAAAACCCCAAATACACAAAGTCTTCATTAGGGGAAATATTTAAAAACAAAAAATACAAGGAGATTTAGTTTGTTTTTTGTCTATAAAAATAATGTCAGCATTGGCTCAGTAGAAAAGAATGGGGGCAATGACTACCATAATATCTCATGTAACACTAAAACCAATGTTGGACCTACCCCAGCAGTATCCTAGAATATGCTGAAGGATACTGTTTCTGCAGTATGTGTCTTCACTTCAGACCTTGCCCTAGAATCTGTTTAGGTAAGATAACTCAGTATTCTAGAGCAAGTCCACCTCTGGTTCAGCCTGTAGGCATGTATAGATTCTGATGAAATCCTAGATGAGTTTTAGTGAATAAACTAGAATCTCTGCCCTGTTACTCAGCAAATATTCCCAGAATGCAATCAAATATATTGAGTGCTTCTTCCTGAGGACAAGATTAGATCTGTCCCTGTTGCGTTGGAACGGCAAACAAGTTTCCTGATGGAATTTTCAACTTACTGCCACAAATAAGGGGTTCACAAATGGGGAACATAGCCATTGTAGGTAGTAGCCATTGTCAATGATAACAAAAGCAACCATAACATTGATTGATTGATTGATTGATTGATTGCTATATGTGTATATGCCCTGCTTGTTAATGAAGCTCTAGATTGTTCCATCATGATGCACCTAATGGACCAAGTGATTCCTGGGAGCAGTAAGTCCTGCAAGCACAATCATGGAAGATTGGGTGTCTATTGCTTCTATCACCCTCTGAAAATTCCAGATCATATTTGAGAAGATGCTGTGGGTGGAAGCTTAATTTCCCATCCAATTCAAAGGGGGGTAGAGACCTCATCTCACGTTTGTGTGACTGGGGGTTAACATTAACCCCCTTATCACCATTTCTAACCACAAGACAGAATTATCTTCTTATGTTTTGATAAACTTTCTTCATTTCAAACTATTGTTTTACTTCAAAGAGATGAGGCCAGTTAATTCTACAATGTTAAGGGTACAACACCCCTCTTTGCCTCCACAAAAGGCCAATAATTAAACAAATGGAGACACAAGAAGGGAAAGTAGGTGCTGGCAGAATTAGGAAGCTGAGAAAGATGTGCAGGAGGCTTGACAAGAATGGCTATTGGCAAGTGCTGGCGATGTCGGAGAGCAAGAGGGAGACGTTGACAATGGTTGGTTTACCCATATTCTTGTCTATGGTCTTCTGAGATGTCTGGAGGGGCAACATCTCATGCCCCACCACGCAAGTGTAAGTAGTTCCAGAATTCCACTCTTCTGCGTTGACGTTCAGCATGCTATAGGCATAATACCGCTTGGGTGCCTTGGACTCCTGGGTGGCTGTGCTGGTGAAGTATTTGGAAGCATCCACGGGCTCATCATTCCGCAGCCATTTGACAAAGAACTCAGGAGGGGAGAAATCTTTCATCAAACAAGTGACAGTGGCTGTTTTCTGCAGAGCCAGTTGATCTGAAGGAGGAGGAAGGATGTAGATATGTGGAGCAGAGGGGTTGCCATCTGGAAGGTTAAAGGAGGGGGGGGATGAAGAGAATATCAAATGCATGGTTTTAAAAGTATCTTGTTGCCTTCCTTTCTTAAGCATGACCTCATTTGTATGGTTTGAGAGAGTTAGATGAAGACTTAAGATGAATGGTAGAAGTCTTCAAGCAGGTGACCTGGACATTGAGCAAAGATGACCAGATGCAATGGCTTTCTAAATCTGGATTTTTATTAAAGACTGTTATGACATGGTCCACTGCTCTGTGTGTGCATGTATGTAAAAAGAGTGGAAGCGCATAAGAGAGACAGAGAGACTATGGTTCACGTTCCCACTAAGCCAATGCAGACACATCATCTCTTCATTGCTGAGGTGGGCTTAGAATGGGAGCTTCATCTACTCTAAGAGCAGTCTTGTATCATTTATGACCCATTAAGCCACATGGACAATACCAAGGATTTTTGATAGCCTACTAGGAGCTAAATTGTTGTTCTGTTTTGCTTGTCTGTCTGAAAAAGGCACATGAAATGCCACACAATACATGGCTGGTGGGTTGTCTTTGTCTTCGTGGGCACAGCTTGTCCCTAAACAGAAGTCCATAAATACAGTTTCTATGCTACAGATTAGTGTGACCTAAAATTTGCGAACAGAAACTAAGTGGTGAAATATTTTTGCTTTGGAAGTTGGAAACCCACATTTGAATTTCTTAAAGTTCACACTGGTTGGCTCAGTCAGAGCATTGTAACTCAGTTTGGTCTACCTCATTAGACATCCAGTGCATTAAAAGGAACTATTAAAATAATAAGTGTGATAAAAAAGTACTAACTGGAATTTAATCAATTGAAATGGAGACATCTTTAGGTCTGCCAAAGGCTTAGACTCAGGTATCAAATCAGCCATTACCAACTGCTAGTCTCCTGATATTTTGGACTATGAAAGATAGCTGCCATAGTTTGCATGACCAATAGTCCAAGGTGATAGAAATTATATTTTTATTTTTTAACAATTCTTCAGTTTATTCATATGCTGACAAACATATAAGCCATACAAACAAATACCAAATAAAGATAACAAAAGAGAAAAAGAGAAAAAAAGGAAAGAAAAGAAAAGATTGCTAAAAATAAATATATATCTAAAAGACTGGTGATATATGTAACCAAATCCTCATTTCCATTAGAGATTTTAGTCCAGAATAGCTGGAGGCCACCAGGTTGGGAAAAATCTATACTTAATTATTGTTAGCGCAGAGCAAAACTATTATGAGCCTTCTGGAGTCTGGTAAAGCCAAAGTCCTTTAAAAAAGTGACATTGAGGGTTGTTAGCCAATTTTGTAGGATGATGTAAAATAGACACCTACCTTGAGGCTTGCTCAGGGATCTGACTTCCATTGAGGGAAATAAAGCTGGGTGAATAATATTGCATTTGAAAGTTTCCCCTTTGTTCCACTCATCTGCATTCACTGTAGCTACTGCATCCTTGAATAGCAGCCCACTGCTTTCTTGTTCTTGGGACGGTTTAAGGATAGTTTCTAGGGGTGTGCCATCAACTGCTCGTGTCCAGGTGACTTTCAGCTCCTTCAGATCTTGGTCCTCAGGTATGTTCGAAATTCTGCAGGTCAGAATGGCTGTTTTGGTTTGGAAAATATCAGCAAAGGAAGGCTGGATGGTCTCAACCTTGACAGGGACAGGAGGATCTTAAAAGAAGTAAGAAGAACATTCAATTCCACAGCAGACCAACTTCTATTGGCACCTCAAAACCTGTTTGCCCTTAATCCCCAACATATATCTGATTCAAAATCCAAAGTACACAAGAGTTCTATTTTTATGGCCAACTAAAATTGAGAATTTCTCCATCCTTTGTGTGCACCATATAAATTGGAGAAGGTCTTGTAGATGGGAGTCCTTGCCAGCTGCTGCACAAGTCTGTTTCCTTAGTGATCCACTGATCTGCCAGATCTAGAGTTTCTACACTGTGCTTTGTAAAACCCCAAATACACAAAGCCTTCATTAGGGGAAATATTAAAAACAAAATACAAGGAGACTTTGTTTGTTTTTTGTCTATAAAAATAATGTCAGCATTGGCTCAGTAGAAAAAAATGGCGGCAACGACTACCATAATATCTCATGTAACACTAAAACCAAGGTTGGATCTACTCCAGCAGTATCCTAGAATATGCTGAAGGATACTGTTTCTGCAGTATGTGTCATCAGATCTTGCCCTAGAATCTGTTTAGGTAAGATAATTCAGTATTCTAGAGCAAGCCCACCTCTGGTTTAGCCTGTAGGCATGTATAGATTCTGATGAAATCCTAGATGAGTTTTAGTGAATAAACCTCAATCTCTGCTGTATTAATCAACAAATATTTCCAGAATGTGACCAAATATATCGAGTGCTTCTTCCTGAGGACAAGATTAGATCTGCCCCTGTTGCATTGGAATGGCTAACCAGTTTCTGGATGGAATTTTCAACTTACTGCCACAAATAAGGGGTTTGCTGATGTTCCTTATCCCATTGAATTTCTCGTTGGACACTTTGCAGGAAAACTTCTTGCCGTTGTCCCAGTCTCTCTTGGTGACTGTTAGTTCACTCCTCAGGCTGTGACTGCATTTTGAGGTTGAAATGGTAGTGGGGCCATCAGATTGAAGAACTGCTTCATCCCTCAGCCACTGGAGTGTGGTTTTCTCAGTGTGCAAATTAATAGCATTGCAGGTGATGATGGCATTTAAGGGGGACCCCACAAAATCCATTAGGCGTGGTGCGCTGATGATAATGTTAGGTGGAGTGGCCGGGTTCAGTGCTTGAGAAGGAAGGAAAACAGTGCAAAGTAACTGTTTCATCGCAGATGAATCCAGCAACCCAAGGGTAAGATATACAACTGGAGGTATTCCTATGTGGCGAGATCTGCAGACCAAATTCATGAGATTGTCTTCTAGCAGATTGTGTGCCTGGCCTACTCTAGAGAAGCATGTTCACATTGAATCAACTGGAGCAGGGCTTCATTTGAGGCAAACCAAATGTGAGTTGGGTTCAGCCTGCAGAGGCAGGGCGCAGTCTCAGAACAAATTTAAGAGTAAAAACAGAGAAGGTAAAGAGTTCATTTCCCATGCTACAGGGTAATCATATGCAAGGGCTCATACAAACTTCTGCTTGCCCCCCAGGAAAACCCAGTCTTTGTTGCTGAATAGGAGGAAACATCAGTCAGGTTTTCGTTGGTTTGACATTTGCTCCAATTCAGCAGTGAAGAGCGGTTTTTGTCTGGGAAAAGGAAAATTGCTCGGACCCATGCTTTCTAGACATGGGACAAGGGGAAGGGGAAAGAAACACTATTTCTCATCTTAAATCAAGGGCAAGATCCTCTCCTCTCCTTTCTCTCCTTGAAATAAATAAATAAACATCCAATGCAGGAATGTCTTAGTTCTGACCTGGACTTACATAATTGTTCATTGTGTCAAGAAGATAAAATGATGTGCTGTAAAGCACTTTAGGAACTAGATAGTTAATTGGATGCAAGATACATACTTGATGCTAATCTCCTGATTTGTGTTGCTGTTGGCTGCTGGGTAATGTTGTTTTTTGAAAGAAAAAAAGAAAAGACAAATAAATTCACTTACGCTGACGAACCACTCGTACTGTCCTGGTTGTTGCAGAGTGAGCAGCCGTGCAATAGAAGGGATTGAAATTGCTCCAAGCATCAGAAGAAATAACCGCCTGGGAGCTTACGGTGAAAGCCCCATTGGAGGACCTGATTGAAGGAAATTTATTAATCTCGAAGGTCCCGCCAGTGGCATTGCTCCAGGAGAAAATGACTGGGTCAGGGAAACCCTTGGCCAAACACCCGACGGTGATTCTTGCATCATTTGTAATGCACTTAGGAGACGGAATAAGTGGGAAAACGGTGGGGGCACCTGGAGAAACTGTGGGAGAGAAGAAAAACAAAAGGATAGAGTGTTTTTGGAAGATGTAAAATCTTCAGCTGAGATTGGTTATCTGAAAGGTAATGAACTATTGTTTTGTAGAGAAAGAAACATTAACGTATGTGTGCTATTGCTGAGATGAGTTATTCTGATGCTGTTTTTTTGACTACAAGAGGCATGTTTCAGGGTCCTGAGGTATCACCTTACAGTGGTACCTCGGGTTAAGTACTTAATTCGTTCCGGAGGTCCGTTCTTAACCTGAAACTGTTCTTAACCTAAGGTAGCACTTTAGCTAATGGGGCATCCTGCTGTTGCCGTGCCACCGGAGCATGATTTCTGTTCTCATCCTGAAGCAAAGTTCTTAACCTGAGGTAGTATTTCTGGGTTAGCAGAGTCTGTAACCTGAAGTGTATGTAACCTGAAGCATGTGTAACCCGAGGTACCACTGTATTTCTGTTTTTAGTTCTTAACTGCTCAACTGCTTCTTGGTCTTCATTGTTAATATGGAATATGGGGCGGGGAGTAGGGGAAGCTTGGTCGGCCTCACAGGATTGTCAAAGCTTTTCTCATGACTTTGGGCATGTAGGACAAGGCAAAGAATGTGGTACCTGTCAGATATTGCCAGATTATGAATCCCATCACTGGGCATGTCGGCTGGGAATGATGAGAACTGGGGCCTAACAACATCTGAAGGGTACCACACTGGCTACTCTTAATGTGTATTAAGAGTATATAATCTTTCTATTTTCTTTCTAGCAGACCATTCAGGAGGGCAGTGAGATTGAAGTGTCCACAGACCATGTTGACACTCCCAGCTACAGTGGTGCCTTGCAAGACGAAAATAATCCGTTCCGCGAGTCTCTTTGTCTAGCGGTTTTTTCGTCTTGCGAAGCAACCCTATTAGCGGCTTAGCGGATTAGCGCTATTAGCGGTTTAGTGGCTATTAAAGGCTTCACGGCTAAAAGGCTATTAGCGGCTTAGTGGCTTAGAAAAAGGGGGGGAAGCGAAAAAAATCGCAAGACTTGCAAGACGTTTTTGTCTTGCAAAGCAAGCCCATAGGGAAATTCGTCTTGTGAAGCGCATCGAAAAATGGAAAACCCTTTCGTCTAGCGGGTTTTTCGTCTTGCGAGGCATTCGTCTTGTGGGGCACCACTGTATAAAGAGAAATCTCACTCAGGTGATAAACAAACAAAAAACGAAAAAAGGACTGAAATAGCAACCACCCCCACTCCAAAGAGGACTAAGAACGTTCACAGAATGTTTTTTATTTAGAGAATTATGACCCCCTTCATGCTCAAAGAAAGAATGATAAGGTTTGTAGTCAAAGTGCTCCTCTGATTCTAACCCATCACCCTCTTGAAAACCCTTCCAGCTACACACAGGTAAAGTCTCTAGTGGGCTAAAACACCCTGGATCGTGCACGTGCAATGGGAAAGCCAGTTTCCTCAGCCTCACCATGCTTAAGTATTTGTGATTCTTCAATTTTCCAATACCACCTATTCACTCGGAATGTTTGAGAACTTCCTAGTAGCTGGTAGTGGGGATTTAGGCATGAGATGGGAACCCTCACTCTTTACAGGATGAGCTTTTAGCCAAGGTTGTTGGCTTATGAAAGGAGATGTTGTGTACATCAGGGAAGACTGATGCTTACACTGGGGTCTTAAAGGTGCTTGATGTTGGAGTTCGTAAATTTATGCCTGCAGATGAAAAGCCAAGTCATGGCTGATTAAGTGTAAATGCTTGCATCAACAGCTCAAGGTCATGAGCGCAAGGAACCTGTGCCACAAATGACTCAGCCCATGAGAGAGTATAACTAGCCTTGTGTTTGTAACAAGTAGTGTGACTTGCTGGAAGGTAACATTCCTGTGTTGGATCTCTGGCAGAAAGTGTTTTTCCTGGAAAGGCTTTAGTTGCTCTATTCTGAGAGGCAGACAGAGGTAGGATCACTTTATACTTGTACATAGTTGTGCTTTTAGCTGTCAGTAAAATACACTGTTGCTGACCTTACTGAACTGTCTGGCGTACTTTTTTCTGCAAACAATGTCCTGGGTTCAATTGCACATTTCGCTTGGTGTGCTGACTGCACTCTGCCCATGCCTCAAGAGAATAAAGACTCAAGCGATTCTGTTGCTGACATCCCCTAAACCTCCACCCCAGCCATCTATGTCCACAATCCTTGGGTTTATTTACTCACAAGATTGCCTTACGCCACATGTGCCCACCTGACCTACAGAATCAGCACTATTACACTCATTCTGCAGTTGTAAAAACACACACATTTAAAATTGGCACTGGACTCCCTTCCTAATCATAGCAGGCAGATGCAGTTGCTTTGTAATCTTCATCTAGTAAGGGCTTGGCATAGTGCAGCCTCTGAAACAAACTTAGCCCCTGGCTCCCTTCTGCTGATCTCCACCAGATAAGTATTAATATTCAGGCCTCAGCTTTCCTTGGGTCTTTTCCTCACACCTCTCTTTTCAACTCATTTCCCTCTAGCTCAACTGCGGAAATTAACTCCTCACTTTATAACCTGCAGCCAATCCGAGTCTGCTATCACCCAGACCAATCAGAATGAACTTACCTAATGCACCTCCTAATCAGTGCTATTTTTCTAGAAAAAAGAGAGGTGCCAGAACTTGTTTTCTTAGAATGGCAATGGCACCCACCTGAGAGGTGCCAGAACTGAGTTCCAGCTGGAAAAAAGTAAGCCCTACTCCTAACACATTCTCCCTTTTCTCAGAGTCTGCCCCCATGTATTTAATGCTAAACAGGCTTGCAGCATAGCAGTAAAGCAAAGCACAAGTCCTTGAGCTTTGACAGTCATGGGAATCTCAGAATATATTTTCCTTCATAACATATACACAGAGACAATATTTCTTTACATTGTGTGGATAAAACAAAGGTCTGGAGATGTGTCCCAGGAGGACACTTTCTTCATCCCCAAACTCTCCCATGCAATGCACGAAGGGATTTTAAAACACTTTTTATGCTGTACTACTGCAATTTATTTCGGTGAGCAGTATCTTGCTCACTTAGCAGCCACATGCTTGGAAGAACTGTGCACAGTTCCCTCTACTGTCTTTGGCCCCAGAGGACCAGCAGAAACCTCACCAAAGAAGGGACTTGGTTGTGATGCTTGCTCACCTCCTAGCTAAGCATTAAATCTCTGGGGTTACTGAGTGAGTTACAGAGCTCAGATGTCCCACAACCGTTTCAGGGATGGTACTGAAGGCTTGTGTGTCTTGGCTGAGTTTGCCAAGCTTTTTTTTTTTTTGGGGGGGGGGCTGAGATGTGACCAGTTGCTCCTCTTGGCCTTCCTGATGCCATTCATATCTCTCAGATAAGCATCCCAGACTCAATTGAGAGAATCCCCAGATAGGACTGAATACACTTCTGGGCTGAAAGCCGCTGCCAGTCAGTGTAGGCAATACTGAGCTAGATGGACTAAGTGGTCTGACTCAGTATAAGGCTGCTTCCTGTATCCCTAGGACACCCTGAATTTCTCTCTGTGCAAAGCAATAGGTTTCTGAGCTGGGGGAATCTCAGGTGGAGTTCACCTTGAGGCATTGGAGGGAATTTGGGGCTTTTTGTAAAAGAGCCCCTTTAATGAGACCCTGGGGTTCTGTTAAAACCCCTTGGCTCACAAAAGCTCCCTTTTGTCCATAAGAGACACAAACAGCCGAATTTGCTGCTTCGTTGCTGGAGACACCAAAAGATAGGATAAGGGCAGCATTTGGGAGTGAACCAGCTATGCTAGCTAAATAAAGGCTACAACTCCCTCTTAGTAGGCATGTAGGCTTCAGAACTTTGTCTATGCAAGCATTTTTTAGTAAGCAACAAAGGGCCTACCAAGGGCTGGCACATCAAGGTGCAGGCAGGGAAAGTGATATTCAATGGTTTTTTGCCAGCTGTTTGGGGGCTCTGTATGTATTCTTTGCGTGTAAATCCTATAAAAAGTCTTACTGGACAACGCCCAGTGTTCAGATTTTGGGAAATATCCTGCTGAATCAGTTAGTTTGCACAAACTAATAAATGCTGGGCTCTCGCTCCTGAGTTTCATTGGCAAGATCCAGGGAGAACAGGGTTTTTTTACCTGCAGCAATCTGACTTGCATGCGACTATCCCAGTTGTATGGTGGGACTGGAGGTGTGGAAAACCACTCTGCACTTTCCCAGCTTTTGCAAAGTTAGCTTAAGGCCTATCCAAAAGCAGTGCTTTGGGGAGAGGTGTAAGGAGCACCTAGTGCTCTTCACTGGGCTGAATGGAAAGGGCGGCACATATTCCAGCTGAAGGCTGAGCTTCCATTAACTGTGGTGAAGGAAAGAAGCTGGTTGCTACCTTAGAGATTTACTGAAAGTTACTACTGAGCTCAGATCTTGCGTACCTGCCAGTAGCGTTGCAGGCTGTACTTCAAGTGCCCTATCCGCAATCTCTGCCTTTACTGAATCCAGGAGACACACAGCTCTCCTAGCTGAGTATTTGATTTCAAGGAGGCTGGATACCCCAGCTCTCCTACAATCTTCCTACCAGCCCATGAGTTGGATGGTGCCCTTCTTTGAAGCCCAATGCTTAGCTTGAAAGCTTTTTCATCCCAGCTTAGCACAGAGCTTTTGAGAAGAGAAGGGTATGACCCTAGTAGTAGTTCTTAGCCTCTGCAAATTTGCAGCTTAGTGTGGGCCCAACACTTCCCAAGGTGACCACCAGCTAGCGTGTTATAGCTCGGGTATAGCTGCTGTAGATCCAAATGGCTTGCATGACCCTCCGCTGAACACTGGGATTCTAGCAGATCCTAGGAGCTTACCCCATGATTGTTCCCAAAGGCACGGCTGAGCTGAAGCCTTCCCGAGCTCAGCAATGAGCTTCAGAAAGACACTGGCTTGACCTCTGCACTATCTGCAATAGTCTAAATAGCTTGCATTTATCCCAGCTCAGAAACCAGTTACAGAGAAGCTATGGGGATGCCAGGAGAATTTCCCATCCTGCTCAGCAAAAAACCACCCAGCCCTGCTTAGGCAAAAGATTTGGCGCATCGCAAGGTTGTATGCTTCAGAGAAGCTAGGTGGATTTTAGGACGTTCTCCATTATTTCCAAAGCCACAGCCAAGGGACTGCCCACCTTATTCCTAAGTGAGCACTGGGCTTTAGAGAGCCTCTGATTGCTCTCCTACAAATGCTGCTGCTGTTTGAAAGGTTTGGTGCTGTTTCCGCCAAGCAGTGAGTATCAGAGCAGCTAGAAGGTTGCTTGGTGCTTCCCTTAACATTTCCAAAGCTGCAAAGGATCAGGGAGCCACCTAGACCTTGCATACTCCACCCCCAGCTGAGCACTGGATGCTAGAGAAGTTCCAACTGCTTTTCTTGCAGCAGTGCCAAGCTGAGAAGGCTGCTTCTCCAGTTACTCTCCAGTCTCTCTTATGCTCAGCAGGCAGGTGGCAATAAGCAAGCCTTAAAGCAGGAAGCAGTAATCAATGCGAGAAACCAGAACTCAAATGGAAATACTAGTATTTATGCTCAAGCCTACAGTGGTACCAGTTACAGATAGGTAGCCGTGTTGGTCTGCCATAGTCAAAATAAAAAAATTCCTTCCAGTAGCACCTTAAAGACCAACTAAGTTAGTTCTTGGTATGAGCTTTCGTGTGCATGCACACTTCTTCAGATACACTGGCAACTTCTGTTTCAGTGTATCTGAAGAAGTGTGCATGCCTACAGTGGTACCTCAGGTTACATACGCTTCAGGTTACATATGCTTCAGGTTACAGACTCCGCTCACCCAGAAATAGTACCTCGGGTTAAGAACTTTGCTTCAGGATGAGAACAGAAATCGTGCAGCGGTGGCGCAGCGGCAACAGGAGGCCCCATTAGCTAAAGTGGTGCTTTAGGTTAAGAACAGTTTCAGGTTAAGAACAGACCTCCAGAGCGAATTAAGTTCTTAACCCGAGATACCACTGTATTACAAAAAAGTTCCCTTTGACTTACCCCATCAAAGGCTGCCATTGAATGGTTGAGGCAGCCAGGTTCAAGCCACCACTGTCTGTTTCTTTGGGAAAGTCATCTCTGCTGTATGAAGCCTTCAGAGTTTTCCCTAATGTTCACAGAAACTGCCCTCCAAAAGAAAATTGTAGCTAGTGATGTCCTTGGGACTAACATGATGGTTTTAAAACAGATGCAGTACATTGTTGTGGTTGAGTGATGTCTGGGGTACGGGCTATAATTGGAATCCCAAGATGCCCACATGAAGGTTGGCTCAGAGAGAACTTCCTCTTTCCCTATTATAGTTTGTCTTGCCTTGTTTACTTGTTTTCAAACTTCAGAAATTTGGTTGGTGGGAAAATCTGGCAAAACAGCCTCCCTCCACATTCACACACCCCACCCTCTAACATTATTTATTTAAGAAATGAATAAAATCCTGAATTATCACTTGCTGCAAAGAGTTGTCTGGGCAAAGTATATGTGATAAAGAAACCAACTATTCCAGAGCATTAAAAACACTGAAAGCAGATACCTCAGGCGGGACTAGGCCTTACCCCCAGAGGCCTTGAATTTATTTTTGTTATCTAATTCCATATCACTTTTCAGGGCTGCCAAATACTTTCCAATTTTCACCTCATGGAACTGGGAGGGTGCAATTTCCCCCAGGTTGCTTTGGCATCAAGATGCTCACACGAAGAAATCCCTTCCAAGTGAGCAAACTCTTTGATGCACATCACCTCCTGTACCATTCTGAGGAGTTTTTAAAAAGTTACTCCTCATGTGGAGGGAGTTGATTTTGGGTGCCATCAAAGACTTCCTGTTTCCAGCGGTGGAAAATGGCAGCTCCCACACGATTGGACCTCAGCCGTTCCGATAATTCAGGGCTGATATGGGGGTAATTAGCCCTGGCAGCCTCACCAGGGCAGGGGAGGACTGTCTCGACGACCTGCAGTCTGCCCCAGATTGCTGATGTGGCAGACGGCAGGGACACTGGGTCATGGAGCAAGGGACGGCTGACACTCCTGCGACGCCACCCCATAGCTGGACGCATCTCTTTGGGAAAATATAAAGATTTGGAAAACAAACAGACACGCTCTGAATTGACGAAGCTGGGGAAAAACCTGCAGTATGTACAGTCTCTGGTGCAAAAGATCGAACTTCAAAGAGATCCTCATCATGACGTTTGGAATGTGGAGGGGCTTGGTATGTAAAAAACATCCTTATCTCCCTAACATCAACAATCCGTAATGCATGCCAAGACTCATTAAGAACTTAAATTGCTCTTCAAAAAGTGAGCACAGATGGTCTTTCATATATAATTGGGATCTGTTTGCAGCCTCTTTTCTTCTAAGACAGGAAATGTCTGTTAAAGACGAAAACAAAGAACAAAGGACAAAATGGCTTCTACCCACCACGTATTTATGGAATATCTGAAATACTTCCCTGACTAAGAGAAACAGGAGCTAATTGATGGTTGGTTATAAAGACTGGAAACAATATTACATATACAACTGTTTGCAAAAAGATGGGTTTTTTATTATGAGCGAGAGAGAGGGCTAAATGGATGTCTGGCAGCCTCCTCTAGGGCCCGGAGGGGGGACTGGGAGGATTCCAAAGGCCAATTGTTAACTGTCTGATATATGGTTACATTGCAAACAGTCTGTTCAAGAATAAATCAATAAGGAGGTTACAGAAGGAAATTTCTCCCTGTTTATTTGATAGCACCTGGACGGGAAGGATTAACGATCTGGGAGCTGCCAAAATAACAACTCTCAAAGAGTGGGACAGAACTTTGAAATGGGATGCAATTAAATGAAGCGGTGCGATGAAAAAACAGCTGAAGGAGTACAATATACGGACAAATCTGCACTCCATAGGAAAAAAAAGTATCTGTTTTCTGACATGAATGAGGATTGTAGAACTAGAGTCAAAATGTGGAGGGGAAAAATCGGACATGGAATTATGAATAACATTGAGGATGATAAAAAATTCCTTCCAGTAGCACCTTAAAGACCAACTAAGTTAGTTCTTGGTATGAGCTTTTGTGTGCATGCACACTTCTTCAGATACACTGAAACAGAAGTTGCCAGACCCTTCTGCACACGAAAGCTCATGCCAAGAACTAACTTAGTTGGTCTTTAAGGTGCTACTGGAAGGAATTTTTTATTTTGACTATGGCAGACCAACACGGCTACCTATCTGTAATTGAGGATGATGAGAGGCAGGACTTTGATGTTGAATGCGCTTCAAAATTCAGACCGTGGGAAGTCCAAACAAAATTATTACAATTTGGAAGACAATTGGACCTTTTTTTATTTTAGTTTTTTATTTTTATTGGATTTGATTTGATATGTTAATTGGATGTTTTTATTGGAAAATTAATAAACGCTTAAAAAAAAAAGATGGCAGAATGTGGATGGAATGATATGTTTCCCTGAAGTACCATTTGTGGTGACATTTCCTGTCCAAGCATAATCAATAATAATAATAATTTATTATTTATACCCCGCCCATCTGGCTGTGTTTCCCCAGCCACTCTGGGCGGCTTCCAACTGAATATTAGAAACAGTACAGCATCAGACATTAAAAACTTCCCTAAAGAGGGCTGCCTTCAGTTGTCTTTTAAAAGTAAAATAGTTGTTTATTGCTTTGACATCTGCTGGGAGGGCGTTCCACAGGGCAGGCGCCACTACCGAGAAGGCCCTCTGCCTGGTTCCCTGTAACCTTACTTCTCGCAATGAGGGAACCGCCAGAAGGCCCTCGGCGCTGGATCTCAGTGTCCAGGCTGAACGATGGGGGTGGAGATGCTCCTTCAGGTATACAGGACCGAGGCTGTTTAGGGCTTTAAAGGTCAGCACCAACACTTTGAATTGTGCTCAGAAACGTACTGGGAGCCAATGCAGATCTCTCGGAACCGGTGTTATGTGGTTCCGGCGGCCACTCCCAGTCAGCAGTCTAGCATGTTAATGGGAGCTGTTGAATTATGCTCCACGCTAATCCATTGGAGGAAAAATACAATTTTAGTTTGCAGTTTTCACGAATGCATGTGGTGATGGGGCAGGAAAAGAGCAATGGAACTGGCACTTTCAAAGTGACGGGCTGGCACAGTGGAGGCGGGAAGTCGTGGTGAGCCTCCCGTCCCTACCCTGTGCCCTCCTGAGGCAGAGGAAGGAGGAAGAGAGAGTGTCTTAGTTCTGTCACTAACCCCTAAAAATGACTCTGTGTGACATACCCTCCAGCATTCCTCAGATGAAAATGTCCCTATTTTCTTCCGAGGCATGTTGCAGAGTATGCTATGTACACAGAGACAGGCAACATTGTCTATGTGGTCATCTAACTACACAACAGGTACATGTTTTCTCCATGCCAAACCTGATTATTATTATTATTTTTTTTTTGGGGGGGGTAACAGATGTGGAGAAAATTTGCCACCTGGGTAGAAATGGTAAATCTGGATTGCTCCTCACCAGGTACAGCAGGAATGAGTAATGGCTGCTGCTAGTGGGAGTGAATGTGGTTATCTAGGCCTCTGTCTGGCCTTTGTGACTCTCCCAAGGCCATCCAGTTATGACCCACCTTTTCACTCTCTTCAGGTGGTTTTGATTTGCTGTAATATGTGATAATGTAATAGCGTACAGTCTGGCCCCGAATTGGGTTCCTCCTGGATTGCCATTGAAAAGGAGTTGCACAAGGGGAAAACAGCTCAAATATGTGTTTTCTAGGCATGGCACAAGCAGGAAGAAGAAGAAGAAGAAGAGTTTGGATTTGATATCCCACCTTTCACTCCCTTTAAGGAGTCTCAAAGTGGCTAATATTCTCCTTTCCCTTCCTCCCCCACAACAAACACTCTGTGAGGTGAGTGGGGCTGAGAGACTTGAAAGAAGTGTGACTGGCCCAAGGTCACCCAGCAGCTGCATGTGGAGGAGCGGAGACGCGAACCCGGTTCCCCAGATTACGAGACTACCGCTGTTAACCACTACACCACACTGGCTCTCAGTGTGGATGTGGATGCGTCCTAACTTTCAAAAGCTAAAGTATAATCTACTATTGAAAGATGTTAGAAAAGACTTAAAGACTTGGACGCAGACAGATCTATCATGGACTGGCTATATTCCACATTGAAATTAATGGTTGTCCCAAGTTTTTTATTTTTGTTTCTCCATTTATCTCCATTTATCTATCCCCAGACTTGTTCAAAAAGTGGCAAAAGCTGTTCATCCAATTTGTATATTTAGGGAGACATTTGAGGCTGAGATCCTCAGTCGTACATCATTGTACACAAAAATGTTCTGAAGTCCATCTTCAACCCATTTGTTGCAGCCAACTCCTGTGTATGGCATAAAAGGTATTTGCATCTAGCACCTCCAATCTCCTCTCTGAGCCCATTCATACTACAACCTCTGTTCCACTCCGAGGAGGGAGGTTTAATATATAATGTTTGGAACCATGCAGGGTTGTACAGGCTGGAAGGTGTTTTTTTTTAATGATGGGGGCATGCACCTGATAGGCGAATAAGTTACACATGAATTAGGGAACAGAAAGATGTGATGGCTGTCAGGAGCTTGTTCTACATTCGAGTAGGACACTGGCAGAGACACATGCCCAGCTGGCATGTTCTCTCCCCCCTGGTCGATCGTTCGGGAGCTTCATTAGCTTTCTTCAGCCTGAACATCACAGCGACCAATGCCAACAGATACCGACACACTTAGGGATCCGCAGAGTCTTCGCAGCTTGCGTAACAGACCTCAGCAACTCAGCATTTTGACTAATCTACTTTATTTGCATATAAACACACACGGAGCACTGCAACATGGCTCCCTCTCTCTCTAGTATCAGACAGCAAAGAAAAAACAAAGGACAATAGTCCCACTTCACAGAACACAGTAACACAAACATCCTGTCTCAATCACTTCCCACTTTGTGGAGTCAAAACATACACCATCATGTGAAAGACAACAATCCCATGACTGCAATCATGGAACAGGAATTCTAACAATGGCTGCACTTGTACCAGGCACTTCACTTCATCTTGAACCCAACAATTAGTCCACAAGCAACCATGTCTTTAGCAACATTGGGAAATTTGATTCTCAACACGAATCTGACTCCAGAAAAGACGTTATCTATAAAATACTCGGGGATCTCTAATTAGGTCTGATTGATTCAACGAAGCAAGTTTGGGAGTTGGATTTGTGAATAGAGCTGGAGAAAGCAGACGGGTGTAATACGTGGGCCAAAAACGCCGCTAAGGTCTGTCTCCAGTAATATCAGAGAAAACACACTCAAAATTCTGCCTTGGTGGTATTTAACTCCACAAAAGGGCAGTCACATGGACCTATCCTCCTCTCCCCTGTGATGGAGTCGGTACCCTCCATCAGTCCCTGACTGTATATGGTAAGTGGTTGACATGTAGCAAACACCAACCATTCTGGATGAATATTTTCAATGAAATAAATCTCATAACACAACAGACTGTGCATTGCACACCACAGTTGGCTTTAATGAGCACCTTTATCGAGCATTGATAAAGACCTACAACACAAAGAACTAATTACATTCCTCCTTGTGGTGGCTTGGCAGCATATTGTGCAGAAATGGAAAAATCTGGGTCATCTTCAACTCTCTCCGTGGAGACAGAATATGTGGATGGTAGCACTGATGGAGAAACTAGCTAAGTATGTAAAAGTATTAAACGTTCCTCAAGACTCAGATGACTTTATAGATGCATGGCATCCGCTCTTACCACAACAAAGGTATCTAGCACCTGCCAGCTACCCATGTTCACCTGTGGTGTAATGCATTTTAGTTATAAAAAGTGTGTTTCTTGAATAAACTGAACCCTTTCTTGCCTCTGGATGCAGTGTGGGATACACTTAAAACTAGAAAATTAGTTAGAGTAACAATTCAGAAGGAATGTAAAATGCTCATGTGAAATGTAAGCTTAATGTATAACAGGATAAAGGCAAACATTCTATTTGATATATGTGGTACAATACTCTGTCTACTGCATTCAGAGTTGAAATTGCAATATCCTCTTTTTGGGTTTAGACTAGGTAGGCAACAATAGCTAAAATGAAATATGACCACGACAGAGTCACAGCAATGAGTGGTATGCAATGCTAGTCCTAAATCAGAGTAGACCCATTGGAGTTAAAAGGGATAATTGAGTTTAATTAATTTCAGTAGGTCTGCTTTAAGTACACACACACACACACACACACACACACACACACACACACTGAAGGAAGGCAAAATTATAGCATACATGTTTGAAGGATAAACAACCAGTCCAATAGGTCCAGTTCAAATGGAACACTGGCAGCAAAAGGCCATGCATGTCTAGTCATATATTAGTCCCGTTTAGTTTGATAGGACTTGCTCCCAGATACATGATGAGACAAAGCGAGACAGAAATGTCATCTGTCCAGTCGACCTTCCCCCAAAAGTGAAGGGAGAAATATTAAGTCCTTGATTATGCTGCTGATGAAAGAAACCGAAAGAATATACAGTCCTTAATGTTAGGCAACTTATTGTCCCTCTTCAGATGACCCTTCACTTTGTTATTTCACCTGGAATTGGAAAACAACCATAATTAATGTTTGCCTGGACAAAAATAAAGCCGTACAGCCCTCCACTCTTTCACAACTTGCTATCCCATTCATCACTGTGATTTAGTGATGCAATAAAACTCTATTCCAATAGCATGGGGTGATATTTTTATTGGGCAATCAGAACTGGCAGGGCTCATCTACCTCCCTCACAGTTAGATGGTTAGATCTACAGAGGGTCTATATGAAATTGCTGAAATAAAATATCCACACAGTGAGGGGGAGAGTTTAATCTACATTTCTGAAAAATAGTCCTATGTTTACATGATATACACACATTACTTGTCTAAGAATAATAGTCCTTTGACTTATATAACCCTAACGCTTTGCAAAATACAGTGGTACCTTAGTTTATGAACTTAATCCTTTCCTGAAGTCCGTTCTTAAACCAAATCTGTTCTTAAACTGAGGTGCGCTTTCCCTAATGAGGCCTCCCACCACCAGTGCCCTTCCACTGTTCGGTTTCTGTTTGTAGACCGAGGTAAAGTTTGCAAACCGGAACACTACTTCCGGTTTTGCGGAGTTCGTAAACAGGATTGTTCTTAAACTGAGGTACCACTAAATCGTATTTTCTTGAACCTTAGCTTGGTCTCACCCCCTTGAAAACCATTGTAGTTTCTTACCCTACCAGCTATAAGTGAGTTACTATTGGTCCTCAGTTGCAAAGCATGATCAAAGGCCTCTTGCTTCAGAACCCCCTGTTGCATTTTACCTTGATGACAGTCACGGTGACACTGTAGAAAAGGCTCACGAGGAAGAAAATGATGAAAGTGGAAAGGATCGATGACAGGCTTTCAAGCTCTTCATCGTCGTCAGCATCTATGAACCCATCTAGGTAAGCTTTGGACAATACATGCAGGTCAGATTCTTCTGGAGTTTAGAAAGATGGGGAGGTCTCAGTGTAGCGAAGTGACACAGGAGGGAAAAGTAGGTTACTTTTGTGGGGAACTGGGAAAGGAATGTGAAAGAAGCACACTGAGAAACAAGACAATTCCATCTTTAGACTGGGCAAAATCCAATCTTGACAATGCCAAGTGGCGTGTGGAGTCGGGGATAGGCAGGAGAAAGAGGAGTTGATTTAGCAAAGGGATGGAACGGTGACATGCTGCACCAAAGGGCAAAATCACAGATGTTGCAAACGCTTTAGTGTCTCTGCCTTTGGTTGTGCTGGCAACATGGTGCGGATTTGGCCCATATCCAACATGAGCTGAGCTCACGTTGAGGGAACTATAGCACTTTTAGGAGTTCTGCATGGCACAGCTTACTTGCTGAAAGGAGTCAAGGAGCCCTTTCTCCAAATGATGCTCTCTAAACCACATAGAGCCCTCAGGAGTTTTGCAATAACTGACCACCCGGCCCGAATGATTTTTGTGTCGTTCTTGACAGCATTGGATATTGTACTGTATTATAAGTTGCAAGCAGAGCCTATCATACTGATTTTTGTTTAAAAAAATTGTTTAGGATCCGTGAGTGGACAGCAATATTGAAATGCACTCTTCAGAGGGAAGAGATGTCTCAGCCTTGAGGTGCATTTTTGAGAGTTTATCTTATGAATCACACATGGGTTTCATTTGGAATTTTCCAACCAATGGTCTGCCGCAGAATATGGCTCTCCACCTTCCAAAATGATTGAATGTTTTAGCATTTTGTGCAACACTTAGGAACCTACAAATTGCCTTCCAATGAGTATCTCAACTGTTGCTAGTAGTGCACATGAGATAGAATGAGGGATAAAGTAGCTTGCCCAAAGCCACAGTATTCTTTGTAACTGAGGCGAAGGTTGAACTTACATTTATAAATTCAGAACTCAGCTCATTCCGTTATACTGGTGTGCTGTATCTTGTGAACATGAGTGCAGTTACTAGCCTCACCTATCCCCTGTAGATTCCTTTCAGATTTTATCCTCAGCAATACAAGTGCACAATCTAAACCTTTGTTTAACAGATGTAGATGGTGGTATTAGAGCAGTAAGGTGTCAGTAGAACAAATTACTCAAGTCACATGCTACAGGAGAAGGCAGTTCCCACTCCAGGAGCACTAACTATCCAATTTAACCTGTCTCCAAATATGAAAGGAAGCTGAGCATCAATAGAACCCATCTGCTGGCAGTTCCCAAAAGAAATTGCATTGGGCTGCAACTCATTACCAAGAAACAATGACTGAAGTTATCAAGGTGTTCTCCATAGCTTCCACAATCTGCTGTGGACTGAGATGCTTCTCAGTTACTCCTCTGCTGTCTACATCCACCATTTCCAAGAAGGAGTGGGAAATGGTTCTGAGTGGGAAGGACGATGACTGCACTTTTGTCAAACTGAAATGAAACAACTGGCTTAGTTTTGTCCTATGTGTCTCTCTTGCTGTGCCTTGGGAGAGAATTAAAGAGTATTGGTGTGCAACTGGTATTCAGAGACATATTGCCTTCAATAGCAGAGGTGGAGCCCAGCCATTGTGGGTAGTAGCTATTGTCAGTCATAACAAATGCAACCATCACATTTTTCTTTACTTTGTATTAGCAGAGGTTTAGATTACTTCCTATGTTAATGAAGCTCTAGATCTTTTCATCACAATGGACAAAGTGATTTTTGGAAATTGCAGTGCTACTTTTTTCAAGTTTTAGATGATCACGGACAAAGTGATGATCCTTTTTTTTAGGTATATACTCTAGCATTTGCAAAGAAACCTCAAATATGCAATTCACTGACACATGGGAAACTTCTCTGATGGCATCAATGCCACCATTATCATATTGTGCATTTGGAACTTGTTAAATGTGTGCTGTGGTGAACATAAATGGAAGCATCCAGTGTCCTAGGTCCACCTAAATTGTGATTGTTTATGCACACATGTTTTAATATTTTCTTTAGTCTTTGCTTTGAGATGCAATACAAAAATAAAGATAAGATGGATCAGGGTTGCAGAATGATAAACCCATGTGTGCTTGTAGAAACTGAAAACGACTGCTTTCTATGCATGATATTTATAAATATTTATTTGTGCGTCAGCGTGTTGATATTAGAAGAACTCTGCTATCATGTTATATTAATTTTTGTGTGTGCTTATGTAAATGTTTTTGCAATGTCATTGCTGTGTGAGAAAGACAGGAGCACTTCCAGCTGTTCTAGTGGGAAGGCTGTTCCTTGTCTGTGCAATTTGTTGGCTATTTCCACACGATGTCATTAGCATTGAAATGCTACCCTAATCCCTCCTTTAAAATGGATTTACCTTTAACTTTTTTTGGGGGGGAAATCCCCACTAAGTTAAAAAAGTGTTGCCAAAATTGGTGTTTTTGTGTTGGTGTTAAGCCCCTTTTTCAAAGCACCTGCAAAGTGTGGACATAGGGTTCCCTCTGAAGAGCCATCAAAGATGTCAATTTGCTTTTACAACCACACTTTTAAAAGCAACACGCAAGACATGTCATGAAAC
The DNA here is from genome assembly GCF_964188305.1 of Podarcis bocagei. Lineage (NCBI taxonomy): Eukaryota > Metazoa > Chordata > Lepidosauria > Squamata > Lacertidae > Podarcis > Podarcis bocagei. The sequence continues at coordinate 50,244,558 of NC_138138.1, read as the reverse complement.
ACTCTCTGCATGGTCCTGAGCAGCTTCTTTTGGTTCTTTAGGGGAATTTTACACTGAAACATCCTTGGATTGCTCTAAATTAAGCAACAATGTCAGCACCATTATATCCTTAGGAGTGAAATAATAAATGTGTGGTCCTAGACACCTAAAACAGATATTCTCTGTCCCACATGGAGGAATTAATCATTTTGAAGAAAGACTACAGTGACGTTTGTGTTTGTGGAGAAGAGAAAGTAATGGGAGACAAAGCTATAAAATGGGAGACAAAGCTATAAAATGGGAGACAAAGCTATAAAAGGCTGAAGAGCTAGCAAGGGAAAGGTATGGTGAGGTTGACAAATCTGATACTTGCAATGCTATACACAAGGGAGGGCTGGGTGTCTAACTGGGTGTCTAATGTCTAATGCTTTTATCATCCCTTGAAAATTCCAGATCATAGCTGAGAAAATGCTGAGAGTGGAAGCTTTATATCCTATCAAATTATTTTTTTTATCCTTTTATCAGAATTTCCAACAACAATCCAGATTTGTCTCCTTTCTTTATTTCAAACTATTGTTTTATTTCAGAAAGATGTGGCCAGTTAATTCTACATCATTTAGGGCACATCACCCCTCTTTTCCCCCACAAAAGGCCAATAATTAAACAAATGGAGACACAAAAAAGGAAAATAGAGGCTGGTAAAATTAGGGAGATGTGAAAGATATGCAGGAGGCTTGACAAGAATGGTTACTGGCAAGTGCTGGCGGTGTCGGAGAGCACGAGGGAGACGTTGACAACGGTTGGTTTACCCGTATTCTTGTCTATGGTCTTCTGAGACGTCTGGAGGGGCAACATCTCATGCCCCACCATGCAAGTGTAAGTAGTTCCAGAATTCCACTCTTCTGCCTTGACGTTCAGCATGCTATAGGCATAATACCGCTTGGGTGCCTTGGACTCCTGGGTGGCTGTGCTGGTGAAGTATTTGGAAACATCCACGGGCTCATCATTCCGCAGCCATTTGACAAAGAACTCAGGAGGGGAGAAATCTTTCATCAAACAAGTGACAGTGGCTGTTTCCTGCAGAGCCAGCTGATCCGGAGGAGGAGGAAGGATGTATATATGTGGAGCAGAGGGGTTGCCATCTGGAAGGTTAAAGGAGGGTGTGTGTGAAGAGAATTATCAAATGCATGGTTTTGTTTTTTAAGTACATTGCTAACCATCTTCCCCCCCTTTCCTTTTCTTAACTATGACGTCATTTGTATGGTTTGAGAGAGTCAGAAAAACCTGTGAGAAGATTGGTAGAAGCCTTCTAGGATGTCAAATGGACAATGACCAATGATGACCAGATCAGAGATTTGATACAATGGCTTTCTAAATCTGGATTTTTATTAAAGACTGTGGTGGCATGGTCCACTGCTTTGTGTGTGTAAAAAGAGTGGAAGAGCATAAGCGAGACAGAGAGACTATGGCTTACAGAGATGGTCCCATGAAGTAAGTGGGGACAAACTCATCTCTTCATTGCTAAGGTGGGCTGAGAATAGGGCAGGAGTCAGCAACCTGCAGCCCATGGGCCACAAGGGGCCCACAGGGGTTATTTAAATGGCCCATGAGCTGCCCCCTAACCGAGCTTCCCGCTTGGTGAGCCCCCGCGTGCTGCGCTAAACCGGTGCAGCATGGAGCAGGGACTCATTTCCGCTGCACTGAAAAACACGTCTGTGCATGTGCAGATGCCGAAAATCGCGTCTGCGCAGATGCGATCTGGCCCACAGAGCGATCTCCGTGGGAGTGAACCAGCCCAGGAGAGGTAAACCTTGCTGACCCCTGGAGTAGGGGCTTCATCTACTCTAAGAGCAGCCTCATATAACTTATAACCCATTCAGTCATATGGATTTTTTGACAGCATGCTGGGGGCTAAGTTGATGTTTCTTTTTGTTGCCCTTAGGCACACAGAAGCCCATACTGTACATGTCCACTGGGCAGGCATTGGAAGGATAGCTTATTAATTCCAACAACGATTGCTTAGATTCAGATGCGTGTTAAATCCCTCTTCCGCAAACTGCTGTGCTCCAGATGTTTTGGACCACAAAGCTCATCAGCCCCAGCCACTAAGCCCCATATTTGCTGATTTTGGAAGTTATAGTCCCGAACATCTGGGGAGACCACCATGTTAGGATAGCTTGTGTTAAATGATTGTGAAGACAGAATGAAACTGCTAAAATCAATGACATCAAGGGTCGCTTAATTTTTACTTTTTTTTTTTTTTGAGCTGATGTAAAATAGGCACCTACCTTGAGGCTTGCGCAGGGACCTGACTTCCATTGAAGGAAATAAATCTGGGTGAATAATTTTGCAGTTGAAAGTTTCTCCTTTTTCCCACTCATCTACACACACAGTAGCTACTGCATCTGCGTATATCAGATCACTGTTTTCTTCATCATGGTACGTTTCCAGTGCAGTGTCCAGGGGTTTGTCATCAGATGCTCTTGTCCAGGTGACGTTCAGCTCCTTAAGGTCTTGCTCATCGGGTATGTTGGAAATTCTGCAGGTCAGCTTGGCTGACTTGGTCTGGTAAATATCAGCATAGGAAGGTTGGATGGTCTCAACCGTGACAGGGATGGAAAGACCTAAGAAGAAGAGCATTGAGATCCATAGTAGGACAACACTTATGACAACCTCAACATATATTTGATTCAAACATCCAATGTCTTCAAAGAGTTCCATTGCTTATGTCCAAGTCAGAATAATTTCCCTTTCCCACAATAGTGCCATCTTCAAGGGGTTTGTGTGTGAGGGCTTCTGGATGGGAGACCTTGCTAGTTGCTGCACAAGTTCCTTTCCTTGGTGATCCACTGATTTGCCAGAGTCAATGATTCTACACTGTGCTCTTGGTAGAATCCCAAATGCACAAGGCATGCATTTGTAAGACTATCAAGAATCACAAGGAAATTTGATTCCTCCCCCACTAAAAATAATGTCAGAATTGGATCAGCAGAAAGTATGGGGACTATGAGTACCAAAACATAGACTGAGGTCTCACATAACACTGAAGCCAAGGTTGGATCTACATATCTCAGCGGTATCCCAGCATACTCTGAAGGATAACATTGCTGGACTATGGTGCTTAAGTGCCTTCAGACCTTGCTGTAAAATCTGCTTACCTATCATAATTCTGCTTTCTAGAGGATTTTCACCTCTTGTTGAGCGTTTTGGCATATGTAGATTTTCATGAAATCTTACCTCAGTTTTAGCCCAAAGCTAATATTTCTCCCGTGTTCAGAATGCAACCATATATACTGAGCGCTCCTTCCTTATGACAGAAATGAAAGATGCCCCTGTTGTCTTGAATGTTTCAATCAGCTTTCCGGTGCTCCGATGGAATATAATAACTTACCGCCACAAATAAGGGGCCTGCTGATGTTCTTTATCCCACTGAATCTCTCATTGGACACTTTGCAGGAGAACTTCTTGCCATTGTCCCAGTCGTTCTTGGTGATTGTTAGCTCACTCCTCACGCTGTACCTGTGCTTTGAGATCCGTATGGTGGTGGGCTCGTCAGATTCAATAACTTTTCCATCCCTCAGCCACTGGATTGTGGTCTTCTGAGTGTGCAGATTTATAGCAGTGCAGGTGATGGTGGCATTCAAGGGGGACCCTGCAAAATCCTTTAGGAGTGGTGCGCTGATGATAATGTTAGGCGGAGAGTCTGGGCACACTACTGCAGAAGGAAGGAAAGTGACAGAAGGTAAACAAATTTATTGCAGATGAATCCAGCAACTCAAGGGGAACTGCAGATCCAGGTCTATCGAGGAACCCTCATTCACAAGACTCATGAGATTGTCTTCTAGAAGGTTGTGCGTCTAGACAAGCATTTCCCAATCCATTTCAATGGCTTCATCCCACAGAGTGAAGGCTCACTCTCAGAATGAATGACAGTGTAAGAGCACATGACTAGTTCATTTCCCATGCTACAAGGCAATCTTATCCTATTCACCTATATCTTGGATTAGGGGCCAGGTTTCAAACGGATTTGAAACGCTTTCCCTCTTTTACATAAATTAATCTTCACCCTATGCAGAAAAGCATTAGTTCTGAACTTAGGTAATTATTCAGTGTGTTAAGAATACAGACAGGTATGTGGTCCTTTGGGAACTAGCTAGTTATAGGGTTGCAATATTTGGAAGGGCAAAAAAGAACACACACACACAAATACTGCTGATGCAACAGGGAAATCCAGACATAAGGGAACCCTAGCTAGTTATTGGATGGAAGATATATCGCAAGATTATCACAAGAGGTCACTTCCCATAAAAGACCATGCAGAAATCAAGCATTTGGTCTTTTAAGAGTTCCCTAGCACTTTCTGACTCCTTTATGCTAATCTCCTGGTTTGAGCTGCTGTTGGCTGCTGGGAAATCTTGGTTTTTTTGTAGACAACAAGTCAAATAAATTCACTTACTCGGACGGACAATTTCTTCTGTTCTGTTTCCAAGAGAGTGAGCAGCCTTGCAGTAGAATGGATTAAAATGCTTCCAAGCTGCAGCAGGGACAACTGCCTTGGAGCTTGCAGTGAAAGTCCCACGGGAGTTGAAGAAAGGAGGAAATTCTGTAAACTCGATTGCCTTGTCTTCATCGTTATCCCAGGAGAAAGTGAGTGAGCCAGGCAGGAAATCCTGGGCCAAGCAGCCAATAGTGAGGCTTTCATTGTTGGAGATACTCCCAGAAGATGGAATGAGAGGAAAGACATGCGGGGCAGATTGGCAAGCTGAGGAAACACATAATAATAATAATAATAATAATAATAATAATAATAATAATAATAATAACAACAACAACAACAACAACAACAACAACAACAACAATAATAATGGTGTTGTTGGTTTTTTTTTGAAGATGCTTCATTTTTAGCTGGGATTGCTTATCTGAGCTGAGCTATTTTAATTATCTCTCAATGTTTAAAATTGTTTTAACTGCTTTTATTTATAACTTTAATATTTATTGTAAGCTGCTTTGAGGTTTTCCTACAATCAAGCAGTATATATTTTTTGTTAAATAAAATAAAATACATAAATCTAGGCCAGGTCCTTGGGCGCAGTCTACCTCTGACCGCCCAAGATTCTGTGGTTGCATTTCTGACAGGTTGGACAGTTTAGCCAACTTAAAAAACACCCACTTCTTCAACCTTATTTTGATAAGACCTTTACACAGGATGGCTTCTTCATCGACACTTCCACTTGTCCCGTCACTATCTCCAGGGAAAAAACCCACAGTTGTTTATCACTGAATTAGAACAAACATCAATCGGTTTTTCTGTGGATTGTTCTGATTCAGTGGCGAACAAGTTTTCTTGGGAGATGTGGCAGGAATAAACTATAGGACCCATACTCAGAAAGTAGAACTTATGATTTCTAGACACAGGACAAGCCCCATCTCAACCATTGGATCCATTCTACTGATCTTCACCAGACAAGCGTTAATAAAACAGTGGGTATGAATATTCAGGCCTCAGCTGTACTTTTGTCTCTTCCTCACATGTCTCTCTTCAACTCCCTTTTCCCCATCTCAGCTGTCACATCCCAACAACTTTCCCAGGCATAGGTAATCTTGGCCCTCCAGATGTTTTGGGACTACAATTCCCATCATCCTTGACCACTGGTCCTGTTAGCTAGGGATCATGGGAGTTGTAGGCCAAAAACATCTAGAGGGCCAAGTTTGCCTATGCCTCATGTTTCCTAACTGACAATTAACTCACCACTCTATAACCTCTGGCCAGTCAGCATCTTCTATCATCCAGCCCAATCAGAATAAATTTAACCCTAACAAATTCTCAAAGAAATTCTCTCTCTCACCCCACACCCCACAACCAATCACTAAGCATCTATTGCTATTTGAAATATGTACCATATTCTTACACCATGCCAGTCATGGCTTCTCCTAAAGAATCCTGGGAGGTATAGTTTGTCAATGGTGCAGAGAGATGTTAGGAGACCGCTAGCCCCCTCCCAGAAGTATAATTTCTGGAGTGGTTTAACAACCAGCCCCTCTCAAAAGGGAACTTTGGCAGCGATAACACTTTGAGGTGAATGGGGGCCTCCTTTTGCCTCTCAGCACCCTTAACAACAAACTACAGCCCCCAGAATTCTTTGGGGGAAGACATGACTGTTTAGAGTGGTATTGGAACGCTTCAACTGTATAGTGTGAATGTGGTCATCCGAATAACAATACAAGGCCTCGAACTCTGGCAGTCACAGAAGTCGCAGAATATCTTCCCCTTCAAAACACATATATACACAGAGAGATATACAGCACTTGTGCAGGAGCCTTCACAAAGAAGGGACTTGAGACTGGTTCACCTCCTAGCTAAGTGCTGATTCCACAAGGGTACTGAGTGAGGAGAGCTTAGATGCCTCACAGCTTTTCCAGAATTGGTGACGAAGGCTTATGTGTCTCTTGGCTGAGTATGCCAAGCTTCAGGGAGGCTGGGACAAGACCAGTTGCTCCCATTGGCCTACCTGAAGCTATTAATCTCCCTCACAGATGGGTGTCAGGTACCAGAAAATGCCCTGCTCCCTATTAGATTTCTCTGTGGTGGGTTGTCAGTTGGCGAACTGCTTAGTGAGTACAGTGGTACCTCGGGTTACATACGCTTCAGGTTACATACGCTTCAGGTTACAGACTCCGCTAACCTAGAAATAATACCTTGGGTTAAGAACTTTGCTTCAGAATTAAGTACGTAACCAGAGGTACCACTGTATTCATTTACTTATATGTTAAATTTCTGCCTCATCCCTTTCATCCCAATGGAACAACAGTAGCAAAAAGATATAAATTAATTAAAACACTAAGAACATATAAAAACATTTAAACACGAGTCACAGCAACACGATATATTTAAAGCACAGGGCTTCCCTCAAATAACGTTGGAAACCTTTGTTTACCACATGCAGAACTACAATTCCAGCTGAGAGCTGTAGTCCTGTGAGTGGTAAACTACATTTTCAGGGTTTTGCAGGTGGGGTAGGGAAAGCCATATGCTTTAAATGTATAGTGTACAATAGATATGCACAATCCTCAGAGCTAATAATTTCAGGGTTGTCAAGGACAATGTCTTTCAACCATCAAATGTCTGGATGAACAACAGTATTTTTAAATCCCTCCTGAATGAGGGAGACAGATGCACTTCACCAGGGAGGGCATTCTACAAATAGGGAACCACCATCGAGAAGGCCCTGCCAGTGCCAACTAGGCAGCACCCACAGCAGTGCCATTAACAGGCCTTCCCTGCTGATCATAGATCTCAAATGGTCATTACTGTGTGAGGCACCCATAAAGTTGCATTACTAGCATGCAAAGTCCTAAATAGCTTGGACACAGTATTTAAGAGTCCCAAGCTGTATTATTATTATTATTATTATTATTATTATTATTATTATTATTATTATTATTATTATTATTATGGCTTTGCATGCTAGTAGTGCAGTTTTATGGGTGCCTCACAACCTGCAAGTTGTCCCCCACCATCAAGCTCTCAGTGTGTTGAGCATCTGCTTTCAGAAACACTAGAGCAGTGATGGCCAAACTTGGCCCTCCAGCTGTTTTGGGACTACAATTCCCATCATCCTTGACCACTGGTCCTGTTAGCTAGGGATGATGGGAGTTGTAGTCCAAAAACAGCTGGAGGGCCAAGTTTGGCCATCACTGCACTAGAGAGATCTCCACAGCTTTCTGAGAACTGCATCACTTTAAATAATGATTGTAAGGTAATCCCAAAAATGTACAAAATGTTATTGGAATGGTATACGATGGACGAGGAAGTTAAGTCGGTAATGATTCACTGGGCCAGAGATTTTGGTTATAATATATATTTTGAAGATTGGGTTAAAGTATGGAATGATAACTTGATGTTTACAGCATGTACCACCTTAAAGGAAAATGTTTTGAAAATGGTATATAGATAGTACATTACACCAGTTAAATTAGCAAAAATGTTTAAAACTTGTAACAAGTGTTGGAAATGTAAAGAGAAAGAAGGAACATTTTTTCACATGTGGTGGGAATGTAAGAAAGTGAAGGGGTTCTGGGAGATGATATATAATGAGTTAAAGAAGATGTTGAAATATAATTTTGTAAAGAAACCAGAAGCCTTTCTTTTAGGAATAACAAGAAATGAAATAAATAGAAAGGACCATAAACTCTTTCAGTATGCAACAACTGCAGCGAGAATATTAATGGCCCAAAAATGGAAGCAGGAAGAACTACCGATTCTTGAGGAATGGAGAATGAAGTTAACGGACTATGCAGAACTGGACAAACTAACTGGAAAAATAAGATACCAATGAGATCACAAGTTCATTGAGGACTGGGGAAAATTTTCTGAGTATTTGAAGAGTGTATGTGATGAGCAAACAACGCTAGTGGGTTATAAAGAAGCTTTGTGAAAGAATAAGGAATATTGCAAAAATGCAAATATGTTGGTAAAGGTATATTAAAAGGCGATATTAATTTTGGAGAATGCGTAGATAATAAATTTAAATACGGATGATTGTCAGAGAAGCTGAGGGAAGTCCTAAAGATGAAAATATGTTAATTAGGAAATTGTTAATTGGAGATATTTGTGTAAAACTTAATAAAAATTTATTTATTTTTTAAAAAGAGAACTGCATCACTTACACCTGAGTCTACAACACCAGAAAGGAGTCAGCTGAGACCAGCGGCTCCCACCAGTCTTCCAAAAGATAACACTCACATGAGAGGCTCTGGTGCTGTTGTGCAAACCCAACCACCTAGAGGTTTGCAGAAAGCAAGGGTAGATATTATCTTAAAACCCTTTAAGTGAGTGTTGGTTGCTCATCAGCATTCTCATACTTCTCAGCTAAATGGAGAAGTCTGGAGTGTTTGGGGAGGCTAGCTGAGATCTCTTGGAAACTGGACATAAGGCAAGCATATAAATAACTCGATGACCTTTCCAACTCTACAATTCTAAGACATACCTACCTGCTCTATGCTGGCCTTCCACAAGGGTAAAGAAAGGCAGTGGCTTGCCCCTAGGTTTTCCTAAAGCTACTCCTTAGCTGGCAGAGTTAATTTGAAGCCCCTACCATTCCTGAACCTGATCTGTAGTTGGGTGACTATCACACCAGTCTTCCATCCTTGCGCCTGTATCATTCCAATTTTAGTATATGTGCTGCCAAAGCGAGCACTATCACACCATTCTTCAAGGGGAGCACTGGCTTTCAGAGACCCACATTGCTCTCCCAGCCCTTTCAGGAAAGTCCATAGTTCAGTGGTGAAGCATCTTCCAGTGGTCCCTCCTAGGACTCCCAATTAGCCAGGGGGCTTGCAAGTTGCTCAGCTGAAAAGCACTTAAGAAACCCAGCAGCAGTTGTACATTGGGGTACAGGGGTAGCTCAGTGGTAGAGCGGGAATAGCACAGGTCAGTGATGGAACATTTGCTCTGCATGCAGGAAATCTCATGTTTAACTCACAGAACCTCAGGTTAGGGTTGGAATATATTCCTGGGCTGAAACCCCAGAGAGTCGCTGTTTGGGGTCTAGGGGTGAAGCACACTGCTTCAGAGAAACAAGAGAGCCTAGCGCTCTTCACTGGGCTGAATGGAAAGGACAGCACGTATTCCTGCTTACACAAAGGGCGGGGAGGAGCAGAAGCTGGTTGCTACCTTAGAAGTTTACTGAAAGCTGCCACTGAGCTCAGATCTTGCACACCTGCCAGTAAAGTTGCAGGCGTTAGGTGCTCTCTCTGCAATCTCTGTCTTTACTGAAGCCCAGAGCCACACAGCCCTCCAAGCCAAGTGCTTGATTTTAAGGAAGGTTATGATCCCTAGCATTCCTCCAGTCTTTCTAGTGGTGTGTTGGTTGGAGCGCAACACTTGAAAGCTTCCTTATCCCAACTTTGGAGAAAAAGAGGGAGGAGAGTGGAAGGCTCCCAGCAGTTACTCCTAGCCTTTGTAAATCTGTAGCCCAACAAGATGCCAAACTTTCCCCCAGCTGACCACTGGTCATTGGAAAGAGTTGCTCCCCTGCTTCAGGTATAGCTGCTGTAGATCTGAATGGCTTGCGTGCTTCTCAGCTGAGCACTGAACTTCTGAGATCCTAGGAGCTTACCCCATGATTGTTCCCAAAGGCATAGCTGAGCAGAAGTCATCCCACTCTTCCTGAGCTCAGCACTGAGCTTCAGAAAGACACCAGCTGCTCCCTCTACCTCTGCACTAGTCTAAGTAGCTTGCATTTATCCCAGCTCAGAGGTTAGCTACAGAAAAGCTATGAGGATACCAGGAACATCTTTCATCAGCTCAGAGAAGAGTCACCCAGCCCTGTTGCTTCCTTGGCCTAGCTATAGCTGCTATGGATCTGAAAGAGCTAGTATCTCACGAGAAGGTGGTGTGCTTCAGAGAAGCTAGGTGGGTTCTAGGAGTCCCTCCTCCCATTATTTCCAAAGCTGTAGCTGAAGGAGCACAAATCCTCTTTTCCCTAGCTGAGCACTCCTGATTATTGCTGCTATCTGAAAGGCTTGATGCTGTTCTAGCTGATTGGTGAGTTTCAGAGAAGCTAGGAGGTTGCTGGGTGCTTTCCCTAACATTTCCAAAGCTGCAAAGGATCAGGGTGCCACCCAGCTCTTGCATACTCCACCCCCAACTGAGCACTGGATGTCAAGAGATGTTCCAATAGCTTTTCTTGCCCTGCCTAGAGGCCCTAGATACCTCAATGGGCAATGGATGTAGAAGACTTGCACGTTTCCCAGCTGAGCTTCTGCAGTGTTGCCTCTCAAAGGGGTGCTACTGACTAAGGAGGCTTCCTTCTTGTCACAATTTAGGGATGGTGGAGGACATGCAGTATTCCAGCCAGAAGACCTATAATTCATTTTGGGCCTTGCACATCTCCCCATAGAATGCCGGCTCCCTGGGGGCATCCCCATTGCTGTGCATGTCAAAGCAGAGGGGTGAGGAGAAAGGTTACTGATACCAGGAATATATACCAAATTGTGAGAATTGAAATCAATCGACATTTCACATGAAATATCCCAGAGTAGCAAGCTGCTTATCTGAGCATCTTGCAGGCAGCCCAGTAACTCCTTACTCCTCCCCCTTAAGCTGTCAGCTAAAAAGTTGGCCTAAGTGTTGGGCTGATGGGTTGCAAGTAGGCTACCTTCCAGTGTGCTGCAAAGATCACATACAGCAGCTCCAAGCTGAACATGGGCCTAAGGTGGCTATTGGGGAGTTTTTGTTGTGTTTAAGTCTCTCTTAAGCTCAGCAGGGAGGTGGCAGTAACCAAGTGTTAAAATCTGCATTAGTTGGGAAGCCTATCAATTTGAGAAACCAGAATTCAAATGGAAATACTAATACTTATGCCCAAGCCTATTACAACCTACATCCTTTCCATGATAGTTGACCGATCCTAGAAAGAGTCTTTTCTTATGTTTCTATCTTCCCAAAGCCCGGAGGTAGGCCCCTTTCACTCACCGTATCAAAGGTTGACCTTGCATGGTCCATTTCTCCTGGAAAGTCATCTTAGTTCTATGAAGTCTTCAGTGTTTTCTCCTAATGTTCTTGGAAACCGTCTCTAAAAAAGGAAAGTGACGGTAGATGTCCTTGGTGCTGACATGAAGGTCTGAAAACAGACAAACAACATATTGTGGTGGAGTGATGTCTGGGGTGGGGGCTATAATTTGCAACCAAAAGTGGCCACGTGAAACTGTTGCCGAGGCAGAACTTCCCCTTTTTCTAGTTTATTTGTCTTGCCTTGTTTTCTTGTTTTCAAACTTTGGGGTTTGTCACTAACCAAATTTCCAGAGTTAGGGTTAATCTGGCAAAGCAGCCCCCCTCCACACAAAGAGAGAGAGATTGCCCCCTAATATTTATTTATTTCAAAAAGAAATAATAATTTATCACTTTCTGCCAACAGCCTTATAAAAAAAGTTTAAATGGTAAACCAACTATTCCCATACCCTCCAACATTTCTCCAATGAAAATAGGGACATCCCATTCCATAATGATAATTTTACTCTCAATACTCCACACGTCTTCTGGGATCAAATCAGAAACTGAGATGGCTTCTCTAAATCAGGGACGTCCCTGGAAAATAGGGACACTTGGAGGGTCTGTATTCCATAGCAGATAATTCTGGCCTGAATGTGGGACTAGGCCTCACCCTGAGAAGTCTAGAATTTATTGGTTATTGACCCTTTCCATATCACTTTCGAACTGGGAGGGGGCAATTTCCTCCAAGGTTGCTTTGGGGCCAAGTTGCTCACATTAACAGTAGCTTCACTTTGAACAAACACTTGGAAGTGCTTCACCGCCTTGTGGAGGGCCAATTTATATCGTTTTGAGTTTGTGGGTGCCAGGCACCTATAATCTTAGCAAGTGTTAAAATATAAGCCAGGCTATCTAACTGTGTTGAGGCAATCACCTGGGCCATTAAGAAAGCAAAGGAGAGGAGGCTGGAGAGGAGGCTCTGTGTGAGACAGCAAATGGCTGGGGGGGCCATAGTAAGAAGGACAAAAGCCAGAGTTTAGAGTTGGAAGTGTGTGTGTAATTAAACCCCTCCAAGTGTACCTGTTTTCCAGGGATGTCCCTGATTTAGAGAAGCCGTCCCGGTTTCTGTAGGTGCTGCCACACTAAAAGATTTATTACAGCTGTGGAACAAGTGTTATGTGGCACCAACTACAGTGCCATTTCTGCAGATTCAGGTGTTTATTGGGCATATGTGGGGCAAAGTGATCCTGCAAACAAACTAGTCCCAAGCTGTTAAGGGCTTTATATAAGACTACTAACACCGTGAACCTGGATCTGGCAGCAGATGGGGAAGTAGTGCAGATCTCTGAGCGGAGAAACTATATGTTGATAGGGTCTCACTCCTGATCCTGAGTAAGCACAGTAAGGTGTCAGTAGCTAGGGTAAGTGACTCAAACCACTTCAGGAGGACGATCCAGTTGAGCCTGACTCCAGATATGAAAGGAAGCTGAGACTCAATAGAACCTGACCACTCAGTCTTCGTGAAATAAATTGCATTTGGCTACAACTCAATGCCAAACAATATTGAAGTAATCAAAGTGGTCTTCATTGCCTCCACATTCTGATGCGGGCTGAGGTGCTGCCCCATTACTTTTCTGCCCTCTAGAACTTACCATTTCCAAGGAGCGGGAAATTGATCTGAGTGAGAAGGACAATGGTTGCGGTTTCACTGAGCATGTATGAAACAACTGGCCAAGTTTTGTCCTAGCTGTGCATCTCTCACTGTGGTTTGGGAGGTATGGCAAAAAGATTCCAGGGTTCCTCAGGAGGAGGGTTTGATTGCTAAACCACTCTACAAATTGCAACTGTCGGGGGGGGGGCAGGACCAGGAAGTCTCCTAACAACTCTCAGCACCCTTAATAAGCAACAGTCCACAGGAATCTTAGTGGGGAACCATGACAGTTTCAACCAATATTGTGTGGCCGCAGTGTAGCTGCCCCCACCACATAAAGTTTGGCTTTTAGCACTGAACTGCTACAGACCTGACAAACTCAGTTGTTGTTGTTGTTTAGTTGTTTAGTCGTGTCCGACTCTTCGTGACCCCCCTGGACCAGAGCACGTCAGGCACTCCTGTCTTCCACTGCCTCCCACAGTTTGGTTAAACTCATGTTGGTAGCTTCAAGAACACTGTCCAACCATCTCGTCCTCTATTGTCCCCTGGTCTTTTCCAGGGAGTCTTCTCTTCTGATGAGGTGGCCAAAGTATTGGAGCCTCAGCTTCAGCATCTGTCCTTCCATTGAGCACTCAGGGCTGATTTCCTTCAGAATGGATAGGTTTGATCTTCTTGCAGTCCGTGGGACTCTCAAGAGTTTCCTTCAGTACCATAATTCAAGAGCATCAGTTATTCGGCGATCAGCCTTCTTTATGGTCCAGCTCTCACTTCCATACATCACTACTGGGAAAACTATAGCTTTAACTCTACGGATCTTTGTTGGCAAGGTGATGTCTCTGCTCTGACAAACTCTAATGTGCAGAATTTCAAAATGGCCTATTCAACGTACTCCACAGAGAACCGAATAGGTATAGCAACTTTTCAGGGAGAGTGACCAGAAATCGGGGTTAGCCCTTGGCAACTAAAGACAGTTGGTATGTATGGACACTAGGTCTTCTTCAGCTCTCTTAAGACTTTTGGTGGCTTTTGGCAGGTGTGTTTGCTAGGTGTGCATAAGGCCCTGTCTCCTAGATTGTGGTGCTGGGCAGGCTGCTATAGCCATATTCACGGCGAGAGAAATAATATATGATCCTGGTGGAGCTGAGACCAGGCCTCGTTCCAAGATTTCAGCTGTTTTAGGTCTTCTTTCATAGCTGCATTATATGCAGAAATTTAGCAGGTGAAGCTTGTCCTGGCATGGATAAAAAATGGCGGAAGGAGCTTCATTTGCTGAACTTTCTTGTCTCAGGCTGCCATTTGAGTCGCAGGAGTACTGCTTGGGGGATAAAAGACACATGTACAATTTATGGGGCCTGGGGATGGCACCTTAACCATATGGTCATTGTGCTGATGAGAGGTTACTATTTTTCTTTCTGGAAAGCAGTTAAAATATCCCTCCCACATTTGATTAATGTTATGTTCAATAGATGGAAGTGAGAGGTGGACCATAAAGAAGGCTGATCGCCAAAGAATGGATGCTTTTGAGTTATGGTGCTGGAGGAGACTCTGGAGAGTCCCATGGACTGCAAGAAGATCAAACCTCTCCATTCTGAAGGAAATCAGCCCTGAGTGCTCACTGGAAGGACAGATCCTGAAGCTGAGACTCCAATACTTTGGCCACCTCATGAAAAGAGAAGACTCCCTGGAAAAGACCCTGATGTTGGGAAAGATGGAGGGCACAAGGAGAAGGGGACGACAGAGGACGAGATGGTTGGACAGTGTTCTCAAAGCTACCAGCATGAGTTTGACTAAACTTTGGGAGGCAGTGGAAGACAGAAGTGGCTGGCGTGCTCTGGTCCATGGGGTCACGAAGAGTCGGACACGACTAAACGACTAAACAACAACAACAACAATGTTCAATAGAGTCCTTCCAGCTCTAATCTATTGCACATTGTTTTTCAGGGTAGGGATGTGTGGATGAAGTGCAGTGAGGCTGAAAACCATGGCATGAATGTCCCTCCTGATGGTTTGTTGTTGATCGCAATATAGGTAAGACTGAAAGGCCCCCACTGACATTTTGATGAGTCATCCTGAGAACAGATGCAACCTGTTTTCACCAACAGTTGTGAACTGGTGTTTCCCCTTTAAGCCAAAGGCGAGTGCTGGCGGTCAGAAGGAAATGGACAGATATGATGTGTGGGGCTTTGAATAGAAACTCACATTGATGTGTTCTGAGTCAACTTCAGATAACAAATGGTGGGTTTCTCAGCGCCTGAGAAAGCAACAACCATGTTTTGCTGATTTGGTACGAGCCGCACGCTCTATGAATTGAGCATATCTACCAGAGGAAACTGAGACACAGCTCAAACTGGGATGGGGCAGAATGTCATGCCTTTGCCTACAGTGTATAGACTGACAGAGCCAGCCACTGCCCCCCACCCCCCAATCCTCAGTAATGAGAGTTTAAACCAAGGTTGGAGGCAAGTTCTGAAGCTGCTCCAGTGTTAGCAACGTCTACAGCAAGGGCAGCCCTCCAGATGTTATTAACTCCCATCAGCCCCAGACAGCATCACCAATGACCAGGAGATGGTGGGAATTGTAACCCAACAATATTTGGAAGGCACCATGTAGATTTCTCTTGGTGTCAGTATCCGGTATCCTGAGGCAGCTGCAAGGTCCTGTAAGGATGTCTCATGAATAGGGTGGCCAGGCAAGAAAAAGTGCAGGGCACCTGAACCACTAAAGGTTGTGTAGGAGAGAGGATAGTTGTGGAAATTTCATGCAGGTTGTACCTGTTGAAATTCTTTCCTCTTGTTGTGTATGCAGGAGTCCTTCCCACTTTTCATCTGGTGCCTCTATTGACCCCAGCTCCCTCCATACATATACATATACATATACATATACATATACATATACATATACATATACACATACACATGTATTCTAGACCAGCACTCTAAGCAACATTAGGTCGCTGGATCTCACCATACGTTTCATTTCTCACAATGACCCTGACCTTGTGCTGCTTTGAGTTAAACTTTGTGAAACCTTGTAAGGTTTTACAACCTAAAAGGAAAAAGGGACAGGAGCCTGAAACTGGATAAGCCTTGGAAAAGGCTGTATGTGGTACTCTGAAGGATAAATGAGGCACAAGCCTAGGGCTCAGGGCCACAATACCTCAAGGACTGCCTCTCTCCATATGAACCTAACCAGACCCTGAGGTCATCCTCTGAGGCCCTGAATTGTGTGCCTCCTCCATAAGAGGCTTGGAGGGTTTCAACATGAGGTGCCTTCATTATACACATTTTGGTGCCAGGCAAAAACATTCCTCTTCAACCAGTCCTTTGGCTGATTGACATGTGATGCCCATTTAACTGTGTTTGTTTTTGTTCTTATTTTTATTATGATGTTTGTGGTTTTTATACTGTTTTTTTTTTTTTTTTGTTGGGAACTTCCCTGAGGTAGAGTATTTAGAGTTGGCTGGGGTGTGACATAGAGAAAAAAGGTTGCAGTCTGGTAAAAGCGGCAAGTTGGAGAGAGGCTTAGAGTGCGATGGTTGGTTTCTTTTTGGAATCTACAGTTGTAGATTGGGAGAAGCAAGACCCTCTTGAAGTGCCAATGCTGTGTACCCTTCCATTGTAGGCTCAGGTGGTATATGTGTGTAAGGCCCTTCTTGGTAGCGGCACCCACCCTGTGGAATGCCCTCCCATCAGATGTTAAGGAGATGAGTAATTATATAACATTTTGGAAACATATGAAGGCAGCCCTGTATAGCGAAGCTTTTTTAAGGTTTAATGTTTTATTATGTTTTTATATATGCTGGAAGCCACCCAGAGTGGCTGGAGGAACCCAATCAGATGGGCAGGGTACAAACAATAAATTGTTGTTGTTGTTGTTGTTGTTGTTGTTGTTGTTGTTGTTGTTGTTGTTGTTGTTGTTGTTGTTGTTGTTGTTGTTGTTAAACCATATATTGTAAAAACACCACAGTTTCCACTGTTCCTCTTTCCTTAAAGGAAAGATGAACCCCTGGGATCTTGCACCACTCAAAGATTGGAGTGGCATGCAGCTCTGGTATGTTAAAAGTTAACCACTAGTCCACGGTGAGTTACATACAGCAGAGACATTTTAGGCTGGAGTTGGGAAGCCTCAGACCTGGGGTCTGAATGTGGCCCTCCAAGCATTTCTGCTTGGCCCTCTGAACTCTCCCTACACCACACTCCCTCCCAAGCACCACCCCCTCCCCAGGCCACCCCTTCACTGCTTTGCACTCTCCTGGCCTCTTTTTGCCCACCTTGAATGTGCCTTGATCTCTTGGTTGCTCAGATGGAGAATAAAGGCAGGTGTGTGAGTATGCGTAGAAGGTAGTCTGCTGTACAAAGGCAACATTTTCATTTGTTGCTCTTTTGCCTCTGGCCCTGCCCACCACTAACATGTGGCCCTTGAAAGGTTGCCCAGAATGAAATGTGACCATCAGCGTGAAAAAGATCCCCCATCCCTGTTTTAGGAGAATCCCTGAAAAGAGGCATTTGTGTCCCAATGGGTGTGTCCAGTGCTTTGAAGAAGACTGAGAATCGACAACAATGCATGGTTAATAGAAGTTTATGTAGCAGCTGAGTTTTGATATGTCTAATTTGAACAAAGACTTATACAATGGAGGGCAATAGCATACAAGGCAAAATTATTACAATCAGAAGCAATATGAGGACAGAAATTAATATAGACAAACTCAGCACCAAACACAAGGATGTTATAGTATAATGTTTATACTGTGCATTCTTAGGTTCATTCTATAAATCAATGCAAATTGGTACAGTGCAATAGAATACAATACAATGCATTGCTTTTATACAGATTATAGTAACACATTATGGCAAACGATAGGGGAGGGTGGTAGTCTGATAATGTGATGGCTGCACAGTGCTGGCAGTTTAGTAAACTACAGTCAAACACGGCTGATGTGTACGACAACTCTGATAACATATGCACCAGATATACACCTTGGTTAATAAGAGACAGCATCTACCTGCTGAACAATCATAGTTCAAGAAAGCAACCATTTAGTGCTGTGAGCTTTAACAGCTGAATAGCACTGAAAACTTGAGCCAGATTATTATTATTAATTCTCTGCCCAATCAGTTTGCTAATGCAAAGTGGTTCATACAGTTAGCTATGACCATGCTAAGCAGCTGATTAGCACCAAATGGCTGATCAACAGCAGCGGCAAATCTCTTTTTTAGCTGGACTGTGATCCTAGGAAAACTCAAGTTATAATTGTTGCTGCCTTGTGGTCCAGGAGCAGAGGACAATGTAATGCAAATGTGACAGGATAAAGTTTCAACACTTCTCAAACACGAAACTAATGCAACCGTGAAAAGTAATTCAACACAACACAGGGAAACTTTGGCTGATATTTTGCACTATGCAAGCCAAGTGGGAATGATAAAAAGCTGAGAACTTTTAATCTTCATTGATTTGACTGCTGGAGATTTGAACATGCCCAGAACTCTCTCCAGTAGAAATCAATAGCCTTGGAAAGGGCGTGTGCTTGCTGCCACCCATGAAAAACCCTTTGCTTATCAGGCTCCTCTCTTTAAATATGGTGATAAAGGAAGGGGCCTTTATTGGTTGTATCAGTTCTGACCCCTTTTGATCACAGTCATTTTGTACACATTTTTCTGTTTGCCTATAGGAGGGCAAATAATGGAGTCCTCTGTTGCAAGTAAGGGGGAAATGTGGACAAAAGGACTTAAATTTGGAAAGCATAAGCAGCTACTCATCTACTTTTATCAGTACACTTAAGACTAAACGCTTGCTCTCTGGGCTGCAAATTGGCAACTTATCAATATGGCAATGCTTCTGGAAACTGCCGCTGCGGAAGTAATGGCTCAGGATTTGGAGGAAATTAATACAAAGTGTAGAGCAACGAAATAGCTTTGGAGCTTTTCACCAGTTTGGATGGCTCCTGCTCAGATCCAGTTTTCTGCAACCCGTCAGTTGCTATAGTTGGAAGGAAAAGATAAATCATTCATTTTATTACTCATGGATGGTTGATATGCTATTCTTTGTTGTTTATTTCTTTCACTATTGTTGAGCTCCATATTGTCGGCACTGGCAAAATTGCTGTTTGTTGCACTTGCAATATTGATACAGAAAGTTATTTACTATTTGTGATAATGTTCATGTAAAGTTGAGGTCGCTTTCCTCAGTGACCTGTTAACCATCTTTTTGAAGCAAAGTTGGCTGTGTCGATTATTGCAAAAGATGCCAAAGCAAACAAAGTAACACTGAAGTTAATGTTTTCTGACATTAATGCTTTGTTGTATTGTAGCAGACAAAAATTATAATGGAAAAAGACTAAGAGAACTATATAATGGAGAGAAAAAGCAGGGTCTTATTCTGCATATTCTTCATCGTGAGATAAGGAGGAAGGTTACTTCACCTGTGGAAACAGAAGAGGTGGGGAGAAGATTAAACAATCCATGCATGTTTATCTGAATGATTTGGGGATGAGAACAGGACACCTAGGACATTGATTCTGCTGTTGCTGGAGAACAGCGAGTTAGAAGCCAATTGATCTCATGTCCATTTTGTGACAGGCAGAGGACATTCTATCAGCACTAAGTAGTCAAACAAGTAGGTAGATGTGCATATCCATATTAACACAGGTCTGCAAATGCAAGTTTGTCCTCACTTGGTCACACTTAATAACATTTGTCAAATGTACACACACAAAACGATTTAGGACCGTGAGAGATGGTGTCCACAATTAATTGTTGGGTGAGAAGAAGAAGAGTTTGGATTTGATATCCCGCCTTCCACTCCCTTTAAGGAGTCTCAAAGCGGCTAACATTCTCCTTTCCCTTCCTTCCCCACAACAAACACTCTGTGAGGTGAGTGGGGCTGAGAGACTTCAAAGAAGTGTGACTGGCCCAAGGTCACCCAGCAGCTGCATGTGGAGGAGCGGAGACGTGAACCCGGTTCCCCAGATTACGAGACTACCGCTCTTAACCACTACACCACACTGGCCAGTGCCTTCTACATTTGTGTGGTGCTTCCAAGGTTTGACTCTAGCCCAGGGTTTCCCAAACCTGAGTCTCCAGCTGTTTTTGGACTACAATTCTCATCATTCCTGACCACTGGTCCTGCTAGCTAGAGGAGGGAGAAAGGTTGTTTTCTGCTGCTCCAGAGAAGCGGACACGGAGTAATGGATCCAAACTACAAGAAAGAAGATTCCACCTAAACATTAGGAAGAACTTCCTGACAGTAAGAGCTGTTTGACAGTGGAATTTGCTGCCTCCTTCTTTGGAGGTCTTTAAGCAGAGGCTTGACAACCATATGTCAGGAATGCTCTGATGGTGTTTCCTGCTTGGCAGGGGGTTGGACTCGATGGCCCTTGTGGTCTCTTCCAACTCTATGATTCTATGATTCTATTCTATGATTCTATGATTCTATGATTCTATGATTCTATGATTCTATGATTCTATGATGGGAGTTGTAGTCCAACAACAGCTGGAGACTCAAGTTTGGAAACGTTGCTCTAGCTCGTTCCCTTTTTACCTTGATGAAAGTGACGAGTCCCCCATAGAAGATTGCAACAGTGAAGAGGACCATGAAAGTGGAAACTTTGTTCCAGACGCTGTTGGCCTCCTCGAGTTCACTGTACTCATCTTCGTTTTCGTTGCGGATATCGCACAGAGCAGTACCCATGATGGCACAGTCCCAGGAATCTGCAGGTGAGATGATATGGTTACTCCTTGGAGAATAGATAGAGGAGAAAGTCTTCGGAAAAGCAAGAACAAAGTACAGCAGCAAATATATGATGAAACAAATAAGAGACAAGGGTGCGTTGAAGGCATGTTGGTTTCGCTTTTTTGAATATAGACCCCACAAAGACCAACAGTGTTCCTAGGGCATCTTTAGAGGATCAGCATACAGTGTGGATTTTGTGCAAAAGCTATATCTGGTTATTGGATCGTGGCACAAGATGCAACTGAAGAAGAAAGAAAGAAACACCTCATTGATTATTACTTTAATATAGAACTGAAGGATACATTAACATTGTGCGAAATAACAGAATGGACATCCCATCTAGCGGGATGTGAAGACAGCAAGCAGGCCAAATCAAGATGTCAAGGAAATTACATTGTCTTCGCAATGAAGTGAATTTATCTGGTGGTAAGGTGCAGATAAGATGTATTTTACCGGAAAGGGAATTGGTTCTTCTGATTGTGATGTTTTCAGAGGAGACGTGTGCTACAAGGCATGCGTAAGAGACTCCTGTCAGCCACTTGCTTGTGGGAACTTCAAGTATGCTCACTAAGGAACATCTTTGTTTTTCATGGTCACATTTCAGACCATGAGTATCATAACCCTTCAGTGACATTCCTTTTTTCTCCTCCTCCCACTTCAAAAAGATCTCTCCTGGGTAGAAGTCTCTGACCACGCAGAATAAGGTTACATTTAAGTCATCATTGGAGGACTGTTGCTGGAGGTAGACTTTTGGGGGCTTCATTGTGCCTGTGTTAAAAAAAGGGAAACAAAAAATGTTAGAAGAAACTACTAAGGACATATTTGAAATTTACCCCGTTTATCAGTCTTTCACTTTCCCCAGAAAACCATTGGAATTATATTTGTTTTTGTTACAACTGGGGTGGCTCTCTAATAGTATTTTCAGCATTCTGAAAGGTACAACACCCATAATTCTTTGTGGAAACCATGAAAATGAAACTGGCATAAAAGAGATAAAACTTCATTGCATATACAAATCGTTTAGTAGCTTCAATCCTGTGCTCAGGTGGCTTTAAATGTAGGTGATGGACAGCTGTGTTTGCTCAATATTATTTTGTGTTGGCTGCAGTCTGAATTAGCATATTGAGCAAAATGGGTTAGTACTTTGACTCAATCTCCAGTAACTTTGGTGTGTTCCTGAATCACTCTGTTTTGCTCTCAGTGTCTCATATGCTCCTGCCCACCCTTTTTGTAAGTCCTCACCATTCCTTCGCTCAAAGTGTCGCTTGGTTTCTCCTAGGCCATTTTGGATGCTACAGGTGAACTTCACAGTGGTTTTCCATTCAGTCAGATTCACGCGCAGTTGTCCGTAGATCCAAGAAGTGCTGTTGGTTTCATTCAAGAATGTGGTAGTCACAGCTTTTGTGTCGGCAGGTTCTCCATCCATTGTCCAACTGACTGTTGAGTTGATGGTTGCATTTGCAAGGGGCATCATGCATGTCAGAACGGCACTTTTGTTTATAAAGAGATCTTCAAAGAGCGGTGGCTGCATTTTGATAGCTGTCTTGTTAAGAAGTGGGGCCATTCCTTCAAAAACAAATAATCATCAGATTGAACGGGTTTGAGATGTGCTCTTCAGAAATCACCCTATCTGTTGGTTTAAGGTGCCGTATTGTAATGACTAATCCAACCACAAGAGAACCCTGTGTTGGACTAGCTCATGAGTCTTAAGCAAAAGAAGTTTATGATTTGGATGCTATAACCAGTTCTATAGAAAATGGAAGAATCGTCCATTTTGAGGTGGAAATGACAAAGTGTGTGTTTGTGAAACCAGCTCAAGAGAGAGAGAAATATGTGGTCCAGCATTATGTCCAACTGATTCTACCACCTTTGGGTGGAAACAGGGATTTGACATTCAGAAATATAGTCAAGTGCTCTGAGCATGTGGTTTCCATATTCCTAAAACATCTACTTCATCCCCCAATCAACCCATCACTACCCCCTATTCTGTGGACACAATTGATCATCAAATCAATTGCCACAACTATCAGCAAACGGCTGCTCTTTCCATTTATCTCTAGCTAGTATGCAGTTGTTAAAGGCATAAAATAAAAAAGTGGTATCTTAAACTTGCCTTCTGCCCTCCGATTCCCTATGACATCTTAGGAGCTTGTATGAATAATGATAACTGTGGCTACTTAGTGGTAAGGGCTAAGCACTCTGCAGAGCCACTCTGTTTCCCATTAGGATTGGGTTCCTTATGGTTTCAATGTAGTTTACCTGTATATTATGACTTACCAGAATAATGCAAGTCCTTCTTAATCATGGTGTTGGTTGAGCTGTGATTCACAATGCACGTATAGATTTCTGGCTCTCTCCACTCTTCTCCGCTGAGTACCCAACTGCAGGTCTTCTGGAACTTCCCATTACCAAGTGGGACCAGAGCTGAGGAATTAGTACTGCAGCTGAGCCTGTGTCCTTTGGCGGCCCATTCAATGTCTATATTTTTGGGATAGAAGTCGGTAGCAAAGCAAACAAGTTTCTGGCGTCCCCCATCTTCCGAGGTGTGGAATGCTGTCACCTGCGGGGGAGCTGGTTGCAGAAAATCTGAAATGAAAGGGTTGACCTTTTGGTTGCAAAAGAGAACATGCATGGATAGAGAGCAGAGTTCCCTGTCAGTTCAAGTGCCTGGTTAATGAACACTGAGTTTGAACACTGAGAAGTACACACATTTCCTTAGAAGTAAAGCATGTTCAGCACCTGATGACTGCTGCAAACACCACATTCCTGCCATAACACCACAGACAGAGCTATCTTACCTCCGAAGTCAGCAGAGAAGTGCTGCTTTTTGATGGAGGAAGTTTAGTGTTCATCTGAATGTTGAGTTGTGATCATTGAGTTCATGCATGTATGAACTAACCTTCATTGTGGTGAGAATTGCTGCTGAGCAATTCTTCAACTCTCTTTTTTAGTGGCGGTGACCCACACAACAATTTCTTCTGTGCAAGGTTAAGCCGCCTTCTTTCATTGGCTAGTGGAGCATTTTCTTACCAGACTTACCATACAAATGCTCACTGGCATTCTTCATAAGAGTTAAGGACTCATGCCCCACAATGCAGGAATAGAGGGCTCTGCTTCTCCACTCAGATGCTGGGACTTTCAGAATGCTTTGGATGGTAAAAGTGGGGCTTCCAGCTTGGGCTGTTGGAGGCCCTGTGATATATTCAGAGACATCAATGTCTGTGTCATTTTTCTTCCACCTGATGAATATTTCAGCTGGGGAGAATCCAGAGACCTCACAAGCCAACCAAGCTACAGCTTGGGATGTAGGTTGTATGAATTGTCTTGGCGATAGAATGACCAAGTTGAAAGATGGAGCTTTAACATGGTTGGAATCTATATGGAAGGGGATGAAAACAGAAATGCTGACAAGGTTGATATTCAATTAGAAGACACACAAAGAGAGAGCACTATGTTGGTGGTGGTGGGGAATAGTGAATCACACTACAGTGGTGCCTCGGTTTTCGAACAGCTCAGTTCATGAACAACATGGAAATCGAATGCTGAAAACCTGGAAATAGGTGTTCTGGTTTGTGATCTTTGCTTCGGAAGCCGAACGTGTTCCATTTTGAGTCCTGAGCTTCCGTTTTTACTGTTGTGCTTGCTAATTTGCACCCCCCATTGTAATCCAAGTCTTCCCTTTCCATTTTCCTGTTGTGCTGCAAATTTGTGTCCCCCCCCATTGTAATTGCAACAATGAACAACTTGGAAATTGAATACTGCAAACCCATAAATATGTGTTCCGGTTTGTGAACTTTGCTTCGGAAGCTGAACATTCTCTGTTTTGAGTCCTGAGCTTCCGTTTTTACAGTTCCACTTCTAATTTGCCTCCCCCATTGTAATTGTAGTGTTCTGAGGTGATATTTGGAGCTTATATTTTGAGTTTTTGTTTTTGAGGCTTTTTCGGTTAATTTATTTTTGTGACTGTGTGAAACCCAGCTCAGCTACTGATTGATTGATTGTGTGACTGCAGAAATGGATAAAAGCCCCCCCCCCATCCAAACAATGACTATCATCAGTGCAGGTAAGAAAAAAATAATTTCAATTTTTATCATCTGCAATACTGTTTTATTTATTTTATATTACAGTACATTGATTATTGCTTTCATTTTATGGAGCAATGGTCTAATTCGTGTTAAATTGCTGTTTTAGGGGTTGTTTTTAAAAGCCTGGAATGGCTCTTTGCATTACTTTCTATGGGAAAGTGCGCCTTGGTTTTTGAATGCTTTGGTTTTTGAAAGGACTTCTGGAATGGATTAAGTTTGAGAACCAAGGTACCACTGTATTGATATACTGAAGACTATTTAATTTTCATGCTAAACTATGAGATCTATGTCCATCTGAAGCCCCATTACTTTCTCATAAATTCGAGGCCTAGTCTCTGATGGTTGAGTGATGAGGGACAGGCACCACATACATTTTCCTCTATCCATCCGTTGGTATGCAGAATACTATTTCCTTTGGAGATGCTATTTTCATAACCAGTAGTTGTTGACTTATCACACATTTCTTCCATATCTTCCCTCACCTTTGTTTTTTTGGATGGTCTGCTTCATGTCCGGAAAGAATGAGCAGGGATGAGAAATTAGGCACTGGATTGCATTTCCAGAATCCCAGGCCTCTCTGGTGATGGTCAACTGGCTTTGTAAGCTCTGGGTGAGGTTTGTGTGGCTTGTGATGTTTGCTTTTTCGGCATTCTTGGTGTAGTTTATGCCATTCACCATCCAGGTGAGCATGGCATGATCCAGTTCATATCCCACAACAAGGCAAATAAAGAGAGCTTTACTTTGGGTTAGTAGTTTCTCAAGAGGTGGCTTCAGGAGGTAGAGACTGGGAGGTGGGACGCTCCCTTTACATGCTAGAGGGGAACAAAAGACAAAGATGGATTTTTATGATGGTCAGAGTAAAGCACTTGGCAGGAAGATAGAGAGAAATGGGGCACTGTGAGGTGAAGAGGAGCTGAGGGGTGAAGGGAGGTCCCAACTTTTTCAACAACACATTTGGAAACTGCACCAAATTCCCCATGGTGTAGGGTTGCCATACGCCTGGAATTTCCTGGACATAGCCAGAATACTGCAGTCAGAAGCAGTGTCCCATGTCGACAGTGTCGTTTTCGGCGAAAATGCTCAACAACTTTGGGCAAAACTAAAAAAAACACAACTTCAACAATTTTTGTCTCCGGATTTTCACTTTTTGAAATATGGCAGCCGTATCTGGTGAAGCCAATCATTTCCCCTTCAGATGGCCTATATTAGTCAAGTCCTCAGAAATGTGATTTATACATTCTATGCCCAACACACTATTGTAGTGCAGGATGGGATTGTCTACTGATGACACCTGATTGCCTGACAGTCTGTTTGCCTTAGATCTGACAGGAACCAGGGAAAATGTAGGAGAGCAGGACAGTAGAGCAAAAGCATGAGTTTTCTCTCTGGGGAGTGAAATGGACTAAGGAGAGCAAGAGAGGGAGAAAGTGTTTGTGTGTGTGTGTGTGTGTGTGTGTGTGAGAGAGAGAGAGAGAGAGAGAGAGAGAGAGAGAGAGAGAGAGAGAGATTCTGCAGTGGGCTTGGAAAATCACCTGTGCACTTGCTGATGCTGCTTGTCTGGATGTTACTTGTATCAGGTTGCCTTGCCTTGCAGGTATATTTCTGTAGTGTGTTCCATTCCTTCAGGGGCACAGCCAAGTCTCTCCTGGTATAAAACTGGCCAGCATTCTTCAGAAGGTTTGCAGGCTTGGGGGCCTCTTGAGCCTTCCCACTGGCCTCCCAGGTGACTTGGATGTTCTCTAGGGAGTTGCCATAGATGGAGCAGACTAAAGTGATGTTACCACTGTTCCCCACTCCTGTGCTGGGACAGAGTGGATCGGTGCTGAGAGTCAATGAGAGAGCTGTCGGCACAATCCAGTCTGAAGAGAAAGAGAGGGAAAGACAAATCTATTTTGTAAGACTGTGGTGAGCGTTGGATTCTTCAAAATAACACTAGTGACGCTGGAATAAAACCATCAGTGGTTTGGGAATAGTATGTCCTATCTATATTCTTTTTCTTCCTGCTTTGCCTCTCCCATATTCAGCTTTGTATCTCAATTTTTTCACTATTGCTTCTGTCCATCGTTCAGCCATCAGAACCTGCTGTCCCAAACCAAAGAACTTTGTCTCTTAATTTCTGTCCAACTCCAGAAAACTCATTGGCTGCTCTGATGATGGGTGGCTAACTAGGCCTGACTTAAGTGGCTTACTTAATTTTCATTGTCTAACTGAAGGATTCAGCCCAGAAATTCTGGCAATTTGTTGTGTGGTTTATTGTTCAACATTACCTTTTTTCGAGATGTTCCTGACCACCTTTGTATTTGTTGCCTCATGCACCACCTCACATGTGTTGATCTCCACTTCTTGCCATTGAGAGATGGGCATTTTCAACTGGTTGCTGGAACTGTATGTCCCGTCTGCCATCTTTTGTTCCACAAATGTTACTTTCTTGTTTTGTGGACCAGCCTTCCACTCGATGCTCACATTTGGGGGTCTGTAGTTAGATGCGATGCACTTCAGCGTGATGGTTTTATTTTCTTGGTCTATTGACTGCAGGAGTTCAACAGTAGGTGCTTGAAGCTGGTCTGTGAAGAAACTTCTGTTATAAGTAGCCATCATAAAATGGGAAAGAGTAGCATTGCAGGGTGGGTTAGGAAGACATCAAATTACCTGTATTAAGAAAAAGGAAGTCCTCAGGAGCATAAGCGAAAGAAATGAAGAAATTCTTCATGAGTGAAACAAAGTGGAACAGCAAACAGGACCTTGTGTGAATTCCTGGCATAGGCGGTAGAAGTGTTGTTGTGCGATAGGTGGGAGAAGCTGACAGAACTGAATTTTGAGCATGCGCAGAAGGTGTGGCAGGGGGTCAAGAATCAGTTGGGTGAACCCAGCAATGCTAGGTGCAGAGCAGAGGTCCTTAGGTCAATGAAGTTAAGAGTTGCGTTTGAATGAGGATATATTGTCTTCACAACTGCTTACGCCTAAAGGTTATCCTGTCTGTGTGCTGAGTTCAGAGGACAAGACAATTCTCTCCAGTATCAACAGTTTGGAGAGACTCACCAAAGCCTGAACTCTGATCCACAGATGCGCCCAGTTTTTCTCAGGTGAATGTGTAAACTTCTCCTCATTGAAAAGCAGAGAAGTGATGCGAGGTGGTAAGAATGCTCTGCCTGTGGTGTTTTTTGATAGCCGCCTTGCACATGCAAGTTACATCCTGACTTCAAATTCGTTGTATATTAGGTTGCATCCTGTGAGTGTGTACTCTTGGTATGCGATCCTTTGCCCTGGTCCAAGTGGATTACCATCCCACTGTTAGTCTATGCTTTGGTCCCTGTTACACATGCACCCCCTCCCAGAGGCAGAGCAAGGTGGGGGTGGGGCGCCCCAGGTGCTATCCCTGACGGGGGTGACAAAATCCTGGCTGGGCTGGATTGCGTCCCCCGCCACGCCAGACCATGCCCCCCGGCCCAGACCGCCACGCCGAATCGTGCCTCCTGGCCCGGCCACGACGGCGGAGTGTGTCCCCTGACCTGGCCATGTGGGCTGGATCGAGCCCTCCCTCCAGGTGTGATCGTCCCGCACCCTGGGTTGGGAGTCGCAGGGGCAGTGCGCCATTACCCCGTGCTCCCGTCTGGAGGAGGAGAGGAGGCAGGCAGGGGAGAGGACGGGAAGCAGGCAGGTGGGCAAAAACAGAGGGGGGCGGGAATGGGTGCCGCACGCCCCATCCTGTCCCTCCTGGTGGGCTCTGCGCTCGCCGTCCCGTCCCTCCCAATGGGCAGTTCGCCCCACCCCTATAGGTGGTTCACACCGCCCCAGGTGTCGGAGAGGCTTCCTCCGCCACTGCCCCCTCCTCACAGAAATATTCAGATAGCTCAGTTGGTTAGAATGTGGTGCTAATAATACTAAGGTCGCAGGTTTGATCCCTGTAAGAAACAGCTGCATATTCCTGCATGCAGGGGTTGGACTAAATGATCTGCAGGGTCCCTTCCAACTCTAATTATTTGTAGCTGCAACCACTGCAAATTAGGGGCATGCAAGCACTCTCGGCCCTGTTGAAGGGAACCCAGTGGCTCAGTGTTGATTCTCCTCTGTCCTATGTCTTCCGTGTTCTCCATCTACTCTTCTCTGAATCAAGGCACAGTTGCCTCTTCCTATATTGCTGAATAGGTGGCTACATCCCAACTGTAGCGTTGCACTGGTGTAACACTGATGTAACACTGGTTGCATTAGTGTGCAGTCTGCATTGGCAGAAGAACCCTTGTACCAAATCCCAAACTTTTTACCATACCCTACTTTTCATTCATTCATTCATTCATTCATCATTTTATTTGTATGCCGCCCTTCCATAGTTAAAACAACGCTCAAGGCGGCTTTCAACATGGCAAGATTTACACAATTACCAACATAACAAAAGTCATAAACAATAAATAAAACACACCAAGAAATACACAACCAAATGGAAAGCAATTTCCACATAAATCATAAAATCTAAAAGTAAGAATACAGCATTAATATCAATCACAATTTAAAAAGACATAGATAAAAAATAAAAGCTTTTTTTTTTTTAAAAAACCCAACCAAACAAAAAACAGAGCCCTCCCAGCAGCAGCAGCAGCAGCAGCAGCACTCCTTTATGGAGTCTGTCAGGCCCTGCCCCAAGCCAGGTGGAGAGAAGCAGGGCAGGGCCCTTCAGGTCACTTGTCAGGGCTTTTTAAATGAATATAGCAACTTACAATATTTAGAGATAAGGGAAAGGAACAAGACCTTTTCCTGTGAACAGGCATTTCTTAGCTTTGGTGCATCTATCTCCTAGCAATGACCATGTGCCCCCCACCCCCAATGTTGTGGCCTACTAAGAAACGCAACCTTCTCTAGAGAGGAAAGTGTTAGAAGATTATCATTCATACAAAGAGCCTGACTGATCTTTGCAACCTCAGCACCCACCTTGGGAGATTCACTTACCAATGGGTACCTTTTCACTCTTAGTGAGTGGCTGGTTGGACGAGGAATGGTGGACCACACAGCTGTAGCTGCCGCCCTTCCCCCCTGCTTCGTCTCTGCCAATTTTAAGGATGCTGTAAGTGGTGTACCCCTTCCCAGCTGGTGTCACTGGTCCGTTGTTATACAGTGTCTCATTCAGGATATTGTTGTCCTTCTTCCATGAGATGCTAATTTCCTCTGGGGAAAACCCATTCACACTGCAGACAAGAATCAGGGCCAGGGTACTCTGGAGCGAGACGTCAAGGTTGGCTTTTGAAACGGTGATGGAGGGCTCTATGGTTTCTGAATTCAAAAGAGGGAGACTATCATGATTAATGAAGTGCCTAGCTTTGTGCTAGCAAACTTGCTCAGGACAATTTCTCTCTCTCTCTCTCTCTCTCTCTCTCTCTCTCTCTCTCTCTCTCTCTCTCACACACACACACACACACACACACACGCACATGGTTTGTGTATGTGAGAGAGACTCATAAACCAATTAAAACAATCCACAATGCAGCTCCTAGACTGGTGACTGGGAGTGGCTACTGGGACCATATAACGCTGGTTCTAAAAGATCTGCATTGGCTCCCAGTGCGTTTCTGAGCACAATTCAAAGAGTTGGTGTTGAACTTTAAAGTCCTAAATGGCTTTGGTCCTGTATACCTGAAGGAGTAAAGGTAAAGGACCCCCTGTATGGTTAAGTCCAGTTGAATTTGACTACGAGGAACGACGCTCATCTCACTTTTCAGGCCGAGGGAGCTGGTATTTGTCCACAGACAGCTTTCGGGGTCATGTGGCCAGCATGACTAAACCGCTTCTGGTGTAATGGAATACCGTGACAGAAACCAGAGCGCACGGAAACACCATTTACTTTCCCACTGCAGTGGTACAGTACCTATTTATCTACTTGCACTGGTATGCTTTTGAACTGCAATTGTCTCCACCCCATCATTCAGCCCAGACACTGAGGTCCAGCTTTGAGGACCTTCTGGTGGTTCTCTCATTGCTAGAACTATAATTACAGGGAACCAGGCAGGTAATGGTGCCTGCTCTGTGGAACGCCCTCCCATCAGATGTCAAAGAGTTAAATAACTATATGATTTTTCGCAGGCATCTGAAGGTCTTGTTCCGGGAAGCTTTTCATGTTTGATGCATTGTTTGTTTGTTTTTTGTTTCCTTTCCCCTCTGTATTGTATTAGAAGCCACCCAGTGTGTCTGAGGTAACCCAAGTCAGATGGGCAAGGTATAAGAAATAAATTATTATTATTATTATTATTATTATTATTATTATTATTATTAGGTGGGTGCCTCAGTGATTTCTCACTGCATGCACCAGAACTATGTGGTTAGGCCACAAACACCAAGAAGAATCACAGCCAATTACTGGCCCTTAAAGGTAATAATGTAGAAAGTTTGTAATCAGAGCAGAAGGAGAACTTGATAGCTGAGTTTACTTCTAGCAGCCAGACCTAGACATCCATACTTACGTGTCTCTTTCTTGATTGTTAATTGTTTGATGACTTCTTCATAGCAACCTCCAGCCACTTTGCAGGTGAATCTGGTACCCTTTCTCCATTGTTCCAAAGATATCGTGTGGGTGTTTTTAATCTCCTGTACTCCACTCATGGTCTTCTGACCCATAGTACTGGGCTTGCCATCCACATCCCAAGTAACTTCAATGTTTTCAAGGCCCAAACCAACCACAGCACAAGTAACATTGGCTGTCCCTTCAAACAGGTCTCTAAAGGATGGCTTGATGATGGAGACAGTAGGTTTTAGCAGTGAAGCATAGCAGGCTGGAGAGGAGGGTAAGATACAGAGATTGGGAAAGATCCTTTAAAATCCTTGAATGTGCAAAAAACACACCCACCCAAGATGAGAACGAACACTACCTGTCCATAGTTACTTGGAAATGAACTCCATTAAATACAGAGGGTCTTGTTTATCAGTAGATATGAAAGGGCTGTTGCATAAACAAATATTGGATGTATGTCCCTTTTTTGAGGTAAAATGTGGATAAAATCATGTTTCCCCATTTTTACTTTTTTCATTTGTAAAATCTAGGTATAATTTTATCGGGATTGATTTGACTGTAGAGAGAAACTATCTGTATTCTCTCTGTCTACTTTGTCAATTATATCCATCACCTCCCCCCCCCCAATATGGCCGCTGAGACCATATAACACCAGTCCTGAAAGACCTGCATTAACTCCCAGTACATTTCTGAGCACAATTCAAAGTGCTGGTGCTGACCTTTGAAGCCCTAAACGGCCTCAGCCCTGTATACCTGAAGGAGCATCTCCACCCCCATCATTCAGCCCGGACACTGAGGTCCAGCTCTGAGGGCCTTCTGGCGGTTCCCTCCCTGCGAGAAGCCAAGTTGCAGGGAACCAGGCAAAGGGCCTTCTCGGTAGTGGTGTCGGCCATGTGGAATGCCCTCTCATCAGATGTCAAGGAAATAAACAACTACCTGACTTTTAGAAGACATCTGAAGGCAGCCCTGCTTAGGGAAGTTTTTAATTTTCGATGTTTTATCATGTTTTTAGTATTCTGTTGGGAGCTGCCCAGAGTGGCTGGGGAAACCCAGCCAGATGGGTGGGGTATAAACAAACCAACAAACCAACAAACATCTCTCACTTTTAGGTGACCTGGTCTTAAGCTGTTTATAACATAGCTCTGTTGCATACATCCTGGCAAGCCCCTGATAATAATGCATAAGCTTCACCCACCCATCATTCCCTTATCCTTAAGAGCTGGTAGTTCTTACCCTGGCACTTGCTGGTGTTGTACATTATGATGTCCGGACTGCGAACTGATCGAGCTACTTTACATGTGTAGATGTCCCCTCTGTCCCAGCTCTCTTTGGTGATATTCTGTCGGACAAATCTGGAGTAGCTACTGCTTTTCCTTTGGTCCGCTGCCAGTGACACCTGCACTCTGCCCTGCTCCACTTCTCCATTCCTCAGCCATTCCACATAGGCTTTCCCAGGGCCAAGGCTCCGGAGGAAGCATACCAGCTCTAGGCTAGTCTCTGCGCCCTGCTCACTGCAGCTTGGGGTCAAGATGTTAACTTGGATTGGCTTTGAAGCTTGTAGAGCACAATCTGAGAGCAGAGAGCAGATTTTTGTTATGTTTGCTGGATTAATTCGTATAAGAAAGCCTACAGAAAACCTATATAAGATGAGGCAAGATAGAAAAACAAACTATGAAAACGCTAACAAGTAAAACATAACCTAAAGTATTAACTCAGGGGTGGAGTGGTTCTTCAGATGCTGTTTGACTCCTCTCTGCACCAGTCAGTCTGGCCCAATGGTCAGGATGATGGGGGTAAGAATTCAGCAACCTCTGGAGGAACATAGGCAGTGGCGTAGCGTGGGTTGTCAGCACCCGGGGCAAGGCAAGTAATTTGTGCCCCCTAACCCGTGGATTTGCGCCCCCTAACCCTAACCCCCAGATGTTGCGCCCGGTGTGGCCGGCCCCCCTGCACCCCCCATGCTACGCCACTGAACATAGGTTCTCATCTGTGCTTTAAAACAACAGCAGAACACACAATGCCCTCCATACCTCAAGAGTTGGGGTTTAGGTTTCTATTTTAAAAGTGTCCTTCCTTTCAAAAACAGCATGAGAAAAAGAGGAAATCTGGGGAGAAACTATGTGCGACATTAAGTGCATTCTTTCATATGGTGTGCATCTTTTTAAAAATATTAAATAGCAGCTGCTGGAGCATGGGAAAGTGGGCTAATAGGATTTGCATGTGGTGTGTACACAGAGAGGAGATTAATCATTTCCCTCCAGACTGTGATCCTGACAAAATCACCCCATCCTGAAGCTGCTACTGTGCATGGGAGAGAATATAAGATTGACATCAGTGGTAGCTTCCAATTCATGCCAAATAGCAGCTGGAGAAGGGAGGGGGGCACAATTTTCAATTGGATCACAGTCCAGGAGGAAGAGGTTACCTGCTTCTTGGAGCCTCCAGTAGCTGATTTTTATATCGTTTTTAAAAAGGATGCACAAAACCATAATCTCTGTGTTTAATGTCAAACATCCTCCGGCTCTCAAAGGGGGCAGGTTCATCTTTCAAATGCCCATGCTAATAATGCCAATTGTATGCTTCACATGAGCATTTTACAAAATTGATTGGAAATGTATTGGGAAGCCTCGAATGTCACCTTAACGGTGGCTGCTCTCTGTCACATCATGGTTGTCAACATGGCAGGATGTGATAAAGCATGTTGTGATTGAAGGATGTGCTTTTAGCCTTGTTGAATCAGTTCCCTGGAATGCTCTTCCTTGAAAAAGTGTGTTCTCCTGCATGAAGAGCACGTGTTGTGGTGGGAGCTAGCAAGACACCCACTGTTGCTGGGCAAAAAAGAGTTTGGCCACCATTATCATTGTGCTGCCTGTTGCTTGGGAGATTTAAATGTTGCTATTTCATTATTGACTGCCATAGCTCTTAAACACCCTGCGCGCAGCGCTGAGCTTCCTCTTTTCGCTGCATGAATCGGAACACCCGCCCTCCCTCCCTGTTTTCAGGTTGTTCGCTTGACCTTGCTATACCTGTCATGGGATCATGTGCTTTTGGGGCAGGGGCCCGGTAGGAATTTTGTTGATTTGGCTGATTGGCTGGTGCCATTCGGTTTTTGCCTACTGCGTAGCAAATTGTCACAACTTGTAAGGTTGCGGTTAGGCATTGGTTTTGGAATTGGTTGGTGGAGGGGTATGGATTGGCTGTGCCTGCCCCTCCAAAGTGCTGCTGCTGCTGCAGGGATTTTCCATTAAAGGAACCCTGGGGCTCGCCATGCTTCTGTCCAAACCCCTGTCAAGGGGCTAGGGCCACGCAAGAGCCCCTGGGAGCATTTGGGGAGAGGTGAGGCATGGTTCCCAGTCCCATCTCTCTCCCCAAAATGTTTTTCCCCTTTCTGACTTCGTGGGCGTGCGAATGTCAGTCTGTCCCCATGTGGGGTCAGATAGTCGCAACCAATGCCTAAGCCAGTGTTTCCCAACCTTTTTTGGGCAAAGGCACACTTGTTTGATGAAAAAAATCTCGAGGCACACCACCATTACAGCCCCGTGA
The DNA here is from genome assembly GCF_964188305.1 of Podarcis bocagei. Taxonomy (NCBI): domain Eukaryota; kingdom Metazoa; phylum Chordata; class Lepidosauria; order Squamata; family Lacertidae; genus Podarcis; species Podarcis bocagei. Next base: position 50,209,591 of record NC_138138.1, on the reverse strand, counting down.
CGTCAGCGCGCAGCGTCACGCCGGGAGGGACGCACGAAAGTGTAAGTTTCAATTTTTTTCCCTCCCCTCCTGTGTAAAGGGGAATGCACTCTGCTAAGTAAAGGCACTTGCCACAGCAGCGTCAACGTCACAGCACCCACCGGCACCCAAGAGAGAAGGGGTCTCAGCAGCCCTTTTGCCAGGAAGAGGAGCAAGAACGAGAGGAGGAGGAGGAAGAGGAAGAGAGTCCCCCCCAAAAAAACATTCTCCTTTTGATCTTCCTTATTTGCAATTCCTCATTGCAAAACAGCGGTTGATATACAGCTGATTTTTTTGTTATTACAGTCCCCACCCCCTCACCTAGAAAAACACCACCTGTCAATTTTATTATTATTATTATCATCAACATTATTATTATTATTATTATTATTATTATCATCATTATTATTATTATTATTCCCCGCCACTCTGGGAGGCTGAAGCCCTTTAAGGCTTCCTTCTGTCCACTCTCTGTGAATTACCTGCCCGGAGCGGGTTTCTGGGGGGGGGGCGCTGCTGCCGGTGTCCTCCCCGTCGAGTCTCGCCTTGCCCGGCGCGTGGCGGCCGCCCTTTCCCACACTCTGCCGGCTGCGCTGCCAAGCCCCGCGGCTCGGCCTGTCAGCGTTACCGGGCTCGGCGGGCGGTAATTCCCGAAGAAAGCCGGCGGCGCTTGAAGAGCTGGCAAGCCCCCATTTGCATGTCTGTTTTCCGCAGCCCTTGGAGAGGATTAAGTTCCCTCCTTCCTGCCGGGGAACCTCCAAGCTTTGGGGGTGGGGGGGGAGGAGGCAGCAAAGCGAGGCAGGAAGGAGAGCGCGGCTTGGCTGGGTGAGCTTTGGCAGGGGCAGGGAATGAGAGCCGCGAGGCGGGCGCTGCGGACGGAGGCGCTGCCCGCCGAGCTCGCAGGCAGCCAGGCAGGCAGACGGCAAGAGCCCCACGCTGGGCGGCCTCTCCTCGCCGCCGCCGCCCCGCCTCTCGCCGCCCGACTCGCCCGCCTCCCTCCAGGCAACATCTCGCGGCACACCAGGCAACATCTCGTGGCACACTAGTGTGCCGCGGAACAGTGGTTGGGAAACACTGGCCTAAGCAACCACTCACATCCTTGTAATTTTAATAAAGTTGTGGCCAAAATTATGCCCAAAACCTTAAACTAAAATTATGTGTCAATTGTGTTTTATTGAGGGGTGTCTTGGGGGCCTCGACACGCAATGACAGAAGCCCTAACGCTGTTATGCTTTCAGTATATGTTGAAGCTGTTTCTCCCATGCCTTCCCTAATTAGTGCATTCTATTTCTGCAGCTTTCAGTTTTTGTTGACCTCACATTTCTAACTTTGTTTTATAATCTGTATTAGATTCAGATTTTTAAAATTATGTCTTTTTTGATCGTAGTGGTCAGTTTTGTTTTGTTTTAAATGCTGAAGTGAATTAAAAACATGGGTACAATTGGCTCAAAAGAATAGCTGACTTTGTGTGCAGCATTTTTTAAGATCTCACAATCTGCTTTTGTCCCCCACCCGCCGCTGCCATCCCACATCTTACCATTATAGTGGATGGTTGCTGATGGTTGTTCCCCCTTTTTTGTCTTCTGGTTCACAAGGCACTGATAAGATTTTGTTTTAAGTTCTTCTGAATGGACTGTCAGCTGACTGGCACTGTAAAATCTGCTGCCTGTTGTTTGCTGTGCTGCTGGGAACGTTTTTGCTTGACTGCTGCTGGGTTGCCACTCAATAGTTGCAAAGTTTACCATATTTGCAACAAGGAGGCAGGCGAAGGTTGCATCTGCCTTGTTTTCATCGGAGTCACAGCAAGGCATCAGGGGGAACAACAAAGGAGTTTCATCTGGAGCTATAGGAAAGCAAAAAGAGAGGGCAGGTAATGGGGAATACGAAAAGACAGAAATAAATCTATGTTTACACTACAGAAGCTTTTACAAATCCCACTGTCTCCAATAGGGTTTTCCCCCTAGTGTTGCTGTTGCTAGTAGTCGTAGAGAAGTTTTCACATTCTTAGTTTTCAAAGCAGTCTAGCCGTCAGGGACTGGGCAGAGGAGGAATGGTGGAGACCGTCTCCCCATCCTGACCCTTCCAGGGAGGAGGAAGAGGAAGACAGTATAGATTTACAACAAAGGTTTGCAGGAGGTCACAGCTCAGAGGCAGATGAGGGGGAAAGTTGGGGAATCATGGGAGAGGACAAGCAGTCAGAGCCAGAGCAACACCTGGCTGACATGTCATTAGAAAGCATTCCACACCCTTCATCTCCAAGAAACCGGCGGGCCTTAAAAGTAGAAGTGCAAAGAACTCGAAGACAGAGGGCACATAGCACCTGTTGAAGTGATGAATGAGGAAGTGGGAGAGATGGGGGTTTGGGGTGGAGTTTCACTTGGGACAACGCCATTACCCAAGAGGCTGGGTTCTATAGCCTCTCTCTATAAAGATTGAAAGAGAAAAGGATAGTAAGAAACTTTTTCTTGTCCTTATACTTTCTTGGTCAACCAGCTAGGAGCCGCCGACAGTGTTCCTGATACTAGACACAAATCTTATTTTGCCCCATTTAGACAACGTTTCTCAGTCATCATGTGATGCCGCTTCCATCCTTGTAATCCGCCTCAATCCTCACCTATATCACTATATTTCCTTTTGTCCAGAACCACAGCACACGGCTTGATTTAATCTGATTTTCAGCTAAGCATTACAGAGGTCACACAAAACATTACCTGGTGGAACAACAATCCATGTGGCAAGCAGCACATCAAAACCTTCCTCCGTTAGCTTCATTGCTCCTCTTCCCATTCAGTTCATAACAGAAATGGGATTAATCTATGATCCTCCAGAAATTATATCTGCCTCAGTTTACCAGAAAGCCATGCCTTAATGCTACAGAACTCTAGTGTGTTGAAGACTACAAGACATTTCCAATATATGACTTAGGGTTGTATTTCCTTTTTTAAAAAATATTATTATCCTTAGGCACCAACAGAACACAAAAAGGCTATACATTTACGTCATTTGTTACAAAGATACAAAATTAACAAAAAGAAAATAAACTCATATATTTTGACAATAAATCTTCTTTAAGTACATCTAATTTCCTGTCCCCTCCATACTTAATTTCATATTTACTAACTTGTTGCATAAACCTGTCTGATCAATAAAGTACAATAAAGTATTACCGGTATTTCTCCTGCGTCCTTGTTTCTTAATACAGCTACAGACGTTATTCAAAGGCAGCGACTGAGTTCATACTACCACAATTGCTCTTAAGATAAACTTTGAAAACTTCCCATTTTGCAATAAATACTTGTTTCGAGTTGTCTTTCATATTTTCGGTTAATTTAGCTCTGCATATTCAACTTATTTCTGTAACCATTCTGACCTGGAAGGGATTTTATCACTTTTACAATTAGTCACTATTAGAATTCTCACAGCGTCAGTGGCATATAAAAATATTTCTCTTACATTCCTAGGAATGGCTGGTCCTGTAATTCCAATTAAAAAGGCTTCTGGTTTTTTTTAATAAACGAAATCCTGAGTTCTATATACAGTGGTACCTCGGGTTAAGTACTTAATTTGTTCTGGAGATCCGTTATTAACCTGAAACTGTTCTTAACCTGAAGCACCACTTTAGCTAATGGGACCTCCCGCTGCTGCTGCGCTGCCAGAGCAAGATTTCTGTTCTCATCCTGAAGCAAAGTTCTTAACCTGAAGCACTATTTCTGGCATAGCGGAGTCTGTAACCTGAAGCGTATGTAACCTGAAGCATATGTAACCTGAGGTACCACTGTAGAAGATTTTAATTTTTTTACATAGCCACCACATATGGAAGATTGTACCAATTCCTTCTTTACATCTCCAACAAGTACTAGATACATTTTTTATACATTTTGGAGAGCTTCCATGGAGTCAGGTATCATCAGTACTGCATTTTTTGAAAGTTTTCCCTCAACATGTAACATGCCAGGAATTTCCAATTTACTTTCCATAAATTTTCCCACTCTTTCAGATCTATATTGTACGCAAAATCATGATTAAATGGGCCCAGGGTTTAGGGTTGTATTTCTCATACTCACAGGGAGCTATTAGGCCATTCTGCTCTGTCTCATTCTACTGCCCTGCATGAATTGAGAGCGTACCCTAGAACGGAAGTGGGCAGAAGGTACCTTAAATCTTGATCTAGCGGCAGATCAGTGAGCAACTTGCAGCAGAATGGCAAAGATTTCTGACTCCCAATTGCATAAGAATAGCAGCAACAAAATACAAATTATATTGTTGAAGGAAATAAAGCTTATAGAAACCTGAAAGTAGATTTTTGTGCAAAAGAACTACAAGCTCTGTTGAGTTCTTATATACAAAAGCAGTTCCTTGGTTCAGAGTTCTTTAATTCTGCATCTTTTGCATCATGCTCTGGTTAGTGCATCTCAGGGTCCTAGTGATAATAAGGTAGATCCCACAAGCTTAATATCCACCCAACTGTACTCCAGAAAACATGCACTAGTTCTCTGCTTCTACCCATTCCAAATGAACTGCATTTAAGGAGAGTATGCACACTATTATTGATCTTCTGATTGCAACCCCTCTGATGAGTCTCTGAGGAGCCCCACAGATTTTAGGAAGCCCACCTCAAAGCTACTATTTATATAAATAATTAAGAGAGTCTCAAAGCAGCTAACATTCGCCTTTCCCTTCCTCCCCCCAACAAACGCTCTATGAGGTGAGTCGGGCCGAGAGATTTCAAAGAAGTGTGACTAGCCCAAGGTCACCCAGCAGCTGCATGTGGAGGAGCGGAGATACGAACCCGGTTCACCAGATTACGAGCCTACCTCTCTTAACCACTATACCACACTGGCTCTCACTACACTGTAGCTCATCATTCTAAATCAGCCTTCCTGCTTAGTAGTGCCAAGGGAAGAAAACAATCAAAGCTTTCTCAACTCATGAAGTTGATTGTTTTCTTCCCATGGCACTTCTAAGCAGGAAGGCTGATTTAGAATGATGAACTACAGTGTAGTGAGAGCCAGTATGGTGTAGTGGTTAAGAGAAGTAGACTCATAATCTGGGGAACCGGGTTCGTGTCTCCGCTCCTCCACATGCAGCTCCTAGGGGATCTTGGACTAGTCACACTGCTTCGAAGTCTCTCAGCCCCACTCACCTCACAGAGTGTTTTTTGGGGGGAGGAAGGGAAAGGAGAATGTTAACCACTTTGAGACTCCTTCAGGTAGTGATAAAGTGGGATATCAAATCCAAACTCTTCTAACCACCTCTAGGAATTGGCTCCTTACGTACTGCAAGATGGAGACTGGGTCAACATAACTTGTCAGCCCATGACTGACAGGCCCACCGCACAGACCTACAACTTCACTTTCATGGCTCCTCTATTCAAAATGGAACCCTCACCAAATCAAAAAAGAAAGCCATCCCCAAGAGTAGCTAAGATGACAAAAAGGTCCTTTGGCTTCCCACCCTGCAAGGTCTACCATTTCTCGTTTCCTTTGCCTTTCAACAGCATCTCCACATTCTATCCCTCTAAAGTAGAGCACTAACAACCTTCCAATATCTAATACGGGAAGCACACCTGCCGTCTTGAAATCTAGTTAGCTCTTTCAAAATAATTTCATCAATAAACTATCCCTTACTGCCTCTGGTTGAAATAGTGTCTTGGGATTCAGTCATAATTACGTCATAATTATAAGTAGCAACTACAGCAACAGTAATAATTTACAGGCAAGACGCTGTGTCAGTGAAGAATATATCTTTATTGCAGTATTACATAGCAATCATAATATAAATGAGAAACATTCTAGTCGGTACATATTGTGCAATGATTCCTTGTCTGTTGAAAGTTAAAAGTGCAATATTCACATTAAGGCTTTCGACCAGGTATACAACTATAGCTGAAATAAAACATGACTACCAAAGAGATGCTGGAAACACACATATACACTCAGAAAAGTGAAGCAAAATTGCACCATAGCTCTAAAATGTAAACAGTGGGTCTAAATCTAGTTCAAGCCAGTGAGTATCCTGAGGTCATGATGCAAAGCAAGACAGAAAGGCTTGCATCCTTCCTTCTTCTCCAAAAGTGGACAAAGAAGTCAAGTCCTTTATTATGTTGCTGGTAAATAGAGAAGTCACTGTCTGTTGCCAGAAGACCCTTCACGCTGCTATTTCACCTGGAATTAGGAAGGAAGAAATAATTTCGCTACTGAAGAAGTGCATCATGCAAGGACCTACCGTTTTGCAACCTCTCATTCTGCGTAATGTGGACTACCCCCAACCCCAACCCCAATGATGTCAGAGAATGCTGGGCTCATGAAATAAAGGGTGAGAGGAAAGAGCAATAGTGGGAGTGGGTAGAGGAATGGATGGGGAAGAAGCTGAGATGAACCGGAGAAGAGCTGCTGAGGAATGAAGGTTGGGAGAGAAGCCATGGTGGAAGAGAACGGAGAGAGAAGTGGACAGGCAACAAAGTAGAGAACAAGTGAGCACCAGCTACTGACTGAAGTTTGACTTGCCGAATGGTTTCACAAAATGGCGCCTGTCCTTGGAGCTTGTTCTGACCTACTCTTGTGAAGCCCACGGGCCCTCTTGCCCTCCCGGTTCCACTTAGCATAAGAGAATGGCTATTGCCTGTTTCACTTTAGTACCCTGCCTTCCATTTGTTTTTACCTTTATGACGGTCACAGTGGCACTGTAGAACAGGCTCACGAGAAAAAGGATGATGAAAGTGGAAAGGATGGATGAGATGTTTTGGAACTCCTCGTCATCGACATCCACGATCCCATCTAGGTAAACTTTGGACAATACATGGAGGTCAGCACTTTCTGGATGGTGATTTCTTATTGCAGCTAAATGACACAGAGAGCAAGAGAATGTTGCACATACAAGGTGAGGGCTGAGGACCTCGGGGGGAAATGGGAAAGAGATGATTTGGGAGGCAGCAGAGTTTGGTTTTTAGTTAATGATTTTCAAGCAAGTGACAAATCATTGCTTAGTGGTGCCTCAGGCACACCAGAATTCTGCACTTGTGGTATGAATGAGGGGTGCAAATTAAAGATCTACCTACATATCTATCTATGTAAATTCACAGGAATGAAGGTTGCAGGCGATTGCATGCTGCTTTGGGGGGCAAAATGGCAAAGCAACTAAAGTGAGCTCCTGCCCAAAGAGTTGAATTCATGCTTCTTGGAGCCATCGATTTTTTAAAAAATGAGATCTGCATAGAAATACCTACTTAATGAATGGGGAATGAGATGTCACAAACTAACCCTGTTAAGCCCTCATGAATTTGATAATAACTTTCCTCCTGGTCCTGATGTTTTTGTGAAGTCCTTGGAAGGACAGCATTCCAACTTGCAAAAACCGCCTGTTACAATACAGCTATTTATTATAGAGCCATAATATGATGCAATCTAATTTTTGGAATTGATTTTGCAAAATCCACTCTGCAATGAAGGGAAGAGAAAATGTCTCATTTTGGAATATCCCTGTGCGCGAGTTTATGTCTCATTCATTAGTTTTATGTGTCACTCGTTAGAGGATTGTTTTCTACGATTATTGTTATTTTAGCATTTTATTTTATTTTTCACCTTCCAGGCACACACACAGCTTAGCACGAGGCCCCACGCCAGCAGCAGTATTTTAGCATTTCATGTAGCAGTTCTAAGCCTACAAAGAACTTTACAATTAGTATCTCATTTATTATCACAACTCTGGTCAGTCAGGATGTGAGATAAAGTGGTTTGCCCAAAGATGCCCAATGAGATTGGGGCTGAGGACTAAACTTAGATCTTCTGGACTTAAAGTATAGCACTCTATCATCCCACCGTACCAGCTTGTCATATTATATGTGTATTCACACATGAATGTCCACGTGTGTGTGTGTGTGTGAGAGAGAGAGAGAGAGAGCGCACCAAGATCATTTCATTTTGTGGATTTCCTTTGGATTCACCCCTGGTTACAAACATACGTAATGCAAACAGTGGTTGATTATATGTCACCTAAATCTTGGTTAATTGGAGAGAGGTGGTAAAAATGGTATTACAGACCTGTAAGGTTATATCATATTACAAAATCTGGAAGTAAGAATTGTTGGAGGAAATGTGGAGTGATGGGAACGTACAGTCATATGTGGTGGGATTGTAGTTAATGAATTCTGGAAACAGATTGGTATAGAAATATCGGGAATTGTGGGTAGGAAGGTGGAAATATCTAAATTAATCGTTCTTATTAGCCTGAGTAGCACTGAGTTAGAAACAAAAGAGGAATGTAAATGGGTAAAATTGATGGTAATTGCAGCCAGACAGGTTATAGCAAGTACTTGGAAAAATGCAGAAGGGCTAGAGGTGAACCAATGGGGGGGGGAATTGAAAAATATTATAATCTTAGAATATCTAACTGTGAAGATACATAAAATGAAAGGGTTTAAGGTCAGTAAGAAGGAGGAGGATTGGTTTGAGAAGATATTGAATTATTTCGGCAGGTTTGAACAACTTGGGGCAATTAAAATGTTAAAAGTTAAATAAACCTTGTGGAGGGAGGAGTGTTAAGTTATATAGAATTGTACATATAGCTGATTTGAATATGTTATCATTGATTATGTATACCCAATGTATCAGCCACCTGGGGGGGTTCACTGTTTGTTTTCACTGTTTGTGTTTTGGTTGTTGGTAAAAATAAAATTAAAAAATAAAATTGGAGAGTGGTGACCACGTATACCAAATACGGAAAAACCCCTGAGTATAAATATAACCCATTCATTGAGCCTCCCCAACGTGGTAACTGGGTTTCAACTCAACAATACAAAAGGTGGAAAACCCTCCACCTTGCTGTGGAATGGCTCAAGAATGGGATTTTGGCTCAACCTTATTCCACAGCTTGCCATTGCTAGGAAGGAATGGGAAACAGTATGGATGGCAAAGGGTGACTTCTGCATCCTGGTGCCTGTTGGTCTTCATCTAATTGAACATGAATGAGGCAACTGAAGATGTGCTTGTCTTTGTCATAGCCAAACGTTCCTCTCCGTGGGTTTGAGAGAGAAGGAAGAATATATAGTGTAAAGATGACTTATTCCTTCAAATGGGCAACTTGTTTCTGTCCTCATTCTCCCCCTAGCTCCTGCTGGCCGAAAATCAACGGCAGAGGATGCTTCCAGGGTCCTTAATCTAAATGAGGTGTAATTGCCGCCCAATGGCCATCAGTATGGGAGGGATGCTTTTAGAATAGGATGCAGAGGTTCAAGAGAAGCAGCACTTCTGCATCCGTACCATCATTTATTTGATCCTGTAAGTGATTGCTGCTCTCCATATTGGTGGCGGAAGATGTGAACTGGCCAAAGAGATTGTCATCCACAGATGCATATCTGTGTCAACAGTTTCAACGTAGCTTTCTCCCTCAAAAACTAATGATTATGAAAATGTTACTACTTTGTAGTAATGGATGAGATTACTATTTATGTCACAAGAGTTCTAGATTCTTTCATCAGCAAGAGTCTTGATGAATTAAGTGATTTATGAACTTTTTATTTAATGCTCTGTTTCTAAAGTTATGGATTAACTGTGGAACTTTGTTGCTAGATATGCATCCGAGTATCTTCAAGAGAATCTCTCAATGTCATCCATTGACATGTGGGAGACTACCTTGGTGGTGGTGGTTGCGATCATTATCATCATTGATGTAAGGTATTGGCTATTTGCTACTTGATAAACTTGTACTGTGGGAAACCCAAATGGAAGCGATGCCTTGCTATCACCCAGTCACATGATTATTTATATGTACACATTTTGCTATTGCCTTCAGCCTTTTGTTTTAAATTCTCAGTCAAAAATCAAGATAAACTGAATCAGCTTCCGCAAACCGACTGAACTTAAGTCCACAACATGTTGTGCATTATATGCGTAGCCTCAGATATTCATATATTTTGCACCAGTATGTCAATATTAAAATGACTGATCTCATCAAATACCTTGCGCGTGTGTGTTTCAAATGCTCTCTGAAATCTCTCTTAGTGACTTCTTCACCATGTATCAAGTGTGGATATAGGTGGTTGCTTGTGAACGCCCAGTGAATGATGCATCCCCTTGCTCATATCATTTTTTTTAAAAATAGTTGTACAGGGCAACCCCTGCATGTACAGAGTGTTTTTCTTCTGTTTTTAAGATGCCCGGGGGAGGCTGAGTTGAGAATGACTCTAAATTACACAATGTTGGAGCTGGGAAATCAATGTCATTAGATATAAGAATAGGTGGCACCTAACTTTCTTAACCTGCTATTTTCCACCCCAGATGTAGGGATAGAACAATTTAGAAGAAGGAGTTGTTGGGATGTTTATTTTAATAGGGAGATGAAGAGATGGAATAAAAAGCTAGGGGATCAAAGATCAAGGCAGTCAGTGGCAGGGGTTTGGGAGGGGAAGTACGATTGCAATGTCAGTACTTGCAGTGCAAACTCTCACATTTCATTCAACTTCTGACAATCACATGCTTACAGCATCCACATAATAGCTAAAATGGTTGCTGTGGGTGAAATTTCCAGAGAAGCTTTATTTCCCATTGTATTCAAATGGGAGCTAGGTGTCTCATTCCATGCTTGCGCAACTGAAGGTTAATATTAACTGTCATATCAACATTTCCCACAAGAAGCCAGGTTTTCTTTCATTGTTTGAAAAAAATCAATACTTTATTGCAAACTATTTATTTCTTCCAAAAGATGTGGTCAGTTAACATTTTAACATTTGAGACACATCTTTCCTTAGAATCAAACCCCAATTTTCAACTGAAGAATCAATAATGAAGCAGGAAGAGACACAAGGAGGAAACAGATTCTGGTGGTAATGGGAGCATGGAGGATGCATGAGAGAAACTATCATGGTGTTTAGTTGCAAGTTGTGGCCGTATCGGAGAGCACTAAGGAGACGTTGACAACAGTTGGTTTACCCGTGTTCTTGTCCACGGTCTTCTGAGTGCTGTTCATGGGCAGCGCCTCATGTCCCACGACACAAGTGTAACGGTCTCCATGACTCCAGTCACTTTCACTGATGTACAATATGCTATAGACGAAAAACTTTCCTTCTGTCTTGGGCTCTTCTTTGGGTTCACTGAGGTAGAAATCTGCAGAATTCACTGGCTGGTCATTGTGGAGCCACTGCAGAAAGATACCTTTGGGGGAGAAACCTTTCACTAGGCAAGTGAGGGTGGCTGTTTCTCGCAGAGCTAGTTCTTCTGAGGTAGGGGGAAGGACATAGATGGCTGGGCTAGATGGGGGGCCATCTGGAAGGTGAAAAAAGAAGAAAAGGGATGAAGAGACAATCAAATGTGCATTCCTAATAATAATAATAATAATAATAATAATAATAATAATAATAATAATAATAATTTATTATTTGTACCCCGCCCATCTGGCTGGGTTTCCCCAGCCACTCTGGGCGGCTTCCACAGAAACCAAAAAACACTAAAATATCATACATTAAAAGCTTCCCTGAATAGGGCCGCCTTAAGATGTCTTCTGAATGTCAGGTAGTTGTCCATCACCTTGACATCCGATGGGAGGGCATTCCACAGGGTGGGCGCCACCACCGAAAAGGCCCTCTGCCTGGTTCCCTGTAGCTTCGCTTCTCGCAATGAGGGAACCGCCAGAAGGCCCTCGGCGCTGGACCTCAGTGTCCGGGCAGAACGATGGGGGTGGAGACGCTCCTTCAGGTATACTGGGCCGAAGCCATTTAGGGCTTTAAAGGTCAACACCAGCACTTTGAATTGTGCTCGGAAACGTACTGGGGGCCAATGTAGGTCTTTCAAGACCGGTGTTATGTGGTCTCGGCGGCCGCCCCCAGTCACCAGTCTAGCTGCCGCATTCTGGATTAGCTGTAGTTTCCGAGTCACCTTATCATTTTTACCCACAATTTATTTTCTTTCATGAGACCTGACTTAACCTTTGGCCTCTCGGATATATAGGCTTGGCTGTTTTGAGAGAGACAGGGCACTTTAAGAACCAGAGTGAAGCCTTTCAAAAAGGGAACTGGGCAAGTCAGATTGGCGAGGCAGCAAAATGGATCAAGTCCTAGTTTTGATGCAACAGCCGTTTATGGACCAGAAATGGACCTAGTTTTTACTGAACAGTTGGATCACATGGTTCTCCCTAAAGTATAGGAGGCAATGCTAAGAAGATTGACACTGCTGATACTAGAGTAGGACACCTTGCACTAGAGCAAGGTGGGAATACAGGTTCCATCTGACAGAAGAGGAGTGTGGACTGAAGTTCGCTACGTGGCCTTCATCAAGTCGTAGTCACTCAGGTTGGCCTAGTTCAATGGTTCATAACGGTAAGAGTTCCAAAAGCAGCTGTCAAAATAATAAGTAAGGAAAGTGTCCACTGGGATACCCTAATAGGAGCTCATAGGTTCCAGCAGCTACTGAAGTAAGGGCATCATTGAATACGCTGAAGGAGTTTTTTTGAAGGCCGCTGACTGTCTACCAAATTTCTCTTCAGGTGGCAACTATTCTGAGGGCAGATGAGGAGCCTGACAGATCTAGGGATCTGTGAAAACACGCAACACTAATGTGTAATCTTTCCATGGGATGAAGTAAAACAGGTACCTACCATTAACCTTTTTCAAAGTTTTGTCGATAGGTTCAGGAAGTAAGCCTGGGAAATTAACTTTGCACGTGAACGTTTCATCGCTGTCCCACTCTGTGGCACACACGGTGGCTGTAGCATCAATGTAAGTAAGCCCGTTAGCCTGATCTTCTGGCTTTCCAAGTTCGGTCTTCAGTAGTGTTTGGTCAGATTCTTTTGTCCAGGTAACATTCAGTGCCGAAAGATCCAGTTCAAGAGGTACGTTTGAAATTCTGCAGGTCAGCTTGGCTACCTTGGTCTGGAAGATGTCAGCGAAGGATGGTGGGATTGCTTCCACACGGACATCGTCGTTACAAGAAATGTCACCTGAAGAATGACATGAGATGAGAACTAGGTTTGGTTCCACAGTAATTAAGACAACAGAACACACCAGTGTTCCATACACTGTTGGCAATCAATGCTTTAAACACCCAACTTACTTCAAAGTCTCCTTCCTCATGCCCAAATCAAATTCTCTTAACCTTTGCTGAATACTGGCTATATATAATGTGTGGCTTGACCCTAAGATCAACTGGGAATTTCCTCTCACTACCTGTGTACTATGTTCTGCAGGAAAGAACTTGTAGAAATGAGCTCTTGTGTGTTCCACAAGATGGACTTCATTACTTTGGGGACCCACCAAAGCTGTGAATCTTTTGAGAAAAGCTACAGGATAGGGCTTTCAGAATTATGGCACGACCCTTTTAAATAGCAAATTTGAGCTAGGAGATTTTACATTTGTAGAACAATATCAACATGGGTCTTTAGCATAGAGGAGAATATTTAATACATTGATATCAGAATATGGATGAACTGAGATCTCACCCAACATTGAAATTATTGTTTCTCTCCCCTCCTAATCATTCTGGGTGTATGCTGAAGGATACAGGTGTTGTTGTTTTTTAATAGGGTTGCATTGAGCAGTGGAAATGGGACTGGAGATAGATTATTCTTATTCTGAATGGTCAGATTTCTCATAAAAGAACAGTGAAGCTCACCTTCACAAAAAGAGTTCTTGTTGATCTTGAGTGTGTCATTGAAGTCCTTGCCATTCACCGCACAAGAGAAGGTAATGTCGCTGAGCCAGTCTCTCTTGGTGACTATGAGTTCACTCTTTATGCTGTAACCACGGCCCTCTCGGATTGGCTGGGTGGTGGTGAAGCCAGAGTCAAGTACCTGTCCCTTCTTCAGCCACTGAAGTGTGTACTTGCTGGAGGGAAGGTTAACTACGCTGCAGGTGATGGTGGCATTCAGGTAACTGCCAAAAAAGGCTTGAATGGGTGGTGCACGTACAGACATCTCAGGTTTTGGCAGTACTTCTGGCGTTTCTACTCGAGAAAGAGGGGGAATTGCAAGAAAGAATGAATTATGGCAGGTGGGTACAACACTCTTAACAGAAAAAATGTAAATATGTAAGGACTGGAGTTACATATATGTGTATATTCAGCTGTATTTAGGAATACATGTTCACATGATTGTCTTCTAGCTGTATTGTGATGCATACTGGAGAAACATATTCACATTCTTTTGACTCAATGGGAAGCAGGGCTTCATTTGAGTCAAGGCTAAGCTGGGCTGAGCCTTCAGAGTCACAGCACAGCATTGGAGCAAATGGAAGGAATGTGCACTGCTGGGCATGTGCAGAGCACATTTCCCATGCTACAAGTGAGGCATATCCTACTCAGCTAGGACAGAGGATGCAGCTTTGATCTCCTCTTTTAGAAACAAATCAGCACCTCTGAAAGTATGTGCCACAATACACAGCCTCTGACTACTTGTGTCTAATCTTTTGTAGACGGCCTGTGTTGTTATGTTGGGAATGTTGAACAAGACAAGACAAATACATTCACTTACCGCAGCCACGGATCACTCGTATCACTGCGTTTCCAGAAGGGTGGTCAGCCTTGCAGTAAAATGGATCATAATTTGTCCAATCAGCAGATGGGACAAGTGCCTGGGAACTTGCGGTGTAAGTCCCACTGGAGCCGAGTACTGAAGGAAACTTCTTGGACGTGATTGTACTGTCGCTGACATTGTTCTTATTGTTCCAGGAGAAAGTGACCGAGTCAGGAAGGAAATTCTTGGCCAAGCACCCGATGGTGACCTTTTCACTGCCCTCGCTCCCAGGAGAAGCAATGAGAGGGAAAAGAGATGGGGCAGCTGAGGGAACTGAGGGAGAAGAAAAGCAGAAGGATGGAGGGTTTTTGGAAGGTGTTAAAAGTTCAGCTGGGGTTAACTAACTGAAAGGAAGCGAACCGTTGCATTGTTGAGAAAGAGAGACAAGGGTATCAAACATGAGTATATGTGTGTTACTAGATGGATTGTTGTATTGTTGAGGTGTTTTTCAACACAAAATCAACATTTTGGATGTATTTGTGTTTAACCCCATTCTGCATGAAATATACCCAGCCTTCTCCCTCCTTCACTTTGTAAGTAGAATTCCCTTTCTCCTAGTTCTCAGCCATAACTTATAGCTAGTGTAGGATGTTTAAGAACCTGAGCTATGAACTTGGGAGTCTAGTCAGTCCAGACATACGTGACCTTAGCCTCATCACTCCGGACCACTTCGGAAACAATATTGTTGTAAGAATTGCACAGTTAATGAACATACAGCACCTGGGGAAAGTGTATAAATATGTACAGCATTGTTACTGAATAGCATCAGCTGGAGAAACACGCTGCCTAATATTCCCCTTTCATCATTGATGAATAACAACTGGCCAAAGCTCTGAAAAGAAATGTTGGTCATGCTTCCCTATAATAACCACCAGAAAGGCTATTTACTCTCAGTGAAGGAGCAAGAACCACCAGAAAAGCTTTTTCATTATGTCTGTTATCCAGAGGTCCATGCTAGGAACCATTTTTATAACAACCATGAAGCACAACCCTATCCCTGTCTACTCAAAGGTAAGTCCCACTGAATATAATGGGGCGTATAAGTGCATATAAAAGTAAGTGCATATGGAATCTAAGCAGAAATGAGCTGGCAGCGAGGAGAATGCAACTGGAGTAGAAACATTGTGAGGCTGTTCATTTTGCTTTCTGTGGAGTTCACATCTGGCTTATTCTGTTGTACAGTATTTGCTTCCTTACAACACTTCTAGAGAGTCAGATGCACCCTCTGAAATGGTCACATTTTTTAAAAAGTGGGCAATGTCAGGCGCGGTAAAATGGAATGAAGATTTCAAGATTTCGAGGAGCACACAGACTTTCTTGCAAAATCACGAGCCATTTCATATTCTGATTACTGTTCAACACTGCTGTGTTATACAGTACCCTTCCATACCAGAACAGCATAACCAGCAAAAGAATCAAAATGATTTTTGTAAAAGGAAACCCAATCACTTCAAAGAAAGCTAATTCAACAGAAATATGACATCTTTCATTGTACTACACTTATTGACACCATGAATCTCCTTAGCTATATCTAATGCAGTAAGCCCTTGACCCCTTTTAAACCATCAAAGGGAATCTGCACTGTGTTGCAGGTTAATATTTCTGACACCAATGAGCACCCCCCCCCATATAAAGCACAAAGCAATGGTTAAATAGTGATTATTCCCTGGCTAAACTCAGAACTATTTCAGATGGGTTGTCGTAGCTTTTGGCTCTGCACCAACGAAGGGCAGAGCAGCAACCATAGGCACCCTGACCTGTTTCTTCATTCGGCAACTAGAATCTGTGAGACTAAAACACAGACATAGTTATGGTTGCCAACTGACCAGGAAAACTGCTCTGCTCTTCTCCTGTGCCTTCAGCAGCAACTTGATGCACGGAAATCAGCAGGTGACCTTTGTCACAGCAGGGATGTCAGCGTATCAGACTGCTGTTAAAGGTGCAGCTACTCTGGTCTGTTGAAATGGCGGCAACTGTGCCCAAACGGAACAAGTGATATACAATCGAGTACAGCTATGCTGAATGAGAGAGACCTGAACTCCATCCCAATACAATAACTGTATCTAATGCTATCTCAAGTCTGAAGCTGCTCAGGATGCAACATGGGTCATCCATGACTGGTTCAGTAGCTGTCTTGATTGCACATTATGAAGCTTATAATTTTCCAGCTAGTCTTGCGCTGGCAAGCCAAAGGAGTTGCAAAAACTATGTTGGGCTGGGAGATTTGCAGGTTTGTGGACACTGGAAAGGAGGCACCTTTCCCTTCCCCACCAGCCATCCTAAGCAGTATAGAATGGGGAGACTTGCGTGCCTTCCTACCCAGAGCTGGGCATGGGAGAGCCAGGAGGAAGCTGGCTGAGCCACTAACCTCCCCACAAATGGTGCTGAGATATGCCTCTCAAATGTCCCCCACCTGGCTCCTGATGCTTGCAATCACTTGGGGATGAGGCTGAGCGGCTCCTTCCATGTTTCTCAAAGACAGGGCTGAGCTGTGTGGATTGAATACCTTCAAATGGAGTGCCAGGTTTTAGGGAGGCAGGCAGAGGTGGGCCAGGTGGAGACAAATTGCTTACCTCAAAGCCTTTCTAAAACCTGTACTAAACTGAAGTTCCCAGCCCCTATTGAACATAGGAGGCTGAATTATACCGAGTCAGACCATTGGGTCCATTTAGCACAGTACTGTCTGCATTGTCCGACAGCAGCTCTCTAGGATTTGTGCCATCCCTTGGCTCTTTCCATGGGCCTCTGGATGAGGCTCTTAAAACAGCTGGGAGAAATTAATTGCTCTCCTCAGCTTGTCTCACATCTGCTTCTGAGTTAGCAAGCTTTCTGCCTCCTGGTTAAGTCTTAAGCTTCAGGGAGGCTAAGCGGAGGACACAGTTGATTTTTCCAGCCTTCTCAAAGCTTGTGTCACACAGCTCTCAACAGGGAACCATGCAATTCTTTCAGCTGAGTATATGCACTCGGGGAGGACAGGGTGAAGAAGCCAGCCCTCCCCAAGCCAGTGCTGATCTTGGAGGTTTGCAAGGCTCCTAGCTGAGAATCAAGCTTCGTAGAAATCCCTGTTGCATCTCCAACCCTGCTATGTAGCTCTGGAAAAAACTCACCTCCTAGGTGAGAGGTGGGCTTTGGAGAAGCAAGGGGGCTGCTGGTGCTTTCCCCATCATTTTGAACACAGAGCCCTCGCTGCAGCTGAACACTTGGCTTCAGAGAGATCCTGGGTGCTTCCTGCACTTCCAGCTATAGCTGCTGGAAATCTGAGAAGCTTGCCTGCATCACAGCTCAACACTGGGCTTCCACAAAATTAGGGGATGCCAAAAACTGCCCCATCACAAAAGCCAGAAATGAAGGCAAACCCACTCAGCTCTTGCCTAGCTAAACCCTGGGCTTCAGAGAGAGCCCAATTGCCTCTCTGTCCCAACTCCAGCTGCTATAGCACTGGAAATATTTCTTATTTCAGGGCTGAGTGGTGAGCTTCAGAGAAGCTGGAGCTTTGCCCATCAGCCACCCAGTTTTCCCTCAGCTGAGCACTCAGCTTCAGAAAGACTCTGATCTCCATGCTTGCATGTACCGGTAGTTCTCTTTCCAACAACCTAAGGGGCTTCTGAAAGCTTCCCCCATCATTCTCAGAGCCAGAGCTGAGCAGCAAGCCCTCCAAGCTGTTCCCCAGTTGAGCCCTCGGCTTCAGAGAGACTCTCACTTTTCCCTCTGCCTTTGCTATTGCTGCAACGGATGGGAAAAGCTTGCATAAGAAAAAGCTAGGGGGTTTTGACACTATTTCCAAAGCTGTAGGTCAGCAGGAAAATGCACAGCTCTCTCTCAGCTCAGTGCTGGGCTTCAGAGAGACCTTGGTCCTCATCTCTGGCTGCCATTGATCTGAAAAGTTTGCAAGTCCCCCAGAGGAGCAGTCAAGGGAGCTAGGCGGTTGCCAGATCCCCTGCCGCAATCATTCTGAAAGCTGCAGCCAAGATGGGAGCCGTCCAGCTCTTTCTCAGCAGATCACTGGGCTTTGGCTGGCTGGTCTCCCTGCCCTAGGTTCAGCTGCTATCAGTCTAAAACTGAAACAGATTTGAGACACGGTTTGCATGGATCCCAGCTCAGTGCTGGGCTTCAATGCAAGCCAGTGGGTCTCAAGAGTTTCCCACATAGTTCCCAAGCCCATAAATCCAAGGGGAACAATGGAGCTTTCTCCTAGCTGAGCATTTGGTTATAGAGAGAATCTGTCTGCTTCCCCAGCTTTGCTACAGCTGCCAGAGGCAGGAGAGGCTTACATTCATCTCAAATGAGTCTTAGGCTTCAGAGACGTTAGTGGGCTATCAGGAGCTTCCCCCATCATTTCCAAAGCCAGAGCTGAGGGGCGAAACTGCCCAGTTCTTACCCAGCAAAGCACTGGGCTATAGAGAGACTCCAGTTACACCCCCAACCCAGCTACAGCTTTGGATGACCTAGGGAGCTGCTGGAACCTTCCATATCATTCTCAAGAGTCCCAGCAGAGTCCTGAGCCACCCAGCCCGGCCCTGGCCAAGTGCTGGCCCCAGTTGTCACCGCTGTAGCTCCGTTAAAATTTCCTAGCTCCTAGCTGGGCAGTGGGCTTCAGAAAAACTAGGGGACTGCTGCTGGTGGTGCTTTGCCCACCATTCCCAGAGACACAGTTGAACACCAAGCCATCCAGCTCTTCCACAACTGAGTACTGACTTTAGTTTGCCCTTCTAGCCTCAGCTGTAGCTGCTACAGCTACGAAAAGATTTCCTAGCTCCCAGCCAAGCGGTCGGCTTCAGATAAGCTAAGCAACTGCCGGTGCTTTCCCTGCCATTTTGGAAGCCGTAGCTGAGCACAGAGCCATTGAGCTGTTCCTCAACCGAGTGCTGGGCTTCAGGTTGCCCTCCCTGCCACAGCTGTAGCTGCTATAGCTCTGAAGATATTAACAAGCTCCTAGCTGACCGGTGCGCTTCAGATAAGCTAGGGAGGTTGCTTGAATGTTCCCAGCATTCTCGGAGCTGCAGCTCAGTACCAAGCTGCGTAGCTCTTTCCTGGCTGTGCACTGGGCTCAAGGCTGCTGTCCCAGCCCTATCTTTAGCTGCTATAGCTCTGAAAGGGTTTCCTAGTTCCTAGCTGAGCTGTGGATGACCGAGGGAGCTGCTGGAACATTCCCTATCATTCTCAAGAGCAACAGCACAGTACTGAGACACCCAGCCCTGCCCTGGCTAAGCAGTGGGCTTTCGGTTGCCCTCTCTGCCCCAGCAGTAGCTGCTATAGCCCTGAAAGATTCCAAGCTCCTAGCTAAACTGTGGGCTTCAGAGAAGCTAGGGAGCTGCTGGAACCTTCCCTATCATTCTCAAGAGTCCCAGCAGAGTCCTGAGCCACCCAGCCCAGCCCTGGCCAAGTGGTGGCCCCAGTTGTCCTGGCTAAGCAGTGGGCTTTCGGTTGCCCTCTCTGCCCCAGCAGTAGCTGCTATAGCCCTGAAAGATTCCAAGGTCCTCAGAGAAGCTAGGGAGCTGCTGGAACCTTTCCCATCATTCTCAAGAGCTACAGCTCTGCACAGAGCTATCCTGCCTTCCCTGGCTAAGCAGTGGGCTTTAGGTTGCCCTCCCTGCCCTAGCTGTAGCTGCCCTAGCTCTGAAAACATTTTCTAGCTTCTAGCAAAGCGGTGCGCTTCAGAGAAGCTAGGGATTTCGTTGGAACGTTCCCACCATTCTCAGAGGCACAGCTCAGCACTGAGCTGCCCAGCTCTTCCCTGGCTGTGCACTGGGCTCAAAGCTGCTGTCCCAGCCCTATCTTTAGCTGCTATAGCTCTGAAAAGGTTTCCTAGTTCCTAGCTGAGCTGTGGATGACCAAGGGAGCTGTTGGAACCTTCCCTACCATTCTCCAGAGCAACAGCACAGTACTGAGCCACCCAGCCCTGCCCTGGCTAAGCAGTGGAGTGCTTTCGGTTGCCCTCTCTGCCCCAGCAGTAGCTGCTATAGCCCTGAAAGGTTCCTAGCTCCTAGCTAAACTGTGGGCTTCAGAGAAGCTAGGGAGCTGCTGGAACCTTTCCTATCATTCTCAAGAGCTACAGCTCAGCACAGAGCTATCCTGCCCTTCCCTGGCTAAACAGTGGGCTTTAGGTTGCCCTTCCAGCCTCAACTGCAGCTACTGTAGCTCTGAAATCATTTTCTAGCTCCTAGCCAAGTGGTGGGCTTCAGAGAAGCTAGCTGCTTTGCTGGAACGTTCCCACCATTCTCAGAGGTACTGTACAGCCCTTCGCTGGTTGTGCACTGGGCTCAAGGCTGCTGTCCCAGCCCTAGCATTAGCTGCTATAGCTCTGAAAAGGCTTCCTAGCTCCTACTCACTCGGTGGGCTTCAGATAAGCTAGGAGGCTGCTGCAGTGTTCTCAGAGACACAGCTGAGCACCGAGCCATCCAGCTGGTGCCTGGCTAAGGGCACTAGCTAGGTTGCCCTCCCTGCCCCAGCTGTAGCTGCTAAAGGTCTGAAAATATTTCGTAGCTCCTAGCCGTAGACCACCGCTCAGTGGTCATCAGAGAAGCTAGGGGGCTGCTGGTGCTTTCCACAATGTGTTCCAAGCTGCCGCTGGTCACAGAGCTACCCAGCTGTTCCCTAGCTAAGTTATGGGGTTTAGGTTGCCCTCCCTACACTAGCTGAAGCTACTATAGGGATCAAAACTGTTGGAGCTCTGTGAGGCTCGTGTGCTTCCCAGTTCAGTGATGGGCTTTGGAGAAGCTAGGAGGGTGCCATAACACCCCCCTTGCCTTGCTACCAAAGCCACAGCTCAGCAGAGAGCCCTCCAGCTTTGCCTAGCTGAGCTCTTGGCTTCAGCGAGGTTCAGGTTGCCCCTCAACCATGCCCCAGCTAGGGCCGCTATGGATCTGAAAGATTTGATGCCTGCTGACTGAGCAGCAGGCATCAGAAAAGCTTGGGGGTGGCCACCTCCCATTACTCTCAAAGTCTCAACTGAGCAGGAAGCCAATCGGCTCTCCCCAACACCGTTGAGCACCGTTGAGCCTTCAGAGATGTTCCTGTTGTTCTCCATGCTCTGGCTATTGGTCCTGTAGATCTAGATCTAAACGTGCTAGAGGCATGGAAGACATGCCTCCCAGTCCCTGATGAACACCAGTAATCAAGGATGCTCCATCCTAGGCTCCCAAAATGATGAAGAATAAGGCTTGCTTGTTTTCAAGCTTTGGGGGTGCTGGGTGGGTCTAGTTGACCACCCAGGCACTCCAGAACTAGTAGTGCGTTGGGTAAAAGGTTGGATACCACCTCACTGAGCATGGGATGCCAAACATCCCAATCAGCTGGGAAAACTACTGTTAAATACACCCCAGTAAAGCCTTGTATTGATCCTCATATTACAAATTTAGAAATCATGCCAGTTAAAAATGTGGGAAAATCCCTACATGATTATTCACTGTTAAATAAATTAATAGTCTAGCAGTGGTTTGTTATTGTAAGCTTTCCTGATTTAGCTTGATATAAACTCTGATAATTAAAAAATAATTCCATTTGTCGGTCAAAATTCCAGTTAAGTCTATCACTTATCTGAATCAATCAAACAAATGAAAACTACTACAAAGAGAGGTGGAAGTTTCAATCAAAAGCAAAAATATACTCTACAGAGATAAACTATCTTAAAACCCTGACCGCCTAGGACAAAACAAGTCCAGTTAAAACAGAAAAACCCATAAAAGTTACTTAGAAAAACCAAACAAAAACCAACAATAAATTATAATTCCCTGCCACAAATTCATTCACTCTTAAAATCTGTGTCTCATTATTTCACAAAAATAAGCAACAGAAGAGAACACTATTAAAATATCCCAATATATTTTCATGTAAATTGTTAATAAATGTTAAATTTGTTCAAAATAGATAAAAATAATAATTGACATATTGTAAATTGTAGTAAAATAATAATAATCAAATAAAATGTTGAAAAAAGAGGAATAAAGTATTTTTATCTTACCATTTAAATGTATGATTTCTACACGTAAAAGATTCACAAACTTCTAGAGTCCAGAACCAATTGCTTATGGAACAGACATTCATCTTTTTTCTTTAAACCAAAAAATGCTAAATCTGGGTTATTTTTTGTGGGGAAAACAGATCTTTCAGAGACAGGTGTTATTCTGTTGTTTTCGAAACATTCAGGGCTATTTTCCACCATGTGAAACCACTGTGGGTGCTAGAAACTCCATGAAATGGAACGCAAGGTCTTAAAATAAATCAAAACAGAGAAACGAATCTTTGGCCACCTGTTGTTTTAATCTGCCCCCCCCCCCGCCAATGTTCCTGTTTAGTAATCAGCCATTTTCTTTTCACAAAAAAAGAAAAGAATAGATCCAACCCTTCAAAATCTTTTCTTGATTGTGCTAATTATTTTAGATTCTGATGCATATTAATTAGCACTCCCATTAATTTCACAGTGCATGAGCATCAGGAGCAAGATGCAATTTGCTCAAAGGCTTAATCTGAGCCGGGAGCCAAAGAAACATAAATTCAATTGCAGAATTCAGCCTCAGAATTAGTTAAACAAACAAATAAACAAAAGACTAGTAAGTCTCTAAGCATGTCAAAAGTACCTTGCCCTCACCACTGAGGAAAGCTAAGCAGAACCCACAGGTTGGTAACAGTTTAATTTAGAGAGAATAAAGGGAGGTAGATAAAGAAATAACAGTGGCATATTAAAGATGTCTTAAGTTTGTTGTGAAGTGAATTTTAGGAGAGAAACTACTTCACCTGATGCACACAAGGACTTTATTGATCTGGCAAAGTAGGATTTTCCCTCTGAAATTCATTCCGCAACACTTATTTACTCTTTAAAGTGTCACAGGACTTTGTCTATAACTGCAACCTAGTATTATGCTTGACTGAAAGATAGATAGACAGAAAATAATAAGATGGGATGAATCCTGAACGACTGAAGGGTAGACAGAAAAAAATGAACAAATTAAAGAATAAACAAACGGGAGGGAACTACTGAGAAAGAGTGGATAGACAGATTTCTAAATTATGCATTTGTTATAAGAATGCAGTTCTATTTGTCCATTTAAACTTTTGATCCACTAAGGAATAGAATTAGACACTACCAAGGCACAAATATCCCCCCCCCCCATCTTAAATCTATTCGACACATTTAATTGCAGCTTTTAAGTTCCTTTAAGGCTTTCAAAATGCACTGGAGATTGACAAAACCAAGCAACCCAAAAAGAAATCCCATCTGCTCAGTTATGAATGAAATTAGTTCTGAATTAGAAAAATATTGATTTACCTGAACTAACGGCGACAAAGGTCCCAGGTCCCCAGTAGTCTAATCCGTAGTATACACACTAACACAATTGTCTGGAGATACTGTATTTAACAAACTGTCCCTTCAGCTTAGTTCTTCGGTAACCTCTTAGAAGGAGTCTAACAGATTCTGATTCTAACTAAATTTCTTCTCATATATTCCGCAGTATTTTTTGCAAGCGCAACCTTTCTAGACTATTGCAATTGTGTAGCGAACATATTAAAACATTTTCAGGGAAAGCGTAAAAATATAATTGTAGGGATGGAGAAAAGACTGTGGCAGAGTAATTTTGGTTTTTGGTTTACAAGCTATATGGAGACAAAGTATTAAATTCTCACTGAAATAGACCTCAGTAAATCCAAAGAAAGTTGCCTTAGGCAATCAGTATTTACAAGGAAGACCATTGCAAAGAAGTACATGAGAGAAATAAATATTTTTACCTGTTGTAACAGTGACGAAGGTGCCTGGTCCCCAGTGATCAAACCAGTTGTCACATTGGAATATGTTTATGGGGAGAGGCTGCAAAAACTTTCATTGATCGATCGACTGTTTTTGAATTGCTGAATAATCTTGTCTACTCAATTACTCCAAATGGGTATGCACCTCTATGTACACTTACTTGATAGGAAGACACATAGAATTCTGTGGCACTTACATCCAAGTAAACATGCATAGGACAAGCCTGTAAGATTTACTTTGCGGTATAAGATTTTTCAGAACATGGGTAGGTGAAAAAAAGTCTAAGCCTACTTTAAATCTCAATCCTAAACACACATATTGGAAGTAAATTCCACACATTTAAATGAAAGGTATATTTTCTAAGTAAGCGAGTTTGAGATAGCAGTTTATATAAGAAAAGAAGAATTATCTTTCCAGACTGGACCAAGGGTCCATCCGTTCCAGAACTTGACCAGACATTCTTATTTCTCTGGAACGGTCTCATTAAACTGAATTGGATTTCCCTGGAGTCCTGTAAGACTCCCTCAATTTCCAGAACATGCCCCACAACAGGAACACTTGAGTTTCAAAAACATAAAGAACGGGAATGACTAACATTTCAAAGACATCACTTAAAAAATAGGAACAAACTCTGCATTTAAGGAATACAGGTGAGAAAATGAATTAAAATCATACCTTCTGTGACATAGACCATGGTCCCTGGTCCCCAGTGGTCGAAGTAGTCACAGTGCCTCAACTCTTTCTATCCCATGCACAAAAACCTAATATGGAATGCTTCTGTTCTTTGCAACCCGCAAAACTATCCCTTAAATGATAGTTTTAATGCACACTCAATATAAATATGGGGGTTTTTAATTGGCTTAAGATGCAGAACATAATTAAATCTGGATTGTTCAAGACAACTGAATACTTTAAGAAAAACAACAAAGAGCTTCTCGGCACTGTAAAGAGAGGAAAGCTTTGTAGTCGCAAAAGCTTTTTTAGACTTTGTGGCTTTTGCCACCATAAATTTTCATTTCTAAGCCTGCAGAGGACTCTGTTGTTTTTGTTATGCAAAACTACTGTAGTTACCCATCCAACATAAGATGTTTTAAAGAAAAGGTTGTGGAATTTAAACACATACATTTCTAAGTTTTAGAAGGCATTTCTCTGAAGCCCCTGTTTTGTTATTAACTTAGTTTGGGTCATGAGCTGGACTGATGAATAATTAAGATATCTATTTTGGTTTAAAGAGATTATTCCAGCATAACTAGGCTGAGAAAGGCAGTCAGTTTGAGGTACCAGGCTGTTTTTATACCCAACAGTCACTTTGGAAAAAATATAGAAAAATCACACACAACTTGACAGAAGGAAAACATTGAATTTAACTTACCACTGCTCACTGTAACCAGGGTGCCTTGTCCCCATATGTCAAAAGCATAGTAGTCACAGTGATACTAATTCCTGCCTTGAGTGACTAAAAACCTAGTGGTCTCAAAGCTCAAGATGCCAGAGGTCACATCTCTTATGTTGTCCTCCCATTATATATTATATTTATTTACACAACTATATTTCCCTTCTGTTTTAATTGAAACTGAATTTTCTCTTGCCATAAAGAGACAGAAAACACCTCCTACTCCACCTTGCATTTAGGACATTTTTTTTTAAACCCAGTAAAGATCTTATTGTAAAATATAATAACTACTTAAGTCAAAGGGAAACATAGAATAGAAAATCCTTACCTGAAGATACCATCACCATGGTCCCTGGACCCCAATAATCAAAGGCAGCATAGTAATCACATTGATTAACCTGCCAGTGTTGTGCGAACAAAAACTAAACAATACTTTCCTGTTGCCAAGACTTTAAATGGAATAGTATTTGACATTCTCTCCGACATCTGTGTATCTAGATTTATTGACTCATTTAAATATTTGCCAAGTTTATGACTATGATTTAATTTTTTAAAATCTTGTATTCCTGGGACCTATGGAACATTTTTCATTACAGCTAAACAAATATAGTTAGGTTTGATCCAAAGCATAACCCAGTATAAGGATCTATGGCTTTGGGGTCAACCTTAACTTTTAAAGAATGAACATTGCAATCAAACAGATTGAAATAAGTAATAATATGTATGATTTACCTGAAGTGACGGTCACTAGGGTCCCTTGGCCCCAGTGAGTGAAGTAGGCATAGTAACACAGCACATAATTCTCTACTGAGAGGTGTGCAAAATCCTAAATAGAAATTGCTAAAGTATATTCCCCCCTTTACCGGCTGAGACCGTGACGAGGGTTCCTGGGCCCCAGGTGTCAAAATAACTAAAAAATTCATTGAATATTAGCTATCCACTAAGTGGTCCAAGTTCAGCCTGATCATCATACTAACAATATACAGGATTTTTACATCAAGCTAAGACAGCGGTCATGCTTATATTTCATTTCTTCTTGAGTGCACTCAAAAAAAGATCAAGATTAAATACTTTTGCTTGCACTGTAGATAGAATTAAGCTGTGGCACTAGAGAAGTGAGACTTTCCACGGGCATGAGACATATTTTCCCTAGAGCTTAGAGAACCCAGAAAAAGCAACAGAAGAACGAACCAACCCTGGTAATGGAAGAATAAAAAAATTCCATGCAGCTTTTCTAAAGACAGAAATAACAAGGGCTTTTTGTTCTTACCTGTAGTGACAGTGACTTGGGTCCCTGTTCCCCAGTATCTCATGTCATCACACTGGTTAGATCTCTTTCTTAAGATGGACAAGAAGTTGACCCACCCGGTTTATGCAGGGAATTAGAGGGCTTTCAAGATTAAATGTATTCCCACACTCAGTGGTTTCGGCCCTCAATATACTGATTTGTAAACAAGTCCTAATGACTTTAGGAGAATTTACCCATAGGGAAGAATGTTTAGATGTGAGGTTTAGGCTTCCATCTTTTCCATTATATATTAATTATACATGCTTATAATAATTTAATTCATTGGCACTCCTAAAAAATAAATTGAAATTCTCACATTTTGCCCAGGATAGACTGTAATCCAGACTCCAAACTATTCTGTCACAGCCCTGCTGACAAGAATCAGATACTCTAGCTTGCATTGAATAGGTTCTGAACTGCAGCATTTATCTATGGAATCTCACAAAGAATTCTATTCCTTTTTTTAAAAAAAAGCATGTAGCATTGTAGCTCTCGAAAGAAAACAAATGAAACAATTGACTCCTGTTCCTTATGAACCTTTGACACTAAATTGGGGTTGACGGCGACCTATTTCTCCAGAATTTAAGAGAACAGGCAGAAAGTGATCTGCTGAGGCAGTGATCTGCCTCAAACATTTGAGAGATAACAAAAATATTACCTGAAGTGACAATCAGCTGCGTTCCAGGTCCCCAGACATCGAAGTACCAGTTGCACACAGATCGTTCTAACTAGCAACTTGGCACAGAAACTTCATTCTGCTTGGACCTTTTAGCAACACTATTTTGGTCTAATGAAGAAATGCCCCACCCACACATTTTGGCTTCAAAACAATTTTCTAGCTGTGTTTTTAACCTTTCCTATGGTTAATTTCAAACTAAGCTACGTAGAAGACTAGCAGTGTTTTTCACAATCACAAAAAAATATTAGACAACATAAAAAGTCCTCTGACCCGCCACTTGTTTTTTCAGAATTAACTGAGCATTAACTGAGAATTAGGCATTTACAAATGGTCAGATGTTTGTGCAGTTCACTGGTGAGAAAAGTATTCAAAGAAATCTCTTAAAGATGGTTAGCCAAACAGATGTCCCAGCAGTGAAACAGACATACATTTTAAGCAATGTTTGAACAAATTTTGGGGTGTGGGTCTTGGTGAAGTTCTGCACAAAGAAACATTGGAAGAAGCCCTTAGTTGTCACTGTCTCAAAACAATTGTATTTCATATGACACAGATATACTGAGATAATGAAAAAAAGGTTACAAAATAAGTGAGAAAGAGTAGGAAAAGCTTTTTACCTGATGTTACGGTCACCATGGTTCCTTGGCCCCAATATTCAAACGGGTAGCACATTAGGGTTGTTTTGTACTTCCTCTCTACAAAAACCACTTAGGAACCGACATACCTTCGCAACAATCTCTCTTTAATTTTTATATTTTATTTCATTATAGATGGAAGTAATTTGGCCTGAAAATTGTCTGCAGAGCGCTTCCAAAAACTTCAGGAAGACTGCCACCAAGTAAGAAATTTCAGGAATGAATTCACTGAAAGATTTTCCAGCTCGGTGGGAAATTTTAAAGCCTTTCTAGACCATTGCAATGTCTATTGGCCTCACCAATATATTGGGCAGGTATTTATTACTCATAAACTACAATCTCAGTCTATATATGGCAGAAGTGGGGAACACTATGAAGCCTTTTCCTAATAATTGGCATAGCACTGATTATTCCAAAATGCCTTGGATCTTTCCTCCCTTTTCTATCTAAAGAAGTCCAAATTTTTAATATTAACCTGGGCCGTATTTGACTGTTTGAGCGTCTCTTTATATTACAAAGTAATGAAAGACAGAAAGCTAAGCTGATGATCAACATGAACATCCCTAACCTAGGAAAACAACCTAGATCTTAAGAACTATACGAGTAAATAACATTTCAACCTTTGTTTAGTGACTTAAAAGCATGCAGTTTCAAAGCCAGTGGCAGTCAGTGAAAATTGCAATGAAATTCATGCAACTGAAAACTTGTACAAAGCCTTCTCAAAAAATAACAAGACATTCTGTGGAACTGATGTGCAGTGGCTTACCTGATGTGATGGTTACCAGGGTGCCTGGTCCCCAGCTGTCAAAAGCACCCCAGTCACACAGTAAATCTCTCCCCTCGGGAATACGTGCAAAAATGCACCCACAGGTGCAAGTGGCTGCTTCTTCTTCAAGACCCTGGCCAGATCTAGCTGTGTCCCGACACATGAGGAACAGGCGGTAATTTTTCTGACAGTTATTTATCAATGCCCCTTGTCCGAATATGGGTTCTGTGGCATCTAAGCCATATTGCACCAACACATAACAATAGCAACAATGAAAGCAGCAAATAGGCACTAATTTAGGACCTAGAAAGATGCCACAGTACATCCCATTCTGCGATGCTGTGGCTAATTTTGTGTCTATGTGTGCAAAAAAAGCAGCCTACGTGAATCTATGAAGTTGCAATGAGTAAAAGGAAGATTTTTGTCTTACCAGAAGTAACGGTGACTGCGGTCCCTTGTCCCCAGTAATCAAAAACATCATAGTAGCACAGTTGTACCACTCCTAACAGGGTGCCTGCAAATACTGTTTTCTTAGTTTGAATTCGTGGGTGAAGCTCACCATGAAGGCAGAGCTATTTAGAGTAGATAATGTGCATTATCTTGATGGACCTTTAAAGCTCCAAAACAAGGCTGCAATCCTATATACACCATGCCAAGAATAAGCCTTGCTGACTTTCTTCTGAGTAGAAGTGCACAGGATTGCATTCTACTGTACATAGTGCATCTTGGCAAACCAATGTCTGTTGTAAGGATGCCCAGCCTTTCAGATTGCTGACCAGAGTACTTTGGAACTCTTAAAATACTTTTCTAGAGCAGTGTTTCCCAACCGGTGTTCCGCGGCACACTAGTGTGCCGTGAGACATCGGCTGGTGTGCCGTGGGAGGAAGGCGGGCGAGTCGGGCGGTGAGAGGCGGCGGCGGCGGCGAGGATCCGCGTCGAGCCGGGGGCGGCTCCGCGGTGGTGGTGCCGAGCGGCGGGGCAGCGCGCGCAAAAGGGAGGATCGCGAGACAGCGGAGGAGGAGGAGGCCGGCATGTCCGGGCAGCAGCAGCAACAACAGCAGCAGCAACTCCCGCCGCCGCCCCCTCCTCCGCCCGCTATCGCCGCCACCACCACAACAGCCGCCGCCGCCTCAGCTGCCCTCGCTCTGCTGCCTCCTCCCACCCCGGCAAGGGGGAGGGAAAAAACTTTCGCTTTTGTGCGTCCCTCCCGGCGTGACGCTGCGCGCTGACGTCATGGGGCGGGGCTTTAATGGTGGTGTGCCGCGAGATTTTTTTCCGGCTCACAGGTGTGCCGTTGCCCAAAAACGTTTGGGAAACACTGTTCTAGAGCAACCTTCATGAAGCTGAGGAAAAGCTGTGGCTGGGTGCTCTCTTGACTGGAGAGTGATGATCAACCAGCTACTACAATTTTCTGTAGGTTGCACATCAGCTAATCTAACAGGAGATCCATGATCAGATCTTCCCATGGTTTTTCCACCCCTCTCTGGCGACCTTACTCTTTTTCTGAGGAAAATACCCTCCTCCCCAAGCTGCCATTTGCTCTGAAAATGAAAACTTTGGCCACCTGTTTCAGAAAACATTTGGACACCAAAAATCCCCATCTCTTGAAACACACAGATTGACTACCTTCATGCCTCCAGTTCCTCCAGCCTTCCAATCCTAGTTGGCTGACTTCCTTGGCTAGTCAAAATATCTTGGCAGTCTTTATCATGATAGTCTGATTTGAGTCGATAAATATAATTAACAATGTACTTGGCACCAATGGTTAGAGAATTATATGTAGATTGATTTACCTGTTAGCTGATGTAACAAACGGCATTTCCTTAATACAGCAGTTTGTCAAAAACACGGCTTGTTTGCATTGAAATGGCATTTCGCAAAGATTCTAGGTAATAATCTCTAAGAAATTCTTGGAAAGTGTGGCAGAGAGAAAGGGGAAATGATTGTGTGTGTGAAGTTGGCAGATAGATAAGGATCCAGATGGGGGGACATGAGAGCTGCAGGTATCACTGAGCCAATAACTGTGGTAGCACAGGCCATAACTCTGTAAAGGAGAGGCTCAATGAGACCACCTTTGATCGATCAATAAATGAACATTGCGGAGATTCTTTAGAAAGCAAAAGAGAACACCATTGCATGGTACAACAAAAGGTTTCCTGCCATTAACCACAAACATTTTTTTTAAAAAACCAACATCTCTAATCAACGTCTGGGCATAGTCTGAAATAGATATGGCTCAAAAGAGCCTGACCACAGACTTTATCTAGAATCTATCATGCTTCCTTTGTGTTTCTTTTTTTAAAAAAAGAAGGCTCCAATATGCCCTCTCCTCACCACAGATAATCTGTCCTGTTCCTTTCCAATAGGAAGGAAATGATTTCTCCTTTGCATTAGGTAACGGCCCAGTTTTGATAGTTTTGTGTTGAGTTGGGAGATTTGTATTTGCAACTGAATCCCAATATATGCATTATTCTCCCAATATATGCATTATTATCCCAAGGTTTGAGAAATCTGAGATTTCTCAGACACCATCCAGTTGAGGAAAGAGTTTGGATTTGAGTTTGGATTTGATATCCCGCCTTTCACTCCCCTTCAGGAGTCTCAAAGCGGCTAACATTCTCCTTTCCCTCCCTCCCCCACAACAAACACTCTGTGAGGTGAGTGGGGCTGAGAGACTTCACAGAAGTGTGACTGGCCCAAGGTCACCCAGCAGCTGCATGTGGAGGAGCGGAGACGCAAACCCGGTTCCCCAGATTACGAGACTACCGCTCTGAACCACTACACCACACTGGCTCTCGAAAGGCATTGGACCAGAGGTCTTTGGTCAATTGGCCCTTTGCCGTGCCACGTAACCTATGGTGACTGGCACTAGTTTAATTGATTAGACAAATTTTCAAAGCTAAAAAGCCAAAAGAGAATCTCCATGTTTGACGGCAGTATACTCTGACAAGCGGATAGTAAGCTGAATGCTCCCTGCTTTTATGGGCTGCTTGTGAAATACCAAAGGCATCTGGTTTGCCACTACTCAAAGCAAAATTGTGATGGCCTGGGATTCCGATTCTGAGAGTGAACCGGAGGAATCCCAGCCGGCACAGGAGTCCCCGCCTCCAGGGCCGGCTGAACTGGGGCAAGGCCTAGATGCTGAGGAGCCTGCACCTGTGCCAGATCCTCAGGAGCAGGCACCAGGTGAAACCATTCTGGCCCCAGAGGTGCTGGAGGACTCAGTGGCTACAGGTGAGCCTCCCCCGGGGCCCAGTAACCCTTCGGCCTCTCCTGAACTGCAGAGGCTTAGGGCAGAGAGGCGAAGGGAACTGGTTTCTCCCAGGAGGAGTGCTCGCCTTAAGACCAGGAGAGGCGGGGCTCCTGGGGGCCGGGACCGCCCCCGGCCTTAGAAGAAGATAAAGGGCAGTCAGCCCGGTCCCAGGTTGCGGGAGCAACGTCGTCATTGAAGAGCTGTTTCGGCCAGCATCCAGTCCTGTTCCTCCAGTGTTCCTGTTCCCTGCCCGGCTTCCTGCTTCTGATCTTCGAGTGTTCCTGTCCCCGCCCGGCTCCCTGTTTTGGACCTCACCTCGTGCTTTGTGGACTATCTCCAGGCTAGTGACTTAGGACTGAACTTGGACTACGGTAACAGTAACCTTCCCCCCGGGACCAGCACAAAAATGCTAGACTACTGTCACAATCACAACATACATTTAAAACAATATAAAACTACTTTAAATAGTCATATTCTTCTGGAAAAAGAGGTGCTGGAACTCACCATGAATGTCTCCTTTGTTCTTTTATAATGACAATGGCACCCACCTGAGAGGTGCTGGAACTGGGTTCTGGAGAGTTCCGGTAAGTTCTGGCTGGGGAAAAAAAGCCCTGACTTCCCCCAAGGAATTCTGGGAGCTGATGTTTGTTAAGGATGCTGGTAATTGTTCCCTCACAGACCTATAATTCCAAGAGTTCCATGTGAAGAGGGATTGGTTGTTAAATCACTCTGGGAACTATAATTCTGGGAGGGGAATAGGGAACTCCTATTCTTTGGGATTCTTTGGGAGAAGACATGACAGTTCAAAGTGGTATCATAGTACTTGAAATGTAGGGCACGAATGTGGCCTTAGGTAGACAAGGTAGCTGAGTACCCTGATTTGTTGAGGCATTTCCTATGATCATTGGCATTTTAATTGAATTATTTATTAGAAAAAGCCACTATTCATCCAGAGAGGCCCCTGCTTGGCAGGGGGTTGGACTTGATGGCCCTTGTGGTCTCTTCCAACTCTATGATTCTATGATTCTAAAGGTAGCTAAATGGAACTTGTTCACAGGCAGCACTCATTGGAGTCCCAGATCCAAGGTAAAGGTAAAGGTAAAGGTAAAGGTAAAGGTAAAGGTAAAGGTAAAGGTAAAGGACCCCTGGGCAGTTAAGTCCAGTCAAAGGAGACTATGGGGTTGTGGTGCTCATCTCGCTTTCAGGCCGAGGGAGCTGGCGTTTGTCCACAAACAACTTTCTGGGTCACTTGGCCAGCATGACTAAACTGCTTCTGGCACAATGGAAAACCGTGATGGAAGCCAGAATGCACGGATATGCTGTTTACCTTCCCACTGCAGTGGCACCTATTTATCTACTTGCACTGGCATGCTTTCAAACTGCTAGGTTGGCAGGAGCTGGGATAGAGCAACGGGAGCTCACCCCTTCGCGGGGATTCGGACTGCCGACCTTCTGATCTGCAAGCCCAAGAGGCTCAGTGGTTTAGACCACAGCGCTACCCATGCCCCTCCCCTCCTCTCACCCTGCCTCTGAGCTTCCAGAATTCATTGGCTCAGCTGGGGATGTAAACAGAACGCAGGAATGGTTGGATCTTTGCTTGATTCAGCAATTCTTCTGCTCTTTTGATCATCTGCAATACCCTGAAGACAAACAGCAATAGGCATCGTTCTTTGTCGCAGTACAGATGCACTTAGCGGAGTGAATCTAGAGGCTTCCTCTCTTTATGTCCAAAGAGGTTTTTGTAGGGGAATGCACCACTGTGCCCCATCCACAATGAGTCAAGCCTTGACAAAAACCATTGTTTTCCTAGTGCATTCTTGAATGTGATGTTAGTGGACACTAATACTTAGCCAGCTCTCAGGACGCAGCAGCTCAGTCGTTCCAAACTAATATGCTCAGTTTTGCTGCAGTCTTCTTTGTAAAGTGTGAGTGCAGTCCACCAGCCATGACTCGTAATATATGTTTGGTCTCTGAAGATTTTCCGTCGCATACAAGCATTGTTTTCCTATAACCCCTCATGATGGTACCCTTCAGCTGGTGTCTCACTGTGAGCCAAAGCAGAGCAAAAACCTGTTTGGGGGGGGGGAACTGTAGCTATTCTCATATGTGTGCCATCAGCTGTCCGGGTGCTGAATTTAGATGGCTAACTTCAAAGCCTCTGATCTCCCAGCTTATGGATCTTTACCTTCAAAACAGACTCAGGCTGAGTAACCTTTTAAATAAAAACTGCCCTGTAAAGCATATGGCTTTCGTACACATTACCTTTAAATGGAGCAAATATTTTAATAAGATGCTGGTGTGAACAGGGTGGCTGCCACAAAGTTTGGCAGTCAGCATACTGCCCTTTCCAAAGGAACAAGGAAAGAGAAGGCCGCAATTCAGTGACAGAGTTGCATCATAATGATTTATGTGCATTATTATTTGTTTCTGGGGATTGTCTTTTGATGCTCTGTGATGGATTTCAGGATGATGGCACTAAAAACCCAGACTTCAGCCTGCCCATTTGAGGGAGGAGCTTTTGGTACCTTCTAGAGAGAACACCCCCTTCAAGGATCACTGCCTTGCCGTGGCGAAGGGGCTTGAAGAACTCAGAGAAGCTATGAACTACGCCAAGCAGGGCACACAAGATGAACAGGTCATAGTGGAGAGTTTGGACCAAACGTGATCCACCTGGAGGAGGAACCGGCAAACCACTCCAGTATCCTTGCCAAGAAAACAACATGGACAAATACAACAGGCATATAAAAGTTATGACGCTGGAAGATGAGCCCCTCAGGTCGGAAGGCGTCCAACATGCTACTGGGGAAGAGCGGAGGGCAAGTACAAGTAGATCCAGAGCTGATGAAGCGCCTGGGCCAAAGCCGAAAGGACGCTCAGTTGCGGATATGCCTGGAAGCGAAAGGAAAGTCCAATGCTGTAAAGAAAAATATTGCATAGGAACCTGGAATGTAAGAACCATGAACCTGGGTAAGTTGGAGGTGGTCAAAAATGAGATGGCAAGAATAAATATTGACATCCTGGGCATCAGTGAACTAAAATGGACGGGAATGGGTGAATTCAGTTCGGATGACCATCACATCTACTACTGTGGGCAAGAAACCTGTAAAAGAAATGGAGTGGCCCTCATAGTCAACAAAAGAGTGGCGAAAGCTGTACTGGGATGCAATCTCAAAAATGATAGAATGATCTCGATACGAATCCAAGGCAGACCTTTTAACATCACAGTAATCCAAGTGTATGCACCAACCACTGGTGCTGAAGAAACTGAAATTGACCAATTCTATGAAGACTTACAACACCTTATAGAAGTGACACCAAAGAAGGATGTTCTTCTCATTATAGGGGATTGGAATGCTAAAGTAGGAAGGCAAGAGATAAAAGGAACAACTGGCAAGTTTGGCCTTGGAAATCAAAACGAAGCAGGGCAAAGGCTAATAGAGTTCTGTCAAGAGAACAAGCTGGTCATCACAAACACGCTTTTCCAACAACACAAGAGATGACTCTACACATGGACATCACCAGATGGGCAGCATCGAAATCAGATTGATTATATTCTCTGCAGCCAAAGATGGAGAAGCTCTATACAGTCAGCAAAAACAAGACCTGGAGCTGACTGTGGCTCAGATCATCAGCTTCTTATAGCAAAATTCAAGCTTAAACTGAAGAAAGTAGGAAAAACCACTGGGCCGGTAAGATACAATCTAAGTCAAATCCCTTATGAATACACAGTGGAAGTGAGGAACAGGTTTAAGGATTTAGATTTGGTAGACAGAGTGCCTGAAGAACTATGGATGGAGGCTCGTAACATTGTACAGGAGGCAGCAACGAAAACCATCCCAATGAAAAGGAAATGCAAGAAAGCAAAGTGGCTGTCCAACGAGGCCTTACAAATAGCGGAGGAGAGAAGGCAAGCAAAATGCGAGGGAGATAGTGAAAGATACAGGAAATTGAATGCAGATTTCCAAAGAATAGCAAGGAGAGACAAGAAGGCCTTCTTAAACGAGCAATGCAAACAAATAGAGGAAAACAACAGAATGGGAAGAACCAGAGATCTGTTCAAGAAAATTGGAGATATGAAAGGAACATTTCGTACAAAGATTACCATAATAAAGGACAAAAGTGGTAAGGACCTAACAGAAGCAGAAGACATCAAGAAGAGGTGGCAAGAATACACAGAGGAATTATACCAGGAAGATATGGATGTCTCGTACACCCCAGGTAGTGTGGCTGCTGACCTTGAGCCAGACATCCTGGAAAGTGAAGTCAAATGGGCCTTAGAAAGCACTGCAAATAACAAGGCCAGTGGAAGTGATGGTATTCCAGCTGAACTATTTAAAATTTTAAAAGATGATGCTGTTAAGGTGCTACACTCAATATGCCAGCAAATTTGGAAAACTCAGCAGTGGCCAGAAGATTGGAGAAGATCAGTCTACATCCCAATCCCAAAGAAGGGCAGTGCCAAAGAATGCTCCAACTACCGCACAATTGCACTCATTTCACACGCTAGCAAGGTTATGCTTAAAATTCTACAAGGAAGGCTCAAGCAGTATGTGGATCGAGAACTCCCAGAAGTGCAAGCTGGATTTAGAAGAGGCAGAGGAACCAGAGACCAAATTGCAAACATGCGCTGGATTATGGAGAAAGCTAGAGAGTTCCAGAAAGACATCTACTTCTGCTTCATTGACTAAGCAAAAGCCTTTGACTGTGTCGACCACAGCAAACTATGGCAAGTTCTTAAAGAAATGGGAGTGCCTGATCACCTCATCTGTCTCCTGAGAAATCTCTATGTGGGACAAGAAGCTACAGTTAGAACTGGATATGGAACAACTGATTGGTTCAAAATTGGGAAAGGAGTACGACAAGGCTGTATTTTGTCTCCCTGCTTATTTAATTTATATGCAGAATACATAATGCGAAAGGCTGGGCTGGATGCATCCCAAGCTGGAATTAAGATTGCTGGAAGAAATATCAACAACCTCAGATATGCAGATGACACAACCTTGATGGCAGAAAGTGAGGAGGAATTAAAGAACCTTTTAATGAGGGTGAAAGAGGAGAGCGCAAAATATGGTCTGAAGCTCAACATCAAAAAAACGAAGATCATGGCCACTGGTCCCATCACCTCCTGGCAAATAGAAGGGGAAGAAATGGAGGTAGTGAGAGATTTTACTTTCTTGGGCTCCATGATCACTGCAGATGGTGACAGCAGCCACGAAATTAAAAGACGCCTGCTTCTTGGGAGAAGGGCAATGACAGGCCTAGACAGCATCTTGAGAAGTAGAGATGTCACCTTGCCAACAAAGGTCCGTATAGTTAAAGCCATGGTTTTCCCAGTAGTGATGTATGGAAGTGAGAGCTGGACCATAAAGAAGGCTGATCGCCGAAGAATTGATGCTTTTGAATTATGGTGCTGGAGAAGACTCTTGAGAGTCCCATGGACTGCAAGAAGATCAAACGCATCCATTCTTAAGGAAATCAGCCCTGAGTGCTCACTGGAAGGACAGATCGTGAAGCTGAGGCTCCAGTACTTTGGCCACCTCATGAGAAGAGAAGACTCCCTGGAGAAGACACTCATGCTGGGAAAGATGGAGGGCACAAGGAGAAGGGGGCGACAGAGGACAAGATGGTTGGATAGTGTTTTCGAGGTTACCAGCATGGGTTTGACCAAACTGCGGGAGGTAGTGGAGGACAGGGGTGCCTGGCGTGTTCTGGTCCATGGGGTCACGAAGAGTCGGACACGACTAAACGACTAAACAACAACAACAACAACAAAGAGAGAACACCCTCTTTGCCCTTGCATACATCCCAGCAAGCAGTTTTTGTACTGAGATGTAGCACTGTGGCCCACTATATTCTCCCACAATGGTTCGTACTAGAACTAAATCCTTTATCGGTGAGTGAGGCAGAGTATCATTGTTTTTGATGTGTTTGTAATATTTCAGCCCTAAGTGATGGAATTCTGCCATGGAAATAAACACAGCATGTGATGGGAAATATTTCTATTCTTTACACAGGTCTCTTCACTTGGCTTATAAAATAAGTCAGTCTCTTCATCATCCACAATCCTACATGGGTGGAGATTTTATCAGTGGGCTCAAATTTTTATCATCTTGCGAACCTTAGATAAAACAACCAACCAACCAACCAACCAACCAACCAACCAACGACAACAACAATGACATGTTTCTAACCCTTACAATTGAAAGTGTATTAAGGACTGTGCATGGGTAAAGATCAGAATTAGCTGTAATGGGATTTTAGGAGTGAGGATGTTGATCTGTGTCTGATGATTGCCCTCTCCCTGGGCCTTCTAAAATGCAACAATGCATTTACTGATTGTGTTGGTATCCCACTTCCAACAAGGAAGAAGATCCCTCATTTTATCCTCACAACTCTGTGAGGTAGGTTAGCAGGGGCCTGAACCCAGAGCTTTCCCAAGACAATCCCCATTGCTCTATCCATTAAATCACTCTCAGTAAGGGCTCTCAGTAACAGAATTCCAGTGCAGCCATTTTAAAAAATGACCTGCTTTCGAGCACACCCTTAAAAAATATGCCCTCTCTTTCCTCTCAGTGACATAAATCACATGTAAACATACATCCTTTATATCTACTCAGCCACCTATCCATCTTTTCTCTATACAGTGGTACCTCTAGTTACGAACTTAATTCATTCCAGAGGTCCGTTCTTAACCTGAAACTGTTCTTAACTAGAGGCATGCTTTTGCTAATGGGGCCTCTTGCTGCTGCTGCACCGCCGACACACGATTTTCATTCTCATCCTGGGGCAAAGTTCTCAACTCGAGGTAACTCTTCCAGGTTAGCGGAGTTTGTAACCTGAAGTGTTTGTAACCTGAGGCATTTGTAACTCGAGGTACCACTGTATATCTTTCCTTCAAAATCTATATAACACAACTTGCCACCTAATGCAACACCAGTCTTTTCCTTGCTCCCTTCTTTCTCTGTCTTATCATTATTTATCTCTACATATGCCCTTTCTACCTTGATAGTCATAGCATCTCTGGATATATGAAGCTCACTTTGCCACAAAAGAAACCCACAGAGAAGGCACTAGGGAATTAAACAGCCATTTCTTTATCCCCCATCCCCTTTCTCAGGGTCTAAAATTAATCTTAAACAGGAAGCCTGTTTCTGCTTCCTCCCACATTTGAAACAGGAAGCCAGAAAAGACCCTGAGGTTGATTTTGGAAATGAGATGAAGTCAAAATAATATGTAATGAATGTTGGGGGATGGGGCAACAGAAAGGGAGAACATCTGCTCTGCTTTTTTGAAATTAGCTAAGAAGAAAGTAGAGTTTTCAGAATGGGACTCCGGGAAAAGTCATCCAACCATTTTTGAGGTGGAAGAGCAACTACCAAGTAACATTCCCCTGAGCTTTCATGTGACCAAAACATTGTAACTAGCAAAAGCAGAAACCCTAATCAAGCCTCTCATTTTTGCCACCCTCATTTCAGCTATTCTTCTAAACTACTTTATACACTGGCTTGTTTCTTTTTACCAGGAAAAAAACACCCTGAACTAAATGCAATGATGCAAATGTAGCCATTTAGCATAATTTATTCTTCTGGCACTAACAATCACACCACATCAGGAGGCAGGGTTTAAGTGAGCTAGAAGATGCATGGTTACGCTGCATCCAACTATGCATTTTCTAGATAGCATATTGTGGTTTACGCTTGGTATTTGTATGAGTAGAAATCACTGTGCTGCCCGGGGCTCACAATGATACAAACCCTGACTAAAAACTCCCCTTCTGCTATGACCACAGCCTGTAATATCCATGGAGTCCCTAAGTTGAAGCGATGGGTCAAGGCAGAAAGCTGTCTGTGGACAAACGCTGGCTCCCTCAGCCTGAAAGCGAGATGAGTGCCGCAACTCCACAGTCGCTTTTGACTAGACTTAACCATCCAGGTGTCCTTTACCTATACCTTTTTTGCTTTCTTAACAGGATGAACTGGCAGGCAGATAAATATGCATGTTGATTTAGGAGATCTGTCTATGCCCATGTATAGATTTCTAGATTTCCAAATGCTCAATCATGGCTTTTAGAAAAATGTCAAAATGTTCTTTGTGAGAGCTTTGCTTAGTGTTGGGTGACTGCTTTCATTTGATCTTCCTTTTTTTCTCCTTCTGTTTTTCATAAACAGTAGCATCCATTACTATAACCTACATAGAAATATGTAATTCATAAAACTGTAGATGGTTTCCCATTCCCCCATGTTTTATTTTGGTTTGTATGACATCCATTAGCAAAAACTGAAGGTTTATTGAGTCCATAGGAGGCCACAGCAAATGTGTGGCCTAGCCTACAGGTTGTAAGCTTTTCATGTACAGTATTGTAGTGTGTACAGTGATCCATAGGTGTGTGTTATCTCTGCATAGGAGCTTCTCCAGTTCCATCTTTTATGGTCTGATCCCCATAGAAGGAAAAATGAAATGGTAAAGTGCTGAGATGGTACAAAAGACCAAATATGGTGGACTCCTTGGAGAGATGTTTATTACCGATTAGATTTATTGGTTCCCTTTTTGCCACGGCAACCCAAAGCAACTTACAGTATTTTAAGCAATTAAAACTAGCATCAAAAAAATCTAAAAGGCAATTCTACTTTTTTTAAAAAACTAGATTAAAACATACTATGGTGGCACAGAGCCCCATAAATCACTGGCTCTTTCCCCTGGATCATCCTCCTACCCCACTGCCTCCTCTAACCAGAACTTGACCCAGTTAGCCTAAATCCATGGGTGGTTAACCTAAACAGGATTCTCCCATTTTGCTGGATGGCTCCTCTCCCCTGAGCTTCCCATCTGGCTCCACCAGACATCTGGAAGTCACTGGATAGCTTTCACAAAATATCATTGAAAAGAAAAGAAAAGAAAAGAGTTCAGGGCTTTGCATGTTTAACCCCCCAGTTCCCAACTAGTTAAGTTTATCTCATGTGGCACAACTGAGGAGAAGAACTGCTATCAGATCTTCACTGGTGGACCGTTGAATTGACTCATTACATCATCTTATCTTTCTAAGTCTCAGAATAATATGTTTTCCTCTGATAGTGTAAGATGCATTTCAAAGGACGTGGGGACTATGGCAAAGAATAGCTGGATTAAATATGTTGTCAGCTGTCCATTGCCACTGTCCCCTAGTCCTTTTACATAAGGCAACCTGGAAAAGGACCTGGCTGTGTAAGAGGAAACAGCTGCTTTGCTCGTGGGCAGTCCAAGCAATTTTTGTACAGAGATGTTTCACTGTGGTAGAGATTCGCTAAGAGACCTCCAAATGATATAGTGAGCATCCCACAGTGGCATCGGCAAGTGCAAAAACCTCTTGGAGAAACATCGTTATGGATGCTGGGGAGAGGTGCCAGGAAACCTGAAACCACATATGTCCAATTCTACAATGGAAATAAATTGTGTCTGAAAATGAAATGGGCAAAACTTCATCTCTCTCCCTTGTTTTCTTCTGTTTTATAATATTAGCAGAGATTTGTGTTGTCCACATTTCCATGCAAGCAGCAAATTTGGAAGCAAAGAACTTAGCAGCCAGAGCATATTAATTTTATGTTTTCTTTTTAAAGGGCAAGTTTCTAGCCTTTTATGAATATGCCAGTAGGCTCAAAAATCTTTTAAAATTAAAATTATTTTAAAAATTTATATTCTTAATCATTTTTATACAGTCATACCTCTTGTAGCATTCGCTTTAGGCTACGTGTTTTCGGGTTGTAGACCGTGGGAAACCCGGAAGTACCGGAATGGGTTACTTCCGGGTTTCACCGCTCGCGCATGCACAGAAGCGCTAAATCGCTTTTTGCACATGCACAGAAGTGCCAAATCACGCCGGCGCAGACACGGCACTTCAGTTTGCAAACACTGCAGGT
This sequence comes from Podarcis bocagei, assembly GCF_964188305.1. Taxonomy (NCBI): domain Eukaryota; kingdom Metazoa; phylum Chordata; class Lepidosauria; order Squamata; family Lacertidae; genus Podarcis; species Podarcis bocagei. Next base: position 50,167,431 of record NC_138138.1, on the reverse strand, counting down.
TACAGACGTGCCTCCGTCATGGATAAGGTCCACAACCCGAGGTTCCACTGTATTAATATTTGACAAGAATAGCTTGACTAGACTGTAGCTTCATTTCTCACAGGGAGGGAACCAGGCAGACAGCCTTCTTGGTAGTGGCACCCGCCCTGTGGAACGCCCTCCCATCAGATGTTAAGGAAATAAGCAACTACCTGACTTTTGGAAAACGTCTGAAGACAGCCCTGTTTAGGGAAGTTTTTAATGTGTGATGTTTTATCGTGTTTTTAAAACTCTGTTGGGAGCCACCCAGAGTGGCTGGGGCAACCCAACCAGATGGGCGGCATAATAATAATAATAATAATAATAATAATAATAATAATAATAATAACGACAGCAGCAGCAGCAGCCTCCATTTCGCCTGGAGCTGCATTCTGTCCCTTCAGGAGACTTGTTGACACATCTTAACTCCCACAGAGCCTGGGAACAAAGGACCCAAAGGCAACTCCATTTCAAAATGGTGATTTGCAATTCAATAGCTCTCATGTGATCTAAGGTTAAACACTCATGTATTAGCTAGCAGAGAATAACATCAATTATCAACCCATCTAAGAGCTCAGAGAGCTCTTACTGTTTTTCCATAGCTTCAATGGAATCTTCCAGTTAAACCCTTTCAGCATACACATAGGCATTTTCCATTTCAGTGTCAATTAAACAATTATACTTAACATATTGTCTCACCCCATATATACTTGGTCTATTGCCACTCTCTACAAGTGAAGGCCTCGTGCAAATAGCATCTTATCAGTATTGGAATGCGACCTGTTGGGATTCTCCTATTAAGTCAGGTGCCATCTCTGTTGTCTTTTAGGCAGTTGCAAAGCTACCTGCTCTGCTACCTTCGTCCGCCAGTGCTTTTAGGTACCTACAGAAGCCTTCTTTAAACAACTCTTTTAAGTAGACACCTTTCCCAGTCTGCATCTGTGCTGGAATTGTGTTTAGATGTCTTAATATCTTTTATTGTTTGTGTCTTTGCCTCCCTGGACTCCTTTGGGAAGAAGGGTGGAATATCAATCTAATATAATTCATGATGCGGTGCTTAATCTGCTGCTAATGCTTAATCTGCTGCTAATGCCTTTAATACTGTCATTTTATAGTTTTAGCGATTTTTGTCTCATCTAATTGTTTTGCTTTACTGAGAATCTTTAACAGTCCAGGGTGTGTGTGTGAGAGAGTTATCTTGGAAAGTGGTTTAAATCTTCATTAAACAAACAAAATACCTCCCTATCTCTTGCCCCTTCCCTCAAATTCCATTCTTTACTTCCTTCAACTTCTCTACTTGAGTAACCTCTGGGTCTTTGTCAGCTTCCTGCTTCAATGGTGGGAGGAAAGAGAATGAAAACAGACTTCCTGACTAAGGATTAATTTTGGATGCTGAAGGGGGGAGGTGCAGAGGGAAAGAGAGGTGGCAGTTTTATTTTTTGTGGTGAAGCATGCTTCATGCATTTAGAGCTGCATACAAAAATCCAGGCAGACTTGACATCTTTTTAAGACAAAGAATGATAAGGCAGTGAGGAAATTAAGGAAGAGAAAGTTTGGTGCTGAGCAATGTTGGCAGTCAAACAGAGCACTAGATATTTATGTGTGGATAATAGAGGTAGACTTGGTATTTGTGTTGCGTGCTTGTGTGTGTGAGAGAGGGTGTGTGTGCTTGAGTGGAAAATAGAGAATAATAATGTACACATGCTGCTCCCCCCTCAATGCTTATTAGAAATGTCAACTCAGTACAGACCAGCTGCTTGATGGCTTAAAATAATAATGCAATGACTGAATTAAAAAGCTGTTTTGCTTCATGAGAAGAGAGACTGATATGTGTTTTCCCTGAAGAACGTCAGATCTACCAGCAGGTGAGGTGCCTCAGCTGTGTTCTGTTTTTTGCCTATTTGATCATATTCTGCGTGAGCTATTTGCCTATGTTCTTAATGTGCTGGGAAGGTTTAAGGATGTATTTAAATAATGGACAAGACTTGGGAAACATCTTCTGCCTTTTGCTCCATTACACAAGTCCCAGATTGCTTTATGTGGAAAGTTCTGGAGATTTATGTAAAAAACATTGGACGTCATACTTACGTTCGTGTTCAAGGAGACAGAGAGTAGCAGGTGCTTGGGTTATTATAGTTCGGACTAAGATTCATTCGTTCCAGATTGATGCCTTAGCTTTGTCAAAGTGGAGATGCCTTGTGGTCTACCCATATTTCACAGGCATCCTTCCTTTCTGAACATGGGGGATTTTTGTAAGGATGTTTATCACAGTGCCGTCCCAGTTACCACTGTGACGTGCTCCCATACAAAAACTGTGTGATAGGAAACGAGTGGGAAAGCATCAAGGACCATGCTCCATGAAGAACACTGGTTTGGAGGGAACTGTGGTTACACATTACCATGAATATTTTATTGTCTGAAGAAATGGATGGTGTGCTTTAGGTCAGTTTTGAAATGGTATGTTACATTTCCTCCTAGTGCTCACAGCAGAACATAGAGCCATCACTACTGCTTCACTTTGTCAACTGTGGCTGTAGAATTGCCGCATTTTTTGCAGATATATACAATTGTCCCACAGTGGTCTGTGCCCTCACAAAACCTTAAAAGCTTGCTCAGACTTGGGTTCTTTGTGGGGCAGGGAGGGACAGGACAGAAGGGGAGTTGTCAGTTTTCTTAAATAAAGCAAGATCTGGAGGGAAACCACAGAACCTCTATTGAGGTCAGGAGCGGAGAACCTATAACCTGTCAGATGTTGTTTGATTCCAACTCTCTCCAGCCACAGCCAGCATGTGTTCAGGGATGATGGTCAGCGATGATGGGAGTTGTAGTCCAGCAACATCATTAAAGCCACAGGTTATCTGATTCTTCTTTAAATATATGGTTTTTGATGGTTTCCCTCCTGAGTACATCTGCCTTGATTTAAAAAAAAAAAATGTTTTGTAACATATTCCTCTCCCCCTCCTATTTTATTTGAGAAGAATATTGTTCTTGGAAAGTAGTATAGAAATATGTTAATTAAAGAAATAAAATTTGATAATAATGTGATTTTTTTGTGATTTACCCTAGGCACAGTCCATTTTGGGAAAGAGGTGTATAAACTGAACGAAATGAAACTATTAAAGTTTTCCATTGTTTTGGCTGGCCCTGGAACTTAGAGGAGGCTCTCCAGTGCACATGAATGAGTTTGTCACTGTCAAGGAATGCTAGAAGACCACAGTGATACATGCCCAAACCAAAACCACTGGAGAAAAACCTTCCTTGTTAAAAAAACCAGATGTATCTGATAATAACCACTGCTGTAATCATGTCCACCTTGATACACGGTTTGACAAAAAATGAAGCGTTGACAAATATTGCTCAGAAATACGTATTTAGTTAGTTCACCCACTCTGACTTTTGCCCATGGTACTGTCGGTGTAAAGACATTTTCTATTCTCAGGTGAGAGCCTAAAAAGTGGACATGGAATTTGTGTGTCATCTGAATCCCTTCCTTTTGAAGTAATTCACATGCAGTGGAGGAAGCCACCCTACAAACATGGGGAGATGTTAGGAATGACCTTTGAGACAGTGTAAGGGGCTGCTGGTGGAAGCAAAAGAATGATATATCCTAGTGTTTGCATGCCTAAAACCAACATAAATGTATTTTTGTTTTGAGAAAAGCACATTTTTTAAAAGACTGCAACATGTCTTTGCCACTTGAAAGTGGCCCACTCAAGGGGAACAATTCATATATGCAACGGAAAACTTAGCTTTTGCTTCACTGTTGGTTGGCTGAGCAGGTTTTTGCTACAGTATCCATCACTGTGGAGCCCCAGTTATACACACCATGGTAAAAGGCATGACAAAAATCTGCAGGATTCAGGAGCAATAAGAGTGGTAATCCATTCTGACTTCTGCCTGTGACATAAAATAGTTGTTTTTTCTTAGATGGGATTCTTAAATGTGGTCATAAAACCACTTATCCTAATGAAGTTAATGAAACCATCTTCTGGCTCAGGTGGTTGTGGGCAGAGTGAGGAACATTCATCAGCAATGTTTTCCCTCCTGCAATACTGCATTATTTCAGGTCTGTCCTTCAAGTGGTTAAGTATAATAGTTCAATTGACAGAGAAATGAAGAGTGCATGTGTATTAATTAAGGTTTAAAATGGAAAATGGGTAAATGTGTTTTGCTAACATTGGGGTTTTTCCCACAATGTTGTTGGTTTTCTAAAGGACTCTGAGAGTCCTGCTGAGTTAATGATGAACTAACTGGTTGTTGTTCTTTGGAAGCTAACATGTGAGTGTTGTAACCTTAGATCAAGTGATGAAGGTATTGAGTTGCAAATCTCCATTTTGAAGGGAGTTGCCTGTTTCAGTCTCTCTGAAGGCTACAGGGAGAAAAATGCAAGTAAATGGCTCTCCGAAGAACTACAAAAGCCTGGGGTTAGAGGCAGGCTAAAAGCAGGATGGGATGGGGAGAGAATAGTGTTTTGGCAAGAGCGCTGTTCATGTATATAATGTGTTGAGATGGGACATCTGCTCTGAAATTTGTCTGTGGTGCCATGAAAATAAGGTACTCGATATCCTCTGGTAAGATTTTAAAAGGTTTGTATAGAACTGATTATTCCAGTTTGGCTCTACAAAAGCCAAAGGGGCTTCTTTGAGCTTGGGTGGTTGGTGGCAGTCTGATAGTTTTCCTCTGAATGCCCCTATTTCCAGTTTCCCATCAGACCACTTTTTATGTTTTCAAGTGTGTCCTACAAATTCTATTATAGAGAGCCAGCACATGTGGTTGTGGTTAGCATCCATCTGTCTTGGGAGGAGTGCGCCTTTGGGAGTGAAGTCACGCTGTTGGAAGGCTGAGACCGATATGGGAGAGACAGGTTTTGTTGCAGCTGGGGCAGATGAAGCCACCTAGTTGTGCTGCTGCAGATACACCATAGCATTTATTCTGTCTGCTCTCCTCCCAGGAGTCATTCTTCCTCTGGTCACTGCTATGGATGCATGACCTGACTGTTTGTCTCCAAGCACTGGGGTTGTCTGCAAGGGATTGATGTTGCCAGCCATGTCATGTTTGCAGACATCTTTGTAATGCAGAGTTGGTCTGCTGGTGGGCTGGGTGAATGAAGCCAACTCCCTGTAGGGCACTGACACTGATAAGACAGATAAATATACAAATACTGTTCTTGGGGAAAAGTCTGCAGTGGATGGACAGTTAGCTGTTTGGTTGGAGTTTTTGACATTCTTTATGTTGCTATCGTAGTTCCCATAGAAATATTGTGCTATATTCCTGTCAGGAGTGCCAGCTTGACTCCGCAACCATGGGTGCCAGTAGTCGTGGGTGGCAGGCAGCTTGCATGGCCTTGGTACTGAAATTTGTAGAGCTGCTAGTAAATGGAGACATTCAACCTGGAATTCCCAGGCCTTGGCTAGGGGAGAAGCTTGACATATCTTTTTGATCCATCTTAAAGTTTACAAGGCCACAGCCAAATTAATGGTTCTGGGCAAAAAGAATCCACAAATGCATTCTTTTAAACTCCTTTACTTTCAAAAGTTCACGTTTTAATTACAGTAATACAGTTGCTTTTTAAAGCGCTGATAATGGATAATGTTGGTTTTTTGGATAGGTGTGGGAATCCTTTGACCCTCCAGACATTGTTGAACTGCAACTCCCATCATCCCCAGCCATTGACCATGCTTTCAGGGGCTGATGGGAGTTGGATTCAAGCAACAGTTGGAAGGCCAAAGGTTCTACATACTTGTGTTTTAGGGGTATTTTGTAATGCAGAATAACTGAACAAAAACTGTGGAACACCCTCCCATCAGATGTCAAGGAAATAAGCAACTATCTGACTTTTAGATGACATCTGAAGGCAGCCCTATTTAGGGAAGTTTTTAATGTTTTATGTTTTATAATAGTTTTAATATTCTGTTGTGAGCCACCCAGAGTGGCTGGGAAAACCCAGCCAGTTGGGCGGGGTATAAATAATAAAGTATTATTATTATTATTATTATTATTATTATTATTATTATTATTAATGTTTTTTGCAAGAAAATCTAGTTTAAGATTTGATTTAAAAAAACGATCTCTCCCGGTACAATTCAGAACTAAAATTTGATCCTGCCCACTCCCCCTAATTTCAAATTGCTGCAGTTTCAACAATAGGCCGATATATTTTCCTGCCTGCCTGAGTTGTACTTAAACAGAAGCACAAACATAGTGGTCCCAGGTTTTTGATAGGCTTTATTTCACTGTGCCGCCACCCCCATATGGGCACAGTGCTGCAGCGCTGTGCAAAATCCTCCAGCATGACTTACGTTGCAACCTGCTTCCCCTTCAGCTGGAGTGGGTGTTTGTTTTGTGGTTAGGGTATGGAATTTCACAGAATATCATCCTCCAAGGTTTGCGTGTGTAGGTCCCCAGGCCACCCCTCAAATAACTTCACACATAACACGTAATTTTAGTTTTGGTTTTTGGGCACTATTTTGGCCACAACTTTATTAAAATACAAAATCAGTGAGTGGTTGTTTAGACATTGGTTATGACTATCTGTCCTCCCGCCTGGGACAGAACTGACATCCTGAGGTTTGATCGGTAGCCAGTAGAAGAGAAAGTCAAACTTGGGGGTCATTTGAGCTAAGCGTCGGACCCACGCCGCTCACCCCAGCAGCTCCCCGAAAGCTTGCCTGCCCGGTCCTATAACAAGGATTCCCATAACAGGGATTGGGCGGCCCTGGTCCCATAACAGGGATTGGACGAAATCATGGCAAGCCCCAGGATTCCTTTAACGGAATTCCCTTCAGCGCAATAGGAGGGGCAGGCCCAACCTATCCTGACCCTTCCACCACCAGCATATTATAACCAATGCCTAACCGCAACCTTACAAGTTGTGACGAATTGCTGAGTAGTAGGCAAAAACCAAATGGCACAGCCAATCACCAAATGGCAAAATTCCTACTAGGCCCCTGCTCCAAAGCAGACGACCCCATGACAGGCAAAGCAAGGTCAACCGGAAAGAGGGCGGGTGGGCGGGTGATCCGATGCACTCTGCAGAGAGAAAGAGAAACCAGAGTGCACCAATATTTAAAGACTATGGTCCCACCCACCCAATTTGCAACATACAATTTGCTCCAGCAACCCGGTTACCCAATCATGATGCCAGGCAACAACTATTAACCTGCCTGGCAACAAGAGGCCTGGCCTGGTGGCCCACACCGCAACACGTGCTCTCATTTATTGGAGAACACGCTTTATCAAAACACACATTTTGGGCTCCTGTCTCTTGAAAGGCAGGATTGAAAGTGCAGGGATGTGCTTGCTTTCAGGAGAACCAGGAAATACGGATGGACGTCATGCTTAAGTTTGTGTTTAAGAAGACAGAGAGTAGCAGATGCTTTGGTTATTAAAGTTCGGACTAAGATTCATTCGTTCCGGATTGATGCCTTAGCTTTGTCAAAGTGGAGATGCCTTGTGGTCTGTTGGCCTTGTGGTCTGTTGGTCTACCCATATTTCACAGGCATCCTTCCTTTCTGAACATGGGGGATTTTTGTAAGGATGTTTATCACAGTGCCGTCCCAGTTGCCACTGTGATGTGCTCCCATACAAAAACTGTGTGATAGAAAACGAGTGGGAAAGCATCAAGTACCATGCTCCATGAAGAACACTGGTTTGGAGGGAACTGTGGTTTCACATTTCCATGAATATTTTATTGTCTGAAGAAATGGATGGTGTGCTTTAGGTCAGTTTTGAAACGTATGTTACATTTCCTCCTAGTGCTCACAGCAGAACATAGAGCCATCACTACAACTTCACTATGCCAACTGTGGCTGTAGAGTTGCTGCATTTTTTTGCAGATACATACAATTGTCCCACAGTGGTCTGTGCCCTCACAAAACCTCAAAAGCGTGCTCAGACTTGGGTTCTTTGTGGTGCAGGGAGGGACAGGACAGAAGGGGAGTTGTCAGTTTTCTTAAATAAAGCAAGATCAGGAGGGAAACCACAGAATCTCTATTTAGGTCAGGAGCGGAGAACCTATAACCTGTCAGAAGTTGTTTGATTTCAACTCTCTTCAGCTACAGCCAGCATGTGGTCAGGGATGATGGTCGGCGATGATGGGAGCTGTAGTCCAGCAACATCATTAAAGCCACAGGTTATCTGATTCTTCTTTAAATATATGGGTGTAAAGGGAATTGGGGGTTGCTTGTGCGTAGAGGGTACTGATGCTCTAGGCAACGTTCCCTGGCTAAACCTTTCCCTGGCTGAACAGCCTTTTCTCCGTGGCTGTGTCAGTCGCTGGCAGAATCTGTCAGTGGGCGTTTCCTGAACTTCTTCCAACATAAAAACTCCTTGACACCAAGTCTCCGCCTAGACTCCCTGCACGGAAGTCTTCTGCGCAGAGTGGGCGTGGCCAGCGGAGGTCCTGGACCCTCCCCGCTGGTCTCTGTGGAAGAGTCCTGGAGCTCTCTCTCTGAGGTCCTTCCCTGCTCCCCTTTCTCCCAGGTGTCACTCTGATTTCCTTCCCCAAAGGAAGTGTTCTCTCTCCCTCTGCTGGTCCCTTCTTCATGGTCGGGGAGCCTTACCTCCACTCTTGGCTCCGATGGCAGTTGCCTGACAATGGGTTTTGATGGTTTCCCTCCCGATTACATCTGCCTTGATTTTTTTAAAAATATGTTTTGTAACATATTCCTCTCCCCCTTAAGGAAGTTTTTAATGTTTTATGTTTTATCATATTTTTAATATTCTGTTGTGTGCCACCCAGAGTGGCTGGGGAAACCCAGCTAGTTGGGCGAGGTATAAATAATAATAAATAATAATAATAATAATAATAATAATAATAATAATAATAATGATGATGAAGAATAAATAAATAATGGTTTTTGCAAGAAAATCTGGTTTAAGATTTGATTTTAAAAAACGATCCCTCCCAGTACAATTCAGAACTAAAATTTGATCCTGCCCACTCCCCCTAATTTCAGATTGCTGCAGTTTCAACAATAGGCCAACATATTTGCCTGCCTGCCTGAGTTGCACTTAAACAGAAGAACAAACATAGTGATCCCAGGTTTTTGATAGGCTTCATTTCACTGTGTCGCCACCCCAGTTGGGCACAGTGCTGCAGCGCTGTGCAAAATCCTCCAGCATGACTTACGTTGCAACCTGCTTCCCCTTCAGCTGGAGTGGGTGTTTGTTTTGTGGTTAGGGTATGGAATTTCACAGAATATCATCCTCCCAGGTTTATCAAAACACACATTTTGGGCTCCTGTCTCTTGAAAGGCAGGATCGAAAGTGCAGGGATGTGCTTGCTTTCAGGAGAACCAGGAGATATGGGTGGTGGTGCCCACAGAGCTGTTAAGACCATGTTCATGGAAGACAATCTTACTTGTCTATGAGACTTCCAGGACTTCTTTTCAGCCAGAGTTCACCAGAGCTCCCGCCCGTTCCTTTGTGAGCTGTGATGGTTTCCCATGACCCTGAGGTTTGGGTGGCCTTCGCTAAGGACTGAACTTTTAGTGTGGCAGTACCTGCCCTGTGCAAGTCCCTGCCTGTAGAAGTTCAGCAGGAACCAGTCCTCTGTCCCTTCAGGTGTCTTTTAAAAACCTTGGATTAGGCAGGATTTTAGAACATGATTCTGCACCCCCTTTTAGCTGATAAGTATTTATGGATTCTTTTATGGATGTTGCTGTTGATTTCCTTCTTATATGCAGTGCTTTTGGGGGGCAGGATTACGCATACCTAAACATTTTGTGAATCCTAATTTGAATCCACAAATAAATAAAGCAGTGCTCTCTGTTAGCAAGAAAGGCTACTACATGAAATTGATCTTTTCATCCCCTTAAGTTTGGCTACAGTGAGTTGCCTGTTCCCTTTCCGGAAATGATTATGTGAAGCTCAATGGAGTGGGACTGTAGCTTAATGTTAGAGCTTGGTTTCATGCAAATGTCCCATGTTCACACACACATCCGCCTCATCTGCAGGTACGGCTGAGAGAGATTACCGCATGAAACCCTGGAAAAACGCTGCCAATGTGTCAACAATAGAGTGAGGTGGATGAAAGGTTTGGCTGAAGCAACTTCCAATGTTCTTAATTTGAAGGAATTATGCAGAGCGATGGCAACAAAGAGCTGAATTTTGGATGCCAATCCAGAAAAGGAGAAGCTGGTTGTGCCAAGGGAGAACACCACCTTTGCTCACATCCCTGCAAATAGTTTTTGTATTGGAATGTAACACTGTGGCTGCTATAGTATCCACAATGACTTCTGCTGCTGCAAAAACCTTTATCAACACCGGGCACACTGGTTGTTGGAGGAGGGAGCCTGAAACGTTGCAACCACAAATAACAAATTCTGCAGCTGAAGGATCTTCTTCTTATTCTTTTTTTCTTCTTCTTCATCTTTGCATCCATTCATTTACAAGCTCTTCTTCTGGCTTACACAATAAGCAGAGCTGTTTTTCATTCATGTTTCCATTGCAGATCTTGGATTTGCAATTTTTGATGAGTGCTCTGAGAATCCTGGACACTGACTTCATTTTTTAAAAGGGCAAGTTTCTAGCCCTTATGGCTGTGTAGGTCAGGGACAAGCAATGGGATGCTCTCCAGTTATTGTTGGACTGCAACTCCCATCGTCCCCAGCTAGCATGGCCAGTACTTAGGAGTGATGGGAGCTGGAGTCTTGCAGGTTGACTACCCCTGGTAGTGGGTGGAGTTGCATTTGTGCATGGAGAAAGCTTTGAATTAGATTTAAATATCCAGAATACCTCCTGCTGCTCCACATGAGTCGCAGAAACCAAATAGATTATGCAAACTTGTTAAATTTGCACAAATTACATTTTGTGCTCTCTCTCTCTTTCTCTCTGAATGGAGAGTACAGAGCCCAGTATCTAAAATGCTGTTAATAGTGGCATCTGAAATGTAGATAGAAAATTCAATAGTTATTGCAGTCTAGATTTCTCAGTCATCTCATATTCTGGGCCTAGAAGACTAGCTTCCTTGACTCAGATGCTTTTATAAAGGAATACTGTGGGGAAACTCATCTTATGGTCATTTCTCCACCAAAATGACCCTCATAATTGCCTACCCCCCAAAACACCCCTGCTGCATTCTGCCAGTTCTGGTATCAGTTAAGTTCACCTTTGAGAAACTAGACAGGAGGGTGCCCATTTTCCTTGTTGCTCTGCCCTACATACTCTCCTTTCATTCTTTAGTCCCTTTATCTCATCCCCTCAAAGTGACCTCAAAGTGTTTGCCAGCTTCCTGCTTCAACGGTTGGGAGGAAAGAGAAATAGAACAGGCTTCCTGTCCAAAATTAATTTTGGATGCTGAGGGCAGGAACAATGGCAGTTTCATTCCCCTTTGCCTTCTCTGCAGGCTTCTTTGGTGGCAAGCTTACTACTCATATCTAGAGAGGTGTGTGACAGTCAAGGCAGATCTGACACATTGAAAGATGAAGAATGATCAGGCCGAAAGAGTGCTTGAGGAAGAGAGGGCTCAGTGCTGTGTTATGTGAGGAGTCATACTGAACAGGAGATTGAGCTGTAGATTGGCTGACAGAATAAGGTACAGGAGTGGTACATATGTGTGTACTTGAGAGGCAGAAAAAGATGAAATAATGCGCTTTAAGCTTGAACTTGTTCTACCGTGGCATCAGCTATTTATCAAAATGGAAACTCTGCGTGGTGGATCTGTACCTTAGTGGCTTTTTAAAATAGTGACATGGTTGGATTAAAAAAAAAGAAAATTATTTTGCTCTGGTAGAGCCCAAGAATATCATTTGATCAATCAATTTCATTTGTACCCTGTCCTTCTGCCAAGGAGCTTAGGGTGGTATCCAAGGCTGTTCATCCATTTTATCTTCACAACAATCCTGCGAGGTAGGTTAGTCTGAGAGATAGTGTGCAAAAACTGTACATGCCTTCATGGCTGTGTGAGTGAATTGCTGCTGTTGCTTAACTGACCATCACTGCATTTTCAGAGTGAGTTGTGCTGTTGCTTCTTTAGTCCTGACACACTCCTAATGTCCTTCTAAGTTTCATGCTGGGAATATGTAAATGGGAGGCATATATTCTTCTAAATTATGGTCAAGATACAGTTAGGTTGACTCTATCTCTCTGTCCTCTACTTGATTGTGTTGATGTTTAAGAAGTTCCAAGAAACATTTGCTTAGACTGTTTTAGTTCCAGACAAAAAATTGCTCCACATATTCATGAGTTAGTCCCATTACACTGGGAATATCACATGTGTGATGTTATCCTTCATCATTTATGTTATTTATTTCTGAATGTGGGAGATTTTTGAAAGGGTGTTTGATTTCCCAGTAGCCACAGTGATAGGTTCCTGTACAAAAAGTCTGTGATAGAAAGCTTAGAGGGGGGAGGATTAAGGACTTGGGAGACAGCTGCACGCGGGTCCTGTTTGTGGGCAGAGGCATCTGGTGAACTACTGAGAGAAGATGCAGGGCTTTCAGTCTGATCCAGCAAAGCTCTACTTAACCTTTTATGTATAAGACAATGGTGACTTCACATTTCCATTAATATTCTATTGCCCTTTCTTTGTGGACTTGACCATAATCACTGTGTTTGCCTGTCTGTCTCAAACACTTCACCGCTGCATGCCTTGAGTCATTGGACAGATCTGCACAGTACGAGATGGGAGAGGAGAAGCATTGGCTCCACACATTTTCCCTTCAAATAAAAAAAATGTTTCATACAGTCATGACTGATGTTAGCTGGATACACTGTGTGGTCGTTTCTCATCCTTTGCTTCATAGAGTCATTTTCTGAACACGTAATATTTTGTAATATTGTAATTTTGTTGCCTCGATCTCAAAATAATTTGGTGGCTTCTTTTTCTCCAGTTCATTGGACATCCAAACATTGACCTCTATATTTGTTTTAAACTGTGTCTTTGATCTAGTATCTCTCCCATTCTGACCTGGAAGGGCTGGGTATGGGAAGAAGAATGTGAGAGACCATGGATTTCTAAACTGTTGTTGCCTAGGCATATTTTGTGAGATCCTGTGTGAGATCTTTCTGTTAGAAGCATTATGAATTCATAGTTATCATGCAATGCTGTTATAACAGTGAGAGCACAGTGATACAGGCTCAAACCAACACTTCCATTGGGACAAAATCTTATTAATATAGATGACATTTTGAGGCTACCATAGATGTCCCTGGTCATATTGCCTAGATTTTGATTTTGGCAGAGAGTTGCCTCCTGCATGATTTCAGGGTGTGTGCATCTTACATGTAATCCCACTTAAATCCAAAATCTTAGCTTTACTCTTGAAAGTCCTGCGGCCTCTTTTCCACTGCCTATTTGCTTTTGGGGATGTGGAGGTGGGGAGAGACATGATGAAGGTTTGGTGGGAAATCTGATATATGTGGTAGCTTCTGAATATTCCAAGCCCCTTTCATTCATTGTGGCTTCCTTTTGTTAATGCATCTTTTAAGATTGCAAAGTTATCCCAGGAATCTCTCTGTATGAGTTCAGTTGGCCTTCTGTTCCATATTTGTTTAGACCCTTCTCTGTGTCACCTGGAAAGCTGTCCCCAAACTTGGGGGAGGCTCAGGAATGGCTGTTAGTGCCATGCAAGTAACTGCTGCTGAAATGGGGGAGGGGACAAGATATCCCTGTGCATGTGCAAAAGCACACATGCACAACTAAGAACATACTAGCACATATTTTGGCTAGCATAACAGAAAAAGGTCATTATTCCCCCCCCCTGCAGACTCTCTTCGCACCTAAGCATGAATGACTGCAAAGCAGGTTTTGGATAGAGCATTCATCACTGTGGGAGCTCCAGCTGCTATAGTATGCACCGTGATACATGACTTGACAAAATCTGGAGAATTCAAAAATACTGTTCAGCTGCAAGTGCTGAGACATGTCATCCACTCTTGACTTTTGCCCCTAGGCACCAGGTTTCTTTGATCACAGATGGGATTGTAAAGTTTGGGTGTGGGACCATGACTCCAGTGTTAACCTTTTCAGCCAAGGGGAGCTTGTCCGGCTTAGGTGTCTCATGGTGGACTGAGTGAAGGCTGCCTTTATACATCCCTATTCTGACCAGGTTTAACTGATCCACATATATTCTTTGAGTTCAGTTGGGGTAGATAAATCTATGAATTGTAGAGTTGGAAGGGACCCCAAGAGTCATTGAATCCAACTACATGGAGAATGTTGTCTACAGGACAAAGGTCTACAGGATGTTTGATTGGTCAGAGTTTTTGGTGTGGTGTTTGTTACTGTGGTAGCCTCCATACTGTTGCACCGTGCTACATTCCTGTGCACAAACTTCAGTCTTCAGGTTATTTTTCTCCTCAATTAGAGCTTGTAGGTGAACGGTAGATTTTTTCACATAGGAACAAAGCTGATAACCTCCTGAAGCACCACCATGAACCATCATCCCATTATGTTCCTGAAATAATTGTTGGATGTAGAAGAGACAGAGAGAGCAGCTTCTTGTATCTGTTACACCTGTTTTTGCTCCTTTGTGGTGTTGAGGCCATCATTTGGATTTGGTGATCGGTGATTTATTTACCCTACCTTTGTTTTGTTTTGTATTATGTGCTGAAAACTGCTCTGTGGTCATTTCATTGTGCTGCTGGAACATTTATAATTGTGGCTAATAAATAAAAACAATGCACACATATACAATTTTTTCTTTGAAGCACACTCTTACTGAATGCCAAAGATTTAAGTTTTATGTATCTTAGAAGAGAATGGTTAAAGCTCAGAAGAGCTATACAATTCCTTGGGCATTTATATACACCTGTTGAAATATTCTGGTTACCTTATTTGAGTCTCCAATCAGCCATGACACTTATTGGGTGACCTTATGTGGGATGTAGAATAACTAGAGGGAAGGAAGACTCTAGTTGTTAGGGGTGGCAGAGGACAGAATATCTCGGGCCATCACTGCTAACTATTGGCTCATATGCAGCCAGCATAATAAATCTGTTGGTTCTCTCTCATTGTCTCCAAAGACTATTTGTATGGGATTGTATCACTGTGCCCCAGCTCCAAACCACAGTGAGGGGAGTCTTGACAAAAACTTCCTTTGCTCTCAGTTTATGGGTGTTGCTTCCTGCAAATAAGTGATGAGGGTCCCTGTCCTACAGATATGCACAGCTCTGATGGTGCACAGAGTAGCTTTCCCCAGTCTGTTCAGTCTCATTGCAGGCTCCCTTGCAAAGTTTGAATGTAGCCCATCAGCTAAGATGACTGCTTTCTTTCCAGGGCCAATACACCATGTTTTTGTTCAGCAATACCATGGTCCCTCTCCCAGCTGAATATTAATTTATTCTTAAATTTATATTCCCGCCCTTCCTCACAAAGTAGTCCAGGGTGGCAAATGGCAAGCCACAAAATTATTTTTAAAAACCTCATTTGCCATTTGGACAGGGTATCTTAATGATCTGAGAAGTCTGTCTGATAGGAGATGAATAGGGTATGTGCTGCTTGTTGTTGTTTTTAAACAAATACTCAAGGGAGAGAAAGTGTCCTCTGGAGGCTTTGACATCTTCCCAGAGCATACAGTACATATATACTGTATTGTCAGTCAATGTTGTTTGATGGGTAGGTTTTCATATGGTATTTTGGATTCAAGTCCAACCTCAGCTGTGATCAACACAGTATGATTGAATGGAAATGAGTTTCTTTGAACTGGTTTACGGTGTGATGCTGCCTGAACCAGTGAAAATGAGTCCATATGGCCCTTGTGGTCTCTTCCAACTCTATGATTCTATGAGTCCATATGCACATCTGCATACCAGGGACTTTGTAGGCCCAAAAACCTGTACTAAGAACATAAGAATAGCCTGCTGGATCAGCCCAATGGTCAATCTGCTCCAGCATCCTCTTCTCCCTAGATGCCTTTGGGGAGTCTGCAAGCAGTCTTTGAGCACAACAGCACTCTCCCCTTCTGTGGTTTCCAGTAACTGGTAAACTGATGCTGGGGCCAGTCTTGAGGAGCAGCACACCTGAAGAGTCCGTCTCCCACTGTGTTATGGTATGGTAGTAAGGCATCTCTATCTTAGCTGGGCCCTGCCAGATGTGCAGAGGCGACTCACCCCTGGAGTGCATAGGGAACTTGTGAGACCCAGCAATAGTAACATTAAGCTATGGTCCATGCTCCCCTGTCAATCAGCAATGTGACTAATGGGAGGCTGAGGATGATGTGGAAGCATAACAGAAGTCTATATCCATGTTGCTTTCTTAGGAGTGGTTTTGTGGGAACCTGTGGTAGATGTCAAGGGGCCAGAGGTTCATGTGCCAGTTTGAGAAAGGACCTGCCTGTACCAAAAGATAGCATTGCCCATACCTGTGTGTATCTCCATGAGGAGTTTTTGTATTGAGAAGTAACACTGTGGTAGCCGTATCCCCACACAATGGTTTGTGCCAGTACTAAAATGCTTACCAGCACTCATGACAGAAAACCATCCTTTTGTATATGGATGCGGAAGGGAGAATGTATGGAATTCTGCAACCACCAATCACAAACTCCACCATGGAAATATATCTAGTTCTGTTGAGTGCAAATATATTGTGTATGAAGGCAGCATATGGCCTTCCCCCAAGAAGTAGAATTTTGGTGTTTCTGGTGGTGTTCCATGTAGACCAAGTTCACTGTTTCTTCGTCATCCAACAATTATGGGGAAGGTCATCATGCAGTGACTTTTCTACTTCAAAAATTGGTGTATAAATTGACTTGAGATCTTAATTTTGTTCATCTCATTAATCTGCTTAACCACCTTTAAGGTCTTTGCCAACTTCCTGCTCAAACTGTGTGAGGAAACAGAAACAGAATGGGCTTCCTGCCTAAGATTAATTTGCGGTACTGTTAGAGACATGCCAGTTTTGTTTGCTAGTGACTTCAGTGGCAAAGTTGGCTTTGAATATGCAGAGATGTAAACAGCAGTCACGGTAAATGTGACAAATTTTGAGGTGAAGAATTATGAGCCGGACACAAGATAGATGGGAAGAGAGCGATTCATCCCAAGATATATAGGGAACCATATGGAGTTTCTTTTTAAAATCATACATTTGTGCATGAATATATCTGTATGTTGAAACTGAGTAGTAGATGGCTCTTTTGTTGTGTGAGACAAGAAGCCAACAACATCTGCTTGAACATCATCAGGATATAATAAGGTGAGGTGCCTTTACTGTCCTCCTTTTGACATTGATGTTTCCATTTGAGGTACCCTGAAGATCTTTCAGCTTCCTTTGAAACCTGAGATGAGAAACATAACTATTAGTGCAAATCACAGACAAGATTTGGACAGATCTGTCATCTATCTTTCTATCAACTATCATCTGTCTAATCTCATCCTTTGAGTACTGTGTGTGGAGGAAAAAATCAGATATATAGAAGAGGTTGAAGAGTATGTTTAAGAACTCACACACATATGAGTTCATTGTTAAGCTTATGTTGAAAGAGAGAGAGGCATTTGCCTTTGTAATTTTTATTCAACATGCATGCTTGATGTGTTAGGGAACAATGCATCTAGTACTGTTTATCTCAGTGGTATCCTTTCATTCTGAACACAGAAGATTTTGTAAGGGCATTAATCACTGTGCCGCTACCCCCGTATTCATCACAGTGATTCACTCCCATACAGAAAAATGGAGTGTGTGGTGGGAAAGTATAGGCAGGATATCACAGATTGCTCTAAGAAAAAGTTTCTTAAGGGACAGTGACTTACAAAGGTCAACGGCAATTCCATTTGCCTGAGATGAAATGTTGAAGAAATTGATGGCATACTCTTGATAAGTTTGAAAAGATATGCTAGGTCCCCCCACAAAAGTTCACAAAGTGCTTGCTACTTCTGGAATGGGATTTATTGATATGCTGTCCCAGTCTGTTACACCGTGCCCTGTAAGCTCAGAAAAAACAGAGCCTGTTCAGATTGGAGTTTTTTTCTGGGGCAGGGCTGTAGCTCAGTGGCAGAGTCTTCACTTTGCATGCAGAAGGTCTCAGGTTTGTTGTTGTTGTTGTTTAGTCGTTTAGTCGCCTCCGACTCTTTGTGACCCCATGGACCAGAGCATGCCAGGCACTCCTGTCTTCCACTGCCTCCCGCAGTTTGGTCTAACTCATGCTGGTAGCTTTGAGAACACTGTCCAACCATCTTGTCCTCTGTCGTCCCCTTCTCCTTGTGCCCTCCATCTTTCCCAACATCAGGGTCTTTTCCAGGGAGTCTTCTCTTCTCATGAGGTGGCCAAAGTATTGGAGTCTCAGCTTCAAGATCTGTCCTTCCAGTGAGCACTCAGGGCTGATTTCCTTCAGAATGGAGAGGTTTGATCTTCTTGCAGTCCATGGGACTCTCAAGAGTCTCCTCCAGCACCATAATCTCCAGCATCTCCAGGTGGAGCTGGGAGAGACTGAATCCCTAGAGAACTTCTGCCAGCCGGTGCAGACAGCAATGAGCTAGATGGAACAATGATCTGAAGCAACTTCCTATGCAAAATCCAACTTTTCAGCATGTGACTGAAACTGTGTCTCAAGCAAATATCTCTCTCATCCTGAGTTGGGAAGGCTGAGAACGGAAAGAAAAAGGTGAACAATTACCCCTTTTTTCTATTTTTTAATTACCAAATCTCTATTTGCATATTTGCTACCGATAAATTATATTTACCTAGGCGACTATGTCTATTGCAAAAAATGAACCTACATTATGTGTGTGCGTTTATAATAATCACCATAATAGTAAATATGCATAAAATAAAACAACATTCCTCTTGGAAGAGGTGCAAGCTCGTGGAGTTGGCTCCTCACTCGGAAGTTAGTTGCACTCAGATTACCCACTGGAATTAATGGGTGTTAAATCACTGCTAACTTTTCACATTAATCCCAATGGGACCTACGTAAATACAGCCAGCTTTATGGTTTAGTCATGCTGGCCACGTGTCCCGGAAGTCTGTCTGTGGACAAATGCCAACTCTCTCGGCCTGAAGCAAGACGAGTGCTGCACCCCATAGTCTTAACTGTCCAGGGGTCCTTTATCTTTACTTTATCTTACACGAGAGTACTGAGTTCATCCCTAGTGTGCTTGTATAGGATTGCACCCATAATATATATTTCCTTGACATATTAGATTAAAAAAAACATAGTTTTAATGAACTATAAGGGTCCTTTAGCCCTAAACAGGGTCCAAAGAGAAGTAGCAATCCAGAATAAATGATTTAGCAGTAGCAGCCATTTGAAACAGTTGTCTGTACATAATCTGAGGAGGTTTTTGACAGGAGACCCATCATTGTGTAGGGCCAGCTACCCACACAGTGCTACATGGCTTGGCAAAATCTAGAGGATCCCACAATAATGCTCACTGAGATCGTCCATCCACTCAGGCTTTTGCTCATGGCTCCATAAGCAAAAGTTGTTGTCATTTTTAAATGGGGTGATAGAAAAGAAATTTCCAGGGAGTTGCTTATTCCAAAGTGATCATTTAAGGCCAATGGAATCTCTTTTACCTTAGATGGTTGGTAGCAGTTGGTTGGCATGGTTTCATTTGAACATTTTTACTCCATGTTTTTCATCTGGTCACATTCCATAGTTTCCAAATACTTCAAATTACATTTTAGAAAACCAGAACTGATTAATTAAACAAACAAACTGATGAACATGTGACCTTGGTTGTGTGAATTCCCCTCAGTTTCTTGTGTGTATAAGAGAGAGAAACAGAGAGGGAGAATGGTGAAGTAAGAGAGACTGAGGAAGTGGAAGCTCTGAGGTATTGAAGGCTTCCACACAACTCATTCTCCTCTGAATCCCACTAATTTAAAGTTATTTCCTTCCCAGTATGTTTGTTTACGATTCTGGCCATGGGGACTGCTCTGGGCATCTTTGGGTATACAGTCTGCCTTCTGAGTCACCTCTTGCTGAAAGCAGCCTCCATGCCATGCCACCCCCTCAAAGAAACCAAACTTGGGAGAGCTTCCAGAGTGGGCTTTAGCTCAGCGCAGTGAGCTGCCACCAGAAACAAAAAATATCGCAGTGCATAAAAATAGTCACCATAGATTTTTGATTGATGTATTAGGGAACGCGTAGCACTTAAAACAACCACCACCACAATTTGCCAAGTCTCTTTTCTAACTAACTCTGTCCCACATGGAAAAAGTATGACTTCATGTTTGCAAAAGGATCTAGCCACAATCACATTTCATCCAGTTGTTGGTTGATAGAGCAGGTTTTTGATGGGGCACCCATCACTGTGGTAGCCACTGCTATAATAATACACCATGATACAAGGCTTGACAAAAATCTGAAAGATTCGACAACACTTTCAAATTTATCCTTCGTTTTCCATTGTAGAAAACCAGCATCAAAGTGCTTTCATGACTCCAGTTCTTCCATGAATGTAGGTCTTCTAGGAGATGGTTGATTGGTTGGACAGATGGTGTTTGGACGTGGTTTATGTTACTGTCATAGCTGCCATAACTATAGTTAGCACCATGATATTTCCCTATACCAAAACCATTGTAAGAGGTTTGCCGGCCGGTTCTGTCTGGGAAGTAATGAGGAAGGACTTTTAGCTATGTGTCAGCCTAATTCGCAAGTTGGATGCAGTTGGCTTTAGGACAGGGATAGGGAATCTTTGACCCTCCAAATGTTGCTGGACTCCCACTCCAATTCGTCCCAGCCAGCATGGCCAAAAGTCAGGGATGATAGGAGTTGTAGTCTAATGCCTCTGGACGGCCACAGGCTTTGCATCTCTGCCTTAGGGGGTTTGTAAAAAATCAGTGTGTATATGCATTGCATCTGGCATATGAAGATTTAAAGGTATTGTGTATAAAACCTGAAATAGCATTCAGAGTCAACATTTGATGTGAAACTTGCAATGATTTGTGATTGAAATGGGGGGCAGAGGTGGAATTACCACATTTCAAATTGCTACTGTTTTAGCCATGTGGCATTTTTGCTGGTTAATATTGCTCTTACAAGCTTTTTGATAGACTTCATTTCACTGTGGGAGCTGCTACTCCATCGTACATGATGTTACAGAGCTGTACAAAATCCTATGGAAGGAATGATTAGGGGAGGTGCCACTTGCTTCTCATGCAATGATCTCATGAAGGATTTTGGTGGATAATTCCAGCCCAACTGGTGGTCAGCCAGCTTGAAACAGTCCACAGGTCATGTACTAGGGCCTGTCCGCTGCTATCCTTTGGTTGCCTGATTTCGGATTTTTACTAATCATAATTTTTTAAAATAATAATAATAATAATTTTATTATTTATACTCTGTCCATCTGGCTGTGTTTCCCCAGCCACTCTGGGCGGCTCCCAACAGAACAGAGTAAAACTTCAAACATAAAAAACTCCCCTAAACAGGGCTGCCTTCAGATGTCTTCTAAAAGTCAGATAGTTGTTTATTTCCTTGACATCTGATGGGAGGGAGTTCCACAGGGCGGGCGCCATTACCAAGAAGGCCCTCTGCCTGGTTCCCTTTAGCCTCACTTCTCTGAGTGAGCAAACCAGCAGAAGGCCCTCGGTGCTGGACCTCAGTGTTCGGGCAGAACGATGGGGTTGGAGACGCTCCTACTACTTGCCCTGCTTTTGGCATCTTCTAGGGATTGCCCCTGAACTGCTGATTGTTTGAGGCAATGGATAGTGTATAAGGGGGGGATGGGGAAATACAGTTTTCAGAGGAGAGTGCTTGAGAAATTGATTTTATTCTTGCAACTGAACATCTGATGTGAAACTTGGAACCATTTGCAGCTGATTTTTTTGGGGGGGGGCAGGCAGCAATTGCCACATTTCAGATTGCTGCAGTTTTAATGGTATGTGAGCCAGTGTGGTGTAGTGGTTAAGAGCGGTGGACTCGTAATCTGGTGAACCGGGTTTGTGTCTCCGCTCCTCCACATGCAGCTGGTGGGTGACCTTGGGCCAGTCACACTTCTCTGAAGTCTCTCAGCCCCACTCACCTCACAAAGTGTTTGTTGTGGGGGAGGAAAGGAAAGGAGAATGTTAGTTGCTTTGAGACTCCTTAGGGTAGTGATAAAGTGGGATATCAAATCCAAACTCTTCTACTCTTCTATGCCACTTTCTGCTGGCTAAAACTGTAAAAGCTTTTTGATAGGGTTCTTTTCACAGTGGTAGCTGCCACTCCAGGATTCTACACCATGCTGCAGAGCTGTGCAAAATCCCATGGCAAGATTGGATATTGAAGGGACCACCTGTTTCACATGCAGTGTTCTCATGAAGGCTCTGCCTAGAGCATTGTTGACCAACTGGTGACCGACCAGCTGAAACTAGTCCACTGGCCATGTATTTGGGCCCGTTAGCTGCCATCTTTGTGTTGTTCAATTTTGGATAGTTACTTTTCCTGGTTTTGGCATCCACCTGAGCTTCAACCCTGAACTGCTGGTGGCCTGAGGCAGTGGATAGTGTATCAGGGTGTGTGCCAGGGGGGAGGGGGAGGGAGAGGGAATACAGATTTCAGGGGACAGTGCTTGAGAATTTTATTTTATTTATTTAACAGAATGTATATACCAGTTAATTATCAAAACCTCAGAGCAGTTTACATAATATATAATATATTAAAAGTGCTGGTAAGATCAGAAGTCAAATAAAATCAGCGGATTTAAAAATACACCTTCTAATACAAAATGGCATGCTAGTATGTATGTATGTATGCATGCATGCCCTGCCCTCTCAAATGAGCCAATGGGTAAAAACAAATGTGTGTTCACTTTACATGATTGGGTAGACTGGCTTAACCAAAAAACATTTGGTAAGTGAAGGCACCTGCCTAATTTCAGTAGACAGGGAGTTCAAAAGTGTACAGTAGATGCTGTCACACTGAAGGATCAGTTCCTTGCACACATGGAAGGAATATTATGTTTTACTTGGAGGAAGTGAAAAAACAGTCTGTCTAGATTTTTGATTGGCCTCCTAGAAAAACGGTCTTTCTTTTTTAAAATGCCACAACTCTTTCCCACTTAAATCTGTCCTGCAGAAAAATGATAGTTTCATGTATGTAGAAGGTAGGATTTGGGTGTAACCTGATTTGATTTGCACATCAGTTTTTGACAGAGCATGAATCACTGTGGTAGTTGCCATAATATGCACCATGATACATGGCTTGGCAAAATCTGAAGGATTCAGGAACATGTTCAGGTGCTATTGTAGAAAACCGGCACCAATGGGTTTTCAAGACTCAAGTTCTCCCATGAATGCATGTCTTCTGGGAGATGGATGGAGTTTGAGCATGCTGTATGTTCTTGTCATAGCTCCCATAACTATAATAACACCCTGATATTTCCCTGTACAAAAGCATCTGTAAAGTTGGCATGAATGTTTTGCCCACTCAGCGAATAAGTGAGCAATTATATCATGTCATCAACACCCTCAAGTTAAAATTAACAGCAATGTTTATCTTATTCATCATTGTTATTAATCCTTTTAAGTTTGTATGCTGCTTTTCCATATAAATATGCTGTGGATGTAGTTGACTTTAGGACAGGGATAGAGAATCTGTGGCCTCCCAGATGAGGCTGGACTCCAGCTCCCATCAACAGGGCCAGCACGCCCATGTGGCAAGGTAAAGCTACCGCCTCAGGCAGCAGGATCCACAGATACGGCCTCCAAGGAGCGCATTACCTGTCACAGTCTCAGCAGCAGCACACTCCTTTGGCTGCTGGATCTGCCTCCTCGTCAGCAGCTACTGTCCAATGCTGCCTCCACAGCAGGCTCTCAGTGAATAGGAGACATTTCTGGTCTCCTCCCACCCACTGTTCCTGGGGAGGCAGAACAGCACCCGTTCGCTTCATGCTGAACCTTCTAACTTCTGGCTCAGACGTGGTGAATGGAGTTTTTGCATAGGCATATGAATGGAGCACTGTGAATGGAGCCTTGATGATAACTTCCATTTCTCTCTGAAATGTATCTGAAGAAGTGTGCATGCACACGAAAGCTCATACCAAGAACTAACTTAGTTGGTCTTTAAGGTGCTACTGGAAGGAATTTTTTTATTTTGAAATTTTTTGAGACAGTGATCTGGGTGCTGTAGATATGCATTGCTGCACTTGTATGTAGAAGAAGTTGTGGGGATCTAGAACTCTTCATTTTTCTATGCAGCCTTCCCAGAAAGCTTTGGGTGTATTTGCTCACCTTCTAAGGATAGTACAGAGCTATCATGGGATATATTGGTACAATAGCTTGACACCATGTGTCCCCCACTGTGATATGTAGTTCAACAAAAACCCATATAATACGTTATTTTTTAAAAAGGTTGAAAATTCACCCTGATTCAGAAAGCAAGGCGGAACACACACACACACACACACACACACACACACACACACACACACACCCCAGTGTCCTTTGGAGCCTTCTTACTGAAATCAACAGGACTTAAGTTATTAGTAAATTTCCCCATTGTTTTCACTGGGTCCTAAGTTCAACTGACATTGATCTCACTCCAACCCCACTTACCTGGGAGCAAGACCCACTGAATTCAATAGGGCTTACTTCTGAGTAGAATTAGTCCAAGACCGTGCCCAGATGTGAAGTAGGAAAATATCATGTTCCCAAAAGGAACATGTTTTGTTTGTCAAAAGGAAAGGAGTGAACGTTCACACATTTGAAGAAGAGCATTTCAGGATTAGGAACTTTCTATAATAAGGTGCATAACAATATTGTGGCAATGTGGTCATGCGGTTTGGCACACTGTTGGCACAGATTTTTATGGGGCATGGCTGCCATCTACTGGACAAGCAAAAGAGCAAAGAATCCTTTTCACTGTGACTACCAATAGCTGCTGCTTTTTCCTTTCCTTAGCAACATAACAACGAGTGATAACTGGGTTAAGCAAAGAAGTCTCCCCATCTGACCCTAGGCGGGAAAGAGCTGGTCTTCCCTGGTTGCTCTTTCAGAAAGAGGTGACTACATAAATTAAATACTTTCTGTTGCAGAAGAGTTTTGCATGTAAATAGGAAAGCCAACACACAGACTTGGCCATAGGCATTGTGTTTTTTACTGTGCTCTTCTTTCTGATGATGGCTCCTCTTCAGGCAAGACCAAGGAAGCCCTGGGCCTAGTTGTCTACCATCACTCAACCAACCCAACTCTACAGTTTGCTGGGCCTTAGGATGGCCTCCTTCATCTCTTCTGTTCTTCAGCTGCTGGACAGCTCCTCCCAACCTCACACAGGGCTGATCCACATCCACTGCACAGGCAACACTAATTTAAAACATACCACTTCCCCCAAAGGTTCATGGGAACTGTAGTAGCTACAATTTTCAGCAAACTACAGTTCCCAAGATTCTTTGAGGGAAGTCATGCATCATAGATATGCCTTAGATATGCTTTGTGCTTTGCTGTGCTGGAGAGAGGATGAGGGGAAGGGAAGCATTGTCAGTATAATAAGGGTTTGGGGTTTTTTTTTGCAATTAACATATACATTGTAAGTATATGTTTCATGAAATTTAATAAAAATAATACCCCCCCCCACAAAACACCAATAGGATTGAGTCTTTGATGTACTATACTTAAGTGAGCCCCTTGTACATTTTACGTATGAGGTTGTCCACCTTCCTGTTCACCAGAAAAATGGCAAATTCTGCAATACGGAAATACGGATTATTTTGCAAATTCTGCAATACGGAAGTTCATTATGCATACTGAGGGAATACGCATGCATTCACTTGTATGGCTTATGATTAAGCTGGGCTTTGAATAATCTTCACTTCAAGGCGTGCATAGAATTTTGCAGTAAGGATTTAGCAATACTTCTGTGTCATTTTTAAATTATCATGACAAAGACCAAGTTGCTAGCCAAACTATGGTTCCTTTTCCACCTGAAACAAATTGAAATCCCCCCTCCATATTTCTGTTTGGCAAGTCTGTTTCTCCATCTACTAAATAGTTATCCTGGTAATTACTTATTTGGTCTCATCCCATCTGCCCTATCATCTTCATGGGTCTTTACCAGCTTCCTCCTTTAATAGTATGGGTGGAAACCAGAATCACATGGGCTTCCTGTCTGAGAATAAATTCGGATGCAGAGAGTGAAGAGAATACTGCAGAGTCAAGAGGAACTCATGTCAAGATGGATAAGTAGATGAACAGAAAGTTATATAGGAGTGTATTTGGATTGCTGATCATCTGAATATACAAGAATTCCTCCTGGTTTTGAAGTTCACTGTTCTGTTCTGTTCTGTTCTGTTCTGTTTTTTTGTTTTGTTTTGTTTTTAATAGACAATTTGGCATCTGCACCTCGATGTTTTTTGATGAATTGCCTGGACTGAAAAGGTTTTGGATTCAGAGAGAACCACACTAATTTGCCCCTGGAGAACTTCAGATCCCTCAGCAGGTGAGCTGAGTTGTCCTTACTGTCCTGCTGCCTTCCTGACCCTCACTGATTTTTCTGTATGAGCTGAACTATTGCTCCCTCAACTCCTTCTCTAAGATCTGGGTTAGGGATAAGTACCTAAATGGGATGTAAATATGCTTATTCAAATTACATCCAAGAGTTGGACAGCAATGTTCATTCTCTCTCTCTCTCTCTCTCTCTCTCTCTCTCTCTCTCAGTACAATACATGACCCTCCAGATGTGGAAAATCATGTAGCTAAATAAAAATGTTCATGTGTGTATTTAAGAAGTGGGAGAGCAAAAAAACATTTGCTTGGCCCACTTTGATTCCAGACAAGCAGTTGCTTTGCAGATGTACAATCAGCATGTTATAACGTCATAGAATCATAGGACTGTAGAGTTGGAAGGGACCCCAAGGGTAATCTAGCCCAACCCCATGTGAACTGTTACCGCTTCCTTCTCCATTAGTGTCTTTTCTTTGTGAGCATGGATGATTTTACTAGGGTGCGTGTTACAATGCTACTCCCAGGATCCACAGTGATGTATTCCTCTACAAAATACATTGACTGTGAAATTGAAACCATGAGGGATACTATGTAAGCCTCCACTCCAAATATTGATGGAGCACTCTTCAGAAATTTGGAGAGGATATGGGATGTTTTTTCTCACAAAAGAATATAGACAGATTAATACAATGTGAATTTATTTAAGTATGTGATCTTGATATGCAATCTATGAATGTGGGACTGTACATGTTGTTACTCTCTGGTACTCAGCATTGTTCCTCAGCGCTTTATATTTTGTCCCCAGCATCAACCTAGGGAAGGCAATGAGATCTCTTCTGATGCAATGGGATCTCTTCTGGAATTTTTCATCTGGCCACTTTCTAATTTTATTTAAGTATTTCTTATAAATTTCATTGTTACAAAACAACAACCCAGCATTGGTGGGTTTGATAAATCAATGAATGCAATTCACCTTGGTCTACTCGATGAATAATGGAGTTTTAAGCTTGAATGGTGTCATTGTCAGGCATCCCCAGATGTTTTGGGACTACAATTCCCATCATCCCTGACCACTGGTCCTGTTAGCTAGGGATGATGGGAGTTGTAGTCCCGAGTTTGGGGATGCCTGGCCATTGTGGTAGTTCCTATAGCCATGACACACTCTTTATCCCAGGCACATGTTGGTGGATTTCAATTCCCATCATTTCCTAGCCATGCTGGCTGGTGCTGATTGGAACTGGAATCTAGAAACATCTGGAGGGCTGCACTGGACAGAATCCATGCCCCCGGGTTCCTTTAACAGGATACCCTTAATGAGGAAGGGCAGGCAGAGGCTACAACCTCCCCTCCATCCAAGCAAAGGCTAACCTCACAAACTTGTGACCATAGCTTCAAGGTAGGCAAAAACCAAATGGCTAGAGCCAATCTGCCAAGTGGAAAAAATTCCCAAAAATATGATGACCAACATTAGCCCATAGCAAGGTCATAGCGAAGCAAAGCAGAAGAAGAGGCAAGGGATGGGAGATCTGGTGAAGGGTGTGAGAGGACAATCTCCCCGCCACACCATGGTTTAAATTCCCTGTGGCCCCGCCCGCATCAGTGCTGATTGGTCACCAGGGGCGCCCCTTGAGCGGGGCTCTGCCCAGTACTGATGGTGTAGTCAAGCAGCGGTGGGGAAGGCATCAGTCTCCATCCCTGGGCCAGATCACCGGGAGGGCCCAGGGCCCAGGACCCAGCCACAACGCTGCCCACCGAATCAGGTGAGTGGACCTATCAAATCATCTGATGGAACATGACTTCATAGTTCTTCATCTATATTGGATGTGTGTCTTCAATGGCTTCAATGGAATTTGACTTCATTGCATGCCATCATGAAGGCATTTTGCTGGTATTTACACAAAGACAAATGCTTTAATCAACTTGACAGTTAGCTCCATCTATTGGAGATAGATAGCCAACAGTTCCTGAGCAGGTGGTTGAGACTGATTGTGGTTTTTGTACAGATGCTTGATTGCTCTGGCTCACTGTGCCACGCACAGTAGTATACTGCTGTGTCTGCAGTTTCCAGGGACCTCAACTGAAGATATACTTCATTTTTGGAGGTGTCCCTGGTGATGCTGATTCGACTTCCAAATGTTGGGCTGTATGTAGTGACAACACCATCTTCCGTGTCCTCAATATCCCCCATCCATTTCAGACCCTTCCCTGGAGGCTGCCGGATCCAATTCCAATAATAATCACCAACTTGAACCCCAGAAACTGCACAGGTCAGCTTGAAGGAGTCTCCGGGCTTCACCAGTCCTGGACCAGACTCAATTATCTGTAGAGTGGAATACGTACCTACAAAAGAATGCAGAAGTTGTGTCATAATCGGGAGCCTCTTTGTGTTCTACTCAACATTTTGGTTTTATACAAAGGATAAATCCTCACCAGGAGAGAAGCTCAGGAGAATGAAAAAAAGCAATGGGAAACTCATCTTTCTTTCTTTCTTTCTTTCTTTCTTTCTTTCTTTCTTTCTTTCTTTCTTTCTTTCTTTCTTTCTTTCTTTCTACAAAACCATAAAGGGACTCAGCCAGGTCACGGAGCAATGCTGGATGGTGCTATTTAAACACAAAGGGCCTGGTCAGGTGATTTGCATAGCGGGTGTTCAGTCGCATCTGGTCCTGCACTTAAGAAGCAGAGCGGATGAGATGAGACCTGCTTACGGGAATGACTCCAGTCAAGGTGTCGTGGGGCTGGGGGAGACACTCCCCAGTTTTTGCCTTCTACCCTAATTGCAGCTTTCATTCACAGTACATTGTACCTTGCACCCCCAATGATGTTCTTTTTAGGAGCATAGGAAGCAGCCTTATACCTTGTAAGACCAATGTCCTTCTATCCCAGTATTTCATTGCTGGCTTGTGTGACAGAGCTCCTGTTGATGCCATTCACCCTCCCGTGCCCTTAAGGCAGTATCATTCCAGTACATTTGGGGCTGGGCAGACAGGATGGCTGCTGCAACAAGGTAAGAATAGTGAGGTTCTTCCCACTGCAGGGCTCTATAGCAGTTGTTGTCATTATTATTTTCATTATTATAATATATACTCAAGGCAGCTTACAAACAAGAACCACTAAATACATCAAGAAATCAAACCTTAAAATACAATTGAACATTGATACAATTTAAACCAGGCACCCCCAAACTCAGCTCTCCAGCTGTTTTGGGACTACAACTCCCATCATCCCTAGCTAACAGGACCAGTGATCAGGGATGATGGGAATTGTAGTCCCAAAACAGCTGACAGGCCAAGTTTGGGGTTGCCTGATTTAAACTATGTAGATACAGGCAACATGCGCCCCCTTGCACACATTCAACATGTGTGCTACCATGCACATGTGCATCAAGCTGAACGCAGAAGTGACCTGAAAATGCCAGAAAAAGTGGCGGAATGGGGCAGGACGGGGGTGGAATGGGGTGTTTGCAGTGGTGCTTTTTCAATGGTGTTTCAAGGATACACAATTTCACTGATGCATGTGATGCCTTGGAACGTAACCCCCATGTAAATGGGAGATTGCCTGTATATGAAATTTGTTTAAAACATACTGATAATTACAATAAAAATGGCAGTATGCCAGCCCTTTCCACTGCAGCTGCAGTAAGCTCAACCCCCCACAAACCATCAAAGGCTTTTCTTCTCCTCAAATCGTTTGGCTCACATCGGATTTCAAGGAGGGACGAGTGACCTTGGACTTGGGTTGTTCTTTCAGGCTTCCCATTAGGGCATCTGGCTTTTCACTGTCAGAGGCTGAACTAGATGGACCTTTGGCATGATCCAAATTTTAAAGGTGGTTTTGCTGTGCTTTGTCTTGTTCACGGTTACTAAGCTGCGTGACTTTTTTTGGATGTATCTGCGACTTCGAGATTAAAACGCAGTTGAATATAAATAAGGATGACAGTGCAACTCAGAATCACTTGGTACAATCAGTCGGTTGGTTGGAAAGGAAGATAATGGGTAACTCAAAGTCAATACTCTCCCTTTAATCACAACCTGTTTAAGAATAGAAATAATGTTCACCAATTTCCAGTACTGAGCCAGTTTAATGCAGCATTCAACTCAATGAGAAGTTTCGAAATGAATTTTTAACTTGGCAAAACATATAATCCCCAGCACCAGCATTGAGGACACAAGCCATTTATTCAACCCTCTGTGGATGAACATTCCGCTTACAGATTTTAACTGAAGACCCTTTACTGTCATTTTTCTGTTCTCCAATGCTCCACAGATACTGGGTCTCCTTCAGATGTGAGCTGGGATTTAGAGCTGGGTCTCCCACACCCATCAAAGGGGCTTAACTCAATGTGACTTGAAGCATTGAAGTCTATGGACGTGAATATCACCGTTAATGTTTCCCCCGCTTTTCTTAGGCAGTTCTCTTTCTCTGTCCCCGACTGCTAACCCCCGGGATGGGAGGAAACACCTAGGAGAGGGAGGGTGGGGAGAATAGAATATGGCATAGGTGTGTTTAAACTGAGGTGCTTTTCTTTTAAGCAGAACCAGGTATCCATAGTATATCACTTTCATGTCACTGTTTTCTAACCACTCCCTCCTTTTTGTACAGGCCTCTGCTTCCCTATGTGTCTGACTGTTGTACAGTAATGCATGGCTGTGTCTGTAGTTGTCACAGAGCTCAGTCTCAGAAATGACTTGGTTTGTGAAGAATCCACAGAGATGGCGATGGAGCATAGTATGAGCTTGCAGTCCACCCTCTCATCCATTCGAGCTCTTTCCCGGGGGGTCTGTCGTATCCAGTGCCACCAGTAGCTGCTTGTCCCGGGGACAAGTGTGCAGATTCACCCCCCCTTTGAATAAAGAGCTGCAGTCCTTATGTGAAAGTCATTACATGTAAGGCCAGGGAGCTCGTAGCTTTGAGGCTCCTTGTCTCCAAGAACCTCTTTTGTGAGACTTTGCAGGTGGCTGTCAGTCTGGCAATTTGAGAGATTGTTGTTTGCTTTGGAAAGGGTTGTCTCTGCTGCCACCTGCTAGACAAGGCGAATATAGCTGAGGGCTGGTCTGAGAGGTCATAAAAGTGATTTATTTCATATAGTTATTTAAGCATGGGTGACACTGTCATCATAATTGAGCCTAAGATGCGAGAGGCAATCACTTTTAATAACATTTAAAGTGGGAGCTGACTCCATAAAAGTCAAAAAGACACCTAAGCCAATCCAAGCACATCGTACCCTCAACGCCTCTCAGAATTTCTGCTGTCCAAAGAAAGTGGTTGAAGCATTTTGCCCTCAAAGGGGGTGCAGATATTCAGCACAAATTTAGCTGGATTCAGTGGATGTCTGTTGGTGACAGGGATCTATCAGTTCCTGTGCAAGGGGTTGAGTCTGAGGGTGGATCTTGCAGGGATGCTTCCTTCTTTGGTTCACTGTGTCTCTTGCCTCGCACAGCAAAATACACTGCTGTGTCTGCAGCTGTTGGGGAGCTCAGCTGCAGATACACTTCATTTCTGGAGAGGTCCTTGGAGATGCTGACTCGACTTCTCAGTGCTGAATTGATCTCAGTGGTTCCTCCATTTGCAGTGCTGCGAATGAATGCTATCCATTCCAGCCCTTTCCCTAGAGGCTGCCGGATCCAGTTCCAGTAATAATCACTGACTTGAACCCCAGAATCTCTGCAGGTCAGTTTGAAGGACTCCCCAGGTTTCACCAGTCCTGGACCAGACTCAACTATCTGTGGAGTGGAGCAGATACCTACAAAAGAATGCAGAAATTGTGTCATAACCGGGAATCTTTTTCCATTGGGTTCAACATTTTTGTTTTATTCCAAAGAATAAATCCTCACCAGGGGAGATGCTTAGGACAATGAGGAAAAGCAGCATGAAACTCATATCTCCTTCCTTCCTTCCTTCCTTCCTTCCTTCCTTCCTTCCTTCCTTCCTTCCTTCCTTCCTTCCTTCCTCTCTCTCTCTCTCTCTCTCTCTCTCTCTCTCTCTCTCTCTCTCTCTCTCAACTTTAAATTTAGTAAGGAGTGAATGGGACTCAGCCAGGCCAGGGTGACACACTGGGCAATCCTATTTAAACAGAAGGAGGCTGGTGGGGTGATTTGCCTAGAAGGCGTTCTGTCGTGTCTGGTCCTGCATTTAAGAAGCAAAGAGGACAAAAGGAGACTCAGTTGCAAGAATGTCTCCAAGCGATGGATTGGGTGGGTGGGTAGGGGCTCCCCCAAATTTTGCCTTTTACCGAATTGCTCTTCCACCATTCATTCATGGCAGACGTTCCTCACTTAAGCAAATTCTTTTATGAATATAGGAAGCCACCTACGAGTTCTTTTAGGAGGATCAGAAAATTGCCTAGTAAGTCCATCTGCCATCGCTTCCACTGACTGGCAGGCAGCTGTCCAAGATTTCTCTCCAAGGAGAGGACCCCCCACCCCCCAAAATATTGTCTTCTATCTTAATTGCTCTTCCAGCTTTCATTCATGGTGCACTGTATTTATCCTACCTAAGGACATTCTTTTAGGAGCATAGGAAACCTCTGTATGCCTAGTAAGACCACTGTCCATCTAGTTCAGTGTTGTCTACACTGACTGGCAGGAGCTTTCCTTTTTTTAAAAAAAAAATTGAATGATTTTATGTTACAAAAAACAATACAGCCATACTACCACTAAATATAATTAAGAAATAAAAATTACATACATCAATATTTAATTTATTTGTTATTTACCTTCTTATTTCCTCCCAAACATTGCATACAACAACACACATATGTGCAGACACCCGCACACAAAATGATAATGAAAGTAAATATTTTTTCCCCTTTTATCTTCCAAAATATTTTCTTCAACTTTGACTTCCCGTCAAGTCCCTTTGTACATATTTTATCTTACATTTGAATGTACACAAAACAATAAACTTTTCTATATAATTTTTCTAATACATTATGAAAGCATAATAAATCCTTAATTGTTGTCCACCTCCTTTTAGTTCCTTTATCACTCGAATGCTAGCACGGAGTCAAAACTATTATTGTATTTTTGAACATATCTTCTATAACCATCCCATTTTTCCGCAAATTTTTGCTTTGAGTTTCCTCTGAGTTTACTAGTCAGTTGAGCCATCTCCACCAATTCCTGTAATTTGATTTGCCAATCTGTTATTTTTGGAGCCTCGTGATCTTTCCATCCCTTGGCCACAAGTATACGAGCCGCTGCGGTTGCATACAAGAATACCTCTCTTAGATTTTTTTTGGATCTCTTTATCTAAAATACTTAATAGAAATGCCTCCGGTTTTTTAGTAAAAGTTATCCCCATCATCTTTTTTAATTCATCGTATATTTCCCCCCCCCAAATCTTAATCTTTTCACACGTCCACCACATGTGGATCATGTCACCGTTATTTCCTTCACATCTCCAACAAGCATTCGTCAAATTTTTATACATTCTTGATAATCTGGAAGGAGTGAGGTACCACCTATGAGCCATTTTCATCATGTTCTCTCTTATATGAAACAGCAATCTCTCCCAGGGATTGAATGTGGGACTTTCTGTGCACTAAGCTCTACCAGTCAGCCACAGCCCTTACAATGACTTTGCTCCATCAAGTAGATATTTCTGAATCAAACAATCAAAACTTGCTCGGTTTCTGAACTGAATGAAAATGGTCTCGCTTAATCACTCTTTCCCCCACTTTCATGGGGTTTGCAGTTTGTGTTGCAGGCTGTTGTCACTGTCTAAAAAGGCAGCCCCCCCAAGCCTTGAGTTCTACAGCATGAGAACCTCCCCCTTTATCCTGCTTCTCTTTTCTTAATGCAATTCTCCTTCCTTGCCACAGTTTGTGTCAACTTGGGTTGTGGAGAGTGGAGAGAAAGGGGCTCAGCTTCAGTGATTTCAAAATGATGTGGTTTCTTTTAAGCAGAACTGAGGATCTATAGTACATCGCTTTCTATTTTCTAACCACTTCCTCCTTTTTGTACAGGCCTCTGCTTCGATTTGTTCCACTGTGTCTGTTGCACAGTAATACATGGCTGTGTCTGCAGCTGTCACAGAGCTCAGCCTCAGAAAGTACTTGGTTTGGGAAGAATCCACAGAGATGGTGATTCGGTCACGGAGAGATGCTGCATAGTATGTGCTCCCAGTCCACATTCCCATCCATTCGAGCCCTTTCCCAGGGCTCTGTCGTACCCAGTGCCACCAGTAGCTGCTTGTCACAGAGCGCCCAGTGACCGTACAGGTCAGCTGGAGGGTCTCTCCTGGTCTCACTGTTCCTGGTTCAGATTCCTTCAATGTGACCTGGGAGAAAACACCTGAAGGGATTTGGGGGGAGGGAAAGAAAAGGAAAACCAGAGTTAGACAGTAGGCCCAGCCAGAACTTTATGGCTATTTCTTGCACAGTTTTATCATTGCTCGTTTAATCCAAAACACATGGGTCATGGGAATTGTTATACCATTAAGTATCCTATCTAATATTCAGGATAGTTCATTTGATAAGATGTGGAAGGGTTGGAGAATGTTTTAGGAGATACTTACCTGGGAGCAGGGCCAAGAGGAAGAGGGGGACCAAGAGCAGCTTCATTGTTATTTTATTTTATCCCGAGAGGAGAAAAGTAATAATAGGAATGAAAAACAATAATGCTGGAATGGAGGCTGCCTTTCTCCTCAGCTGCAGTGAAGCTAAATTACCAAGGAGCCTGTTATTTGAATTTGGGAGGCAGTGAGAGAATTTGCGTAATGTAAAAAAGGCCACGCATAATAAAGGCCGGAGCACCATTTGAAGCCAATAGGTGTCAGTATTACTTCTTGTGTTGAGACGAGCACATTGAGTGGATGTCTATGTAAACATACAACATAAATATCATATCATATATCCTCCAATATAACTCTGATGAAAATTGGGGGGGGGTGTGTCTTTTGGTATGGTGCTACAGTGTGAGTTACTTGGCTTGCATGGGAGTGCGACACCACTGTAAGCACAATGGCTCACCCTTCTCCCCAAGCTCGGTGGGGCTGGAGGAGGGAAGCGGGACATTCTGGGACCATCAGAAGTAGGGATGGCTTCAATTATTCCGTGATGCCCTGGGACACTTGAAAGGGTATGTAATATAGCACTATGTGGAAAAGGATGGAACAGTGCAAAATGACACAAGACACCCATCGAGGAATGGAGGAGAGCACAGACCAGATTGTGCTGAAACATCCACAAAGCCATAGCAACGGAACCGTTTCTTGACACCCTTTGCTTGTGATGGGCTGTAGGTGATGTTGGTCTCTAGAAGGGGACAAGTGTGCAGATCCATTTCACACCCCTTCCGATAAAGAGCTGCAGTCCTTATGTGGAAGTCATTACATGTAAGGCCAGAGAACTTGTAGCTTTGAGGCTCCTTGCCTCCAAGAACCTCTTTTATGAGACTTTGCAGGTGGTTGTCAGTCTGGCGATTTGAGAGATTGTCATTTGCTTTGGAAAGGATTGTCTCTGCTGCCAACTGCTTGACAGAGAGAATATAGCTGAGGGCTGGTCTGAGAGCTCATAAAAGCAATTTATTTTATGTGGTTTAATAAGCCTAGGTGACACTGTCATTATGTCTAAGAAGTGAGAGGCAATTACTTAATAAAATTAAAAGTGGGAGCTGACGCCATAAAAGACAAAAAGCAACCTAAGCCAATCTAAGCACAGCGTACCCTCAACACTTCTCAGAATTTCTGCTGCTCAAAGAATGTGGCTGAATATTACCCTCACCATTTTGCCCTCAAAGAGGGTGCAGATTTTCAGCACAAATTTAGCTGCATTCATTCAATGGATGTCTGTTGGTGACACGGATCTATCAGTTCCTGTGCAAGGGGTTGAGTCCGAGGGTGGATATTGCAGGGATGCTTCCTTGCTTTGGTTCACTGTGTTTCTCGCACAGCAAAATACACTGGTGTGTCTGCAGCTGTTGGTGAGCTCAGCTGGAGATACACTTCATTTCTGGAGATGTCCTTGGAGATACTGGCTCGACTTCTCAGTGCTGAATTGATCTCAGTGGTTCCTCCATTTATAGTGTTGCGAATAATTGCTATCCATTCCAGCCCTTTCCCTGGAGGCTGCCGGATCCAATGCCAGAAATAATTATCAAGCTGAACCCCAGAAACTCTGCAGGTCAGTTTGAAGGACTCTCCAGGTTTCACCAGTCCTGGACCAGACTCAATTATCTGTGGAGTGGAGCGGATGCCTATAAAAGAATGCAGAAATTGTGTCATAATTGGGAATCTCTCAGCACTGGGCTCAACATTTTTGTTTTTATTCTAAAGAATAAATCCTCACCAGGGGAGATGCTTAGGACAATGAGGAAAAGCAACATGAAAGTCATCTCTCTCTCTCTCTCTCTCTCTCTCTCTCTCTCTCTCTCTCTCTCTCTCTCTCTCTCTCCCTTTTGCCTTCACTCTCTCCTCTTTAGCTTTAGTAAGGAGTGAATGGGACTCAGCCAGGCCATGGAGCCACACTGGACAATGGTATTTAAACAGAAGGAGGTGGGTAGGGTGATTTGCATAGAGGGCGTTCTGTCGTTTCAGGTCCTGCATTTAAGAAGCAAAGAGGACAAAAAGACATTCAGTTGCCGGAATGGCATCTCCCCAAATATTGCCTTTTACTTAATTGCTCTTCCACCTTTCATTCATGCCATATTTTTCTCACTTAAGCAGGTTCTTTTCTGAATATAGGAAGTCTCCTAGATCTTTTAGGAAACCACTGTAAACCTAGTAAGACTGCTCTGCATCTAGTTCAGTGTGTTTGGCAGGAGCTCCACAGGGTTTCAAACTGCAGTCTCTCCCAGGGATTCAATGTGGGACTTTCTGTGCACTAAGCTCTACCAGTCAGCCACAGCCCTTCCAACGACTTTGCTCCATCAAGTAGATATTTCTGAATCAAATCATCGACACTCGCTGGGTTTTCTGGACTAAATGAAATGAATGAAAATGGTCTCGCTTTATCACTCTTTCCCCCACTCTCACAGGGTTTGCCGTTTGTGCTGCAGGCTGTTGTCACTGCCTGTAAAGGCAACTTGCCCCCTAAGCCTTGAGTTGTGTCTCATGTACCCATCCATTGCTTTTATTTTTTTAAAAAAAGGTTAAGGTGTCCTGTTATTTTCCTACTCATATCGAAAGAGTGCCCATCAATGAGGCCAAACATAGATTTACAAAATATTTAGGGGTATGCGTACCCCTGTATCCCCTCAGAAAAAAAGCACTGCTCCCATCAATGGCTCTCGTGGAGCTTAGTGTCGTCTGATCATAGCAGCTGATTTTGTGGTTGAATGCATGGAAATCTACAGCACGAGAACGTCCCCCCTTATTCTCTTTCTCTTTTCTTAATGCATTCCTCCTTGCTTGCAGCAGTTTGTGTCAACCAGAGAAGTTGAGAGTGTACAGGAAAGAGCACAGTTTTGGTGATTCCAAAGTTTTGTGCTTTCTTTTAAGCAGAACCAAGCATGTATAGCACATCGCTTTCTGTTTTCTAACCACTTCCTCCTTTTTGTACAGGCCTCTGCTTCGATTTGTCCCACTGTGCCTGTTGCACAGAAATACATGGCTGTGTCTGCAGCTGTCACAGCGCTCAGTCTCAGAAAATACTTGGTTTGAGAAGAATCCACAGAGATGGTGATTCGGTCGTGGAGAGATGGTGCATAGTATGTGCTCCCAGTCCACATTCCCATCCATTCGAGCCCTTTCCCAGGGCTCTGTCATACCCAGTTCCAATAGTAGCTGCTTGTCACAGAGCGCCCAGTGACCGTACAGGTTAGCTCAAGGGTTTCTCCTGGTCTCAGTGCTCCTTGTCCAGATTCCTTCAAAGTGACCTGGGAGAAAACACCTGAAGGGATTGGGAGAAGCAAGGAAAACCAGAGTTAAGCAGGGTCCCCCCTCCAGGCTTGAAAAGCTACTTCGTAAGCAGCCACACCATGGCTCCATTAATCCAAAGTACACAGATCATGTTAACATTATACAATTAAGATTCAGGACTATATGCCTCAGAGTGCTGCTCTGTCCCTTGCACAGTAATACACAGCATTGTCTGCAGCTGTGAGGGATCTCAACAGAAGATAGAATTCATTTTTGGAGGCGTCCCTGGTGATACTGATTCGGGAGCTAAATTTGGAACTGTAGTATCCGTTTCCTCCCGCAGCCACACTCTGAATGCCGCCCAACCACTCCAGACTTTTCCCTGGAGTCTTTCGGTTCCAGCCCCAGTACCAGCCACTCACTTCAGCACCAGAGATAGCACAGGTCAGCTGGAGGGGCTGTCCAGGCTTCACTGCTCCCAGGCCAGACTGGGTCAGATGCACACTGCAGAAGACACCTGAACAAAGCAAGAGAAGTTAGTACCACTCCGTGGAGTCTCTCTGAGTTGGCTTCATGGGATTGCATCCTAAGACATCAGTTAAGAAAGTTTAGGGACGGGAAGTCCTCCAACCTCTTCTCCCTTCTTGATCTCTGAAATGCATCATTGGAAGGGAAGCCTTTTGCTCAACGTTGGACTGGGCATTGCGGTCTGCTGAAAGATGGGGGAATTATTTGGATCCTTGCCAGATATTGGGCAATCCCCCCCCCCCGAACTCCCTTGCATTATATCACCCATTGTCCATCTTCCCATCCCCAGTACTCTAGGGATGGCTTATTTTTTGTTGGTGAAAGAAATTTAATGTCACCATGAATTGTCCTGAAGTTAGTTCATTTTAGGCTCCAAATGTTTGAACCCAATTTTGTCCAATGTGCAATTGATCCAGTAGAAAATCCTCACCTGGGCAGATACTCAGTAAAAGGAGAAGAAACGTCAGAGATCTCATTTCTTTCTCTACTCACTCACTCACTCACTCACTCACTCACTCACTCACTCACTCCTCTCTCTTTCTGAATGAATGGAAGGCTGTGGAGCAAGACTGAAGGGCTGTATTTAAAGAGGAGGAACCCGCCCGGCACATTTGTTTAGAGTGAGCAGAGTGTATGAAACAAGGAGGATAAAAGGAGGCTTTGCTCCTTAGATGGCAACAACACGATTTTAAAGCTGGGGTTTAAAATTATCGGGCTGTGGGTGTGATGTTCTGAAGGTGTGGGAAAATGTATACCTGTTGGTGGGTTAAAATATTTTATTGATTGCAGGGCTGTTTGACCATCATTAAAATACAAAATCCAATTAATAATACAATGTGCAAAACATCCTTAACAAGAAGCAGATGGAAATAGAAAGCCTCAGTTTCTGAAACAGCTGTACAAATAAGAATGTTTCAGCCTGGTGCCCTAAATACAACAATATTGGCCTGCCTCTTTGGAAATGCTCCTCTGGAGGAGACTGCTTGGTTGATTTGCAGGGAAGGCGTATAATATAGAGATATACTTGGGAAGCTGACTGCCTGTTTGCTTCTGAGCCCAAATCAAGGTGCTCACAGTCAAAGAGGTGGTATGCCTCTCAACACTAGTTCCTGGAAATCAGAAGTGTTGTGTGTGTGTGTGTGTGTGTGTGTGTGTGTGTGTGTGTGTGTGTGTTCTTGTGCTCAAATCCTGCTTGTGGGCTTTCCATAGGCATATTGATGGCCACTGTGAAAACAGGATATACGACTATCAGCAAAGGGGTCCCTCACTTCCCTGGAGAATGCAGTCTCTATGGCAGCCCCTAAGTTATGGAATTCCCTCTCAATAGAGGTGCTTCTGCCTTCTTCACCATTTAGCTTTTGCAGATGTTGAAGACAGACCTAGTTTCTCGGCCTTTGACACCAGAGATGAGGGTTTTCAGGGCCCACAATATACCTGTGATTGTGATTGTAATTGGTTTTAATTGTTTTTAATATAATTTAATTTTAAAATGGTTGTAATGGTGATGATAGTTTGAAGAGGATAAGCAGAAAGTCCTCACAATTTCAAAGCAGACCTGGCCATCAGTAACAGGAGGGTAAATCTACTTGATTCAGTCACCTCCATTACTCATTTGTTCCAAACTCAAATTCCATTTTCCTCATTTCTGCATCAGTCTGATATACATATGTTTCTGTGTGTTTACAAAAATTCATGTGCATGTTTTGTGTGAAATCTCCCTAACATAATGCATTACTGTATGTCATCTTTACCAACATTTGCATTTCGTACACACTTTTTCCAGATATATGGAGTTCCATGCCCTTTTTTAAATATTGGAGAACTGCAATGCAAAATTGGGAGAAATGCAAATTTCAAAGAGTTGCTGTGCCTCAGATTGCATCCTGTTTCAAGAAGTGCAAATAATGTTGATTTGTATCAAAATACAAACTGAACCACATTTCTGCCTCATCTCTATCTGCAGGACTTAGCCCTCTGTTCATATGAAATGCTGCCACTTACTGGTCTATAACTGGATGCACAATACTTTTAGCTGAATAAAAGGATCCAATTGTTTAGAGTAATCACATTTTTTCTTCCACTTTCACAGTAAGCACAAGCCTATCAGGTTTCTAAATGAGCCTTGGGAGGCTCAATTTTGTATTTCCCTTTTTCTACTCAAGAAGGGTCGGAAGAGAGAATGGTGAGGGGAGTAGCTGGGGTTAGCCCTGAGGGCCACCTAGAGAGGCTTGGAGGGCCACTTTTAGCTCCTGGGTCTGAGGTTTCCCACCCCTGCCTGAATGGGACTCTGGTATAATTGCCTCCAAAAACCAAGAAGGCAAGACTTCAAAGCATTCCAAGGTAAATGTGTTTCTATATTTGGGAAGAGAGAGAGACAACATAGGTATGGCATCCTTTGTTGGAACCCAAACATAGCAGTCCCAATAACTAAGGGAATTGATAGCCCATCAGATCTGGGAAGTTCAGAGGTACTGGATTGAGCTGGTACCCAGCTGGGAGAGCACCATTTCCCTCCCAAGTCTGCCTTAATGATTCCCTCTCTCTGAGTAGCACACACTAGAGGTTCCATCCCTTATGGTCACTCTGCAACCAGTTATGGAAGCCCTTTACTCTGCACAGCCATTCACTGGTACCAGTGATGCAAAGCAGTTTGTCAGCCTGTGTGTTGGTCAAAGAACTGCCTTCAACCCTAGACAGTAGAAGGACTCACAATTTCTGATTGGAGAATGATGCTGAGTGCAACACTTCTCTCATAATATCCATTTCCTCTTCTCCCCCTGTATGCGAATTTGAACCATACCTGAGTAATGAAACCTGAGACTATGCTATGGGAATAAGCAAGTTTTCAATGGCTTTTGTGGAACTCTATGGGACAATGAATGTGTCCTCCATCAACCCTCATTGCCTGCCACAGTGATGGAATATACTGTGTAGGTTTATGGATGGACGCTTCATTGCTTTACTTCACTGTGTCTCGTGCACACAAATACACAGCAGTGTCTGCAGCTGTCAGGGAATTCAGCTGAAGATACACTTCATTTCTGGAGGTGTCCCTGGTTACAGAAATCCGACTACTGAATGCTGGGTTATAATAGGTGGTTCCTCCAGCTGCAGAGCTCCGAATAGCTCCAATAAACTCCAGGCCTTTCCCTGGAGGCTGTCGGTTCCAGACCCAGTTATAATTACTGACTTGGAAACCAGAGATAGTGCAGGTCAGTTTGAAGGACTCGCCTGGCTTCACCACTCCTGGGCCAGACTCAATTAGCTGTGCACTGGAAAGGATGCCTGCAAAAAAGAAAGTGCAGATGTTAGATTTCTCATATGACCTCACTTTGGGTTGAATTCAATATTTTTTGTTTTTACACTAAGCATAAATGCTCACCAGGTGAGGCGCTTTGGAGAATGAGCAAAATGGACAAAGATCTCATATTTCCCCCCTTAATCACTCAGTCCTTTGTTTATTAGAAACAGGGTGTGTGAGTCTCAGTCGGGTCATCAAGCACCATTGAATGGCACTTTTAAAAAGGAGGAGTGTGCTTGGCGTATTTGCATAATGGGAAGTCCATCTAATTCTGTTCTGCATTTAAGGATCAGAAGCTGAAAGGAGGAGCACTTGACAAGGTTGCCAGATGAATAAACTATAAAGTAGTAGTATTAATAGTGATATTTATATCCTTCCTTTCCCCCAGACTGGGACTCAAAGCAGCTTCCACAAAACATAAAATACAAAAAGCTAAAAACTCAAAGCAGCTTCCACAGAACAAAGCAAAGCAAATAAAATGCAAAAAGCTAAAAACTTATATCAAAGATAATACTTAAAAAGTCATCAAACTCTGATAGAACTAAAGCAGCATAAAAACAACATATGCATTTAGAAAACCACACATTGAAGTTAAGCAAAAGTCTGAAACTCTCAGATCTCATAGTTGCTTCCTGTAAAACAGTCCCTTGAACTACTACGGATTGACACTTATTGATGTAAAATGGTTGACAAAATTGTCAGCAAATTAATATACAATTAGATTCAAAGTAACTTATTAAGCTATCTGAAAGGAGTAGACTCTGAGGGTAAAGAAAAAAAATATTTGGTTGTACATCTCCTGTATGATGTAGGATTCTTTGGAGTGGTGATACCTGAAACTGAGTTTGCTCTGATAAAAGGGAGAAGTGTCTTTATTTATCATTCTGTGCTGCTCTGGTGCCGGTTCGCTAGAGCAGCTTCATCACGCTGGCCACATGACCCGGAAGTGTATGCGGACAGCACTGGCTCCCGGCCTCTAGAGTGAGATGAGCGCACAACCCTAGAGTCTGTCAAGACTGGCCTGTACGGGCAGGGGTACCTTTACCTTTATAGTAGCAAACTCAGGCGGCGGTGAGCCCTGTCATCCTGAAGGAGAAATAGGGCAATCCAAAAATAAGGTATTGGCCTGTATGTACTTGGGAGATTCTTTAGATAAGCAGAAGTGTGGACGTTTGTAAAATAATAATAATAAAAAAGAACCAAAGCATGGAGCTGTGAGGCTTGCATCTAGTATGTATGTTAGTGTGTGAGTTAGAAATTTATTTCTCCCCAGGAGAGGGCTCCCAAGTCCTGAAAGGAGAATGACTGACTGTAGCACCTCATCATATCCTCCAAGTGTCCCGGTTTTCCAGGGACAGTCCTGAAATTACAGGTGCCATCCTGGTTTCTGATTTGAGCCCAGAGTGTCCCGCTTTTCCTTTTTTCCTCCCCTAAATGTTTCGGAGAACAATTAAATGTGGTATGTTTATGTAGTTGCAAAAAAGAGTCCTGCTTAGATGGAAAATAAAATCCTTGGACCAAATGAAGGAAATGGTGAAGCTGCCATGCAAAGTCCATTTTGAATGAAAACGTCACCAAGTGTCAGGGAGAAGTTTCCTGACGTAGAATAAGATGTCTCCATCTGAGAAATGATGGAGGCTGTGACTTCATTGCAGATCTTCTGTTTTTCCA
Organism: Podarcis bocagei; assembly: GCF_964188305.1. Classification (NCBI taxonomy): domain Eukaryota; kingdom Metazoa; phylum Chordata; class Lepidosauria; order Squamata; family Lacertidae; genus Podarcis; species Podarcis bocagei. The sequence continues at coordinate 50,123,815 of NC_138138.1, read as the reverse complement.
CCTGCTCCTCTTGGAGACCCCCGTATTGAGTCACAAGTGTGGGCAGTCACCATTCCGTCGTTTGATAGCAACACTGAATTCACTCCCTCAAGAGGCAGTGATGGCTAACAGTTTGCATGGCTGGGCCATCATCTGGCCAGATGTCAGACAGCAATGTTCAAGGCCATGTTAAGGGAGAATGTACATATTTTGTCTGGGATGAAGCAGGATCTGTTTTTCTCAGCAAAGTGTTACTCCAGAAGTATCAGAAGGAAACACTTCCTCCTTTTTGTACAGGCCTCTGCTTCAGTCTGTCCCACTGTGCCTGTTGCACAGTAATACATGGCTGTGTCTGCAGCTGTCACAGAGCTCAGTCTCAGAAAGTACTTGGTTTGGGAAGAATCCACAGAGATGGTGATTCGGTTTTGGAATGATGCAGCGTAGTACGATCTTGCAGTCCACCCTCCCATCCATTCGAGCCCTTTCCCAGGGCTCTGTCGTACCCAGATCCACCAATAGCTGCTTGTTACAGAGCGCCCAGTGACCGTACAGGTCAGCTCGAGGGTCTCTCCTGGTCTCACTGTTCCTGGTTCAGATTCCTTCAATGTGACCTGTGAGAAAACACCTGAAGGGATTTGGGGGGGGGGAGGGAAAGAAAAGGAAAACCAGAGTTAAGCAGTTGGCCCAGCCAGAACTTTAAGGCCATTTCTTGCACAGTTTTATCATTGCTCGTTTAATCCAAAACACATGGGTCATGGGAATTGTTATACCATTAAGTATCCTATCTAATATTCAGGATAGTTCATTTGATAAGATGTGGAAGGGTTGGAGAATGTTTTAGGAGATACTTACCTGGGAGCAGGGCCAAGAGGAAGAGGGGGACCAATAGCAGCATCATTGTTATTTTATTTTATCCCGAGAGGAGAAAAGTAATAATAGGAATGAAAAACAATAATGCTGGAATGGAGGCAGCTTTTCTCCTCAGCTGCAGTGAAGCTAAATTACCAAGAAGCCTGTTATTTGAATTTGGGAGGCAGTGAGAGAATTTGCATAATGTAATAAACGCCCCGCAAAGTAAAGGCAGGAGGCCAAATAAAAAGCCTATAGGTGTCAGTATTACTTCTTGTGTTGAGATGAGCACATTGAGTGGATGACTATGTAAACATACAACATAAATATCATATCATATATCCTCCAACATTACCACATGTCTCATGAACCCATCCAGTGCTTTTTTAAAAAAAAAAATATGTTTAGGCATCTTGGTAGTTTCCTACTCATATTGAAAGTGTGCCCATCAATGAGGCCAAACTTAGATTTACAAAATATTTAGGGGTATGCGTACCCCTGCATCCCCTCAGAAAAAAAGGACTGCTCCCTTCAATGGCTCTTGTGGAGCTTAGTGTCATCATGAACATAGCAGCTGAATTTGTGGTTGAATGCATGGAAACCTACAGCATGAAAATCTCCCCCCTTATCCCCTTTCTATTTTTTTTTTTTTTGGCACATAGTTCATATCCACACCATACATTATTTTTTTTAAAGTAATATTTATTAAAATTTTACAAGCAATAAAGAGTTTCAAAGTTTAAACATAAAAAATAAGAACAAAGAATAACCCTAATAAAAGAAAAAAGAGCTACAAGTATACAAAAACAAAACACATGAAAAATGCAAAATAGAAAACAGTTAAAAAGAAGAAGAAAGAAATCAATATTTTCATATCTTATACTTCATTTACTAGTTTCCTGACCTCCTCACACCTCCCTTTTTGTATTCCAGTTCAGATATTTAATTCAGCAAGTCTTACCCTCTATCATTTATCCTTGCAACATCTTAACCTATTATAAATATATATTTTCCACTATTATCGATCCATATTTACATACTCTTGTTAATCTTTTTACCAATACCGCTTGTTTTCAATCCAACATCTCTTTAACATTCATAAATTTTACAGTATTTCTGCAAATAGTCTTTAAATTTTTTCCAATCCTCTTCCACCACCTCTTCTCCCTGATCTCGGATTCTGCCAGTCATTTCTGCCAATTCCATGTAGTCCATCACCTTCATCTGCCATTCTTCCAGAGTGGGTAGAACTTGTGTCTTCCAATACTTTGCGATGAGTATTCTTGCTGCTGTTATGGCGTACATAAAGAAAGTTCTATCCTTCTTTGGCACCAATTGGCCGACCATGCCCAGGAGAAAGGCCTCTGGTTTCTTCAAGAAGGTATATTTAAATACCTTTTTCATTTCGTTATATATCATCTCCCAGAAAGCCCTTATCCTTGAGCACGTCCACCAAAGGTGAAAGAATGTACCTTCAGTTTCTTTACATTTCCAACATTTATTATCGGGCAAGTGATAGATTTTTGCAAACTTGACTGGTGTCATGTACCATCTGTAAATCACTTATCTCCTTTCTATTTTATTAATGCATTCCTCCTTGCTTGCAGCAGTTTGTGTCAACCTGAGATGTTGAGAGTGGAGAGGAAGGAGCACAGTTTCGGTGATTCCAAAATTTTGTGCTTTCTTTTAAGCAGAACCGAGCATCTATAGTACATCGCTTTCTGTTTTCTAACCACTTCCTCCTTTTTGTACAGGCCTCTGCTTCAATCTGTCCCACTGTGCCTGTTGCACAGTAATACATGGCTGTGTCTGCAGCTGTCACAGCGCTCAGTCTCAGAAAATACTTGGTTTGAGAAGAATCCACAGAGATGGTGATTCGGTCACGGAGAGATGGTACATAGTTTGTGCTCCCAGTCCAATATCCCACCCATTCAAGCCCTTTCCCAGGGCTCTGTCATACCCAGTTCCAATAGTACCTGCTTGTCACAGAGCGCCCAGTGACCGTACATGTCAGCTCAAGGGTCTCTCCTGGTCTCACTGTTCCTTGTCCAGATTCCTTCAATGTGACCTGGGAGAAAACACCTGAAGGGATTGGGAGAAGCAAGGAAAACCAGAGTTAGGCAGGGTCCCCCCTCCAGGCTTGAAAAGCTACTTCGTAAGCAGCCACGACATGGATCCATTAATCCAAAGTACACAGATCATGTTAACATTATACAATTAAGATTCAGGACTATAATCCTGGGTGTAAGGGACAGTGAGCATTTGGGGAGATACCTACCTGGGAGCAGCATGAGGAGGAAAAGGGGGACATAGAGCAATGCCATTTTTATCCTAAGAAGTGAAAAAATAATAATAGGTCGTTTAAAAAAAATCACTGGAACTAAGTCAGCTCTTCTTCTGAGCTGCAGTGAAGATGAAAGACTCAGGAGGCAACTATTTGAATTTAGGAGTAGTGAGCAAATTTGCATAATGTAAAACACTCAGAGAAATGCACACATTGGTAAATAGGCTCTCTGAAAGGTCATAAACCAGGAGCATCATTTGGAGCCAGACGTTTTTAGCATCTGTTCTTTCCCATGTTGCTATAAGAGTGTTGGGAGGAAGAAATTCAAATATATAACCCATTTAAATAGAATATCATACAGCAAGGAGTGGGATGGAACCATACAGAAATGATAGAATCACCCTCCAGGGGGTAAAGGACAAGGCACATACCAGGTAGTCCTGCCACATAAAGTCCAAACAACTGGTCTTTTTGCTGATGCTCTTTGCTTGTGATTTGCTGTGGTCTTGGGAAGGAGGCAAATATGCAGATCCCTAGAATGGGGAGGGTTAGAGGGTAAAGTGTGCATAAGAATACATTTATTTGTGAAATGTATTAAACTAGGGAAATGTGTGTATTGGGCTATATCACACACAAAAAGAATAATGAGGCTATCTTGCTCAGCTAAGAGGGATTACTCATCCTCAGAACTATCTGTGGAGAGCAGTTATGCATAAAGGATGGCCATGAAAAAAATAAAGGTCAAATGAACCAATTTATCTCTTCCCCCCTCACCCCCAATAAAGAACTTCAGTTCTTCTGTGTGGAGGTTACATGCAAGATCTGAAATCCAGCTGCTCTTTTAGCTTTGGGCTCTTTAAAACATACACTCTTGTGGGACTTTGCAGGTGGTTGCAAGTCTGGTGATTTAAGAGGCTGTGGTTTTATGTAGGAAGGAACACGGGGTGGTGGGTGAATCTGCTGCCACCTTTTGGACAAGGGGGATCTGGCTGAGGGCCAGTCTCAGATGATCAGTAATAACAACCGAACTCCTTTGGTTGTCCCAGCATCTGATTGCACTGCTGTTGTTGTTATGGACTAATAGGCTGGATGCTAGAATGAGAGAAACATCCCACCCTGAATTCTGAAGAGCAGCTTGTTAGTGCAATTCTAGACAGGTCTTCTGAGGAGCAAACTCCATTGATAGATTGAGACAGAGATATGTCAACATCAGTCCAAGGCCTTAAAGTGGGTTCATTATCCCCATTTACTCCATATTTTCTCCAGAGTGGGAACTGTACCTACAGAGAAGCAAACCCCACTGAGTTACATATCACCTCAAGGTTCTTGAAGTGGCTTTCTATTTTCTAACCACTTCCCCCTTTTTGTGCCAGCCTCTGCTTCAGTTCCTCCTACTGTGTATCTCGCACAGTAATACACAGCGTTGTCTGCAGCGGTCACAGAGCTCAGTCTGAGAAAGTACTTGGTTCGGGAAGGATCCACAGAGATGGTGATTCGGTTGCGTAAAGATGGAGCATACATTGTGGTCCCAACCCAGTACCCCATGCATTCGATCCCTTTCCCAGGTCTCATCCGTACACAGTCCCACCGGTAGCTGCTTGTGACGGAGACGCCAGTGACTGAACAGGTCAGCTCAAGTGTTTCTCCTGGCCTCAAGGTCTCTGGCCCAGATTGCTTTAGTGTGACCTGGGAGAAAACAGGAGCAGGGAGAAGAAAAGGAGAAGCAGAGTTAGGGCTTGGTTTGCTCAGTTAATCCTAAACACCTGGAAAGGGTTGTTTTGTACTCTTAAGATTTCTGCCTAAAATCTAGGGTATTTCACTTCAAAGAATGTGAAAGGGGATAGCCTACCTGGGAGCAGGGCCATGAGGAAGAAGGGGAGAATGGGGGTTGCCATTTTTTATCCTGGGAAGAGGAAAATATTAATCAGAATAAGAAAAGTAGTGGAACAGAGGCAGCTTTTCTCTTGAGCTACAGGGACATGGAAAGAAGGAGGGTGCTGCTATTTGAACTTGAGAGAATTTGCATAATGAAAAAAAGACCACACACACAAACACATTTTTTAAAGTGAGTTCCGTAAAAGCTAATAAAGCCAGGAACATCATTCAGAAAGAGCCTAGTGGGGTGATTTCCATACAGGGTGTTCAGTTTCTTCTGGCCCTGAATTTAAGAAGCAAAGAGAATTAGAGGACACCCATATGCAGGGATGACTTGGAGCAAATCGTGGGGAAGGGACTCTCCGCAAATATTGCCTTCTACTTCAGATGCTCTTCCAGCATTCATCCATGGTACATTATATTTTCCTCCCTGAGGAGGACAACCACGATAATAAAGGGTCTGGATACGAAGTGTAATGAGTTTGAGGGAATTGGGTCTGTTTAGCCTGGTAAATAGGAGACTGAGAGGAGATATAATAGCCACCTTCCTATATCTAAAGGGCTGTCACATGAAGGAAGGAGCAAGCTTGTTGTCTCCTGCTCCAGAGGGTTGTACCTGAACCAAGGGATTCAAGTTACAAGAAAGGAGATTATGACTACACAAGAGGGAGAGTTGTTCAGCAGTGGAAAGGACTCCCATGAGAGATTGTGGACTCTCCTTCCTTGGAGGTATTTAAGCAGAAGATGGAGGGCCATCTTTCATGGATAAGATTTTTGCATTGCAGTGGGTTGGACTAGATGACCCTTGAGGTCCCTTCCAACTCTACAGTTTTATGTTTCTATGGATTATGTTATTTTAGGAACAAATGAAATTACTTTCCTCTTTTCTTTTTTAAAATGAAATTATTTTCATTGGTTTTAGAGATACAAAAAATAAATGGACACAGACTGTAAAAAACAAATCCATATAAAGGGATTCTCTGAATCTCATGACTTTCCCCCATCCCCTCCATGGGGTCTTTTTTTTAAACATATTCAACTGCATTTTCGTCCATAGTCCAAATTTTATATCAAACCATACTGTCCATAAAATTTTTACACTTCAAGTGAATCAAAATCCTGCTCTTGTTTCCATCTGCTTACAATGGTCTCCTAAATAACCCCCCCCCCCAATTCTTTTATAACAAATTCATCCTCTTGGTTTCTGAGTTTTCCAGTCAGGTTTGCCATCTGGGCATAGAAATCTAATAAGACTGTTGTCCGTCTAGTTCAGATTTGTGTAACTGTGACGGATCTGCTGAAGTTAGATTTTATTTTTGCAAGCTTGCAGTGCTAGTGCACATGGCAGAGTTGTAGAGTGATTTTTGCATGGATGCTTCATTGCTTTGGTTCACTGTGTCTCTTGCACAGTAATACACTGCAGTGTCTGCAGCTGTCAGGGAGCTCAGCTGGAGATACACTTCGTTTCTGGAGGTCTCCCTGGAGATGCTGGTTCGACTGCTGAGTGCCGGATTGAGCTGAGTTGTTCCTCCATTTGCTGTGCTCCGGATGAACCCTATCCACTCCAGCCCTTTTCCTGGAGCCTGCCGGCACCAGTCCCAGTAATGATCACTGACTCGAACACCAGAGACAGAGCAAGTCAATTTGAAGGACCCTCCGGGCTTCAGCAGTCCTGGACCAGACTCAGTTATCTGTGGACTTGAGAAGATACCTGCAAAAAAAGAAAACAAATTTTGTTGTTATCCCTTTTTGTTGGGATCAACATTATCAGTTACCCACTAAACAAAAATCCTCACCAGGGAAGATGCCTAGGAGAATGAAAAAACCCAATATGGATCTCATGTCTGTCTGTCTGTGTCTCTTCTCTTTGTACAGAATGAAAGAGACACAGCCAGGCCATGGAGTAACTTCAGGTGATGCTGTTTAAATAGAAGCGGCCTGGCTGAGAAATTTGCATATGTAGCATTGAGTTAAGAAGCAGAGGGGATAAAAACGGGATGCTCTTGCTGAGAGGACTCCAAGTGGCAGTGTTTGTATTTCACGGTCAAATAGCATCCTCAGACTAATGGTCCATCTAGTTTTGTGCTGTTTGTACTGATGGCTTATCCACACTTACCTTTCCCCTGTGCTTTCCAGGCAGGGCCTGTACTTTGGCCTGCACAGTGTTGGAAGACGGCACAGGGACGGACACACCTGGCGCAAGATTGTGCCGGCCTGCACAGCATCTCCTGGGGACCAGCGGGGCCTAGCAGAAGGCTGCAGCAGTTTGTTTGGTGCCAGGAGATGCTGCAGGGATTGGAGCACCTAGCGGAAGGTTGCACCAGCCTACACAGCATCTGCCAACACTGCAGGGACCAGCAGTGCCTAGTGGAAGGCTGCACTGGCGAGCCCAATGCTGAGAAATGTGTGTGATGCCATGTGACATATGCTTGATCTCAGGCACATGCAATATATGTGGTCTCCTAAACCTTGGGGGCAACCCAGCACCATTGCCATATGCTCTCTCTCTCTCTCTCTCTCTCTCTCTCTCTCTCTCTCTCTCTCCTCTTTACCACAAGTCAGAGCAAATGACAAACCCTGTAAAACCCTCATTGCTTTTTGTTGTGTACCTGCTTTAAAGAATGGGTTTTCGTTTGGTTCAGAAAAGATAGCTTTAAAGTGTAGACCTGTGCTTGGAAAGTGTGGGGTATGTGTGGCTAAACCCTGGCTGGCAGTAGCTCTCCAAGGTTTTAGGCAGGAATTCCTTCCCAGCCCTACCTGGAGATGCCTGGGAGTGAATCTGGGATGTTTCTGCCTACAAAGCGGATGCTCTGCCCCTGAGCTACTGCCCTTCCCAAAATTGTTTTGTTCTGCATTTGAAGAAGAGTGGAGCAGAAAAGTTTTACGGTGAGCAATTGAGCATAAAATAATGAATCTGTGTAGGAGGCCGAATGACTCTGCACCGTTTGTGTCTGGATACTCCATTGCTTTGCCTCAGAGTGCTGCTCTGTCCCTTGCACAGTAATACACAGCATTGTCTGCAGCTGTGAGGGATCTCAGCAGAAGATTGGAGGCGTCCCTGGTGATACTGATTCGGGAGCTAAACTTGGAACTGTAGTATCCGTTTCCTCCTGCAGCCACACTCTCAATGCCGCCCAACCACTCCAGACTTTTCCCTGGAGTCTTTCGGTTCCAGCCCCAGTACCAGCCACTCACTTCAGCACCAGAGACAGTGCAGGTCAGCTGGAGGGGCTGTCCAGGCTTCACTGCTCCCAGGCCAGACTGGGTCAGATGCACACTGCAGAAGACACCTGAACAAAGCGAGAGAAATTAGTACCACTCCGTGGAGTTTCTCTGAGTTGGCTTCATAGGATTGCATCCTAAGACATCAGTTAAGAAAGTTTAGGGACGGGAAGTCCTCCAACCTCTTCTCCCTTCTGCAATCATCCCAAATTATTTGGACCCTTGCCTGATATTGGGCAATTTCTCTCCACACCCTCTACCCCCAATCTCCCTTGCATTATATCACCCATTGTCCGAACAACATGACCAGTCCAATGAAGTTGATGTTGAAGAATCATTGCTTCACACTGGTGGTCTTTGCTTCTTCTAGTACACTGACATTATTACCTGGCCCTTGACACCTGAAACTTGTGCTTGTGATTACAGAGTCTGTTCAACTGCTTTTAATTCTGAATTTTAAACTGTTGTAACCTGACATGGGCCCTACTCGTTAAGCCTAGATAATAAATGCAACAGCAACAATGTTCTGAATGCCAGTGGCCGGTAATCTCAGCTGGGAAAGTAGCACTGTTGGACTGCTTGCAGGCTTCTCACAGACATTTGGTTACACACTGTGAGAATTCTCAGCTAGGTGGACCTTTGGCCTGATCCAGGAAAGCTCCTTTGTTTAAACTGGGTAATGAAAACTAGGGCAGTAAAATGCAAATAGGAAAGTTTTTGATGGCTTTCATGGGATTCTATCTGGCAATCAATCTTCCCTCCACCCACCCTCAGTGCCTGCCCTGGTACTGGATATATTACTAAGTTTCTGCATGGATGTTCATTGGTTTGGTTCGCTGTGGTCTCTTGTACAAAAATACACCGCTGTGTCTGCCGCCGTTGGGGAATTCATCTGAAGATACACTTCATTTCTGGAGGTGTCCCTAGCGATGCTGATTCGGCTGCTGAAAGCTGAATTGCAGTAAGTTCTTCCTCCATCTCTTTCTCTCTGAATGTTTCCCAACCATTCCAGACCTTTCCCTAGAGGTTGCTGCATCCAGCCCCAGTACGAGAGACTGACTTCGACACCTGAGACCCTGCAGGTCAGTTTAAAGAACTCTCTTGTCTTCACCGCTCCTGGGCCAGACGGGGTCAGCTGTGGCCTGGAGCAGATACCTGCCGGGCGGGGGGGGGGGGTGTGTGTGTCAGAAAATTAAATTTATAATCTGCGTTCTTTTTGATGCGGGTTAAGCATTTTTGCTTTTACAGCAGGAGTAAATTCCCACCAGGTGAGATGCTATGGGTTATGAGCAAAAAATTCATCTTTGTTATTAATCCCTTGCTCCTCTGCTTTTCATACAGAATGAATACAACACAGCCCATATAGCACCATTGGAGAATGCTATTTAAAGAGGAACAACCCTGAATTTAAAAAGCAGAAGGACTAAAGGAGGCACGCTTGTCAAGGCTGCCAGAGGAATATTCCAAGCTGAAAATCCTCACCTGGTGAAACAGCCAAGAGACCAAGAATAAGCAGCACAGTAGATTTCATCTCTCCTCCTCACTTGCTCCTCTGCCTCCTATTTTCTGTACAAAACAAAAGAGACTGAGGGTAAAAAAATCAGACAATGCTATTTAAACCAGAAAAGCTTCCTTTGGAGATTTGCATGAAGGCCATTGCATGCTGCATTTAGGAAGTGAATAAGATAAAAGGAAGCACTCCTGCTGAAGCATGGAGAATTCAACATGAAGCTGCCCCATCCCAAGTCAGACCATTGATCCATCTAGATGTCTACTCTCTATACTGGGTGTCAGGCAGGAAACTTTCCCAGCCTGATTGAAAATGCCAGTGATTGAGCCTGGGACCTTTTGTGTGCAAATCACATGCTCTGCCACTGCGCTGTAGCTCTTATTGACCCTTCAGCGTTCTCTCTATTGTTGCTCATGCCAGTCCAGGCTCCATGTCACCAACACCAACACAGCCACCATTTAGGAATGGCCCAGTTCAAATACAGGGGGAGAAGGCATCCTGTTCAAAGTCCAAGAGGGATAGCAGATACTTTTGTACCAAATTCTTTTGTCTGACAGATAGGAGAGCAGCTGCCAGCCAGTGTAGACTATACTGAACTAGATGGACTATTGGCCTGATTAAATATAATGCTCAGTGAGATGAGATTTTGGGCTCAACCACCATTAATGGGGCAATGAGATCTGGGCTGTGCAATGCACATAAGCAAGTTTTCAATAGCTTTCATGGGATTCTCTGAGCAATAGATCTTCCCTCCACCCACCCTCATTCCTTGCTCTAATGCTGGTGTATTACTGGTTTTTTGCATGGATGATTCGTTGTCATGCTTTGCTGTGTCTCCTGCACAATAATATACTGCTGTGTCTGCAGCTGTTAGGGAATTCATCTGAAGATAGACTTCATTTTTGTTGGTGTCCCTAGAGATGGTGCTTCGGCTGCTGAAAGCTGAATTGTAGTAGCTGCTTCCTCCACCTGATGTGGGCCGAATGTTACCCATCCATTCCAGATCTTTCCCTAGAGTTTCTCGGATCCAGCCCCAGTAATAACCACTCACTTGGGCACCAGAGACCGAACAGGTCAGTTTGAAGGACTTGCCTGGCTTCACAACTCCAGGGCCAGATTGGGTCAGCTGAGGACTGGAGGAGATACCTGCAAAAAGAGGGCAAATATTGGAACTCTAACATGGATTCTTTCTGGGTTGGGTTCCAGATTCTTGTTTTTACAGCTAGCATAAATACTCACCAGATGAGGCACTTAGGACAATGAGGAAAATTAGCAAAGATTGCATGTTTTTGTTTTTGTTTATTCACTCCTCTGTTTTTTATACAGAATGTAAGTGACTCAACCGGCCCATGTCTCACCATTGGAGAAGACTATTTAAACAGAGGCATCCTGTTTGGCAGATTTGCATAAAGAGAACTCAGTCTAGTCCAGTCCTGTATTTAAGAAGCAGAGAGGTTTAAAGAAGGTCACAGTTGCTAAGGCTGCAAATTTAGTATTCTATTGACACAAACGGTCTTCCCAAAAATAAGGTAGCTGTCATTACATATTTTAGAATACTCCATACATAAGAAGTGTACAGTGATTTACTTGAAAATATGCCTGTCTCCTTTTGAAAAGGAATCAAAGCAGGTACCAGTGAGTTTTGAGAAATATAAAATATTGAAGACACAGAGAAAGGAAAATTACAGAGTAATGCATCTCATTGACAGAATAGCAAATTTCCAAATTCACATTGAATGCCCAAAGACAGGATATTCTGTCCTTGTTGCTGCCTTTTGCTCCATATGTGAGAGGGGGCACACTGATGCCCAGTGGCAGTTGTGCTAGAAGCCTGGAATTCCCTCTTGTTTTCTGTCAAAAGTTCTTGTGTCTGCCCCAAAATATGGGTGTGTGTGTGCTCTCTGGGAGTCAGCAACAGCATAAAAGTCAGGGGTGTACATGTGTATGAAAGAGAGTAGTGGGTAAGGGTGTTGGGCTTAGCTGAGGAGGTGGAGGAGGCCTTACTGTGGCATTGGATGAGGGACATCTGGGAATTAAAACAGAAGCTGGGCTGACTTCAGTAGATTTGGGATGTCGCACTCAAAGTGGAACAGTTTGTGTTTATGCCGATTTTTGTGTCTCTATGTCTGCATGAATGCACATTGAGCATGAGTAATGAATGGATCCTGGGGTGGGGCTCTGGAGATGAAAGGGTGGTGCCATGCTAAGGAAAATGTTCAATAGCTTACACAGAATATTATGAGACAAAATAAGTTGGCCCCTACAGAAAAGAGGTACAGCCGAGTATACTTGCCCCGGATCTCAGAGGGTTAAAGTAAAGGTAAAAAGTAAAGGAGCCCTGGAACGTTAAGTCTAGTCAAAGGCGAGTATGGGGTTGAGAGCTCATCTCCCTTTCAGGCCGAGGGAGCTGGCGTTTCCAGGTCATGTGGCCAGCATGACTAAACTGCTTCTGATGCAATGGAACATCGTGAGGGAAGCCAGAGAGCACGGAAACACTGTTTATCTTCCCACCGCAGCAGTACCTGTTTATCTACTTGCACTGGCGTGCTTTCGAACTGCCAGGTTGTCAGGAACTGGGACAGAGAAATGAGAGCTCACCCTGTCATGGGGATTCGAACCATCGGCCTTCTGATCGGTAAGCCCAAGAGGCTCAGTGGTTTAGACCACAGCGCCACCCACATCCGTTCATCGGAGAGGTCAGCCTCCAGGGACCAGCTGCTTTTTGGTTTGAGTATATAACTTTCCTCTAACAAGACTCCCTCCAGGGGCCTCAGACAAGTCCTGCCCAGGCCTGAAAAAAAGTACTGTTAACTCATTCTCCCTCCTTGCCATGGTGGTGGGTATTTTGCTCGTGTTTGTCAACAATAATCTTCCATCCAGACCATGCAGATTATTTATTTGGAGTTCTGGTCGAAACGGAGAGCTGGCTGTGTCCCTGTAGACATTCAAGTCAGAGTGTGGTTTTTGCTGGGGTGCTCCACCACTTTGCCAAACTGTGATGCTTTTGCACAAAAGTACGTTGCAGTGTCTGCAACTGTCAGGGAGCTCAGCTGGAGGTAGACTTTATTTCTGGAGGTGTCCCTGGAGATGCTGGCTCGGCTGCTGAAAGTTGGGTTGTAATAGGCATTTCCTCCATTTATTGAGTGCTGAATGAAACCCAACCATTCCATCCTTTTCCCTGGAGGCTGCCGGTTCCAACTCCAGTAATAACCACTGACTTGGACACCAGAGACAGTGCAGGTCAGTTGGAGGGACTCTCCGGGCTTAAGCTCAGCTGGGCCAGTCTGAGTCAGCTGTGTACTGGATAAGACACCTGCAGAAAGGGGGCAGAAATATAGAGTTAAATCTGGCGTGCACTTTTTTAATTAGTTCAATATCTTTAAAAAAAAAGATCTGATGCATAAATCCTCACCTGGTGAAACAGCCGAGAGACCAACAATAATCAACATAATAGATTTCATTTTTGCTTCTCACTTGCTCCTCTTCCTCTCTTATGTACAAAACAAAATAGAATGAGGGTGAAAAATCAGACAATGCTATTTAAACCAGAAAAGCTTCCTTTGGAGATTTGCATGAAGGTCAGTGGGTGCTGCATTTAGGAAGTGAATATAAGAAAAGGAAGCACTTCTGCTGGGGTTGCCAAACTGGAAGGTCAAGTGCCGAGAATTCACCCTGAAGCTGCCCCATCCCAAGTCAGACCATTGATCTATCTAGATGTCTACTCTCTATACTGGGTGTCAGGAAGGGAAGACTTTTGTCTCAAATTCTTTTGTCTGACAGATAGGAGAGCAGCTGCCAGCCAGTGTAGACTATACTGAACTAGACGGACTATTGGCCTGATTCAATATAACACTCAGTGAGATGAATGCCCAGTGAGGATGCTCAGTGAGATGAGATTTTGGCCTCATCCACCATTAATGGGGCAATGAGATCTGGGGCTGTGCAATGCACATAAGCAAGTTTTCAATAGCTTCCGTGGGATTCCCTGAGCAATAAATCTTCCCTCCAAGAATGCTGCAAGAATGCTGTATGAACAGACTAGTCAGAGCTCTGGTCAAAACAGGGGTCTAATGGTGTCTGTAGAGGCATTCATGGTGGAATGTGTTTTTGAATGGATGCTCCATTGCTTTGCTTAACTGTGGCGCCCTTCCACAATAATACATTGCTGTGTCTGCAGATGTCAGGGAGCTCAGCTGGAGATACACTTCATTTCTGGATGTGTCCCTGGAGATGCTGGATCGACTGCTGAAAGCTGGACTGTAGTACGAAGTTCCTCCAGATGCAGTGCTCCGAATGTGACCCAACCATTCCATCCTTTTTCCTGGAGGCTGTCGGATCCAGCCCCAGTAATAACCACTGACTTGGACACCTGAGACAGAGCAAATCAGTTTGACAGTCTCTCCAGGCTTCACTTCTCCTGTACCAGATTGGGTCAGTTGTGTACTGGATAAGATACCTGCAGAAAAGGGACAGGAATTATAGAGTTCTGAAATAAATGCTCTTATGGTTGAAATAAGCTTTCTGTTTTTTAAAGTAGGGATGAAAATACCCACCAGGTAAGATGCTCAGAAGAATGAGCCAAAAGGATCTCATATTTCTTTTTAATCACTCACTCCTCTGTCTTTTGTACAGGTTGTAGGAGGCCCATTCAGGTCTCAGAGTACCACAGGACACTGCTATTTAAACAGGAAGGGTATGTCTGACCAATTTCCATAAAGGGAAGACAGCTCAGTCCTGTCCTCTATTTAAGAAGGAGGACATGCTAAAATAGGGTTGCCATATTTCAAAAGGTGGAAATTTGGACACAAAAGTTGTTGAGGGGTCCAGGGGTTCTTTACCTAAAATATGTCTCAGTGTCTGCAGCTGTCAAGGACTTCGGCTGCAAGGAGAATGAATTGGTGGGTGTATCAGCAGAGATGGTGATTTGTCCTTGTAAAAACGAGGCATAGTTTGTGTGCCATCTGGACCTAGTCCAGTTTACTGCTCCCTTCCATTCCAGCCCTTTTCAAAAATGTTTCTGGACCCAGTGCAAATAAGGACACAAAACAGAGAATTCACTGACTGTACAGGTGAGGCTGAGGGCCTCTCCTGGAGACACTGTCCCAGATCCGAACTGGACAAGTTGGATATCAGACAAGGCACCTAGGTAGGAAAAGGGAGGATAGGAAGTAAGGAGGGTCTCAGTAAGACCCAGATGATGTGTAACACAGACCTTACACACTCACCATAAGTAAGAATCAAAATAAAGGAATTCGTTGTCTTGGGTGGTATGGAAGAAATGTCAAAACATTAGAATTGTGTGGAGTATTTATTTGCATAAAGTAGATTTATGCCTCAAGCATATTTATGCCTCAACACTCCATTTCCTTTTCCGCTCAGTAGAAATGACAAATTGTAACAAGCTTGTGTGTTGGAGGCAGAGGCAAGACAAGAGGGAAACAAATGGTCATTATAGGCTCACTTTACAAAGGCTCCTTCCAAAATTACTGCTCATTCATCACCACCATGTTTGTATATTGCCAGCAACATGCACAATGCTTCAAAGTGTAAAGAAAAGGCATGAGTTTAGCTTCTTCAACATTTGTGCATTTGTGAGTACTTAATTTTTTTTTTAAAAAAAGATCTATCCCAAAGAAAAAGGAATTGAATATGCATTTTTTTTTTGAGCACTGTCCTAAA
Organism: Podarcis bocagei; assembly: GCF_964188305.1. Classification (NCBI taxonomy): domain Eukaryota; kingdom Metazoa; phylum Chordata; class Lepidosauria; order Squamata; family Lacertidae; genus Podarcis; species Podarcis bocagei. Next base: position 50,108,417 of record NC_138138.1, on the reverse strand, counting down.
TTGGATAAAAATAAGCCAACAAGGTTTGGGGTCAGGGATGGAGGAAACAAAGTGATTCTCTGTAGGGATCAGATGGGATTACCATGAGGAATTATAAAATATACATCAAGCCATCGTGTCCATGATGAAAGCATTGTGTTGACTGGGTTTGATATATTGACGATAATTTCTGATTAAATCCCATAAGATTCTACATTCATGCCCTTTTCTTGCCCTTTTGACTCTACTGCCCACTTCTCTCTCCTCACGTCACGTACACAGCAGTACACAGCAGTTGCTTGGCCAGGCAGGCATCCTGTGCCATAAAGATAGTGGGCAAGTTACTTTGATGTAGTTTTCTTATATCTTAAGATGTTAATCTTGGAGCCAGGAAACAGATCTCACATGAAGGTGGTAGTGATCTGGTCTTTCTGGCCATCCTTCTTATCATGTTTATTTCTCAGCTCTGGGGTTGCCAGATGCACCCCTTTGTAGTTCTCAACTTATTTACCACCCCTTTGTAGTTCTCAACATATTTACCCCAAAATATATGCATGCTAATTAGTGTTGTAGTGTTACTTTTTCCCCACGTGGGGTTTGATGAAATGCTCAGAGGAAATATGATTGGTTCTTACGAGCACTGTTTAAAAGATTCTTTTGCTAATAAAATGGCCTGGTGAGGGGTGTGGTTTACACACTTTCTCCGAGAGCCTTGCTAGTCAAAGCCTCATGTCTTGTTTTTAATCAGGGTCCAGTCCTTCCTTTACTTTGTGAATGCAACAGTTCTGCACCCCTCATTTTGTTGTGCAGGAAAGAACTCAGGGGTGGGGTCTACAGAGAGCAAGGACTCAGCCATACAGCTGCAAATAAAATGTTTTAAGTGTGTTTTAAGTGCAATATACAACGTGACGATGGTGATGGTGAGCCTTATGGAAAACTCACTGTATTTTTTTTTAAAGCTTTTTAAAAAGCATTTTTTGAGCGGTTTTTATATGTGTCTAGATTCCACCCAAGACTCGAGTGATTTCCTTGCATCTGAGCCTTCTCACAGAACCTTTTGCAAATCTGTTCAGTGACTGGCATGCACATGATTCAGTACACTATGACAAGCACTGTCTTCTTTGTGATGGTTATCCATACCCTCCAACTTTTCACAGATGAAAGCAAAAATCAGTCCCATTGTGTATATGTTGTGTATACACATGTGAATTTTGACTGTGAGTTTTGACCTGCTCTCTGTCTTGCATGCATTTTTCCACCTGGCCTGGGTGGGCAGGGCCCGGACTGACTCCAGCTACAAAAGCTGAGGCTGCTGAACAGACTCTTGGGTTAGGTTTAGGGTTTTTCTGTTATTGTGTGGGTGGACGTTGTTGCTGTTATTGATATTAATTTATTGTATCTTTATTTTTAAATCTTATGATTTAATGTGGGAATTGTTCAGTCTGGTTGTATACTTTTTGATATGCTTTCTTTACTGTTTATATTGTTAATACTTTTCAAATTTATACATTTCATTAACATTTTAACATTTCAAAGTTTGACGTCCTTCCCCCTGCTTCTGCGGTTCCTTAAATTTATTTTTTAATATCTTCTGCATATCCAAATTCATTTAATTTGCTCATTTAATTATCTGCTTTAAATATAAAAATGAAACTGCAGGTTATTATAATATAATGTTTCTATCTGTTTGCAATTTATCTGTAAATATTCAATAAACCATTTCCATTCTTTTATAAAAAGTTTGTTATCTTGATTTCTTATTCTTCCGGTGAGTTTCGCCATTTCTGCATATTCCATAAGTTTTTGTATCAATTCTTCTTTTGCTAGGACTTCTGCTTCTTTCCATTTGGGGGCGAGTAGCATTCTTGCATACATAAATAAATTTCTATGCAATTTAGGTAGTTCTGTCCCTATAATTCCCAAAAGGAAAAAAGAAGAAGAAAAGTTATTTTGGGAATAACTGTTTTTGTTATATTATGCAGTACAGTGATCGCAATAGGCTGCTGAATCAGATCTTATTAGATGCGTGGAAAATTCAGAGAGATATTTTTCTTAACCAAGCCTTGATTCAGTGGATATGATCAGATTTCCGTAAGGCACAGCCACGGAGCAACAAGAAATGCTCTTGAACCTGGGGGGATTAGTTGGTACACAACACAATCAAAATTCAAGTCAAGTGAAAGTATGGGTGAGTTTCTAGGGAGAGAAAACAGAATGAAACACAGGCTTCCTGCTGAGAGTTAAATTTGGATTCAATGGAAGAGAAAGAAAGGGAGAGACACAGGTGGCCAACTGTGGCTGCCAATACCCAAAGGGAGAATCAGAAACACAACAGAAAGACAGATGGAAATTCATCACCCAGTTTGTTTGAACTGAGACTTTTGCCCTAGTCAAAAGTGCAGATCTGTGGTTTTCCTATCTTGACTTCTAAATGGGTTTCTGTATGGGTGATTAGCACTGTGGTTGTTACTCCATCCACTATGACTGAACCCTTGACAAAAACATCCCATCCTATGAGCTTGTGGGAGTGTGGAACCGACACTCTGTTCCTGGTGATATGGATAGTCCAGTCGATACCCAACCACTAGAGACAAACGCACCCCCATCTTTCTGTTTGCATTAGCAGAAACCCCTCCCTCCATCCTCTCTCTTTCTCTAAATATTGTTTGCACCTTGGCATCTGGGAAAGGGCCAAAAGTGTTCTTTTTCAGAGCCAGGCATTCTGGGAGAAGAACAGAAAAGTTCAAAATCAAATGATCAACAATTCATTTTGTTTGCCACATCATCCTGGTTTGTTCTCCTCCATCCCATATGACAAAGCGTGTTCTCCAATAAATGAGAGCACGTGTTGCGGTGTGGGCTACCAGGCCAGGCCTCTTGTTGCCAGGCAGGTTAATAGTTGTTGCCTGGCATCATGATTGGGTAACCGGGTTGCTGGGGCAAATTGTATGTTGCAAATTGGGTGGGTGGGACCATAGTCTTTAAATATTGGTGCACTCTGGTTTCTCTTTCTCTTTGCAGAGTGCATCGGATCACCCGCCCGCCCACCCTCTTTCCGGTTGACCTTGCTTTGCCTGTCATGGGGTCGTCTGCTTTGGAGCAGGGGCCTAGTAGGAATTTTGCCATTTGGTGATTGGCTGTGCCATTTGGTTTTTGCCTACTGCTCAGCAATTCGTCACAACTTGTAAGGTTGCGATTAGGCATTGGTTATAATATGCTGGTGGTGGAGGGGTCAGGCTGGGCCTGCCCCTCCTATTGCGCTGAAGGGAATTCCGTTAAAGGAATCCTGGGGCTTGCCATGATTTCGTCCAATCCCTGTTATGGGACCAGGGCCGCCCAATCCCTGTTATGGGAATCCTTGTTATAGGACTGGGCAGGCAAGCTTTCGGGGAGCTGCTGGGGTGAGCGGCGTGGGTCCGACGCTTAGCTCAAATGACCCCCAAGTTTGACTTTCTCTTCTACTGGCTACCGATCGGACCTCGGGATGTCAGTTCTGTCCCAGGCGGGGGGACAGATAGTCATAACCAATGTCTAAGCAACCACTCACTGATTTTGTATTTTAATAAAGTTGTGGCCAAAATAGTGCCCAAAAACCAAAACTAAAATTACGTGTTATGTGTGAAGTTATTTGAGGGGTGGCCTGGGGACCTACACACGCAATTCCCTTCTAACTGTAACCCAGAGGCCCCTCATCTCTAAGGCATTGTCTGCACTATAGTTCTTTGGCGATCACTCGTAGCCGAGTAAGGTCTTCTTCCATGAACACGATCTTAACTGTGAGTCTTCAAGTAACTGTGGAGGCCAATTCTGGATCCACACGTCCTTCCACAGTGGTGTCAAGATGCTGTCAGCGGCTCCCGGCTGGTTGCCCAGGAAAGTATAAAGACAAGGAAAAATTTCTTACAGTCCTTTTTTATTTCAAACCTTACAGAGAGGCTATAGAACCCAGCTTCTTGGATAATGAGTGAAACTCAACCCCCCCCCAAAAAACGCCCGTCTCTCCCACTTCCTCATCATCATCATCATCATCTTCCTCAGTCATCATCATCACCTCCTCTATGGGTGCCGCGAAGTGCCCTCTGTGTTCGAGCTCTCATATACAGGGGTTCATTTTGCTCTCTGAATTTTTCTTGAAGCTGTCGAGCAGTGAAAATCATGTTCACCGTCCCCCTAGTAGGTACCTAAGGCATTGTCTGCACTGTACATTCAAAGCTGGGTCACACAATTTTAAACAGTCACTGTTTGCCCCAAAGAATCCTGGGAATTGTAGTTCATTAAAGATGCTGAGAGTAGTCTGGAGACACCTCTTCCCTCACAGAGATACAATTCCTAGAGTGGTTTGACATCCCTCCCTTTCCCTTTCCTTGTAGCTTCGTGAGGGGAATGGGAGGGGTCTCCTAACACTCAGCATAGTAAAAAGCTAAGAATAAACAGGGCACTCAACATTTCAAATTGAGGGGATGTTATGGAACCATGGTACCTGAACCAGGAAGTGTTCTGAAGCTAATGACAGGTGATTTTATTGAACTAGATATGTCAAATGCATGCCATCAGTGTCATCTGTCAGTATTCAGATGTTGGACCTCAACTCCTGGTGGCTGAAAAATACTGCATCTTTTACAATGTACTTTAACAATGTCTAGATGTCTCAGAGAGATGGACAGACAGACAGACAGACAGAACACCAGGAGAATGCAAATGAGTGTGCACTGTCATATATAGAGAGGAAAGGGTCTCTGTATCTTTTGCACTATTCACTCCAACAATCACTTCGTGCATTATTTCCTCCAGCTCCTCCTGTTTGACCATACAACCTTGGTGACATTGACCAGGTTCCCCAATTAGGTGGGAGGAAGCAAAAGCAACACAGACTTGAAGCCAACAGTTAATTTAAGATTTACAGGGAGAGGGAAGGGAAACAGGTGGCTGCACCAAAAAGGGCAATCAGAACCCAACACAAAGACAGATGGAAGTTCATCAACCAATTCACTCTGCGTTGAGACCTCTAAACTTTGGCCCAGCCCACTGTGCAAATCTGCAGCTTTCCCATCTTGGTTTTCGTATGGGTGCGTAGCACTGTGGCTCCCACCCCATCCACAGTCACTGAGGCCTTGACAAAAACCTACCGTCCAATGATCTTGTGGGAAATACTAAGTGTAAGCATGGGGTGCACACTCTGTTCCTGTTGATACCGTGTGCCTTCCAATTGTCCCCATTTTCCAGGGACAGTCCCGCCTGGAATTACGAAAGCCACCCTGACTTCTGATTTGACCCCAGGATGTCCCCATTTCCCCTGCCAGTGCTGCTACTGCCAAGCTGAGGGAGTAGGATGAGCCTGTGCTTGTCCGGAGTGGTGATGGCCAGCAAAGGACCATCCTGTTGCCTCTCCATGGCTACTGCTGCTGGCCTCCTCCCTTGGGCAGCTTGTAGTGGATTCTGGAGAGCAGGCGAAGAGGGACAGGCAGAGGACAAGGCTGCCCTGGGCAGGAAGAAAGGGGAAGCAGAGCGGAGCGCAAGGAGCCTTTAAAAAAATGTTTTGTGCCTACACACAGGGGCGGAGAAAGGGGGCTGCGGTGGGGGGCAGTCCACCCAGCGTGTCTCCACTGAGGGCTATGACAAAATGCTGGGCGGCACTCACCATGGGGCCCTGAGCGCACCCGAGCCACACATCTCTCCTGGGAGTGACGCAGTGGCTTGGGCGCCCGCAGGCTCCACGCTGCCCCAAACGTTCCGCCTGCCGCCTCCCCCTCAGTTGTAGGGCGGCCAAGTGGGAGGAGGCAGGCAGACTCCTCAGAGGCCCCGTGGAGTATCCTGCCCTGGCTGCCCCCACCCCCACGGCAGCTGGCTCCGCCCCTAGCCGCAGGGCACGCACGCCGCTCCCGCTGCCCAATCAGCTTGCTCTGCCGCTGCGCACACGTCCAATCTTGCCCCTTTCTAAAACCCATTGATTGGTGTGTGTTTTTCTTTTTGTAAATCTACCAAAGAATAAAATAAAATCAGGATTAAGGGATTTTCTCAAGATGGTGGAGGGTGTGTGTGTGTGCTGGGTCCCATTGAGGTAGTGGGACTCGCCCCTCTTCTGATAGGAAATGCTGTCTGGACCCGACCAGAGAAAAGTTGCTGGACTATGCCGAAACGACCGGAAGGATCCAAAAGGATCCGAAATCAGGAAGACCAAAATTTTAATGAGGAATGGGGGGAATTTAGAACTTACCTTAAAAACCATTGTAAACAGTTAAAACCGTCAGCAGGATTGGAATAACACTTGTAGAGAAATGGTGAATTTTGGGTATAATAGAGATGTAAAAGGTCTGGATTATTATAAAAGACACAGGAGGAAATGATTAATAATAGGACCCACAAAGGGGAGGAGAGAAGTCCAAGAGATTCTTTGGAATCTTGTTTTTATGTTGTATGTTGGATATGTGATTGTAAAATTCTAATTTGAAAAACCAAATAAATAAAATTATCAAAAGGGGGGAGAGGGGGAAATGAATTTCTCTCTGGGGGCAGGAGTGGAATGTGGGCTTGAGGAGGGTTAGTTGTGGGGGATTGAGAAATGTCCTTATTTTCATCTGAGGAATGTTGGAGGGTGTGACATGGTTGGCTACAATCAGGGCTGGTACCAGACTTCAGGAGACTCCTGGCACTGTCCAGCTGACATCTGCCTGTTGTCTCTGAACCTACCCTACCCTTTGCCTTGGCAGAGCCCGCTTACTCCTTTCCCATGATGCCACCCCATACCTCCTCCCCTCGCCCACCCTCTTACTTGAAATATATATAAAAAATGCAACTTTAAAATTTCAATGTTACTGGATAGCTCAGTTGGTTAAAGAGTGGTGCTGATAACTCCAAGGTTGCAGGTTTGATCCCCATATGAGGACAGCTGCATATCCCTGCATTGGGCGTGGGTGGTGCTGTGGTCTAAACCACTGAGCCTCTTGGGCTTGCCGGTCAGAAGGTCAGAGGTTCAAATCCCTGCGGCAGGGTGAGCGCCCGTTGCTCTGTCCCTGCTCCTGCCAACCTAGAAGTTCAAAAGCACACCACTGCAAGTAGACAAATAGGTACCACTTTGGCGGGAAGGTAAATGGCGTTTCCATGTGCTCTGGCTTCCGTCACGGTGTCCCATTGCACCAGAAGCAGTTTAGTCATGCTGACCACATGACTTGGAAAGTTGTCTGTGGACAAACGCCGGCTCCCTTGGCCTGAAAGTGAGATGAGCGCCACAACCCCATAGACGCCTTTGACTGGACTTAACTGTCCAGGGGTCCTTTACCTTTTACCTGTAGGGAGTTGGACAAGATGATCCTCAAGGTCCCTTCCAACTGTGCAATTCTATGATTCTGCGATATGAATAAAAAGAAACAAACACATTCCAAGAAAGGAAGGGAAGCCAAGGTTCACTTCTGTGCATATATCTCCATTTACGAGGCATCGCCCAGGTCACCTTAGGCAGGATTGGGACAGTGATTTACTAGAGAGAAGCATGAGAAAGCAGACCAGTCTCAGGTAAATGGGAAGAGTTGGTGCATGTGTGACAAAAGCTCCATTAGAGTTGGCAGTCATCTGCACGGTGGCCTTGGGACAGGCTGACATGGATAGGAGCTTCTACAAGGACTTTTGCATCACTTCCAAGCAGCTATGGGAATAGGGCAAATGGACTCACAATCTACCTGGACCTCTGTGGAAATACAGCGCCATAAACTATGCTTTTGTTATGAATTACTGCCACCTGCTGGCACATAACAAGAAGGGCAATTCTGATAGAAATAAAATGCAGTCATTCACTGCACTGGATAATGGGATCAAGCCTCACAGGGAAATCACAAACCTTTGTCTACAGTGAACTCAAAACCCTTTCAGGTTTTTACTGAATTGTGCAGACTCTCTCTCTCTCTCTCTCTCAAATGAATCTAATCTCCAGGTATTGTCAGATATCATATTTCCCTGTCACATGTCTTTCCCCAGCTCTCAAGGCTTTGTTTTGTTTTTGTTTTTTGTTAATCACATTTTCCTAGTCTGTTCTCATCCATCCAACATTGCATTTCCCTTTTAAAGGTGATATCTTATATCTTAGGCCCCATCTGTACTATACAATGGTACCTCGGGTTACATACGCTTCAGGTTACATACGCTTCAGGTCACAGACTCCACTAACTCAGAAATATTACTTCGGGTTATTTAAAGCTATATCATGCCACTTTAAACAGTTGTAGCTTTCCCCAAATAATTCTGGGAAGTTTTCTCTTTTACAGTTTAAAATACTCATTTAAACAGCCTTAAATATCAATGACTTCCCTTCTTCTCTCTATAGTTCATTTTGCGTATCATAAAAACCTGCATATTTTACATAAACTAAACCAGTTCAGTTCAGTATCCCATTATTACATCCATCAAAACTTAAATACACATATTCCAGCATTCCAGCAGCTTAAGTTGCCATTATTCTTTAGTTGGGACCTTGCCTGTTTTCCATTTTTGGGCTCACGAAACATGGGGCGCAGTAGTAGCATGCAGAAATAACCTTTTTTGACACCTGGGAATCTCACTCTGAATTACCCACAACAAAAAGGACTCTGGTTTTTTTGGAAAGGTACTTTTAAATACCCCCCCCCAATTCATTATGAATTATTTCCCAAAACTCTTTTACCCTTTTACAGGTCCACCACATATGAAAGAACATTCCCTCAATCTCATTGCATCTCCAGCACTTATCTGATTCTGTCTTATACATCTTAGCAAGCCTACTTGGAGTTAAATGCCATCTGCAAATCATTTGCAAGTAGTTCTCCTTCAAGGAATAACATGCTGTAAACTTCAAATTGTTTACCCAAAGTTTTCCCCCAGAGATTAAAATCTGTATTATGTCCTATATCTATTGCCCAGTGTGTCAAAGAGGCTTTGACAAGCTTGTCTTTTGTTTCCCAGTCTAATAAGAGATTGTACATTTTAAATAAAAAGTTTTTTTCTTTGTTTTGCAGAAGCTCTTTTTCAAATTGTGATCAAAATGTTCTGTCAATGTGAGACACCTCCTTGAGCTCAAAAGCGAAACATAGAGCTGTCAGTGGCTGACGGTGGTATTGGTATGGAGGGAAATCACTGTGCGTAGTTCCCACAATGATACAGACACTTACAAAAATCTCCCTGCTCTAGATCTTTGCCAGTGATATCTACTGAGCGACTGAGAGCAAGAGGAAGGGATGGGTCAAGGCAGAGATGTCTTTATTCAGCTTAAGTCCAAGGCACAAATGCAGGTACAGTGGTGCCTCGCAAGACGAAATTAATTAATTCTGCGAGTTTTTTCGTCTAGCGAATTTTTCGTCTTGCGAAGCACGAGTTGCTCCTCGAAGTCAAGTCACAACTGTTTTAAGAAAAAGGAAACAAACTTGCAAGACGTTTTCGTCTTGCGAAGCAAGCCCATAGGGAAATTCGTCTTGCGACGCAACTCAAAAAACCAAAAACTCTTTCGTCTTGCGAGTTTTTCGTCTTGCGAGGCATTCGTCTTGCGAGGCATTCGTCTTGCGAGTTTTTTGTCTTGCGAGGCATTCGTCTTGCGAGTTTTTTGTCTTGCGAGGCATTCATTTTGCGAGGTACCACTGTACTTAGGAAGCTGAGTCGGTCCATTAGTGCATCTAGCTTAGTATTGTCTACCCTAAACACCAGCAGCTGGCTCTCCAGAATTTCAGATAGGAGTCCTTTCCGAGTTCTACCTAGAGATGCTGGGACTTGAACCCGGGATCTTCCTCATGCAGAACACAACTTTTTTGAGGATTGGGGTGTCAGTACATTTCATTCCCATTTGTTGTTTGGAGTCAATAAATAAAACAAAATGCTGAAAATATGTTTCTTTCTGTATCTATGTGCTTCTACCATTGGGGATAACCTTGGGTTACAGATGCTTCAGGTTGTGTTTTTTCAGGTTACGGACTGCCGAAACCCAAAAGTACCGGAATGGGTTACTTCTGGGTTTCGGCAGTCTTGCATGCATAGAAGCGCTTAATCACACTTTGCGCATGTGCAGAAGTGCCGAATCGCAACCCGCATGTGCGTAGTTGCGGGTTGCGAATGCTACAGGTTGCGAATGCTACAGGTTGCAAACGTGCATCCCACATGGTTCACGTTTGCAAGCCGAGCATTCACTGTATATCTATATCTCTATGCACAGATCAGGGTTCCTCAAACTTGGGTCTCCAGCTGTTTTTTGGACTACGACTCCCACCATCCCTAGCTAGCAGGACAAATGGTCAGGGATGATGGGATCTGTGGTCCAAAACCAGCTGGAGAACCAAGGTTGGGAAACATTGGCATAGATAAAAAGTATGCCTGAATTTAGGAGAATGGATAGGTAGGATGAAAGTCAGTTGGGAAAATGGCTACCTTGGAGGACAGCCTTGTGTCTGCTATATGGCTTGGACTATATTTCTCATCATCTTCAGGCAGCACAAACATGTAGTCCAAATAGCTGAAGGGCATCTGGTTGGAGAAGGTTGAGCTACCACTACAGGACCATTCCCAAGAATTCTAGCCAAGGCATCCCATATTAACAAAATGGAGGTTTATTAAAGCAACAAAAGCAACCAACATTATTCCTCACAGAAGAAGCTCCCCTACATCTCATTAAAACAAAACAAATCAAGAATGCTATGCAGCAGAATGATAAATTGGGAAACCTTGGAGGGGTGCAGCTGCTGGTAATCAAAACTTATATGTTTTAAACCTTGGGAAAACACTTAAGTAAAAAACGAAACAAAACAAAACCCAAACTATTCACCAGGGTTTGGCAAGCCCTGGAATTCCCCGGACCTTCAAAAGGACCTTCTTGTAGGTTGTGGGTTGGGAGGGAATCCACAGAATGTCACAGTCCAACTGCAAATGAGGGTTGTGGAAGCAGATGTGGGGACATGTTGGTACCTGCCCCAGGTACCAACCAATGGCATGCACACATGATTGGCCTGATTAGGCCCATGGGCTGGACTCTCCACATACTTACACCAACCCTGGGCAACTTCTCTTCTGACCTCATACTCTTCTTTCCATTATGGTGTGCTCTGGAGGGCTTCTGGAAGATGCTTCTTGAAATACCAGGGCTGTAATGGGATCCTCTGTCTTTCTGCCAGAAATGAACCATGTTTCTGGAAGATGGGTTCTGGTCCGTGGGCCTCCTCATCAGTTTGAGCTACAGAATATGTGTACACCCACCTGTCTAGCGCACAGCACCTCCTTCCATAGCAGGCTCAGCATCTCTGAACACTTCAGCCCCTTTTAACATGTCCTCTTTCTCAGGGCAATTGGCAGTGGTGAATGCTTGCCTCTTCTTTTCTCTCCAGGCAGCTTTCTTTATGCCATGGCTTTGCAACCAAATGTGCATCCCATACTTTAGGTGTAATATCCTCTCCAGGACTGAGCCAATAATAGACATCCTCTTGTCAGAATCCTTGTGGGAACTGGAAGAGGCACGCCTTCCCTGGGGTCTCAAGATGGCTCCAGACTTCAGGCAAGATCTATCTTTAGGCCTCTGTCCCACCTTCTGGTCTCTACTGTCTTCTTCAACTTGGATGTTGTCGCTGTCCCAGTCTCCTGCTCTCTGCCACTCACATACGTTGCTGAACTGCGACTGGCCTTCTATTTGCTGGTAGCATTGCTTGCAGGGGGTCTCTGGTCGTGTCGGAGAAGCATCCTTAGGGACCAAGGTGGAGATGCCCCCAGACTCTCTTTCTACACCCTCACCTTTGGTTTCCAAGTGAATCCAATCCGAAGGAGGGTCTGGCAATTCACTGTCTGCATCCAAAGAAGATGCACACGAGTCTCCAGAGGCCTCGGATTCTCCTGAAACTTCAGAGCTCTCACTTGAAGCACTTCTACTTTCTTCAGCAGACTGGATGTCTTCCTGGTCCTGCAGAACCCGAGAGCTATTATTGGTGTTGAGAGATGGGGCAGGTGCCATGCCTGAACATATATCATGAGAGTATTTGCTGGCCCGCCTGCTCCTTGGTTCTTGAGTATATGCCACTGCAGATGGCTTTTGCTGCCCCCTTGCACTAGCTCTATGTCGCTGGGTCTGAAAGGGCAGCCCTTGGCTTTCCTCTTTGGGCATCCCCAAACTGACCCTCCTCCTGTGTAACTGGCTGCTGAGTCTCTCCTGACGTTCTTTGGATGCCTTCTTGACCAGTTCAGCCACCATGTCTTCATAGGCAGTGTGTGAGGAGATGACAAGGCAAGGAAGGATGAAGGACCCCAAGGCTCTCTGGGCAATGTGGGTCCTGAGCAAGTGGTCTCTTGCTACTTCAGAAGGCTTAAGGAGATTGTCCCCTGAGACTTCCTGCTTGGGGCAATCAGTATCCATTTTGCCTTCCACAGAAGGCAAATCCAAATACCCCTGAGTTCCATTATTTACTACAGTCCCACATTGGAAGGCCGTTGCACCCCTTGGGACCCCCTGTTGCTGCTGACACTTTTGATCTGCACCCATTACACATGGAAATTTGGTGTCTATTTGAATAACTGCAGTATGGCACACACAGGGCGAAGCAGTAGCATGTGAGATATCTAGAGGCTGAGGTTTCCTCGGTCCTACTGGATGTTGGTTGTTCTGTACCATCCCCTGGAGGCTGGATTCGAGCTGCCACGAAATACTGCATTTATCCCCAATAAATCTTTCAATGCAAGTACATGGAATTGGCTCTTTGCTTTTGTCTAGAGACCTGAGCCCCTGGGATTCAGGAACTTGGCTGGATCCAGGGCTTGCATTGTAATCGCTGAGCAGCGTGGCACAAGGGAACAGAACTTTCTGTTCATGCTTCTCTGGCTCAAGAGGAATCTCCGAGTCCTGTTCTGGTGCCATCTTCTGCATATGTACATGCAGAGTGGATTTCAGTACCGCCTTGTGCCTCAATGCCCTTCCTTTAAGATAGGAAGGTCTGCCCAGGCACTTCCCAGGTTTCACCTCCTGGCTGCCTCCTTTGCCTCCCCCCTCTGGGATCACCATAGAGGGATGGGCTTTTGGAGAAAATAAAGGAAGGGGCTTCTTCGTGGCCCCACAAATACTGATTTTCCCACCACGCTCTACCTGAAGCCGCAGTTCCGTCCGGAAGACTGGTGGCTTCTTCCGTAGGCTTGATTTCATTTTGGCTTGGGATTGGTCTCCAAGTCCTCCTGTCAGTTTATAGCCCCTGTGGTATCTGGGCTGCAGATGAAGCAAGAATGCCTGTGGGAATTCTTGGATTCGTTTCAGAAAGCCCCACCTGAAGGTCACAGCCTGCCTTTTGGAGTGGGATTCCCCATGTTGCATAGTGTCTTGAAATGGCTTCCTACTACACCCAGCCTCTTCAGCCTCAGGAACTGTCACCCGAGACCTCTCATTGGCAACTCTAATGCCTTCTTCTCCCTGCAGACTCTCCGTAGCTGTGACTGGTGGGTGTTCACTGGGCACACCCTCTTCTGCTTGGGGACTTTCCCTTTCTGCAGTTCCTTCCTCTTTGGATGATGGGCACTCAGGCAGAGTGCTCTGCTTTTCTGCAGTCTCTGAGCTCTCATCCCTTTCATCTGTGGCCTCTCGGCTTTCACCAGCAACTGCTTTCTCCTCTGGTGTTGGTGGGCTCCCAGGAACTATGCTTGTTTTCTCTCTATTTTGTGGATTTTCACCCATAAGGCCAATTTCATCATCTTCTTGGGAGCTTCCTGTAGTTGTGACCCAGGGAATCTCATCAATAATTTCCTCTTCTGCTTGCGGGGCTTCTTCATCCTCTGCAACATCAATTCGGATCTCAGGAGCGACATCCATTTCCTCTGATGCTTGTGAGCTCCTGGAAGTCACACTCTCACTCTCCAGATCCTGTGGGCTTTCACCAGCAATGGTCACCTCCTCCCCTGTGACCTGTGAAACCTGACTAGCCTGTTGTTCAGCAACTCTTGCATCTTCAGTGGCTTCTAGACTCCCAATAGCAATGGCCACTTCTTCATCCTCTTTTGAGCTCTCTGGGCTAGTGGCTACTTGGGTGTTCTCATAAGTGAGGTTCTCTTCCTCTGTGTTATGCGGACTTCTCTCACCAGATACAGTGTCTGCAGCCTGTGGTATCTCACTAGCAGCATCTTCAGTGGCTTCTAGACTCCCAATAGCAATGGCCACTTCTTCATCCTCTTTTGAGCTCTCTGGGCTAGTGGCTACTTGGGTGTTCTCATAAGTGAGGTTCTCTTCCTCTGTGTTATGCGGACTTCTCTCACCAGATACAGTGTCTGCAGCCTGTGGTATCTCACTAGCAGCATCTTCAGTGGCTTCTAGACTCCCAATAGCAATGGCCACTTCTTCATCCTCTTTTGAGCTCTCTGGGCTAGTGGCTACTTGGGTGTTCTCATAAGTGAGGTTCTCTTCCTCTGTGTTATGCGGACGTCTCTCACCAGATACAGTGTCTGCAGCCTGTGGTATCTCACTAGCAGCATCTTCTGTGGCTTCCAATCCGATGAACCTTGCTTCTTCTGTGGCTTGTGAGCTTTCACTGGTAGACAGTTCTTCTTTAACTATGTGTGGGCTCTTTGTATTAAATACCAGTTCCTCAACTCTTTGTGGGGTCTCCCCCGTATAATTTGCTTCCTCTGTGCCCTGCAGAACCTCCAAATAAGTATTATCTGCAGCCTCAGGTCCCCAAATATTCAGGGCATCTGTGGCCTGTGGGCTGTTATTAACTTCCTTCATGACTTCTAGTGGCTCATTTATCACAGAATCTTCTGCTGACATTTGTGGTCTCTCACCAGTGGTGTCCTTTGAGGAGTATAGGCTTATCTCAGTAGGAACTCCATTCTCAATTTCCTGTGAGATTCCATCAATGGTGCTCATTTTCTTGTCTCTCTGTGTTGTCTTGGTACTAACGTCATCTTGCTCCATGGCTTGTTGCTCTTCCCAATAGAGAACCTTTCCATCTTCCACAAAGAGACTCTCACCAGTGGCATTTTCTTCTTTTTCAGTGTCTGGATCCATACTAATGATTTCCTTGGTGACCTGTGGACAAATAGGAGGAAGGGACTTAGGAGGAGGTGGGCAAAATGCTCTCATGGATTTCTGCACAACTCGTGATAAGCCCCAATTCTGACAGATTTTCTTATGTTTTGTATAGGATTCTAGTTGGTCCTGAGCCTCATATTGAGAGGTTGCACAGTCAATCATTTGGTCATCTGCTGATGCCATTGCCACCGAATGCTCCTTGTAGACATTAATTTCTGGTTTCTCTTTAGCCTCACTTCCATCCAAGGAAACATTCATTGAGTCTATTCCTGTGAAACATTCATCCATGTGTGGCCAGGCTGCAGGGTCTGCATATATCGTATTCAAGATTTCACTCTGTTGACTAGGTAAATGCTCTGGATATTCGTACCTGATGTTCAGCTCCCCCTTATCCACTGCTTCACCCTCCACCAAGGGCAGAAATGTGCTTCTGGGCTTCACTTGGCTGTAAAGAGGGGCAAACTTCTGGAAAGAGTCGTCAGGTGTGACCTTGAAGCTTCCCATGGGCTGGAGACCAGTTTCTGTGGACTTTCTCCTGAGGCTAGGGTGATCTGTAGAGGCAGCTGATGATTCAGAAAAAGCTCCTTCAGGGACTTCTCCTGCCTCCGTATCCTGGTGTGGGCTGACCATTTGCTGTGCCCTGTAAGCCTTGGGTCCATGTGTGAAGATGTTCTCACCCACAAACGTTGCCTGCCTTGCCTCTTCCCAAGAGGACAGCTCTTCTCTGGCTACTGGGATGGCAGGGTATAATCTGCCTGGAGAGTCACAGCTTTTATTTTGGTACTCTGTATTTTGTAGTTCCAATGGACCTGTCCCAAATGCAGGGTTGAAAATCTTGATAGATTCCAGAATCCTCTTAGGCAGCTTCCATTGTCGCTGTAGCACCATCCTTTGAATGTGGAATTCCAGCTGACTGTAGGTGCTTTGGGGAAGGAACGATGGTTTCTGTAGTAGAATGTAGACATGGGCTTCAGCCCTTTGGAGACTGGGCAGTGGGGGAGCCTGTGACTTGAAGCCATGCAAGGATTTCTGAATAAGACTAGGCAAGCCCCATTCATGCTGTAGCTTCTTTTTTCTAATGTGGAGTTCTAAGGCTTTCCTTTCTTGCTCCAAGAGGAATGGTGTCTTTGCTTCTGAAAACATGAAGGTGGTTGCTGTTCTGGGAATGGAAGGCTGCAGTGGTGGCATGTGCCTTGTTCCACCCAGACCCTTCATGCCCCAGAGAGACAGCAAATGGTCATGTTGCATGGCTGACTCAACCTGGTCCATGTCTTCTGTCCAATCAGATGGCTGGATGTCGTTGTGTGGCTCCAGAAGCCCTTGACTGTGGAGGGTCTTGGGGAGAAACTGACTCAGTGAAGTTGGCATGCATTGCCAAGCATGTCTGGACAATGTTGGGGAAATGTCCAGATGTTTTTCATCCAAGTGGAGTATCTTATTCTCTGTTGCTTTAGACTGAAGTGTGGGGTACACCAAAGGTTGACTTGGCATTGTCCTCCTCCCTATCCTAGTTCCATCCTGTTTCCCTGCAACATCCACAATCTCTGGGGAAAGCAGCCTGAGGGACTCAAGGACCCTTTGGGGTAAGCGCCATCGGTGAAGTGTAATTCTTTTCAGCAGATTCTGCTCTAGTTCTTGGATGATGGCATCACTGAAGAAGGAAAGCTCATCCAGAAGAACATTCACCTCCACGTGCTGCAATGTCCGGTGCTGCTGTGATTGGGGGACAACTGGGAAAACAGAATGGAGAGATCTCTGGACAAGGCTTGGCAACCCCCAAGCATGCTGCAACCTCTTTTTTCTCACGTGCCATTCCAGATCCTCCTGAGTCCTCTGCTCAATGAATGGGATCTCTGCTGAGGTGAAGTCAAATATGGTATCCTTTCTGGGCAAGGTGGAAAAGGGCACCTGAAGGGTGTCCTCCTTGTACAAATAGGATAAAGGTTTTCTGTAGAGTGTGGACAATCCTTGCCTGTGAGCCAAACCTTTGCTTGCAATGTTGAGTTTGATATTAACGGTGATGTCTTTCTCTGCGAATGGAACCTCGTGGGATTGAGGCTGCTGGGCTTT
Source organism: Podarcis bocagei (assembly GCF_964188305.1). NCBI lineage: Eukaryota > Metazoa > Chordata > Lepidosauria > Squamata > Lacertidae > Podarcis > Podarcis bocagei. The sequence continues at coordinate 50,091,373 of NC_138138.1, read as the reverse complement.
CAAACCAAGTGGGGCAACTTTAGGAAGGTCATGTTCCTTGACTTGGTGGCCAGCTGACTGAGGCAACTGAAACATGGGATCAACAAGCTCCAGTGAGATTTCAAGAGTCTCTTGGTCCACGGGTCTTTTCAGCACTTGATGCTGGTTGCACTGTGGCTTTGGCATCCCAGAGAAATTTGGTGCTTTCCCCAATGGAAGGCTCCCCAGAATCCTCTTCCCCTTGTGGGATGCAGACATCTCCTGACTGCCTTTGGGCTCCTTTGTCAGTGGAGTGGAGTGGTGGAGGGACTCCATGACTCGCTTGGGGACGCCCCACCCCTGCTCTATGACCTTACCCTTGATGTGGCCCTCCAGGTGCCTCTTGGTCTCCAAGGTGGCAAAAGGCAAGGAGCTCCTAGGGGATACCCTCACTTCCCCTCCCGAGTACAATTTGGAGGAAGCATGGGGTGCTGTAGGCAGGTGGAACTTTTGCAAAGACTCTTGTGTCACTGTGGGCTGGCCCCACGGGTGTTGAGCCCTCTTTCTGATGACATGGGATTCCAAACACTGCTCCTCATTGGCAGGGGGAAAAGGTGTCCTTGTGTGGACAAACTCAGTGGCGTGATGCGAGCAAGATGGGGGAGCTAGCAACTCGGGAGCACTGGGTATTATATTACTCAGGGGTTGAATGTACAGTGTAGGGGGGGCCCATAGGAATTGAATGCCTTTATACTTAACATTCATATCCACACAATCTGCCTTCCCCCGGAGACTTGGCCTTGGCCTGCTGAGTCGCTGAGTGTAACTGCTGTGTGGTAGGGTCAGCTTGGGCAAGGGGGCTTTCTTCTCCTCTGGGACAATTATTCTCTGGGAATTCTCTATTAGCTTGTGTCTGGCCTTAAATGACCTCTTACCAGTTGTAGTCTGGGGGTTTGCTTTGGAAGGAGGGGGAGATTTGAGGGCTGTTTCCCTGGTTGTGGATTCCCAGTGTAGAACGTGCCAGTGAACCTTCCCTTCTCTCTCACCCTTGACGACGCCTCGGCCTTTTTTCCTGTGTGCAGACGATGCTATATTTGTGGTGAGGTGAGAGGCCAGCTTCATGTGCTTGAGGGCCTCTTGGACTTGCCTTGGCAGCCCACAACGCCGCATGCAAATCATCTTTTTCATGTGTTGCTCCAGTGTCCTGCTCTTTGCCACACTCATGAAAGGAAGAAGCCGAGGCCTCATCAACACAGTAGCCTCCTTCTTTGTGGGGCGCAGGAAAGTGGAATCCATACCAAGAGGCAAAAAAGCCTTGAATGACCTGAGGACGACTGATGGAAGACCCAGTTTGTGTTGAACTCTTTTCATGACCAAATGCTGCTCCAAGGTCCTTGGAGCCTTAGCCATAAAGGGAGTGTTTGCGGTAGCGAATTCAACCCTAGGAGACTTTGTATTTGCTTGTGAGACCATAGGTAAGAAAGTGGGGAAATGTCTTGCTGCTTTAGGGTGGAATCTCATGCCCTGGTAGTTCTCCTTTTCACACGAAGAGGATGCTTCATTTGTCCTATGCTTCAAAGGAATGTGGTTCTTCTTGCTGAAATTGAATAACTCCGGCAGTTCAGTAGAGGGGCTGTGATCTGCCCAGCTGTTGAAAGACAGCACAGAAGATGTGCTAGAAGAGGAGTAGAAGTGGTCTCTCATTTCCCAACTTCTGTCATCAGAGCTGTCATAACGTTCATTCATAGTGAGCATGGAATGGTTGTTGAGATGGCTGGGACTCATGCCATACTCCCTGAAAATGGAAACAGCTTGCTGAGTAGAATGGAGTGGCTTTTCCTTCTTCCCCTTGCATTTGGGAAGAACTTGCTCCTTCCTGGATGAAGGAGTTGTTTCTGGGCCCAATTCTGGATGGTGACAGTTTGGGGCAGGTTCACTGTTGCTCCATGGGGAAATGATGTCATCTCTTTGAAACCCAGGGTTTAATCCATGGACACACATCACTTCCTCAGCCTCCATGGCTGCCCTGTCACATAAGGCACAGGCTGTATTGTCACATAGCAATCTGCGGATGGAGGCACAGCGACTGCCTATATTTTGTGGTTCTCTCTCCTGGTGGTTGGTACCTGTAAGCCAAATGAAGGCACTGGTGAGCTTTTCTCCACCTCCAGGTTGGTATGGAGCCCACTGACTCTCATATTTTGTCAGGAACTGGCCAGATGAGGAGCCCGCCAGGGAAGACAGGGAAGACAAAGACTTAGAGCCCGGGTCCTGGTGGTGGGACAGTGGGGAAGGGTTGAGTTGGGTGGTGCTGGAAGTCCTGCCTGCTGCCAAGCAATGAGTCATACAGAACCAGAAGAGTAGGACCTAACTCCCACATTGGAGTCACCGTCTGTTAGGGAGGGCTCCTGAGTGAGAGTGTAGAGGGGAAAGGTGGGGCCGGAGCTAAGTTTCCTGCAACTTCTCAAGCTGAAGGAGTCGAGCCAGGGAAACTTTGCTGGGCTACTTTCTGTGAATAAAAAGCTAGTTGCATTCCAAGTTTCCAGCCTCTTCTCGACCTGTGGGGGCCTGACACTTCCCTGTCAGACCTCATGACATATTTATATATTTATTAGATGTGTTAGAATACTTATATACCAATTTGTGGGCCTAAGAGGCACTGACTTTATTTCAGAACAGCAGTGAATCTGTGGCCTTCCAAATGTAGTTGGACTGCAGTGTCCATCAGCCCTAGCAAGCATGTCCAATGGCCAGGGATTATATGGGCATTGTAAGCCAACTTCTAGATTGCATTGCATTGACTAACTCAACTCAACTCTAAGTATTTTTGTTAGATGATTCTCGGCTAGTTTTCCTATGTGTATTCTGTCTCCTCCTATAATTGTAAGTTTTGAATACATTTTCTTTTGTTTTTTAAAAGATTTTGGATCTGGGTTTTATTATCTTGAGCTTATCTTATTGAATGAACCCAACCAACAAACAAATGTGTGTATGTACACTTTCATGGATGCCATGAAAGACCATGTGAATGATCAAATGTCAACATTGAGCTTGGCTCTTAAAAATAATAATAAATCACCGGGATGAGCTGGTTCCTGTCTCGATGGCTTGCCTTCTTCTTTTCCAACAGCTGCTTGGAGATGGCTTCTGTGTTCCACATGTTCCTTCTAGGAAGAGAGGAGGCAGCGAAGTTATTCAAAGGGAAGAACAACCAATTGGAAATAAAACCTTACTAAACAGGGTACTATGCCATCAGGCAGAATGAGGCATGTTCCAAGTTCCATCCCTGGTATCTCTAAATAGGACTGGGGGAAATCCCAGTCTGAATCCCCGGAGAGCTGCCACTGGTCTGCTTTGACAGTACTAAACTGGATGGACCAACAGTCTGGATCTGTATAAGGCTACTTCCTGCATTCCTGTCTCCTGGTGGCCAAATCATGCAATACTGTCAGGTCATTTTTGACTCCTCCCATCTCACTTAGAAGTTCATTCAATGTCGAAGTTTGTGTCAATGCAAGACTCAAATGGCCCGTTAAAATGCCATTTTCATTATGACCATGGCATCACATTGCTTTCTGCCCATTGAAGGCCCCTAAAACATGGAACCCCATCCCCATGAATGCTCATTAAGTAGTTTCTATCATTCTCTCAGCCTTGCCTTTTGCCAGTTAACATGTGTGTGAATTCTGTATTGTCATATAATTGTTTTATTTTGGATTTTGATATTATTTAATTATATGGCTGTGACCTGCTCTGGGAACCTTTGTGCTGAAGGAAAAGTAGGAAATCTCTTAAATAAATTTGTAAGTACATATTGCTGTTGTAAGCTGAGACAACCAAATGTGGTGGGGGTGAGTCAGCTTGTCTGTATTCTCACATAGTTGTTTTATTTTGGGTTTTGATGCTATATGGCTGTGACTTGCCTTGGGAAGGTTTCTGCTGAAGGATGGGTAGGAGATCTCTTCAATAAACGAGGAAGTAAATATTGCTGTTGGAAACTGAAAAAACCCCAATGTGAGTCAACTTCAGACATGAACAAAGGTGTCACTGAAACTCACCATCGGTGTGCCGGTCTCAGAGGGGAACCAACTGCCCAGCTGTTGCTCCAAAAAGTGGGGATTCTCAGTGATTTCAGGTTCCACTGAAAAGGACAAGATGCTTCTCCATGCTTGGCCAACTCTCTTGCACCACACAAAGGAGCCACATAGGATCATTTGGAAGAGGCTGATGAACAGAGCCAGGGCTAGAGTAGTGCACAAGTTGAAGTAGCAGTCCAAAGGGAAAAAGCGATTGATAAGGGAAATCAGTCCCATCTTTGTGAATGCAGTCTTTGCACCCAAGAGATGGTATGTATCCCCCAGGCAGTGGCAGTTAGCAGCGTTTTAAAGCAACGTTCCAATGTTCCAAAGAACAACACAAAGAAGCAACAAAAGAACCTTGGGAACACCCTGGGTTCTCTCCAGTCATGGATGCCGCTGCTGCCTGCTTGGACTTAATTGCCTTCCATCAGAGCAGTGGGCAAACAGGTTCCAGCAGTCTTATGATCAGTGCAAATTTGGCAGTCAAAATGCACAGGTGATGATTCCATGTTGCCGCCCCCGCTTTTGCTATGAACCTGAAATTAGCAATGAACCAGATCAAGCCAATACATTCAATTCTCGATGGAGCAGTCAAACTGAACACTGCGGCTTGGTGCTTGTGAGCTCAAATGGAATTCAGCCCACCACAGAGTCCTCTGCATGCATCCTACATCCACATCCCCAGTGGATGGAATCTGATAGTCTGGCACAGAATTTACTACCCTATTAATCTCAGCTTTCATTTCCAAAGTTGTAGCTCTTCAGAAGATAGTGATAGAAGCTTTAAAATAATGGATGGGTGGTAGTAACCCACTGATAGCCCAAACCTAGTCTCTCCTTCCATGCTCTCTCCTCAATGTGGTGTAGTGGTTAGAGTGTCAGACCAGGATTGAAATATGAAGCTCACTGGGTGACCTTGGGTTAATACTTGCCTCTCAGCCTAATCTGCCTCATATGGTTGCTGTGGGGATTAAATGAGGAGGGAGAAAACCATTTGTGCCACTTTGATGCCCATGGGGAAGAAGGTGGGATGAAAATGCCATAAATAAAATAATTAATTGATTAAATAAATAATAAATAAATAAAACCATTAGCCTCCAATAAACCTTGCATAAAAATGTTCATCTGGAGCCTTCCAAAGGGAAATAGGAGTGTGAAGAGGGTTTCTTAGGGATTCAGGAACCTGTGGTCCTCCAGATATTGTTGGACAACAGCTCCCATAATCTCTGGCCATTGAATATGGTGGCTACTGGGGCTGCTAGGAATTTGTAATTACAGTGGTACCTTGGGTTACAAACACCTCAGGTTACAAACACTTTGGGTTACAGACTCCGCTAACCCGGTAGTAGTACCTCGGGTTAAGAACTTTACCTCAGGATGAGAACAGAAATTGCACACCAGTGGCATGGCAGCAACAGGAGGTTCCATTAGCTAAAATGGTACCTCAGGTTACAAATGGTTTCAGGTTAAGAACGGACCTCCAGAATAAATTAAGTTTGTAACCAGAGGTACCACTGTACAACAGTTATTACCTGCACTTGCAGCTCTCAGGTTAGTTTACAGAAACCAGTCAGCTTTGAATGTCCTGTATAGCTCTGGAGGTATACCTAATTTACACATATTTGTAGCCCTGTATTTGGTGCTGAACAGTTGGGCTGTTTGCCTAACTTGTACTTCCTCAACCAAAATGGTCAAAGGCCTGGAAACGATGCCTTATGAGGAACGGCTAAGGGAGCTGGGCATGTTTAGCCTGGAGAAGAGGAGGTTAAGGGGTGATATGATAGCCATGTTCAAATATATAAAAGGATGTCACATAGAGGAGGGAGAAAGGTTGTTTTCTGCTGCTCCAGAGAAGCGGACACGGAGCAATGGATCCAAACTACAAGAAAGAAGATTCCACCTAAACATTAGGAAGAACTTCCTGACAGTAAGAGCTGTTCACAGTGGCGTAGCGTGGGGGGTGCAAGGGGGGCAGGCCGCACCGGGCGCAACATCTGGGGGGGGGGGCGCGCTCGCTGCCTCCGGAGTCGCCGAAGAGCCTCGGGCGCAGGCTGTAGCAGAGCCGCATGTCTCGCGGCGCCCGGCTGAAGGCGCCCGGCAGGCAGCGGCTCTCCGCGCTCGCCGCGGAGGATGCGCCAGGCAGCCCCTCCTCACAGCCCCGCCTCCGCCGCCGCTGCTGGGCCGTTGCATTTTCCTCGCCTCTCTGCCCCCCTCCTCCTCCGGGCAAGCGGCGTCGTTTGGGCAGCAGCGCCAGCGGCAACTCGCAGGTTAGGGGTTAGGGGGGGGGGCGCAAATTACGTGCCTTGCCCCGGGTTAGGGGGCGCAAATTACTTGTGTTGCCCCGGGTGCTGACAACTCACGCTACGCCGCTGGCTGTTCGACAGTGGAATTTGCTGCCAAGGAGTGTGGTGGAGTCTTCTTTGGAGGTCTTTAAGCAGAGGCTTGACAACCATATGTCAGGAGTGCTCTGATGGTGTTTCCTGCTTGGCAGGGGGTTGGACTCGATGGCCCTTGTGGTCTCTTCCAACTCTATGATTCTATGATTCTATGATTCTAACCAATAAGTGAGCTGAAACGCAATGTCCTTTGAAATCTACCCTTTTCTGATTTTTGTGATACTTTTCTTCAAACCCAAAAGTTTACACTTAAAGTTGGGAAAACTGCATACTGAGAAAACCCAAAATTTACAGTTTCAGCTCTCCCTACTGCAGAGCTGTTCTTATTACATGACAAGATTCTAGAGCCCAGCAAAGTCAGATTCCAGGCCCACCTTCAGCCTGAGTCAGCTGTGTATAGACTTCCATGGGATTGGGATCTCTAAGAATCTATACTGGGACTGCTGCGTTTTCACTTATTCATAAATGTCCTGGAGTTAGCAGTGAACAGTGAGGTGGCCAGTTTTGTGGATCGTGCCAAATTATTCAGGGTTATAAACAAATCAAAAGGATCTCTCCCAACTGCATGATGGTGACAGGCACTAGCAGAGGCTAGTGTCTTTAAGAAATATGGTTTATGTTACACATATTCCATGGAGGGGGTCAGAACATTATGCTTCAAAAGTGTCTCTCATTGCTGCTTTCAAGGTTGTGTTGAGAGTAGCAGTTCAGTCATGGTTTCTGGTCTCTCAGCGCAGCTTCCTCCACCCAGCACTGCACAAAGTTCTGCCTACTTCCTCCTTTTTGTTCCCAGAACACCTTTAGATTTCAAAAGGGACAAGTTTTCCTTTGACATCACCCCCTCCCCACCATCTTGGCAACCTGCCAATTCTTCTGTCTCTTTCCACTGCTTGGGGGGAGTGCTTTTGCATTTCTAATGACTCTTAATGACTCAGTACTTGGGTCTCCATTGTTCCTTTATGTCTCTGCATTTAGCCAGGCCACTTTGCATAAACGAATCCAGGAATTTCTTGTCTGGCACAATTCTGCAGCTTGTATTTTCCCTTCCTATCCTAAATACCATCTTAATACTACTGTTTATTAATTCCTACCATTCTCTAGCAGACTCTGGTACCCTAGATCTATGGCAGTATTATCTATCCTCAAACAAAACGGGCTACAATTTAAATTTCATTCAAAGGAACAATACTAAGATCCCAAACACCAAGAGATCTTTAAGTTTAATAAGCTATACATGAATTGCACAAACTACAGCTGATCGAAAAGTGTGTTCCAGAGTGGCTTCAAGGACTTTGGGATCATCTGTCCATTTTACCACTATTCATGAACTGAATTGACTTCTTGTGCATTATTTCCATGGGTCACAGAACACTAGTGGAGCCAAACCAGCACATCGTGGTTATTTCTGTGTGTCCCCCACCCCCTGCTAAGAAAAAGCATAGATGAAACCTACCCCTGAGCACATTATGACATAATAGGGATTTAAGACAAGAGAGAACATTTTCTTTTTTAGCTTGAGGGCCTAGTGGGCAATCTTCTGGGGTCCACATGCCTGTGGTGGGTAGGACAATGGATGCAACTCTTATATTTGTACAATTGGCTGCAATCATACAAGTCTCACAAAAGCCAGGGGTACCTCTCTCCATCCAGGCTATAAAGAGGTATCAGTACAGTTCAATGACATATTCCAACCAGGCAATGAACAAATGAACAAAAACCAGCTAAGAAGGTGAAGTAGGATCAGGGATTTGTGTGGCCATTTGTGTGGCCTTTGAAGATTCCCAAGGGCCAGATCACCTCTCAATGGGTTGGCGCCAGAGCAACAATAAATTCTTGTGAACCAATGAAGGTGAACACCAGGACCAGCAGGCACATGGGCCAGTCCCAGTAGAAGACTACCCAGCTTAGACTTGAATGGAGTGAATGTGCAGTTGCTCCCCTAGAGCTGCCTACAGCAGTTAAAAGGTAAAGGTAAAGGTACCCATGCCCGTACGGGCCAGTCGTGTCCGACTCTAGGGTTGTGCACCCATCTCACTTAAGAGGCTGGGAGCCAGCGCTGTCCGGAGACACTTCCGGGTCACGTGGCCAGCGTGACGAAGCTGCTCTGGCGAGCCAGCACCAGCGCAGCACATGGAAGCGCCGTTTACCTTCCCGTTAGAAAGCGGTACCTATTTATCTACTTGCACTTAAGGGTGCTTTTGAACTGCTAGGTGGGCAGGAGCTGGGACCGAAAGACGGGAGCTCACCCTGCCGCGGGGATTTGAACCGCTGACCATACGATCAGCAAGTCCTAGGCACTGAGGTTTTACCCACAGCGCCACCCGCGTCCCTCCTACAGCAGTTACCTTACAGTAAAGTCAGAGTGGTTGTGTTAGGCAGGATTGGGGAACCTTTTTCATCACAATGGCTACATTCCCTTCTGGGGGACTGTTAGTATTTGTACTGTATTTGTTAGAAAATATATTTTACAAAGAGTTAATTGTACTGGGGAAAAGAAAACCAGATGAAAACACTTAAGGGGTGTGTGAAGCAGGGCCGATGAGGGGCATGTGTGTGACCTGGTGAGGGTTGCAAGTGCCAGATAGAGGGTCTTAGCAGACTGCATTTGTCTCCATTCCCCACCCATGTTCTAAGGTGGCTATTATATTTAAGCGCTGCAAACCCCCCAACACAGTGCTGCTAACATAGAGATTTATTGACAAAAATGTATTACATTACAAAACAATTTAAGAATGCTTCATACACGGTAAAAAAGGTAAGTGATAGGTTTGCTGAGCCTTCAGCATCTAGACAACCATCCGTGGAAGGTAGAGCCTGGTGCTCTTTTCCCATCACCACCATTTGATATTCATGCTGCTGCATTTTAAAAAATCCTTGTCATCAAGGCATCCTACACACTCCACCAGAGCAGCTTATCATTTTCTCTTGGCCTCTTTGTCAAGGGGACTAGATCTTGCAGGTTGCTCTGCTGATGCTCAGTTTTCAATCCATAGTGCACACCTTGCCACTCACTCAACTGCTGCTCCATCTTTGCTGCTTGTCCCGGTGCTTTCTGGACTTTTAAAATTTCTGCTTGACCTACTGCTTGAACTCGGGTCCTTGCTGCTTGACCTGTTTCTTGACCGGCTGCTCAATCTCGGATTACTACTGCTTGAACTTGGGTCCTTGCTTCTTCCCCGGCTTCTTGACCTGCTGCTTGAATTTCGGCCCTTGCTGCTTCCCCGGCTTCTTGACCAGCTGCTGAATCTTACATTTCTGCTACTTGCCCTGCTCCTTGTCCGGCTGCTTGATCTTGGTTCCCTACTGCTTGACCTGCTTCTCGATCCACTGCTTGATTTTTTATCCCTGCTGCTTGCTCTGAGCCTTGACATTATGCTCTGCTTCCAGCTCCTGAAACTTATTCTCCCTTTTCTGGGTTTAGATTCATGATCCCATCGGACTGATCCCCTTTCTTTTTTCTCAAGGAGCTTTGTTTCACCAGCACCCCCACTCTGCTTCCTCTTGTACAACATACTTTGAGTCATCTTCCTTTCACTTTTCTTCCTAAATTTGGACTGGGCCAAATCCTTTCTCTCTCTCTGACTTTCTCCAGGGTGGTTTCCCATGCCGCTTGTTGCATGGCCAATGCCGGTGCCTCGTTTCTTTGACTTTCCTTCTGAAATGACCCCCGGCCTTTCAGTATTCTGCATCCAGATATTCATCCCATCCCGCAGATGCATTTTTCTCTCCAGGATTTTACCAAGTATAGACAGTTTCCCATCTGTTTTCACAGTGTGTTTTGAAGATATGCCACCTACAGAGTGAGGGTGGGAGCCTTTTTGCACTGGCTGCTTGTCCATCCCATGTTCTAACCTGGGGGCCTTTTCCCCTCTTGTTGTCTTAGCTACCTGTTTGCTTTCATGTTTCATTGATAACTCTTTTTCTCCAATAGTTTCTTTATGGGATGCCTTTCTTCTCCCACCCAAAATTTCTTCACCATTTCTGTCTCTTACTTCTCCCTCTCCCTCTCTTATTTCTCCTTCTCCATCTCTTACTTCTCCTTCTCTTACTTCTCCTTCTCCTTCTCTTACTTCTCCTTCTCCTTCTCCTTCTCTTACTTCTCCTTCTCCATCTCTTACTTCTCCTTCTCTTTCACCTCCTCCATATCTTACTTCTTCTGCTTCTCCTCTTTCTTCCTCCTCATCCTTCCTCCCAGCTCCTTGGTGTTTCCCACCTTCAGGATCTATTGTGGATGCTTCTCCATCAGCCTTTCCTTCTCCTTCCCTGTCATTCCCCAAGATCTCTGTCTGTTCAAAATCATGATTTTCCTCCCGGAAGGCCACTCTTTTGTGGGAACTAGAGAGTTGCCTGGAGAACTCCAGAGCTTCAGCCATTTCATCTGCAACTGACTGAGGTGCACGGAGGTGTTCAAATTGTTCAGAAACCGCTTGCCTTGCCACATCTAACAACTTTGTTTTGCTTAGGCTTGCCCTTTCATCTGAGGTCTCTGAGGAAGGCACAACATCCTCTGGAGAAACTTGGGGTGCTCCTGCTGTCAGAGAATCTGCATATCTCAGGCTTCTGGGCTCTACCATGGGCATCTCCTCTGCATCTTCACTACTGACTCCTTCCTCCTTTCTTGCACACGAGCTCTCCTTGCCTATTTCTTCGCCACCATCCCAGTCTCCGACTCTCTCCAGTTCACATTCTGTGCTGTACTCAGAAGATGAATAGGCACCACCTTCCTCCATTTCTTCCCCCATATTATCACTTGTCTGTAGCAGGGAACCATCTGTGGGCTGCATTTGGTATTCAACTTCTGTGTTTGCAGAATCTTGATTTTGAGATGAATGCGACACCTGCTGGTTGGATTGTTCTTGATCTTGGGAGTCTTCACTTGAGGTCTCCCTATTCTCAGAGACTTGGATATCTTGGTGCTCCATGGGGTCCTCACTTTTGGGGGTGGGTGGGTGAGGTTTCAGATTACAGCAAGGGGATTCAGAGGACCACCCTTTTAGCTGTCCAGGTGCTTGGCCCCCTTTGTCACTGCTGGTGGCTGTATCTTCAATAATTTGGTTGGTTATTTGCTTCCTTTGCTCACTGTCACAGCTTTGTTTGCCCCATTTTGCCTGGTGCTGTTGATCTGCCTGGCTATAATGCACGGAGCCCACCACATGCTCATGGAAACATTGAGAGTCAAGGGTATGGGATGGCTGTGTGGTGGGATCCAAGGCTTGCTGGGAGACAAGAGTGTTGTACTGTTGAGGGTCATCTGCTTTCAAAGGCCCAAAATATGCCTGGGAAAATTCATGTTCTGAGAGTGAAGCATCCTTCATACGTTCACCTAAGGATGAACCAGAGATTTGGGATTCAATATTATGTGATATCTGAGAAGTGGCATCTGCCTCTGCCTCTTGTGAGAGGGAAGGATCTTTATTATCTCCTGAGGATGAAGAATGGATCTGGAGTTCAGTATTCAATGATGGCTGAGAAGAGGAGTCAGCCTTGCCTTCCTTTGAGAGGGAAGTATTCTTATCTCTGTCTCCTGAGGATGAATCAGAGTCATGACATTCAATATTAGCTGATGTCTGAACAGAAAAATCTACCTCTGCTTCCTTTGAAATGGAAGGATCTTTTCTACTTTCTCCTGGGAATGAAACAGAGTCCTGGGGCCCATTATTTTCTGATATCTGAGAAAAGGACCCTGCCTCTGCCTCCTTTCCATTTTCCTGGGAATTTTCTTGCTGCTCCTGCCTCCACCTTTGCTCTGCAACTAATTGTAATGATGAAGCTGAGCCTTTTGTGGATGTTGATGAATGGCATGAGCAGGGACAGTTGAATATCTCACAAGACTCCTCTGCCTTGCCAGAAATTTGTGGATATTGTGCAGCATGATGTAGATTCAGTGTAAATATCTGCAATGTATTCACTTGCGGAGCTTCTCTTTCACCCTCCGAGCTGCTGCTTGTCCCTTGGATTACTGTGAATTGCTGAACTTTTGTATGCGGATAGAGAGATCCAGTATCCTTTTCGGCATCTGGCCAGGAAACCATCCTATGCTGTATTTTCCAAAACAGCTCTGAGGTGTATGTGGGTTGATCTTCTGACCCTGAGCTGGCTTCCTTTTCTGCTCCTGTTTGAAAAGGAGTGTTTGGCACTTGGAGGGTCTGAGCGCCAGAATAAGTCAAAGGCTCCTCCTCCTCCTCCATTTCATCAGCTTCTGGGTTAAAGGCCCTCCTTGACTTCTGAGCCAGTTTAGGGAGGTGCCACTGGTGCTCTGTGTTGAGGTTCTTGATGTCTTTTTGCAGGTGTTCTTCTGCTCTTGAGTGTAAGAAATGCGAGTGCTGGGAAGAAACAGGAACCTCCTTTGCCCCAGGCCCTTCCTTGGCATCAGCTCCCCATTCATCAATGAAGTTCTTTTGTCTCCTTCCAGCAGTGCTCACTCCCACTGAAGATTGGGGGTTCTCCTGTGGCTCCAAGGGGGGTGGAGCAAATGCACGCACCGATTTCTGAATAATGGCTGGCAAGCCCCACTGGTGCTGGATCTTCTTGTGCTGGATGTGGACTTCCAGAACATCTTGAGCACCATCAGTGAGGAAAGGCAACGCTGTGACACAGTCTATAAAATGCGTAGTAGATGAGGTTCTTGCCAGAAGTCTCTCCTCCTCATTCTCCCCCAGAAGTTGGGTATGAGAGTCTTGATAAAATGTAGAGTTGTAGGGATGAGTTTGAGGCCTGATTTCCCCAAACTGAGAAGGTGGCACAGGAGGTAGAAATGCTCTAAGCATATTCTGAGCATGTTTTGGAAGCCCCCATCTATGCTTTGCAGTCATACTCCTCACATGAGCATCTAGACACTCTGTTGTGTCTGGACTGAGGAATGAGAGAGTTGGAGTAATAATGTATACTTCCCCTCTGTCCCATGAAACTCTGTTGGCTATATTATCTCCTTCCATGTATGGTGGGTGCTTCTCTGATTCAATGAGAAATGGAGCAAAGGCATGCAGGGACTTCAACACAGAGGAAGGTAAGCCCCATGCATGATGGAGTTTTTTGTGCTGAATGTGTGATTCCAGAAGGTTCTGGGCCTCATCCGTGAGGAAAGGAAGAGTCACCTCAGGCAATAAGAAAGTAGTCGCTTGAGCCAATACAGGTGTAGCTGCTGCCTTTTGAACATAATTCAGCTTCCTCTCCAGTTTCTCTATTGCCTTTTTTCTTACCTTGGCATCTTCTAGCAAGTCTTCCTTGTCATCTTCTGAATGGGAATCAGCTTCAGGCTCTTGGGAGAATTTGCGATGAAAAGGTGTTAGAGACCTTGCTTCACCCAACTCACATTGGGAAAATGCTCTGGAATTCCGAAATGCCCTCAGTGATTGTGAAACCTGTTCTGGAAGGTGCCACCTATGGTGTGTAGTCATCCTCCTCACATGGGCATCCAGGTTTTCCTGTAACTCTTGGCTGAGGAACGTGAGACTCCTTGAAATAATATGGGCTTCTTCTTTTTCCCATGGGTATCTCATGGTCATGCTTTGCCTGTGTTTCTCTGTCTCAAGATGAAATGGAGCAAAGGCATGCAAGGACTTCAGCACATTGGAGGGTAGGCCCCAAGCATGGTGGAGTTTCTTGCGCAGGATGTGAAATTCGAGAAATTCCCAGGTCTCATTGCTTAAGAAACCAAGTTTCACTCCAGGCGATAAGAAAGCAGTTACATTCAAGTTCATAGTTGAGTCTGCTCCCTGTTTCAATTGGTTGAAGGCCTCCATATTCCTTATTGTCCTTCTTTTGACCATGGAGTCTTTCATGTCTTCATTGTCACCTTCTGTTTCAGAGTAATCTCTAGCCACCTGGGAGGATTTGTAGTGAGAAGGAGAAAAATACTGTGCATTCTCCAATTCCAATCCTAAAGCATGTCTGGGATGTAGAAATACTCCCAGTGATTGCTGAACCCGCATTGGAAGGCCCCATCTGTGCTTAGCCACCCTCCTCCTCTCATGAGCTTCCAGGCGATCTTTTGTGTCTGGACTCGGGAAGAAGGGATCCCAGACAATCTCTTTCACTTCTACCTTATCCCCTTGGTGTGCCTTACTCATTCTCTTGCCTAAGCTTTCCACATGCGTCTGAGACCCATGGAGAAATGGGGCAAAGGCATGCATGGACTTCAGCACAGAGGAGGGTAAGCCCCATGTGTGCTGGAGTTTCTTCTGTCGGATATGGAATTCCAGAAGATCTTGCATTTCATCTGTGAGGAAAGCAAGCTTCACTCCAGGCCATAAGAAATAAGTTTCTTCAAAGTTCACAGTGGTGGTTGCTCCCTGCTTTCCTTGTGGAAAGCCCCATCCTTTCTCTCCTGTTCTTCTGTTGCCCATTTCCTCCTCCACCAAGTCTTCCTTGTCCTCTTCTGAATGGGAATCAGCTTCAGGCTCTTGGGGAAATTTGCCATGAAAAGGTGTTAGAGACCTTGCTTCACCCAACTCACGTTGGGGAAAGGGTCTGAGATGCCGAAATGCCCTCAGTGATTGTGAAACCTGTTCTGGAAGGTGCCACCTATGGTGTGTAGTCATCCTCCTCACATGGGCATCCAGGTTTTCCTGTAAGTCTTGGCTGAGGAACGTGAGACTCCTTGAAATAATATGGGCTTCTTCTTTCTCCCATGGGTATCTCATGGTCATGCTTTGCTTGTGTTTCTCTGTCTCAAGGTGAAATGGAGCAAAGGCATGCAAAGACTTCAGCACATTGGAGGGTAGGCCCCAAGTATGGTGGAGTTTCTTGTGCAGGATGTGAAATTCGAGAAATTCCCAGGTCTCATTGGTTAAGAAACCAAGTTTCACTCCAGGCGATAAGAAAGCAGTTACATTCAAGTTCATAGTTGAGTCTGCTCCCTGTTTCAATTGGTTGAAGACCTCCATATTCCTTATTGTCCTTCTTTTGACCATGGAGTCTTTCATGTCTTCATTGTCACCTTCTGTTTCAGAGGAATCTCTAGCCACCTGGGAGGATTTGTAGTGAGAAGCAGAAAAATCCTGTGCATTCTCCGATTCCAATCCTAAAGCATGTCTGGGATGTAGAAATACTCCCAGTGATTGCTGAACCCTCATTGGAAGGCCCCATCTGTGCTTAACCACCCTCCTCCTCTCATGAGCTTCCAGGCGATCTTTGGTGTCTGGACTTGGGAAGAAGAGATCCCAGACAATCTCTTTCACTTCTACCTTAACCCATTGGTTTGCCTTAGTCATTCTCTTGTCTAAGCTTTGCACATGCGTCTGAGACCCATGGAGAAATGGGGCAAAGGCATGCATGGACTTCAGCACAGAGGAGGGTAAGCCCCATGTGTGCTGGAGTTTCTTCTGTCGGATATGGAATTCCAGAAGATCTTGCGCTTCATCTGTGAGGAAGGCTAGCTTTGCCCCAGGCCATAAGAAAGTAGTTTCTTCAAAGTTCACAGCTGTGGTTGCTCCCTGCTTTCCTTGAGGAAAGCCCCATCCCTTCCCTGCTGTCCTTCTGTTGCCCATTTCCTCCTTCACCAAGTCCTCATTGTCATCTTCTGTCTGGGAATCAGCTGTAGGCACTTGCAAGAATTTGCCTAGGGAAGGCTGCACATTATCCTGACGAGATCCGAAAGGTTGTCTGGGAAGCAGAAATCCTCCCAGTGATTGCTGAACCCGCTTTGGAAGGCCCCACCTGTGCTGTACCACCCTCTTCCTCATGTGAGCTTCCAGGTGCTCTTTTGTGTTGGGACTCAGGAAGGAGAGACTTGGGATAACAACTTGTACCTCCATCCAATTGCATTGCGTTGCCGTTGTCATGTTCCTTCTTGTGTGTTGCATCTGCTTCTGTATCTCAAGGGGGTATGGGCCAAAGGCCTTCAATGACTTCAATACAGAGGATGGTAGGCCCCATGCACGCTGGATCTTCTTATGCTGGATGTGGAATTCCAACAGGTCCTGGGTGACCCTTGTGAGAAAATTTAGGTTCACCTCAAAGCCTGATAAAGCAGTTACTTTAAAGTTTGATTGTACAGTTACTCCCTCCTTCCCTTGGGGAACAACCCATCCCTTTCCTGCTGCTCTTCTTCTGTTGTCCATTTCCTCCTCCACCAAGACTTCATTTTCATCTTCAGTCTGGGAATCAACAGTATGCTCTTGGAGAAATTTGCCATGAAAAGGTGTTAGAGACCTTGCTTCACCCAACTCACATTGGGAAAATGCTCTGGGATTCCGAAATGCCCTCAGTGATTGTGAAACCTGTTCTGGAAGTTGCCACCTGTGGTGTGTAGTCATCCTCCTCACATTGGCATCCAGCTTCTCCTGTAAGTCTTGGCTGAGGAACGTAAGACTCCTTGAAATAATAGGGGCTTCTTCTTTCTCCCATGGGTATCTCATGGTCATGCTTTGCTTGTGTTTCTCTGTCTCAAGGTGAAATGGAGCAAAGGCATGCAGGGACTTCAGCACATTGGAGGGTAGGCCCCAAGTATGGTGGAGTTTTTTGTGCAGGATGTGAAATTCGAGAATTTCCCAGATCTCATTGGTTAAGAAACCAAGTTTCACTCCAGGCGATAAGAAAGCAGTTACATTCAAGTTCATAGTTGAGTCTGCTCCCTGTTTCAATTGGTTGAAGGCCTCCATTTTCTCTGTTGTCCTTCTCTTGACTTTGAATTCTTTCATGTCTTCATTGTCACCTTCTGTTTCAGAGGAATCTCTAGCCACCTGGGAGGATTTGTAGTGAGAAGCAGAAAAATCCTGTGCATTCTCCGATTCCAATCCTAAAGCATGTCTGGGATGTAGAAATACTCCCAGTGATTGCTGAACCCTCATTGGAAGGCCCCATCTGTGCTTAACCACCCTCCTCCTCTCATGAGCTTCCAGGCGATCTTTGGTGTCTGGACTTGGGAAGAAGAGATCCCAGACAATCTCTTTCACTTCTACCTTAACCCATTGGTTTGCCTTAGTCATTCTCTTGTCTAAGCTTTGCACATGCGTCTGAGACCCATGGAGAAATGGGGCAAAGGCATGCATGGACTTCAGCACAGAGGAGGGTAAGCCCCATGTGTGCTGGAGTTTCTTCTGTCGGATATGGAATTCCAGAAGATCTTGCATTTCATCTGTGAGGAAAGCAAGCTTCACTCCAGGCCATAAGAAATAAGTTTCTTCAAAGTTCACAGTGGTGGTTGCTCCCTGCTTTCCTTGAGGAAAGCCCCATCCCTTCCCTGCTGTCCTTCTGTTGCCCATTTCCTCCTTCACCCAGTCTTCTTTGTCATCTTCAGTTTGGGAATCAGCTGTAGGGACTTGGAAGAATTTGCTGGGGTAAGGCCGCACAATGTCCTTTCCTGATCCGAAAGGTTGTCTGTGACGGAGAAGTTCTCCCAGTGATTGCTGAACCCGCTTTGGAAGGCCCCACCTGCGCTGTACCACCCTCTTCCTCATGTGAGCTTCCAGGTGCTCTTTTGTGTTGGGACTCAGGAAGGAGAGACTTGGGATAATTACTTGTACCTTCATCCCATTGCATTGGATTGCCGTTGTCATGTTCCTTCCTGCGTGTTGCATCTGCATCTCAAGGGGGTATGGGCCAAAGGCCTTCAATGACCTCAACACAGAGGATGGTAGGCCCCATGCATGCTGGATCTTCTTATGCTGGATGTGGAATTCCAACAGGTCCTGGGTGACCCTTGTGAGAAAATTTAGGTTCACCTCAAGGCTTAAGAAAGCAGTTACTTTAAAGTTTGATGGCACAGTTCCTGCCCTCTCTTGCTTTCCTTTTACCCTTCTCTTGGCTTCTTCTGATGAGTGTTCATTGTCATCGTCAGTCTGGGAACCATTAGTATGCCCCTGGGAAGATTTGTATTGACAAGATAACGGATCCAGTTCAGATTGAGGAAGTGATCTGGGCCGTTGAAATGCCCTCAGTGATTCCTGTACCCGCTTTGGTATTTCCCATCTGTGCTTTGTGGTTATATTCCTCACGTGAGCCTCTAGTCTCTCCTTTATATCCGAGCTGATGAATGCAAGATTACTGATTATCGTTCTCACTTCTACCCAATCCCAGGGGTGAATATTTGTTATGTTTTCTCCCCGATGATTCTCTGGATCAGGGGGAAATAGGGTAAAGGCACATAAGGACTTCAGGACAGTGGAGGGAAGACCCCACATGTGCTGGATTTTCTTCTTTCCAATGTGGAATTCCAGAAGATTCCAAGCTTCCTCTGTGAGCAAAGGTGGCTTCATCTCAGATGATTCAAACGTAGTCAGTTCCACACCTGTGCCTGTGGTTGCCACTCCATGTCCTTGGTGGATAGTAGCTTTTGGATGACCCCTGGCTCCTGCTTTGGATGTGAGTTGCTTCAAAGGTTCTCTTCCCTCAGAAAGAGTAGGGATTTCATCTTGCTCGTAGGACTTACGATGATCTTCTGAGAGCGGTGCATGATGCTTTTCTTCTTTGAAATGGGACTCAAGTTGAGTGGGAGCAATTGCCCTCAGAGAATCCTGAATCAGTTTGGGAAGTCCCCACTGGTGCTCCATGGCCCAGCTCCTCACGTGGGCTTCAAGGCCATTCTTGACATCTGGACTTACAACATGCAGGGCCTTTTGAGGGGTGGCAGCCTCTAACACAGAGTGTGGTACATGAGCAGTCGCTTTTTCTTGATATCCCAGTTTCTCAACAGAGACATGTGTTGATGCTCCTGCTTTTTTACTCCTCTGTAGCTCAGGTGGAAGAGGGACAAAGGCATGCAAAGATTTCTGCACAAGAGATGGCAGCCCCCACTCATGTTGGAGTCTTTTGCGCTGTATGTGAAGTTCCAAAAGATCGCAGGCTTCCTTTGTAAGAAATGTTGGCACTGGCTCCTGGAATACTTCCGTCAATTGGAATTTAGCCTCCATATTTTTTTTCTTGAGATGGTCTTCCAAAAGATTCATATTTGAAGCAGGGGTCACTGATTTCCCTGAAGAGGGTTTGTGTGCAGTGTCTGCAAACATCGGCTGTAGGGATCTAGTCATAAGCAACTCCCTTGCTTCATTCTGGAATATTGGGGGTTCCAGCTCCTGGACCCTACTCTTCACTTGGCTGATTTGGGATGAGGAACATCTTTCCTGGAACACTGTAGCCAAAGGTTCCAAGTGCATGCTGGGCAACTCCCCCAAGAAAGTGAAAGGTTCCCTTGTTGAAGATGAGGTGGCAACATTTGGAATATCTCTCAACTGCATCTCCCTGTGCTTCTTGGCCAAGTGGTGGTTCATCTTGTCCAAACTATGGGGCTTCAGCATAGAAAGAACTTGAGCTGACTGTGGGGAGGCAGGCATCAACCCAAATGTTTTTCTGTTGCTTACTTCTTGGTGTACAGTACTCAATCCTGGGTGCTTGTATGTTATCCAATAGCAAGGGCAGTAGAAGTAGTGGTCTTCCACTGCTGCCCTGGCTATGGCATCTTTCCTATTCAAGATTTCACTCTGTTGACTAGGTTGGTGCTCTGGAAACTCGTGCCTGATGTTCAGCTCCCCCTTATCCACTGCTTCACCCTCCAGAAAGGGCAGAAATGTGCTTCTGGGCTTCACTTGGCTATAAAGAGGGGCAAACTTCTGGAGAGAGTCTTCAAGTGTGACCTTGAAACTTCCCATGGGCTGGAGACCAGTTTCTGTGGACATTCTCCTGAGGCTAGGGTGATCTGTAGAGGCAGCTGATGATTCAGAAAAAGCTCCCTCAGGGACTTCTCCTGCCTCCATATCCTGGTGTGGGCTGACCATTTGCTGTGCCCTGTAAGCCTTGGGTCCATGTGTGAAGATGTTCTCACCCACAAACATCGCCTGCCTTGCCTCCGCCAGGTCTTCTCTGGCTACTGGGATGGGAGAGGAGAATCTGCCCAGAGAGTCACAGCTTTTATTTTGGTACTCTGTAATTTGTGGTTCCAAGGGATCTGTCCCAAACACAGGGCGGAAAAGCTTGATAGATTCCAAAACCCTCTTAGGCAACTTCCATTGTCTCTGTAGCTTCATCCTTTGAATGTGGAAATCCAACTGACTGTAGGTGCTTTGTGGAAGGAATGATGGTTTCTGCAGAAGAATGTAGACATGGGCTTTAGTCCTTTGGAGTCTGGGCAGTGGGGGAGCCTGTGACTTGAAGCCATGCAAGGATTTCTGAATAAGACTAGGCAAGCCCCATTCATGTTGTAGCTTCTTTTTTCTAATGTGCAGTTCCAGATTCTCTCTTACCTGAGCATAGAGAAACTCTGTCCTCACTTCTAAGAACTCAACAGCAACTTCTCTAGCTCTAGGAAACATGGGCAGCAGTTTGGGCTTCATTGCACTCATGGCCAAAGTTGGGAAAACGTCCAGCCATTTTTCATCCAAGTGGAATATCTTATTCTCTGTTGCTTCAGACTGAAGTGTGGGGTACATCAAAGGCTGACTTGACATTGTCCTCCTCCCTATCCTAGATCCATCCTGTTTCCCTGCAACAGTCACCATCTCTGGGGAAAGTAGCCTGAGGGACTCAAGGACCCTTTGTGGTAAGTGCCATCGGTGAAGCATGATTCTTTTCAGCAGATTCTGCTCTAGTTCTTGGATAATGGCATCACTAAGGAAGGAGAGCTCAGCCAGAAGAACATTCACCTCCACGTGCCGCAATGTCCGGTGCTGCTGTGATTGGGGGACAATTGGGAAAACAGAATGGAGAGATCTCTGGACAAGGCTTGGCAACCCCCAAGCATGCTGCAACCTCTTTTTTATCACGTGCCATTCCAGATCCTCCCAAGTCCCCTGCTCAATGGATGGGATCTCTTGTATCAGTGTGGGCTGGTCCCATGGGTGCTGCACCTTCTTTTTAAGCACATGGGAATCCAAAGACTGCTGCTCATTAGCAGGAAGAAAACTTGTCCTTGCTTGGACAAACGCAACAGTGTGCTGCGACTGAAGTTGCATCTCATGTCTGGCCTCAAATGACTTTTCCCCAGTTATAGTCTGGGGGTTTGCTTTGGAAGGAGGGGGAGATTTGAGGGCTGTTTCCCTGGCTGTGGATTCCAAATGTAGAACATGCCTATGAAGTTTCCCTTCCCTCTCACCCTTGACGACTTCTCCTCGGCCTCCTTTCCTGTGTGCAGATGGTGCTATATCTGTGGTGAGCTTCATGTGCTTGAGGGCCTCTTGGACTTGCTTTGGCAATACCCGACATTGCATGTGAATCATCTTTTTCATGTGTTTCTCTAGTGTCTTCCTCTTTGCCCCACTCATGAAAGGAAGAAGCCGAGGCCTCATCAACACAGTAAGCTCCCTCTTTGGACGGTACGGGCAAGTGAAATCCATACCAAGAGGCAAAAAGGCCCTGAGTGACCTGGTGATGACTGATGGAAGTCCCAATTTGTGTTGAATACTTTTCACAACCAAATGCCACTCCAAAGTCTTTCTCACAGCCTTAGCCACAAAGGGAGTGTCCTCAGTAGCAAATTCAACCCTAGGAGACTTGATATTTGCTTGGGAGATCACAGGTAAAGAAGTGGGGAAATGCCTTGTTCCTTTATGGTGGAATCTCATGCCCTGGTGGTTCTTCCTCTCACTCAGAGAGGACCCTTCATTTTTCTTATGCCTCAAAGGCATGTGGCTCTTCTTGCTGAAATTTGATAGCTCGGACAGGTCAGAAGAGGGACTGTAATCTTCCCAACTATTGAAAGACAGCTCTGATGATGTGCTAGAAGAGAAGCAAAAGGGATTGCTCATTTCCCCACTGCTGTCCTCAGAGCTGTCATAACATTTTTTTATACTAAACATGGAATGGCTGTCAGAACAGGTGGGACTTATGTCATTCTCCCTGGAGATGGGAACATCTTGCTGAGCAGAATGGAGTGGCTTCCCCTTCTGCCTCTTGCCTTTGGGAATGTGTTGCTCCTTTCTGGATGAAGGGGTTATTTCTGGGCCCAATTCTGGATGGCCACAGTTTGTGGAAGGTTTACTGCTGCTCCATGGAAAAATTGTGTCTTCTTTTTGAGCTGAAATGGCTGGTAGGCTGGAGCTTCCCACATAAGAGGCAACGGGAAGTGGTGGCATTTGCAAAGCAGGAAGCCCAGGTTTTGATCCATAGACACGCAGCACTTCCTCAGCCTCCTTGGCTGCCCTGTCACATATGGCGCAGGTCACGTTGTCACATAGCAATCTGCGTATGGAGGAATGGCGACTGCCTCCATTTTGTGGGTCTGTCTCCTGGTGTTTGGCACCTGTAAGACAAATGAAGGCACTGGTGACCTTTCCTTCACCTCCAGGATGGTATGGAGCCAATTGGTATAGAGACAATTATATTTTGTCAGGAGCTGGCTGGATGAGGAGGAGTGGCAGGCACTGGAGGAGGAAGAGGAGTGTGGGGGGAGCATACCACCCATGTGTGCCACGCCCCTGTGGGCAGTATGTCCCACCCCCAGGACATGGCCTGCCCTGCCCTGCCTGCTCTCCACCCCCCGGTGTCAGAGCATGAAGCTCTGCCACTGGTGGCAAGAGCCTCTTGCCCAGGGAAGACAGAGAAGACGAGGACTTAGACCCTGGGTCCTGGTGGTGGGAGGTGCTAGAAGTAGGAGGGTGGAGTGATCAAGGAAGGGAGCGGGTCAGAGGAAGAAGGCCCTTCCATAATTTCTGCCCCAAAATGGAAGGAAGTACACAGACATGGCAAAACATGGGGTACACAGACATGGCAAAACTTACCAGAACAAGAAACCAAAAAGAAAGACATTTTAGAATGGAGTGGGGGGTGGAATTATTGACTATCTGAAGACACATTGTAAACAAATCAAAACATTAGTAGGACTGATTTAAGCACGTGCAGTAAGAGAAAGCTAGGGAGAACATAAGGGGAAATTAGTAAATAGATATGAATTGGATATGCAGTAATAAAAATAAATAAAACTAGAAAGGAGGGGAAGGAAGTCAAAGGGAAAGTACATTGGATTTGTAAAGTGTTTGTTTTTGTTCCTGTTGAAAATATTTGTGAAATGTGAAGAGGAAATTTAAACTTAGAAATAAAACACATTCAAAGCAAAATGAGAAAGAGGGGAGGCGAGAAGGGATGGAGGGTACACTGACCATTCCACAGAAGGTTCTCCTCCTCTCACACCCCCTCTTGGAGTGTCCTACATGTTGTTGAGCAATGAGTCTGGCAGAAGCAGAGGAGGAGCTCACTGCCACATTGCAGTCCCCATCTGTTGGGAAGAGCTGTAGAGGGGAAAGGCAGATCCGAAGCTCAGTTTCCTGCAACTTCTCAAGCTGAAGGAGTTGAGCAGGGAAGACTTCGCTTGCTACATTCTGTGAATAAAAAGCCAGTACCATTCCAAGCGTCCTGTCTCTTTTTGACCTGCAGGGGCCTGATACTTCCCTGTCAGCACTCATGGCACATTTATATATTTATTAGAGGTATTAGATTACATATATACCAATTTGGAGACCCAAGAGGCACTGATTTTATTTCAGAGCAGCAGTGGTGAACCTGTGGCCTTCCAAATGTTGTTGGACTCAAGTGCCCATCAACCCTAGCAAGCATGTCCAATGGTCAGGGGGTAATGGGCATTGAAAGCCAACTTCTAGATTGCGTTTACTAACTCAACTCTAAGTACTTTTGTTAGGCGATCTTCTACAAGTTCTCCTGGGTGTATTTCAGTTTTAAATAAGGTTGTTGTTGTTTAAGATTTTTAATTTGGTTTGTATTATCTTGCAGTTGTCTTATTAAAGAAACCCAAGCAACAAATGACAAGGGTGTGTATGTACACTTTCATAGGTGTTAAGAAAAGACCATGTGAATTATCAAATGTCAGCAGTAGTTTTTACACTCTCTCTCTCTCTCTCTCTCTCTCTCTCTCTCTCTCTCTCTCTCATCACCAGGATGAGCTGGTTCCTGTCTCAATGGCTTACCTTCTTCTTTGCCAACAGCTGCTTGGAGATGACTTCTGTGTTCCACATGTTCCTTCTAGGAAGAGAGGACGTAGCAAAGTTATTCAAAAGGAAGAACAACCAGTTGGAAATACCACCTTACCAAACAGGGAACAGATCCATCAGGCAGAGTGAGGCATGTTCCAAGTTTCATCAGGGTATCTCTAAGTAGGACCAGGAAAAATCCATCTGAACCCCTGGAGAGCTGCCACTGCTCTGCTTCGACTATACTAAGTTGGATGGACCAGCAGTCTGGATCTGTATAAGGCTACTTCCTCCTGGTGGCCAAAGCATGCAATACTGTCAGGTCATTTTTGACTCCTCCCATCTCACTTAGAAGTTCATTCAATATCAAAGTTTAACAAAGACTGTTAAAATGCCATTTCCATTATGATCATGGCACCACACTGGTGCTTTCTTCCCTAAAGCATGGAAATCCATCCCCATGAATGCTCATTTTCTGAGCCTTGCGTTTGACAGTTGAGAAGTGTGCCATATCTGTGAGATCATCTGTACTGTCATATAATTGTTTTATTTTGGATTTTGCTATTATTTGATTATGTGGCTGAAACCTGCCCTGGGAATCTTTGCGCTGAAGGAAAGGTAGGAAATCTCTTAAATAAATTTGTAAGTACATATTGCTGTTGTAAGTCGAGAAAACCAAATGTGGTGGTGGTGGGAGGGCTGAGTAAAATTCAGACATGAACAAAGGGGATACTGAAACTCACCATCGGTGTGCCAGTCTCAGAGGGGAACCAACTGCCCAGCTGTTCCTCCAGGGAGTGGGGATTCTCAGTGACTTCAGGTTCGACTGAAAAGGACAAGATGCTTCTCTATGCTTGGTCAAGTCTCTTGTACTATGCAAAGGTGCTACACTGGATCATTTGGAAGAGGCTGATGAATAGAGCCAGGGCTAGAGTAGTGTACAAGTTGAAGTGAAAAGGGGAAAGTGACTGATGAGGGAAATCAGCTCCATCTTTGTGAAACTGACCTGAATGCAGTCTTTGCACCCAAGAGATGGTATGTATCCCCCAGGCAGTGGCAGTTAGCAGTGGTTTAGAGCAGCATTCCAAAGAATATCACAAAGAACTAACAAAAGAACCTTGGGAACACCCTGGGTTTTCTCCAGCCATGGATGCTGCTGCTGCCTCCTTCTTCACTGTCCTTCAGAACATGCTTTTTTCTTTGTTATTCTGGAAGCCACAGTGATACATCTCCATACAAAAACACATGAGTCTATGGTTTTTTGGTGTTTTTTTAAGAACTAGATAGACACTACCAGAGAGATGAACAATGTTTGCATCTAAAGTTAGTTCTACTCAGAGTAGACCCACTGAAATCAATAAACCTAAGTTAGTCATATCCATTAATATCAACAGCTCTGCTCTGAGTGGATTAGTATTGGACATGACCCAGAAACTTGTAATCTTAGCTTAACATTTATTTACTTAGGATAGGAAAGACTGTGTGTAGTTCAGCTGCATGTATTGCTGTAAAATGCTGTAGTAAGTAAAGGTAAAGGGACCCCTGACTGTTAGGTCCAGTCGTGGCCGACTCTGGGGTTGCGGCGCTCATCTCACTTTACTGGTCGAGGGAGCTGGTGTACAGCTTCCGGGTCATGTGGCCACCCTGACTAAGCCGCTTCTGGCGAACCAGAGCAGTGCACGGAAACGCCGTTTACCTTCCCACTGGAGCGGTACCTAATTATCTACTTGCACTTCATGCTTTTGAACTGCTAGGTTGGCAGGAGCTGGGACCCAGCAACAGGAGCTCACCCCGTCATGGGGATTTGAACCGCCGACCTTCTGATCAGCAAGCCCTAGGCTCTGTGGTAATTTATCTTAATTTCAGGAAAGCAATTGCTTCATACATTCATGGTTCCTGTGTGGTATTACACAGGTAATAATAATAATAATAATTCTATTTCTCTAATGTCTTCATTCTGGGATAAGTGAGCAGTGTGACTCTCTTGCAGGATAATGAACTCAAGCTTTAAGTGAATGGAGCAGACAAATTTGAGAAGCTGCCTGCAACGTGTGTGGAGTGGAATGACCAAGATGATCTGGAAACCAAGCCTTAAGAGGAATGGTTGAAGGAGCTGAGAATGCTTAGCCTGGAAAATAACAGACTAGGAAGAGATATGATAGCTGTCTGCACTTATATAAAGAGCTCCCATATGGAAGATTATTTTATTATTATTTCTTGAATTTATATACCACCCTATACCCAGAGGTCTCAGGGTGGTTCACAGAATAAAATCAAAACATAAAACTACAAAATACATAATCAAAATAAAACCAGCCCAACCAAAACCCCACATTTTAAATGGGCATAAAATGGGGCAAGCTTGTTTTCTCCTGCTCTGGAGGGTAGGACTTGAACCAATGGTGTCAAGTTATAAGAAAGGAGATTACAATTAAACCTTAGGAAGAATTTTCTGACAGTAAGGGCAGTTTGACTGTGAAATGACTCCCTCGGAAGGTGGCAAACTCTCCTTCCTTGGAGGTTTTTAAGCAGAGGTTGGATGGCCATCTGTCATGGATGCTTTAGCTGAGATTCCTGTATTGTAGAAGAATGGACTTCTAGTGGACTTCCAACTCTACAATTATAGGATTCTAACATGACAGCTAAAGTGCAGTCAAATGTCTACTCAAAAAGCTTCATTGTGTTCCAGAAGAGTTACCCCAAGAAATTGTGAAGGGAACTGCAACATAGTTCTTAACTTTATCTCCTCATTAGCTGTTCTTTGCTGTTCAGCTCAGGCCTTAGCAAAATAATGTAACATTTTGGAAAAAAAATACAACCCAACAAACCAGCACTGGAGGCCAAGATGGAGAAGATCTCCACAGCCACCATATATTTCCCCTTAGTGCTCAGGTACGTTGGAACAAATGACAACCAAACACTGCAAAACATCAACATGCTGAAGGTGATGAACTTGGCTTCATTAAAAGTGTCTGGCAGCTTCCTAGCCAGGAATGCCACAGTGAAGCTGATGATGGCTAGAAGTCCCATGTAGCCCAGGACAAGATAAAACATGGTGACAGAGCCTTCATTACATTTTGATATGATCTCTTGAGTCAGTGACTGCGTGTCCAAATCTGGAAAGGAAGGAGTGGTAGACAACCACATGGCACAAATACCAACTTGAATGTGGGAGCAGGAAAACACAATGGCATTGGTCAATCTTTTTCCTACCCACTTCCTCATGCTGGACCCTGGCCTGGTGGCCATGAAAGCAACAACCACTGTCATGGTCTTGGCCAACACACAAGAAACAGCCACTGAGAAAATGATGCCAAAAGTGGGTTGTCTGAGAAGGCAGGTCACTTTCCCAGGTTGGCCAAGGAAGAGCAAAGAAGAGAGGAAGCAGAGCAGAAGGGATATGAGGAGAGCATAGGTGAGGTCCCTATTGTTGGCTTTGACTATGGGGGTATCTCTGTGCTTAATAAAAGTTATTAGTGCCAAAGCTGTGATAAGGGAAAAAGAAACAGTAACTGACGTTAAACTGATCCCTAAAGGTTCTTCATAAGAAAGATAGCTGATTGTTTTGGGGATGCAGTGATCTTGGTTGTTGCTTGGATACTGATATTCTGGGCAGTTCACACAGTTAACCATGTCTGGAAAAAGAAGAAGAAGAAAGGCTCATTTCAATAGAAATTCACATCTGATGAAGAGTACATTTTGGCTTCCAAGTTTGTTACTATAGATACCGTATTTATCACTGCTATTTTACTGTATTTTATTGTAGTGTTCTGATTTAATGGTTTCTTCTTTTTGCATGGTTGTTTTATTGATCCTGGGCTGTCAGCTACCCTATGTTCCAGAAGAGAGGAATGATGGAATATAAAAATATTTAAGACATAAATAAAATAAACTTTATGTGTGGAAGCAAGATGGAAGCTGCTGCTCACATACATTATCATCTAACTGCTGCTTGTATATATAAGATTGCTATATTCCCGTTGAGCTCTTTTCATTTTGGGGCTTTTCTTTGATTTTTTTAATAAAAAGAGCCCAACTTGCCATACGTCCGGGTCTTCCGATTAAGGTTGTGTGCAGTGTTGTCTGCTGAACACCTTCATTATGTTTTGAAGGTTCCTGCAGAAGACTGCTTACATTATGGGTAGTGCCTTCCAGAAGCCTTTGGTCTACACTTCCCATCAGTCTGGCTAGAATAGCCAAGGTCAGGAATGATTGGAGCCCAGCATTCCTGTGCTTATTACAGATCTAGCCAGTGAATTAAGTTGCCCATTACTCCATGTCTCATTTCTTCATTATTGTTGCAGGGGCAAATGATTATTTGCTGCTTGTATGAAAATTACACGAGGGGATAATTGCAATACATTACCTACCCTTCTGGTTTGAAATCTTCCCTTCTGGACATGGAACACAATCATAGCAGCAAAATTTCTCCTTTTCCCTCTTTTTCTTCTGATAACCAGGGCGGCAAGAGTTACTACACACAGAAAGGGGTGGCACCTTTCAGTACACATCATTGGAGTTTAGGGTAGAAGAAAGAAGAAATGTTTTGTTGCTCATAAGCTGACGTACAAAATAAGTAAATAAGCAAACTGTTGACATGGAATAATGAACTTAAATGGAACATTACACATTCATGCATACACCTGCCCATCTCCTGCTAATGCTTTCCAGAATATATTGTTTTTGCCATCTATTGCTTGGCTGACATAGGGGCATAGGAAGTTGCTAAATACTGAGTCAAACCCTTGGTTTCTCTAGCTCAGTATTGTTCACAGTGAAAGGCAACAGCTCTCCAAGATTTCAGACAGGAACATCTCCTGGCCCTACCTGGAATTGCTAACAATTTAACCTGGGACCTGTATGCAAAGCAGATTCTCTATCACCAAACTATGGCTAGGGATGCAATAAGGCAGTCATTTCCATTCCTTTCTATCCTATCTCACAATCGGAACTATTTCCATTCCACTGCAGTTTGGTTTCCACAAAACACCATGCTATTTGTCACACTGTCCACTATTTAATGTAATTCACAAAATTATTGACGCTAGTTATGAATTTAACATAAGTAAACACTTTTAATTCCACACCATTAATTTCAGTGCAAGGCACACACAATCTAAATGGAGTGGGGCAGAAGTAATCAATCACATATTGCTTCCGAGTAGAAAACAAAACCAAACAAATATTATAAAAGCCTGGATTATTTTCCATTTGGATGTAGGATAAATTAGTCCAGATTGGTTATTTCCACTTCTGTTTTAATTTTCATCAGTATTTTCTTACAACTCTAGCTGAGGGCCCTTCTCCAAAATGTGGGTACCAGAGAAGTTATTTTAATAACTTAATCCAGTGTCTCATTCCATAGGAAGAGGGGTGTCTATTTGTGTCTCATTTTCTTTTGTAAAAAAAAAAAAAAAACTGGTTCAAAATCCCCTATCAAAGTTTATTGTTATAGAGGATATTATTTTTTATTTCACTTGAACAGAATATTGCACATTTCCCACTGTTAGGCACTTTAAGGTTACAGCTCTCTTTGTTTTTCTTAATGCAATAGGTGGTATTGTCTTTATTATAGAGACAGATCAGTCATCGTCAACTGATACAGAAGAGAGAATTCTTAGGTCTTAAATCAATATCCTAGCACCCATACTTGGTTAAATACACTGGGCCACACAATTAAATCATCATCAAGGATTAGTTCTTCTCCTTCAGGAGCTCTGGGCTCCACACTTCCGACTTTAACTCTCTGGAAGGAGTTGTTTGGGAAAGTGGCTATGCTCATGATGTCAAATCCGCCTTCCATTTCTCTTTTGTCATTAAAGGACACTGTTTCTTGAGCTGAGTTGTTGAATGTTATGTCTTGAAGAATCAGGTGGAGCTAGTTGAAAGAGAAAAAGAAACAAGGGGAGAGCAAAATAATAGGCTGGATCCAGAGTTAGACATGCATCGCTGGAAATTCATGACATTGAATTCATGAGTTCATGAAAATTCCCAGTGAATTGAATGGGTCTGGATAGGCGTGCCTAAACAAAATTGTTTTAAGCAGATGCCATAGTTAGCAAAGTGATGGTACCTGCCAAATGTTATGTTATGTCCTGATAGGGTCTCACTTCTTTTACAACCACAGTTTCCCAGTGAAAAGCAAGAGATGCCCTACATACAGTGCATTGAAGTAACCTAATCTTGAAGTAACCAATGCCTGAACAATTGTGGTGAAGCTCTCCTGGTCTAGGCACAGTCTTAGCTGATGCACCAGTTACAGCTGGTAAAAGGTGCTTCTACCCACTGAGGTATCTGGGTCTCCAGAGACAAAGCTGGATCCAGACACTCATCGCCTCTGACTGCATACCTGCTCATTCAGGGGGATTGTAACCCCATCAAGGGCAGGCAATCAACCAATTTCCCATAGAGGGTAGCCTAGGGCTGCCAGATGCCAGCACAGACGTCACTTAAAAGGGCAGTGCCCCAGCACGCCTACATTGGGGAAGTGCTGGGGCGTGGGCGGGGCAGTGTGGGGCTCTCCTCTTCTCTTATGTTCGCTCTGTGCATCATGTTTTTCATAGCAAATCATTCTAGAACTTCATTTCTCTTGGAGCTTTTGCCCACCACAAAAAAACTCAACAAGCGTAACAAAATAACCACCTTAACAACTTTTCTGTCTGGATTTTCAATTTTGGAAATATGGCAACTGGTAGCCACTCACCCACATTGCATCCTTCTTAGGTTATTTTCCCATCCCCCCAGAGGGCTCTCATGACCTCTCCTTATCCATGTCATGGAGAAATAGAGTTCAGTATCATCAGCATACTGATAGCATCTTGCCTCCAATCTCAATACCATTGAGGATAAAACAGTGCCCCATGCCCCCCCCCCAGCTTAAATGCCTGGGCCCCACAAAACACTCATGCAATTCTACTCTCTAGATAGGACCAGTAACCAAATGCCCCCAGTTCCCATTCCATGTAGCTGGCCCTGGTCAATGGTATCAAAAGCTGTAGAAAGCTCAAGCAGCAGGAGCAAAGTCACACTCCCCTTGTCCCGTCTTCCATAAAGGTCACCCAACAGGATAACTCAGTTTGGCAAACACCTTCTTTTGTCATGCAGCAAGACCTAGCCTGAAAATGAAGCTATTTTTTTCAGTGAGGGATGCTCAAAAGTTATGGCTTCCCTTCTCCAAGCCCCAAGAAAAGGAGAAAATGTGAACCCACAAATTTCCATCAATGTGTTGGTGTGTCTAACATAATTTTACCATTAGGAAAAAGGCATATTGTATTAGCTTTTTCATGGCAAATAAAAACACAATTATATAGTGTAGACATTACCTGCCAAGGGTGGAGTACAACTCTTTCAGCCTCCACAGCTGCTCTGTGCTTGGGTGTAGATGAGTCCATGGCATGCAGTGCATGTGCAGCAGCATAGACAGCATTATAGATGCTGTAGCTATGACCAGTCATGCGCATTTCAAAAAGAGGCGCAGGAAGGCTCTCCAGCCTTGCCTCTCCAGTACATGGTTCATCGACCTCTTTTGGACAATGAAATGAGCAGTCAAAGACTTGCTCCCATATATCTTTGATAAAACCATCTCCTTCTGCCCAGCAAGGTTCTATAGTCTGAAGGAATGTCTTGAATGCAGGTGGTTCATGTGAATGAATTGTGAATGAAATAGCCCCTTGGAACACTTGCAGATCTGAGCCTCTTTGAAGGCCAGTTAATGCAAAATCTATCTGGGCTGTCAGAATCCACACCTTTTCGTGAGATGTGTCATTATTACGTTCAGGATTTCCCAGAAGAATAAAATAGCTCAGCCACATAATGGACAGTGTTTCTCCATAGAGAACAAATGTGTTGACTTTGTTAAATGTGAAAGGTTTATAAATGCTCTGGACCTGGTTGTTAATTTCAAACATATCATTTAACCGGGCTTGTTGTGTAATCCTTTCTGTGAAAGCTGAACAGATTCCATGCTGGGAAAGCAATGGCTCCAGGGTCTGCAAGAAACGCTCTCCACTCTCATCGTTGACAGTGAAGAACCCAACCCATGTCCATCTGAAATGCTGAAGTAAGCGGACAATCCCAATGTACTGGCGGGCTTCGTTGGGGACCATATTGTAGAAGGAGTGGGACTGCATTGCATAACTCTCCTCTGGGGCAAATGAGCCATAAGTGAGCTGAAATAAAATGTAGCGATTTAAGAGATTTTTTAGGAGGAATGCCTGAATGAATCTGCATATGAGGGCTTTCAGTCTGGGCAATGAGTATTTTTCCAGCTAAACCTGATATGAATTCAGAAAACCTGAATTTTAAAGAAGTATTTTGTCTGAATTTTCTCAGCCTGTGAAAATGTAATATTTTTGAACTAGTCATTGGAAAGATATCTGGTAGAAATTATTGACTGTATATTACCCAGATATGTATTTTAATATGTAAATATATTTATAATAACTGATTTTATGCATACTTTGTTTTTTTATCAACTAACTTTTTAAATCATTAATTCTAATGTATATTTTATGTAAACTGCATTGAGATATTTATGAGCAAGCATACAAACTGCATTAAATAAATATACGAATTGCATTACATAAATAAATATATTTTCCCATCCTGTTCTCTTCCTTGGGCTAAGTCTCATTTCACTTTTGAATATCAGGCAAATTAAGTGTAGCTTTCCTGCCTTTCTGAACAACAAAAACCACTTCCAGAATAGCATGAAGCGATTGCAATTTCCGTAAATCCCCATGCACAGAGCTTACCTGTGGAATCTTATAGCTATCCAAGATATCTGCCATGCGGTATGAGATATCAGAGCCAAGCCCCCCTATGACGGTCATGAGGTTTTTCTGCCTGCCACATTTGTAGTTGGGCACAAATTTCTGTGATTTGAAGAGCAGGTCCAGAGTGGTGCGGTAAGTTCTCTGCGCATCGTAGTAGCTGTCACTGATGTGGAACCCCAGTGTAGAATTGGGCAAGATTCTGGGATTTTCATTAATTTCTTTCACAGCAAATGCCAAGGCGAGGACGTGCTGGTAGAATTTTGTTATCACACTGCCAACAGAGAGACCTGCTTATTTGGAAGCAGATGTTGCAAGCTTGGCTAACATTGGCTTTAAATAAGACAATCTATTTTTGAAACAAACTCCTACAAGGATCACGACCAGGGAAGGGCAAACTTACTTTATTTGCACTATCTGAAACAATATGCAAACTAAAATGCTGCTATCCTTTAAAATTCACACCTCTCTGAATTTTGCAATGTAATATATAGGTAAAGGTAAAGGGACCCCTGACCATTAGGTCCAGTCGTGACCGACTCTGGGGTTGCGGCGCTCATCTCGCTTTATTGGCCAAGGGAGGCAGCATACAGCTTCCGGGTCATGTGGCCAGCATGACTAAGCCGCTTCTGGCGAACCAGAGCAGCGCACGGAAACACCGTTTACCTTCCCCCCGGAGCGGTACCTGTTTATCTGCTTGCACTTTGACATGCTTTCGAACTGCTAGGTTGGCAGGAGCAGGGACCGAGCAACGGGAGCTCACCCCGTCATGGGGATTTGAACCGCCGACCTTCTGATTGGCAAGTCCTAGGCTCTGTGGTTTAACCCACAGCGCCACCCGCGTTCCTTAATGTAATATATACAAACACGCATTTACTAGGATAAGATGTGCATAAAAATAAGGCTTATGCACAGTCCTCCCAGTCCATCCCATGGCTTCAGTCTGCCCCCACAATCAACCTGACCTCACCTGCCTTAGATCCAGTCCACCTGCCCTCTTAACAACTGTAGGCTTTCTGCAATGGTTTAGTTGATAATCAACTCATAAGGATGGATGAAGCTGTTAATTTTGGTTTCTCTCAGTTTCTCCTTCTTCTAGTTTTAACACATTTCTCCACATTTTCACATCTGTCTGCAATGGGTTGTTTTTTTTTAAGCCATCAAGACAATTCATCAGCATTTTGATGCAAATTTATCCAAATGTACAAAATCTTCTATGCAATTTCTCTGAACGCACACATTTTACAAACCAATTTCCCCTAACACAATATATTTTTATGCCGTTTTCATTAGCATGTGTATTTTAATGCGTATTTTGGCATAATCAGAATTGCCTGAAACCCTGGAAAGCTACTGCTGGTCCTTGTAGACAATACTGAGGTAGATGGACCAGTGGTTTACTTAGACAGCTTCCTATGCAACTGTTAACTACTAGCTTCTTCTTCACACATGCACACAGCATGAGAAAGAGATGTGATGATGCGGACACTCCACACCAAAATTCTCTTTCCTTGCATTACAAATGCTGAGGTTTCAAAGCTCGCATGACGCAGGAAGGAGGGGATCCTTACAGTGGGACATCAGATTTCAGCTCTTGTGAAGGGTGTACCTTGAAGGAAACTGGGTTGAAAACGTAAATGATCTGAGAGGAAATCCCACCGATGAGGAGGTCTCCTGATTGGTACCACTCATGGGGAACAGGGAGGGGATCAGTTGGACGGCACTTCATAGCATTTGCTTTGCACGCTAGAGGAGGTAGCAGAAGCAGCAGCACTAACCACACCATCTGATGGCAAACCAGAGCAGGTCCTTCTTTGTCCATCTACAATGCCATTGTTGGCATCAGAAAGTTTGAAAAAGCTATAGTCAGCCAAGATCCTTAATTAAATGTATAACTATATCTAAGTGTATCAGCCTTATCTTTAAAATCAGTTAGGCTAGCAAAACATGCCTTGAATGTGCCAGTAAATGTCCATTGATTTCAAGCCAGAAATATACAAGGAAAGGGGGAGATTATCAGAGCCCAAACTGACCAAACCTCATGTGCCTCTCACCCCCGGTCATAATGGCACACAGTGTGGTTGGTTATAAGTAAATAACTTTCATACTTGTTTCCTGGTTGCTTTTCTAGAAGCTTCTCCTTTGAACAAGGAGTGCATTTCAGATAATTTCAGGGGAAGATAATTACTTCTGCAGGGTTTCGTCTCAGGGGATCACCCTCAGTACAAACAGTTTTTCCACATCTGATCAATGCTCCATGTGGGAGTTAGGGCAAAAACTACATGTGATGTTAACCACGTAGTTTGCTACTGGTGCAAGCCATCTTTCACCAATAGTCAGTGCACTCTTGACTGATGTACATTAGGATATGTGTGTTGGGATAAGGAGCTTTATCCCTTTGCCCCCAATTGGCCAAATAATCTATGTTAAAGACACTACATTTTAATGTACATAAAATGTGTGTTTGAATGCATTGTATTTAAAGTGCTTGTAATGAGAAGTTTACATTAGGCAGGAGCTTTCATTATAGCGAATACAGTAAAGCAGCTATGGTCAGCAGACAGCTGAAACCTGAGAAGTCAGATTCTCTATGTTGTTGGAAGCCAGAAGAGAGATTGCCAGCCCAGCATGTTGCGAGGAACTCCCAGCATATTGCAGTCTCTCTCTGGGATCAGAGGGAGGTTCCCGAACTTTATAAAAGTAATTAAAGGGCTGAACCTTATTGACTGCTGCTTGATTGCAATGTGTTATTTTGTTCTTAGCAATGTTTATATGTAGATAGTTTTAAGACTGTTCTGTAGTAAAGCACTGAAACTTATTCTTGGGATGGAAAGCTCATTTATAGCTGATCAGGGATTCAGTGAAATACCTTTAACAATCTGTGATTGGCGGTTGCTTGTGGCTGGTGAGCAAATGATGGGTAACTTTGGTGAGTTGTAAATTTGGCAGTGGTGGTTAGTTGGGTGAGTGGTATTTGGCAACCCCCCAATAGCTCAACAACTCTGGGCAATCCCCCCATAAAAAAGCTGAATAACTCTGGGCAATCTCCCCACATTTCCTTAATTTTGAGTCCCCCAAAATAGGGGTCGTCTTATACAAGGGGGCATTTCATACAAGGAAAAATACGGTAAATATAAAAGTTCCCTCTGCCATCATTTCACCTATTCAAGCCAGTTTCTACCACACTAAGGTTTTTGATGGGTGATATATTGCTGTGGTAATGCAGGAAGCTTCTTACACAGTAATAGACAGCTGTGTCGTCGGGTTTCATGTTATTCATCTGCAGTTCCAACTTGCATGAAGGGTTCCTTGAGACAGTGAAGCATCCTTTCACCGTGGGGGCATAAAACTGCTTGCTCCCATCAGTGTATATTAAGGCAATCCATTCCAGTCCCTTCCTGGGAGCCCACCTCACCCAGTGCATGGGGAAGCTGTGGAAGGTGAACCCAGAGCCCTGGCAGGAAATGTTAAGGGTCTCTCTGGGACTTTTTACACTCCCTCCTGGACTCAAACCCTGGGTCCTCCATCAATACCTTAACCACTATTCCACACTTGCTACTCCACACTTGCTATTGCACCATATCAGGATGAAAAAATACCTTTGAAGATGACTGCAAGAATAACAAACTATAGCCACCATGTCCATTTCACTTCCCATAAGTTTTGACAGACTGTTTGGAAAGTGGTCCCAGGCAAGCAGGGCTGTGTAGTTGCGGTGAATACAGCAGATTGAAACAGGAAGTTGCCTATGTATTTTCATATGTCTGTGCATAAAAGAGGCTTACAAGCCCCCTTCAGAAATTCAGATATGGAGGAGAGGGAGACGTCTTTGTGTATTGGCCCCGCCCCTGGTATTTTAACTGCCACTACAGCTGTCTGAATGAAGAGCTGTAGGAACTGTCCTCCTGGCCTGGGTGTTGTCACCTGCTCGGCCTCTAAGTCTGATCTAGGGGGAAAGATTGCTGCAGGGAGGCATTGCTCTTTATCAAGGGCAAGACAACCAGAACCATGTCTGAGGAGTTGCTCTTCTGCTAGACAGGCAGAATCTGCAAAGACAAAACTATCTAACAGTGTGTTAGCTTCAGGCTTGTAACTTGAAATTAGCTTCTCCCTCCCTCCTCCCTCCCAATTCTTTTTCCCTTGTATGCCTAACAGTAATTAGGCTACAGATGGGTAGCCGTGTTGGTCTGCCATAGTCAAAATAAAAAAAAAATCCTTCCAGTAGCACCTTAAAGACCAACTAAGTTAGTTCTTGGTATGAGCTTTCGTGTGCATGCACACTTCTTCAGATACACTGAAACAGAAGTTGCCAGATCCTTCTATATAGTGAGAAGGTGGGGAGGGGTATTACTCAGAAGGGTGGTGGGAATGGGAGATTGGCAGATAGCTGAGATGAGCCTGTTGACGACTCTTAACAACTGTAATAGGTCTTACAGGAAAAGGCAAGGGGTGAGAAGGTGAGAAATGGCTTAGTCATGTATAATGGGATAAGAATCCAATGTCTTTGTTCAAACCAGGTCTCTCCATGGTTTTAAGTTTGGTAATGAGTTGCAATTCAGCAGCTTCTCTTTCCAGTCTATTTCTGAAATTCCTTTGTAGTAAAACAGCTACTTTGAGATCTTGTATAGAATGTCCTGGGAGATTGAAGTGTTCTCCTACTGGTTTCTCTGTTTTGTGATTCTTGATGTCAGATTTATGTCCGTTTATTCTTTGGCGTATTCTCAGCTCTCTATATTGGACAAACAGGCCAAACCTTACGCCAAAGAATAAACGGACATAAATCTGACATCAAGAATGGGGAGGGGTTTGCAAGAATTGGGGAGGGGTTTGCAAGAATCTGGAAGCTTGTGTGTTTTTTTCTGCATTTTTATGATTTTCTGTGACCATTGGGCCACTCTGCTGTTTTTTAAAAAAATTCTGGATTTGAATTTCTGTGTGCTGGGTGGCTGGGGGAACAGTTGGGGAGGGGTTTGCAAGAATCTGGAAGCTTGTGTGTTTTTTCTGCATTTTTATGATTTTCTGTGACCATTGGGCCACTATGCTGTTTTTTTAAAAAATTCTGGATTTGAATTTCTGTGTGCTGGGTGGCTGGGGGAACATTTGGGGAGGGGTTTGCAAGAATATGGAAGCTTGTGTGTTTTTTTCTGCATTTTTATGATTTTCTGTGACCATTGGGCCA
The DNA here is from genome assembly GCF_964188305.1 of Podarcis bocagei. NCBI lineage: Eukaryota > Metazoa > Chordata > Lepidosauria > Squamata > Lacertidae > Podarcis > Podarcis bocagei. Next base: position 50,053,138 of record NC_138138.1, on the reverse strand, counting down.
CCCTGCTGTTTTTTGAAAAAATTCTGGATTTGAATTTCTGTGTGCTGGGTGGCTGGGGGAACAGTTGGGGAGGGGTTTGCAAGAATCTGGAAGCTTGTGTGTTTTTTTCTGGCATGGAGAGGCTGCCAGTTCTGATGTTTCTGTGGCTGAAGACTTTGCAGCGGAGTTCCTGGAGGTTGTGAAGACGGAGGGCTACGTTCCACAGCAGGTCTTCAACTGCGACGAGACCGGGCTGTTTTGGAAGAGGATGCCCAAAAGGACTTTCATCACACAGGAGGAGGCCAAGTTGCCTGGCCACAAGCCCATGAAGGACCCTCTGACCCTGCTCTTCTGTGCCAACGCAAGCGGTGACCTGGCGATCAAGCCCCTGCTGGTGTGCCACTCGGAGAACCCATGGGCCTTCAAGAAACACAAGGTCAACAAGGAGCGGCTGAGTGTCATGTGGCGATCCAACAGTAAAGCTTGGGTCACACGTGTGCTGTTTGTGGACTGGGTCAATCATGCTTTTGGCCCTGCTGGACAACGACCTGCCGCTGAAGGCTTTGCTTCTGATGGACAATGCTCCTGCTCATCCTAAAGGCCTTGAGGAGGACTTGTTGGAGGAGTTCAGCTTCATCAGCATCATGTTCCTGCCGCCTAACACCACGCCACTGCGCCAGCCGATGGATCAGCAGCTCATCGCCAATTTCAAAAAACTCTACACCAAGGAGCTTTTCAGGCGATGCTTCGAGGTGGCTGATTGCACCACCATCACCCTGCGGGAATTCTGGAAGAACCACTTCGACATTGTCACCTGCTTGAAGATGATCACCACGGCCTGGAACGGGATCAACCAGAGAAATTTGAATTGCACTTGGCGCAGCCTGTGGCCGGACTGTGTGGCACCAAGTGACTCTGATGCACCAGAGTCAACAGTGATGCAGGACATTGTTGCCTTGGGGAGGACCATGGGCCTGGAGGTCACAGAGGAGGACATCAGCGAGCTGGTGGAGGAGCACAACCACGAGCTGACCACCCAGGAGCTGGTTGAACTGCAGGCAGAGGCTGCGCAGGAGCAGGCCTCGCTGGAAGAGGAGGAAGCAACTGAGGAACGGCTGTCCTCCAAAGAACTGAGGGACATGAAGTGGAAGGATGTGCAGGCTTTTGCACAGCGGCACCACCCTGACAAGCACGTGGCACATGACCTTGTGAACACTTTTGATACGAGGGTCATGTCGCCTTTCAGGGAGGTGCTGAAAAGGTGGATGAAGCAGCAGACCATGGACAGGTTCTTCAGCAAGAAGCAAAGAGTGGAAGAGGAACCTTCTTCGAGTTGTCCCCCAGAGTCTTAGAAAATGTACTGTACACTTTGTTGATTTTTAAATGTTTTTCTGTCATGTTTAGAAACTTAAATTATTGTTCCTTCAATTTTTGAAATGCTCTTTACAGTATGTGTGACTTTAAAGAGCACTTAATAAACTATTGTTGTACCAAATTTGGCTTTGTTTGGACTTTTTTTGACCATAGGACCGCATTAATTGATTTTCAATGCATTCCTATGGGAATTCGTGATTCACAAGACGAAAAATTCGCTAGACGAAAAAACTCACGGAACGAATTAATTTCGTTTTGCGAGGCACCACTGTACAGGTTTGTGCATTTAAAATAGATCAAAGTGTTCTGCTGCCCTAGTGCAACATATCCACTTTAAAATAAACCTGTACTGTTGGCTGTTAGGAAAGTGATAAGGAAATGAATTGAAAAGTGTGGGATCAACTCATTTTTAATGTGTAGATATATAAGCACTATGCAAGCAAGCCAAGGCTGGGAACAGAATGATCTGTTAATTTTCCCAATCTTAAATTCAGTTATTTGCATTTCTGCAGTAATTTGTAAATATCTTTTTTTCTTAAAAACTCATGAAAGTTCACCAGAATTTTAGTGCAAAATTCTCCTAATAAAATTTTCTGCTAACAAATTTGTGTGTACACATTTTGGTAAGTGATTTTGTGTGCATTATCTTCAGTGGTCTTTCCATTTTTATACACATTTCTGCAAACCTATGTGTTTTTCTGGACATTCGTTGGAGAACTGCATCAAAAGTAGGATAAATTTCTGAATTTTAGGGGATGTCTGTGTTTTAGTTCTCACATTGCTTTGGAAAGTGTGGATTTGCTATCTTTGCGTTTAAATGGGAACTGAGTCAAATTTCTTATCCATCCCAAAACAGGATGAATTCTCATGATTTTATAACTTCCGCACAGACTAATCAGAACGAATGCTCAGTGAAGACCAGATACAATCTAACCTCCATGGAAGCTTGGTTTGGGGCAAGTGAATCAGGAACAAAACTCAATAAGAATAAAATCTAGAGGGGCCTTTCAAACCTCCAGAGTCCTCCTCACCAGTGTCTTATTGCAACTTGCACTGGCAATTCCAAACTACACAGCAAACCTTGTATTTAGTGTGTGTCATAAAACTGGAACCGGGCAGTGCTGATAATCTTCTCATAATTTTCATAATTATGAAAATGTGTTTCAATAAATGATCGAACATAGCACTTCATCCTGTCCCCCTGTCAAGCCAATGGCTTCACTTTAGGGTATTATTTTCCTGTTGGCGTTTGCTCGCCTTGGAAATCTGGGACCTGTCACCTACTTGTAGTCTCTTTGAGGAGCATAACAATCTTGTGGCCAAATTCAAGTAGAGACAAACATGTTTTCTATCTAAAAGGATTCTGGCACAGTGACTTTGCTAAGTTATCTCCCCCTGCAGCTATCCAAATTACTGTCATTTGTTCACCTGCCCAAAACCCTAGTGGTGTTTCAGAAAATGACAACATTTAGTAAAAGCACTAGCTTTATAAGTAGATATAGAAAACAAGCAAGTCTCCTGTCACTGATGAGTGACAAGATGCAGGTAAGGTTCTGCCAGTTTGAGCTGCGATGTGTGTTGCCATTTTGTAGAGCAAACTTCAGAGTCTGTATTGGTTGTCTCTACTAGCCTGCTGAGGCAGACACTCGAATTCTGCTGACGCTAAAGATAAGTGTGTTGTTTTCCTTTATTGGCAGAGTCAGGCACCACCCACAGTAAGGCATTAATGTAAGGCTGGATGCTGGAGCAAGAGAATGCTAGAGAGGATGTTTGCTGTAAAGATGGTGGGTCTATATGTGTTGTTGCTGCTGCTTCAGCCTCTCAAACAATGTAAAGCAGATACCAGAAAGTGCCACATGAATGATCCCCTGCCTGTTCCACATGAGTGGTACCAGCCTGGGAGCCTCATCATTGGTGGGATAACTTCTCACATCTCTTACCATTTCCACGAACTACTCTTCAATATATTTCCTTCTCATGAATTGTTCGAGGTTCCAAAGTAAGCATTCACCTCCCCCCTTAATCTGCTTCATCTGAGCTTGTTGCTCATACAAGTGATAGGATTTGATTTGATTTTGCTTTTACTTTTATATACCATCTTCCTATGGTACAAGCTGGAAAAACACAAAATATAGAAGGAAGATCACACACCTCATAACAATCTGATCCAAAACAAATTAGTAATAATAGAAATGATCATTTTAAAGTAAAGTTATATCAAATAAAGTAATATTCAATGACCCATATGGAATATGATAGTACATAATAAAACAAACTTTCCAAATATCAGTAAATAATAGTTTCATAGAAATCCACTCTCAATAAATACAATAAATCATTACAAAACCTGTTATCAATTTTTTAAAAAAGAAATGCACAAAATACTGCAATAAAAAGATCATCTTTAGGTACATGGTCATGTATGTATGTATTTCTTCTTTATAGGGTCCTTAGAGAGAGAGGAAAAGCAATGTATTACAATGATGTGTGCTTCAAACAACGGCTTCTTCAGAACTATATCCAGTGCTATTTTTCCTAGTAAAAGAGGTGCCAGAACTCACATTGAACACCTACCTAAGAGGTGCTGGAACTGAGTTCTGGTTGAAAAAATGTCCCCAGGATTAAATTTCTGAAGGAAACTCCTGGACTGGAAAGCTTAGGACTCACTGTTGGTTCAAGGCAGGAAAACCTTTGCCAGTGTTATGATGCTTTACACATGTTATTTTGTCTGTAAAGGAAGAGTTTTACTATCTCAGGAACAGCAGTAACAGGGTACTTTCAGTAGCTATGTGGTATCATCATAATCACCATGACTGATGTCCCAGTGGCAAGCAATTTGGTTATAGACAGGATGGAGCAGAATTGTTCTAAAGAGTTTGGCTGCCTTAAGTGCTTCTTGGCTGAAAGAGCACTCAATCTCTCTCTGCAGTGTGGTGCTAAAATTCTACCAGCACATCCTGGCCTTGGTGTTTGCCGTAAATGAGATCAACGAGAATCCCAGCATCTTGCCCAATGTCACCCTTGGGTTCCACATCTATGACAGCTACTATGACACAAGGATGACTTATCGGACCACAATGGATCTGCTCTTCAAATTCGGAAGATTTGTCCCCAGTTACAAATGCAACACCCAGAAAAACCTCATAGCTGTCATTGGGGGACTTGGTTCTGATGTCTCCTTCCATATGGCTGAACTCTTAAGCCTATACAAGTACCCACAGGTAGGATTTATCCATGGATGAAGGGGGGGGGTAGTCACTAAGTTCATTCTTCTCCTGGAATGCTGAGAGTAATTTTGAGGGTCAGAATAAGCAAAGAAATGGATGAGAGAAAATCAAAATCTTCCCTAGTGCTTAAGTTCCCCTGAAGCTTAGTGATGCAATACCCTTTTTAAAAAGAAAAAGAAAGAAATGGAAATGAACTGTGACTTCATTTTAAATTGAACTATGACTTCATTTTAAAAGTAAAAGAAAATGAGAGGTGCTAGTCATCAGAACACCTCCTATACCAGTTACTAAATGTTACATTTCCCCAGTCTACATTTCAGAGACCTTTAATACAATTTTGGCCTACTCCCAAAATTATGAAGGAGTTTTTCCACAGCTCTGATAAATATTCCTGTTTTGCACAGGGCGACAGAAGAAGATGCTCTTCTTAAAATATTTGTGTTTTCCCCTTCAGCTCACTTATGGTTCATTCACCTCTGAGCAGAGTCATACAACACAGTTGCCTTCCTTTTACCATATGGTCCCAAGTGAAGCGAACCAGTACATTGGGATCATTAGCTTGCTGAAGCATTTTGGTTGGACCTGGATTGGGCTCTTTGCTGTGGACAATGACAGTGGAGAACATTTCACACAAGTCCTGGAGCCATTGCTTTTTCAGAATGGAATCTGTTCAGCCTTCACACAAATGATTCCAAAACAAAACAATGCACTGAATCTCAATGCAGTTAACATATTAGCCTCTCTTATTTATCTAGCTTTCTCAGAGAGCAAAGCCACTACCTTTGTCATCTATGGAGATTCTACGACCATTCTATGGGTGAATACATATGTGCTCATAGGCGTTCCTAGCTACAATGAAAGAACATCACCTGGAAAGGTGTGGGTTATGACAGCCCAGCTGGATTTTACATTAACAGGCCTTCAGAATGGATGGGATTTTCAATTGTTTGAAGGCGCCCTGTCCTTCACAATTCACTCTGATGAGATTCAAGGATTCAAGGAATTTCTTCAGATCGCAAAACCTGGCTGGAATCAAGAAGATGGCTTTCTCAAGGACTTCTGGGAGCAAGCATTTGACTGTTCATTTCCAGACCCCCAGGAGCTGATAGAGGTTGATGGAACTTGTACTGGAGAGGAGAGGTTGGAGAGTCTTCCTGCATCTATATTTGAAATGTATATGACTGGCCACAGCTACAGTATCTATAATGCCGTCTATGCTGTGGCACATGCTTTGCATGCCATAGGGTCCTCTAGATACAAACACAGCCCAATAATGAGTGGCAAAAGTCTTCAAGATCTCCAGCCCTGGAAGGTAGTGTATTCATAATGAAATAATCTCATTTACATAAAGAGAATATAAAAAAACAATGCATCTTCCAACTTCATTCAATAATAATAATAATAATAATAATAATAATAATAATAATAATAATAATAATAATAATTCAAATTAAACTATAACAACCATGGCATACTGGTTCTTTTGCCTTAAATATAAACTATATTTTTAGGCAGATTTTTTGTAGGATGAAACTACATAAGGAATGTTGTCAATAAATGTTTAAAGTATATTTACTCCAGTAGGTTTTGATCCCATTCCTAACCACCCTTGCTCTTTTCCCACTAGCTGCACCCATTTCTTGAAGGCATTTTGTTTAATAACTCAGTTGGAGAAGCAATCTTTTTTCAAGATAACAGGGAGAGGAGAGGTGGATTTGACATAATGAACATGGTCACTTTCCCAAACAAATCCTTCCAGAGAGTCAAAGTTGGAAGGGTGGATGCCAAGTTTCAGGAAGGAAAGGAGTTCATCATTGATACAGACATAATTGTGTGGCACAGGAGTTTTAAACAGGTTTGGATTCTTGATAAGCTTCACGTTTATGGCTTCTGCCATGTTGGTTAGAGATACAAAATGATTCTTGTCTCCCAAAGGATTGGTGCTCGTAACATAGATCAGATAGATAATGAATGTCAATATGTACTGGAACATCCCTTAGGAAAATGTTGCCTGATTTACAGCTTCTTCTGAGAAAAGATTCATCTTTGCTGTTGTTGTAGTTGGGAGGTTATCAGTCTTTGATAACCAAGCCACAGTTATACATTATGACCACAATTAGACCACTTCAATCAAAATGCCCACCTTCTCAAATTCTTAAGAACTGAAGTTTGTTAAGGGTGCTGAGAGTTGTTAGCAGAACCTTATTACACTATTCTCAGAAGTGTGGTTCTAAACAACAGACTGCAAAAATAATGCATTATAGTGGTACCTCAGGTTAAAAACCTAATTCATTCTGGAGGTCCGTTCTTAACCTGAAACTGTTCTTAACCTGAGATACCACTTTAGCTAATGGGACCTCCCACTGCTACTGCACCGCCGGAGCACAATTTCTGTTCTCATCCTGAAGCAAAGTTCTTAACCCAAGGTACTATTTCTAGGTTAGTGGAGTCTGTAACCTGAAGTGTCTGTAACCCGAGGTACCACTGTATATGCTCAGGACTGTTTGGCACATTGTGGCATGCTTATATTGCATGTACCCTGTTCTGAATTCTTCCATGTTCATCATGTGCTTACAGAGTAAACAGAGAGATTGTCATTTTCTCCCATTCTACTAATCATTTAATCCCCTTTATGGGCAGGTGATGCCTGTCTCTGTGTGCAGTGACTCCTGCTATCCTGGTTATCAGAAGAAAAAGAAGGAAGGAGTGAAGTTTTGCTGCTATAGTTGCGCCCTGTGTCCAGAAGGAAAGATTTCCACCCAGAAGGGTAGGTCTCAATGTCTTTGTCTTCTGGATGCTTTCAGTTAATATGTTTGGTTATGAGAGGGAATTAATCAAGTTATGGTGGCACCATAGGTTCAGTTTCTACACAGAGAGTAAGGGCAGCTTAGTCCATTTTGAGTAGGCCACAAACCTCAGTACTGTCCAAGTTAATCCCTCTTGTTAACCTATTTTACCCAATGAGGATTTGTTTATTTATTAATTTCAGTTTATTTCATTCTTCTTTTCATTTATTTTATGTTCTCAAAGAGGTTTCCATAAAAAACATATGAACAGAAACTCACAAAGACCAGATGAAAAGGCAGCTGCAATCAAATAAAACAAATGATAGCCTTCAACAGTGTGATGATGTACCTATCTGTGCCTCCAAGGGGAGAGAGCACCAAAACTGGGGTACCACCACTAACAAAGCCCTGTGCAAGGACCTCACACATACTACTCAGTTTGACCTCACACAGCCCTCCCTACTGATCTCAGGGCTCAGGCTGGTTGATACGGGGAAAATTGTTCCGAAAAGAAATTGCTTACTGTAGGGACAAGGCAGAAATGGTTCCAAGCACAATGTTTGCATGCTGAAAGATGTCCCCCGCCCCCAGTTGCACAGGAGATATCTCTGCATATACCTGCCACAGTCTCTTATGTCACCTGAAAATTGGAATTTCCATAGTAGTAACATACACAGTAACTGATTAGGTGTTATGCCAATATCACACACTGTACAAAATCATAAAATAATACGACAAATAGTAGTGATTTTTTTGTATTATTTTATTTTGTTGACTAGTTCTTTATTTTAAAAATAAATACTGTGTTATAGTACAGGCGGAAAGGGCAGAACGGGAGCAGACTGTGGGGTGGAAGGGGGCAGGGCACGCTTATGTACACTCTGCCAACGTGTGCAGGGGTGGTGAATGGAAATGGTGTGAAATGGTTGCTGCATGTATTTAATGTAAACCATTTGTAAAATTTTTTAAAAAAACTAAGTGGACTAGACATTTCATGTGCAAAATTCGCATTGTAGATAGATAATACTTTATTCGGCTATAAGCCCACAAGGTAAAAACCAATCAATAAATAAAATAGCATTTTACATTCTAAAATATCAACTAAAATATTTCAACGCATACTCTCCTTCACCTTACATACAATCTCTAGATGTACCATATTGTGGCCTTGATTATAAAGATGGTGGATAGACTTTACTAGATTTTAATAGTCATGCAGCATTCCATGAAGTCTTTTATATGAAAGAACTGAATTCAGGAATCTGGCAACCTGTAATGTTCTATAAGAATCAATGTCCTGGAGTAGATAGGCTAGATGTGATTCAGGTGGTTTTGCAAGAGTTTCCAAAATGATTGAACTCAGAATCTTGTGTTGTGGCATTTAAAGCTACATGGATTGGATGTGAGCCGCTAACCGGGTGCCAGTCAAGCGTTAGCTTGGCCGCTAGAGGTAGGTGGTCACTGGATTGAACATTGTCTACTTTGAAATAAAAGCAGTTTGAGAATAGGTCTTCTGAAACTAGAAGGTAGTCTAGGACGCTATTTGATGTTGTGCCCAAGTGAGTGAATTCTCCTGGCACGTCCGGTGGACAATTGCCATTCAAAATGTTCAAATTCATACGAATGGCCAATTGATAAAGAAGGACTCCCGCCTCATTCACTCTGATGTCCTTAGATCTTCTTGATGTAAAAGAGATTAAATCACATTTTGGATAGGGGGGAGGCACCCACCACTTGGCCTTGATTATCCCCTCCCAATTGGCGGCTGTACGTGCATTAAAGTCACCGCCCATTATCGATGGAATATTAGGGTACATAACATAGCATGCCAATAGATGATCTTCCAGAGAATCCCATCTATAATGGAGGTCCGATATAAGACCCCCTGGAGGAAGATAAACATTGGTGATTAATAGGGAGAATTTTTCACTTGAAATCAGACTTGTAAAGGCAAAAGGAGGAAAAGTCTGAACTAGCGAGAGTTTAGTGCTCATTTTAAGCGATATGGCGATTGCAAGACCACCTCTGGACCGGCCACCTTTTTGGGACGGACTAGCTGGAAGTGATATCAGTTCAAAGCCATTTATATCTATTTTATCTTCTTCCCATGTTTCTTGCAGTAGGATTATCTGAAAAGAGTTTATATAGGACAGAAATTCGGGATCTAATCGTTTCCTTTTCCAGCCTGCAATATTCCAATTTAGGACTGCTAGCTGGGGACTTCTGTGTTGTTCTTTTAACAGTCAAAGCGAAGGAGGGGCAGACTCTCTGGAAGAGGCAGAAGATGTAACAAAAAAGTCAGTTATTTTACGTTGGGAAGATGGTAACTGTGGTGAACCCTCCAAATTAAAATTTTTAACAATTTGGTTCGACTGTTGGAACACCGAGGTTGATCTACTAGAAGTAGATCCCTGAACAGGAAATCTCTTCATTTCGAAATTCTTTGTACAACTTGACAGAGAAATACCCAGAGAGGGAGAGATTAAGTCCGTCGGGGGAAACCCACTAGCAGATTTATCATCAGGCATTAGGATGATTTTATTGATGCGTCCCATCGGGTCTTCAATCGTTTCCGGCGACGGGTCCCGAGGTATAACATTCACCTTTTCCTTTAGAGAAGGTAGATGAGGGGACATCACGGGGGCGGTAATTGCGGAAGACTCTCTTGGGGGTATCACTTGTGGACTACTTCATATCTGGTCGAAACTGGAGAAGATTCTAGATCTGGCATAGATGAGTGAGTTAAAGAGGGATTTGAGTCAAGCAAGGAAATCAGAGTTTCGTCCTTAGGTGTGTTAGTCGAAGGATGTAGATGAAGGTTAAGTGAGGAAGGCAGGGCCTGGTTGTCTCGTATAATAGCACTGGGGGCAGAAACAGCTTGAAGATTTGAGTCTTGCAGGATGGTTTTTGTTTTCAAAGTGGGGCTGAGCTGAAGAAGATCGACCACTTCTGTCCGATGAGCCTCAGTGGGGTTATTTGAAGCAACGTTAGTATCTTCCCCTCTGTGTTGGACTTTCAAAAGCTGAGATTTAAGCGTATCAAATCTTAGCATCATCGCCGATTGTTCTTTTGGAGGGAGGGCTCTGAACGAATCAATAAGTTCCCTTTCATCAAGGGCAGTCTGTAGGTTTCCGTCCTCATATATGGCTGTTTGAGAGGATATTGAGATTGGTTGAGAATGGTACACTGGAGAATCATCGCAGTGGGGCCTGACAGTATTTTGAGGTAAGGCGGAGTCTCTTGTCCTAATGTCCTCATCGCCAGGGCACCTATTTAGAAGGGGTTTGATCTTGCTATCTGAAAAAACCCTTGTTGCTACGATATCGGCCATGGACAAAAGCGTTTTCCGCCTAGCAATAATAGATGGTATCTTTTCAGAGTGGAACGCGAGTATCACCTTCAAGAAGTTGGTCTGTCGGAAAAGGGGCATCACCGCATATAAGTCAATCTGGTGTTTCTTAATTTTTAAGAGTTTGCTTAAACAGTCTTTGGCCCCATCTAGCGATGACCATCTTCCTATTTCCGACCTGACCGAAAGGCAACTTTTCTTGGGTTGCAGAGTTAATATCTGCTTATTCAGTTGGGAATTTAAGATATATTTAATTTTAGTCTCCTTTCTTTTATCTGAATTAGGCAATAAGTTTTTGACCTCACAAACTGAAGATTGTGTTGCTGATTCAAGTTTTTCGACTTTCAGCAGGATATTAGATAATTGTGAAGATACCTCATCCAGCCTTTTAAAGATACAGTGAAGGGTCTTAATATCTAAGTGTAACTGCACACAACTGGGGAACTCCCCCATATCAGATGTTAAACCATCATCCTGTGATGAGAGTTTTTCCATATTCTCCTTTACAGGCTTTACTTTTGAAAAAATTTGAGTCATCAGAGTTGGAGTGGCTTCTAAATCACTTAGAGGAAGGAAGCGATTTTGGGTTTCCACCCTAAGGCAATACTCGGCATTGTCACTCCCTCTTCTATTCCGGTGTGGCACCAACCTTGATAGTTTTGGTTTAGGGGATGATAGGGGCTCGTCAAAGTCTCTCAAGCGTTTGTTCTGACCCATACTTTCCTCAGGCCAAGGATTATACGATTCTTAAAAACATAACATTTAAACACCACACAGCGTCTTCCTCTTAAGTCCTTTCTCCAATTAGGATAATGGCGTTCACCTCTCTTTTAGCAGCCAAGGCCGGCCCGCTGATAAGAGAGAAACAAGGAGCAGTCTGCAGCAATCTGGAACAGGGCCAAATCTCTCAGAAAGATGCCATAACATGTAGCTGCAGCAATTATAAAATGCTTCAAAGACTGACTGAGTCAGTTAAGATAAAATATAAAGGATTAAAAAGAAGATTAAAAGGAATCCGAAGAGCACCGGTAAGTGCGTCTTACCTCGGCGCCATCTTTCTTCCCTCTCCATTAGCATTGTGATGATTGCTCTTTATTGCTTCAGACATGGGTGACTGTTCCAAATGCCCAGAAGATCAGTATGCAAGCAAGGACAGAGATCGGTGCATCTCGAAACTGACAGTCTTTATGTCTTATGAAGAACCCCTAGGGATCAGTTTAGCCTTGGTTGCTATTTCTTTTTCCTTCATCACAGCCATGGTGTTAGGAACTTTTATTAAGCACAAAGACACTCCCATAGTCAAAGCCAACAACCGGGACATCACCTACACTCTCCTGGTCTCCCTCCTGCTCTGCTTCCTCTCATCTTTACTTTTTATAGGAAGACCTCAGAAGTTGACTTGTTACCTCCGACAAACTTCCTTTGGAATCATCTTCTCTGTAGCAGTTTCATGTGTATTGGCAAAAACTATCACTGTGGTTGTAGCTTTCATGGCCACCAAACCAGGGTCCAACATGAGAAAGTGGGTGGGGAAAATATTGGCCAACTGCATTGTCCTTTTCTGCTCTTCTATTCAAGCCGGCATCTGTGTAGTGTGGCTAGCCACTTCTCCCCCACTCCCCAATTTGGACATGCAGTCAGTACCTACACAGATCATATTGGAATGTAATAAAGGGTCTGTCACCATGTTTTATCTTGTTCTTGGCTACATGGGCCTTCTGGCCATCATCAGCTTCACTGTGGCTTTCCTGGCAAGGAAGTTGCCAGACAGTTTCAATGAAACCAAGTTTATCACCTTCAGCATGTTGATGTTTTGCAGTGTTTGGTTGTCATTTGTTCCAACCTATCTGAGCACCAAGGGGAAATACATGGTGGCTGTGGAGATCTTCTCCATCTTGGCCTCTACTGCTGGGTTATTGGGCTGCATCTTTGCCCCTAAATGCTTCATCATTGTCCTGAGACCTGACTTGAACAACAGAAAGCAACTAATAAGGAGAAAGCTCAGCTTTTAATCAACTCCATCTGATATCATAGAATTAAAGAATATTACATTCCTGTTTTGTGTATATGTTATGTGAGCAGAGTTCGTGGCCTACTCGGACTGGGACTCAGCTTTCAATATATGTCTATTAAATTATTTGTATTTATGTGTTGCATTAACAAATAGAACCAGAATATGATATATTCACATGAATAAAAATGAAGAAATAAACCTTTAAAACTTTCATGGGATGTTATTTCATACAGTATAATTATTTACTCAAATAGGGAAGAAAGTACATTAAACTGAGATTTGACAAAAGAAGAAAGAATTGGAACAATCTGCAGCTAAGAAATATTAGAAATATGAACAAGCCAGGGCTGAACTGATACTACCCTTGCTGGTACCTTTCCAGGGAAAATCAGAGGCTCACTATGTCAGGTTCCTATTGGAAGACCGGACAAATGCTAGAACATTAGCAGTGGCAAAGTTTTTATTGGTGGTTGCAAGAACAAATGATCCCTATATTCTGAACAAAATGCTTGTTTAACCTGGAGGTAGGCTGTATGAATTGTGTATGTGTACTGCTTTGTAATGATTTGCTGGGTCTCCGAACCGTAATAAAGATTGATGATGAATATTACTTGGCAAATTAAGATCCTTCAGATCTATGTTAACAATGCAACTGATAGAAATGAAATTGAATTATGGTAAAGAAACAACTTTTGAATTTGCCAGGGATATTCAATGACTGGGGAAATGATCATCATATAAGCTGCGGAAGGAGAAAGAGATATTTTAGTTGCAAGAAGAAATGCTGTAATAAGAGATAAGTGTGCATAGTATGTTTATATTAGTAAAAATAATATGCAAAAATGCATTATATTACAGAATACTGCTTGCAAAAATGTGTTCATTAGTCAAAACTGCATATCAAAATTTATGTATTAGGAGAAATTTGCACTAAAATGCTGATGAATTTTCATAAGGATTTTTCCTTTTTTAAAAATCTGCATATTGCTGGGAAATGTGGTGAACTGATTTTAAGATTGTAAAAATGAGAAACAGAGACCAGCAAAATTAAAAGATCCATCCACCCATAATATAGGCCTTAATTTTAAGTATTTTAGGCACAAGAGGATCTAGGGAAGAGAATAACTGGAGAACAGGCAACTGAAAAGAGGCGGTTGGAGGATGGATGGCGGCTAACGGATTGAGGTTGAATCCTGACAAGACAGAAGTACTGTTCTTGGGGGACAAGGGGCGGGTGGGTGTGGGGGACTCTCTGGTCCTAAATGGGGAAACTGTGCCCCTGAAGGAGCAGGTGTGCAGCCTGGGAGTAATTTTGGACTCACAGCTGTCCATGGAGGCACAGGTTAATTCTGTGTCCAGGGCAGCTCCATCTGGTACACAGGCTGAGACTCTACCTGCCCACGGACTGTCTCACCAGAGTGGTGCACGCTCCAGTTATCTCCCACTTGGACTACTGCAATGCGCTCTACGTGGTGCTACCTTTGAAGGTGACCCGGAAACTACAACTAATCCAGAATGTTGCAGCCAGATTGGTAGCGGTCGCCAAGACCACACACCACAAGTCTTGAAAGATCTACAAAGGCTCCCAGTACGTTTCTGAGCACCATTTAAAGCCCCAAATGGCCTCAGCCCAGTGTACCTGAAGGAGCGTCTCCACCCCCATCTCTCTGCCCAGGCAGTGAAATCCAGTGTCGAGGGCCTTCTGGCGGTTCCCTAACTGCGAGAAGCCAAGTTACAGGGAACAAGGCAGAGGGCCGTTTCGGTAGTGGTGCCCGCCCTTTGGAATGCCCTCCCATCAGATGTCAAAGAGATAAACAACTATCTGACGTTTAGAAGACATCTGAAGGCAGCCCTGTTTAGGGAAGTTTTTAATGACTGATGTTTTATTGTATTTTTAATCTTTGTTGGAAGCCGCCCAGAGTGGCTGGGGAAACCCAGCCAGATGGGCGGGGTATAAATTATTATTATTATTATTATTGTTATTATTATTATATAATCAAAAACTACTAAGGAGTCATGCAAATGAGCCAGATCTGTCACCACTGAAGCAGAGCCAATTTTTCTTTTTTAAAGTTTATCATTTTCTTAATAAACATAGTAATAAAAAGGAAACTCCTTCTCACCCCCAACCCAAGCACAGTTGCAATCCCATTCAAATACAAATATATCTCCTTCAGATGATTTGTTTTATTTATTAAATTTGCACACCACTCTTCATCTGTAGATCTCAACATAAAATACAAAATAAAACACAAAATACATGACAAAAGTAAGAACAAAAACAGAAAAACAATAAACCCTTTACTCATCCCTTCCCATTTCCATCTGTTACTGAAAATTGCTGGTGGTCTATAGCCATGTTCAGTGTAGTTGCATAGGACATGAACTAAGCAATGTTGTGTAAAACTTGTCTGGTTTTTTTGTCTGTTGTTTCTTCAGTCTCAAACTTAATCAGTTTCCCCCCATTAACATCAAGTCCCACACCTTCATAAGTCATGTTTCAACCAAACTTCCTTGTTGACATTTGTTCCCTACAGGGACAGCTGTTAACCATCTGCTACTTATTTCACCACAAGCAGCAGAGAAGAGTGGGAGCTGGGAGCAAAACACCCTAAACAGGGTGGTTGTGTTGGGGAAAAACCTGATGAACTAATTATTCCCCACTGGAATTGACAAAATCATTATAATTTCTTCACATAACCCAAACGCCAAAGGCTTTCTAGAAAGCAATTGAAAACTATCAATACAGAAGTCCGAAAGTGAACATAAATAAACCCATTTGCCATGGACAGCTGGGAGTATGGGCAAGAAGCTGACAGGGCTCTGTCAATTCCATTTCGGTCCTCATTTTCTATGTTATCTGCCAAACTTAAAATTGAGAGCACTGGCAACTTCCATTAATACTCATAGCCTGCATTTGTTGACACTAAAAGCAAGACTGATACATTTCTCTTAAGAGGTGTATTGGCAAAGTCAAGCATCATACTGTTTATACTGTTTTAAGTCAGCCAGCTGGTATGAATGGGCAAGGTAGAGAGTGGGTCTAGAGATGAGCTTTGCTGCTAGGATGCTGCTGCTGATGTTGTTCTTTCTGCTATCTGTCAAGGTGTGCAAAGTCAATACTATGAAGTGCCCCGTTAGTAGTCCCCTCCCTGTTCCTCATGAGTGGTACCAGCCAGGGGACTTTCTCATTGGTGGGATGGCTTCTCAGATCACTTACCCTGCCAGTGAAGGTTCCTTCACAGAACATCCTTCTGGGAGGCTATTTGATGTTCCAGAGTAAGAAACCATTCCCTCTCCCCATGCATATTCTGAACTTTGCAAGAACAAATACAAATAATTTTTTG
Organism: Podarcis bocagei; assembly: GCF_964188305.1. Lineage (NCBI taxonomy): Eukaryota > Metazoa > Chordata > Lepidosauria > Squamata > Lacertidae > Podarcis > Podarcis bocagei. Next base: position 50,037,062 of record NC_138138.1, on the reverse strand, counting down.
TATGAGTGATGGCATGCTCAAAGAAAGTTCATGTAGGCTTATCCTACCCTATCACTTTCTGAGAATTGTGCGTATTATTAACCCCACAGTAAATATGGGGTTTATTCTCACATAAAAAGAACTCCTTTTGTTTTAGAGTATAACATCAGGTTGGGGAGAAAGACGACATTTTCTTTAATTGGATCAAATGTATCTGGAGGTACACATGTGCAAATTCATTGTAGTACATTCACAGGGATTTTTTTAATTTAAAAAATTATGTTAGCACTAATTAAATTAATATAAGTCTCAATTTTTGTAGGCTAGCTGGAAAGCAAGTTGAAAATGGATGTACACTTAATTCGGCCGGATTCAGAATAGAGCTCCAACTATTCAAGGAGCAATCCTATGCATAAGAGGCTGGTGTAAAGCAAAATGATGTAAATTAAGCCGGCATAAAGTTATGTTATATTCAAACCCCATTCAGTGGCTGGGCTGCTGCTCTGTCTAAGCCTGACAGAAGGAAAACAAGACTTAAAAATAGTATTCTATGCCAGAAATGATATTAGGATCCAGCATAAGCCTCTCATTTTTCATCCAACCTCTGGAATGCCCCCTTTTGGAGATTTATACTGGCTTCTACTCAGCTGGTTGAGCCAGAACCAGAGAGTTATTCAAATGTGTATTCAGCTGGCTGAGACTAATACCTACTGCATCCTAAATCGCTCATGCCTGTGGATCTTGCCATAGGATTGCTGGCTTAAGTTTCATGGGGCAGAATGCACCTAGTTTTATACATGGAGTGGTGGCAAGAAATGACTGTGGGTATGTGGGTATATCTCATTTTACATGCTGCTATTCCAGTGCTTCATTAATTATATTTGGGCTTAAGAGGAAGTATTTATTAGCACAGAAACACCGGTTAGAAATAAAAGGATTTCCAGAAGGAAGCCAAATGAGTCCGTTGCAGCAAAAGCAATAAAGGAGTTCAACCCTACACAGAGTTGGCCCACTGAAAATAATGGGCATCACTTAGATAAATTTATTCAGTGGGTCTATTCTGCATTGAACTTAACACAAGGAGTTTTGTAGCACCCTTAAAGACTAAGATGTTTATTATGACATAATAAACTTCATCAGATGTATGAAGTGTTATTTTGGTTGCAGAGTACTGTGTATGTACACATGATGAGGGTAACATGAGGGCAGAAGGATATGAGAAACAGAAAAATACAGAGGCTGATGATAAGGTTACCAACAGTGAACTTGTTGATAAAACACAGGCTGGCATTAGAATATGTGTTTTCTATATTTTTTCTCCAGTCCGCAAAATTCAGTCTGCAAGTGAAAGCATTCAGCTATGTAATGAAATGGAATTGCACAGTTTCTTGTTGCAGTTCACCTTTGATATTCCAGAACAACCGCATGAATGTCAGTTACAGAACAACATTGGGGGCTAATGTCCTGTCCCTCAGTTTTGGAGGTTGTCATTTGTGATGTCAGAATGGTGTACGTTAATTCTTTAGTGCAGAGAAATAGAAGGGCCGGTTAGAGACAGAAGTTACCGCTTCAACCATTTAATGCATTGTAGAACTCTTTCCTGAAATTATAATAATAAATTGTTTCTATTTATAGAATGGTAACAAAATTTTACCAGCACATTCTTGCCTTGGCATTTGCTGTGAATGAGGTCAACAAAAACCCCAAGATCTTGCCCAATGTCACTTTCGGGTTCCACATCTATGACAGCTACTATGATGCGAGGATGACCTATCATACTACTCTGGAACTTCTCTTCAAATCACATAGATTTGTCCCCAGTTACAAATGTGGTTCCCAGAAAAACCTCATAGCCATCATTGGTGGACTTGGCTCTGATACCTCCTTCCATATAGCAGACATTATAGGATTATACAAGATTCCACAGGTAGGACTATTGCACTGGGAAGCAGACATGTTTCATTTCATCATTCTGTGAGTAATTTATTTCAAAATGAGAGAGAGGGAGAGAGAGAACTAATAGAAACCCTCCCATAAATTTCATAACACCTTGCCCAAATATCCCCCCAAATCCTACAAATTCCTTCATGTAGTTGTTTCTTTGTAAGAGTCTGCCGAATTGTTCCGTCCAATATCTGTCCCTTTTTTCTTTTTCTTTTTAGCTCACATATGGCACGTTTCCCCCTCAGGAGATTCATAGCACTCAGATCACTTCCTTCTACTGCATGGTCCCTAATGAAACCCAGCAATATGTGGGGATCATCCAGTTACTTAAGTATTTTGGTTGGATGTGGGTTGGTCTCTTTGCTTTTGATAACACCAGTGGAGAACATTTCTTGCAGACCCTGGAACTTATGCTCTCACAAAATGGAATCTGTTCAGCCTTCACGAAAAGAATCCCACAGCAACCCTATTTGGATGACTTGGATGAAATTAACGATATAGCCTCAAGTATATATTTACCTTTTGGTGACAAAAAAGTCAGTGTGTTTATCATCTATGGAGAATCTTTGACAATTGCATGGCTGAGAACTGTAATCTTTTTAAGAGATCCTGGAAACAAAGAAAATAAATCTTTTAGAAAGGTGTGGATCATGACAACCCAATTGGATTTACTATCTCCAGGACATCAAAGGGGGTGGGATTTTGAACTGTTCCAAGGTGCCATTTCCTTTACAGTTCACTCAAACGATATTTTGCAGTTCAGGGAATTTCTTGAGGTTGTAAAACCTTATTGGACTGAAGGAGATGGCTTTCTTAAAGAATTCTGGGAGCAAGCATTTGACTGCATATACCCAAATCCGAGAGGGTCAGTGCCATTTGATGGAATGTGTACTGGGGAGGAGAAGGTTGAATATCTTATTAGACCTATTTTTGAAACACATATGACAGGCCATAGCTACAGTATCTATAATGGTGTTTATGCAGTGGCTCATGCTTTGAATGCCATTTATTCATCTAGATCCAGCCAGAAAGCAATGTTGGGGAGTGCAGTTGTTCATCTTCATCATATACAGCCTTGGCAGGTAAATTTCCACTACAAATATTCTTACTTCAATAAAAAGTATAGGTGAGATTTTGTGCCTTGACAATTCCTCATATAACTGGAGTCTGGAAACAATGTGTTTTCTACAATGCAGCACAAATTCTCACTTTCCGATAGGTTTCTGAGGCAAATGTGTACAGAGCAATGGATATGATTCTTATTATTGTGCAGTAGACAATGTTTCGGCCATGCAACTGTCAAAGGTGTACTTGTATATGCAAACAATCTCTCTCCATTCTGACAAGCAAGAGGCATTATTCCAGTTCCAAGACATGTTCTGGCTAAGAAAAAGCACCTAAGGAAGGCTGATGATGGGATAAGGCAGAAGTTTTCATCCTGAACTGTCTTCATTCAGTGCTGTTTCCATTCTGCTGCAGTTTAGTTTCCCACAAATACTGTTATTTTTCTCATTCTCTGCTATTTGATGTAATTTAGAAAATCACTTATGCAATTCGCATTAGTTTAGAATTTAAGTAAAAGAATGGCACATTCCCCCCTCCCCCCCCACTATTCATTTCAATGCAAAATAAATGGAATGTAATTTTGGGGGAACATTATCCATTGTGTATCACTTGCTGACTGAAAGCAAGAACAAATACCAATTAATATTAACTGGATTGATTTCCATTCCAGAAAGGGGATGAATAAGAGGACAATTTCCGCTTCTGTTTTCTTTTTGTTGTTGTTGGAATTCCGACATCTCTAATGAAGTCACAGTGCAGGGCCAATGAGGAATGATCATGAGAGTGTAGTCTTGGGAGAATGCTGAAGATCATAGAGAGGGCTGCACTTGGACTCTGCACCTGGGGTTCCTCATCCTTGAGCTAAATGATATTAGTAAAGCCACATGAAATATCCAATACAATTTTATCTCCCGTTCCTTCCCTCTCTTTTTACTTTATTTCTACTTCTCTTTCAAACAGCTCCATCCGTTTCTTCAAGGAGTTTCATTTAACAACTCAGCTGGAGAAACGGTGTCCTTTAATGACAAAAGGGAAGTGGGTGGCGGATTCGACATCATGAACCTGGTCACTTTTCCAAACATGTCATTCCAGAGATTGAAAATTGGAAGGGTGGGCCCCACTGATTCCAAAGGGAAAGAATTCACTATAAATGAGAGTATGGTTGTGTGGCATAGAGGATTTAACCAGGTAACCACAGAGGTCCTTTGAATTTCTCATTTCCTTTGCTGCCTAGCATTATTTAAACTCCAAAATAAAGTCAGTGTTGCACAACTCTAAAAATAAAATAAAAACACTAGTTGTAACAGCAAAGCCCAAAACTGCGATTCTGAAAATAATATTACAAGTTCAATGCGGGTGAAATGAAGTTAATAATATATGCTGCACCTTGTTTTAATAGGAAATAAATTCTGGGTGATTGAGATAAGTTTTCTTTGTGGGCCAGCTCTTTTTCTGTATGATATACTACTGGGCTGAGCAGTGAGCTTTTTTATTTGGAAATCAATAACTGAATTTTAAATATATCAATCAATCTCTCATTGTAACTCCATTCATTATTATGGCTAGGTACTCCCCATTTCTTTGTGTAATGAGCACTGCCAGTCTGGCAATCAGAAGAAAAGGAAGGAAGGGGAAAAATTTTGCTGTTACGATTGTGTTCCATGCCCAGAAGGGAAGATTTCCAACAAGACAAGTATGCTTCTATAGTACTCCAGTTTTTCCATCAAAAGAGAGTTACGTGAGTTATGTAAGATGACTCTTCCTGGAGAGGATTTCCTTTTATAGCAGCTTTCTTTGAATGTTCAGAGCATTCATGTTCACATTCATGTATCTACACACTTGACACATGCAGGCAGAAATCAGCATGAACTACAACTTGCATATGGAGTGGGGAACAGTTTGTGACACTTGCATTGAACTGTTATTTCTTCTATTTTTCAGACATGGGTGACTGTTTCAAATGTGCAGAAGAACAATTTCCAAATGAAGGGAAAAATGGATGCATCTCCAAAACTACAAGCTTTCTCTCTTACGACGAGCCATTAGGGATCAGTTTAGCCTCAGTTGCTGTTTCCTTTTTCCTGATCACAGCCTTGGTGTTAGGAATCTTTGTTAAGCACAAAGATACCCCCATTGTCAAAGCCAACAACAGGGACCTCACCTACACTCTCCTTGTCTCCCTCCTGCTCTGCTTCCTCTCTTCGTTGTTATTCCTCGGACAACCTGGAAAAGTGACCTGCTTTCTTCGCCAAACAACTTTTGGAATCATCTTCTCAGTGGCTGTTTCTTGTGTGTTGGCAAAGACCACCATTGTTTCTCTGGCATTTCTAGCTACAAAGCCTGGGTCTAGGATGAAGAAATGGGTGACGAAAAGACTGACCAACTCCATTGTCCTTTCCTGCTCTCTTATTCAAGCAGGTATTTGTGCTGTGTGGTTGGCAACCTCTCCCCCATACCCTGATTTAGACATGCACTCGGTAACAGAAGAGATCATTCTGCAATGCAATGAAGGGTCAGTTGCCATGTTTTATTCTGTCCTGGGCTACTTGGGCCTCTTGGCCATTGCCAGCTTCACTGTGGCATTCCTAGCTCGCAAGTTACCAGATAGTTTTAATGAAGCCAAGTTCATTACCTTCAGCATGATGGCATTTTGTAGTGTGTGGGTGTCCTTTGTTCCAACCTACCTGAGTTCAAGAGGAAAGGACATGGTGGCTGTGGAGATTTTCTCCATCTTGGCCTCCAGTGCTGGGTTATTGGTTTGCATTTTTTCTCCTAAATGCTACATCATAGTACTGAGGCCTGAGCTGAACAACAGGGAGCAACTAAGAAAGAGAAATAATTAAAGAATATGTCTCTCCCCACATCCCCATTATTTTGACAGGGTTAGTGCTTTAGGAGAAAAGGGGTTAGAGAACCTGAGATCTATAATTTATAGCAGTCTCAAAGTTAATTAGAGAAAGAGGATTTTGTGACCTTATGCCCTGAGGTTTTTTTGGGGGTGGGGGGTGGGGGGTGGAAAGATGAACATTCTTTCACTCTAAGTCACTCACCCCCCTGGTCAGGTTGCCAGGAATGTCTCAGTCTCCCAGCATACAAAGCGGCTTTTCAGAGCATCAGAGGTTAAAACCTTATTCACTCTATTTTTCCAAAGTATGTACACACACACACACACACACACACACACACACACACACACACACAGTGGTACCTCTAGTTACAAACTTAATTCATTCTGGTGATCCATTCTTAACCTGAAACTGTTCTTAACTAGAGGCGTGCTTTCGCTAATGGGGCCTCTTGCCGCTGCTGCGCCGCCAGCACACAATTTCCGTTCTCATCCTGGGGTAAAGTTCTCAACTCAAAGTAACTCTTCCAGGTTAGCGGAGTTTGTAACCTGAAGCATTTGTAACCTGAGGCATTTGTAACTCAAGGTACCACTGTATATATAATTGGATTTCAGATTTATGGCTTTAGAGTTTGACAGGACGTGGCCTTCTCTTTTCTTCTCTTAATCTTCTTTTCACCAGGATAAACATACCAAACTCCCTCAACCATTTCTTAAAAGGGTGTTTTCCAGACCCTTATCATCATGGCCACCCACCTCTGTACACTCCCCAGCTTGTCAGTATATTTCTGAAACTGTGGTGCCCAAAGCTGGACACAGTAGTCCAGGTGTGGTCTGATCAAGGCATAATTGAGCTGACCAAGGCTGATGCTTACAAAAGAATTCTCAAAATAATGATCACCCTCAAACCTGATAACAGTTACAGAAATTACTTGGTGTGCCCAAATATTTTTATTCATTTTATTTATATAGCCCTTCACCCAAAGACCACAGGATATTTTTCAACATAACAAATAACATAGTAATCACACAACTCAAGAGCTTAAGAACGTAAGAACACATGAAGATCCTGCTGGATCAGGCCATGGTCATCTAATCCAACAGCCTGTTCTCAAATAACTGACCAGATGCTTGTGGGAAATCCACAAGCAGGATTCAAAGCACCAGAATGCTCTCCCCTCCTGGTTTTCAGAAATGTAATGCCTCCAACTGTGTACAAGCCTTATGTGGAGCCAGGACTATACATTCAAAGCACATAATTGCAGGATAGCAAGCACCCTGGCTCCATAATATTAAGGTATGGTTATCTATAGTGGAAATAGTATGGTGTTTGTTCATATGTGTACTTGTTTCCTCATTCAAAAAGAGAAATAAAGTTTATTTTATCTACCTACCTCTCTCTCTCTCTCTATCTATATGTAACACAGAAAAGTGTGTATTTGCTTCCCCTACTACTGAGAATAAGAAATATGTTTCTTGATGCAAAGCAAGGAAAGTTTAACGACATTCCCATACAATCCTTGCTCAGTTTCTCTTCCCTGCTAATTTCTTGCACAGAGCCCATACTAAGTACAAGCTAAATATGAGCTAGTTATGTAATACGTATATAGATATAGAGATCATCTGCATCCTAATATGATCACCCCAGAGCAAACATGTCTGAAATGATTCTTTGAGAATCATTTATCTCTCCCCAGCCTGTCTACTTATTGAGATACTTATAGTATTTTCAAAGTTGTTTCTACTTGAGATTAAACGAATAAGCTCTTCATCTTTTATCAGTTCCATTACAGTAGTAACAATTCAAACTATCTTGTGGTATTATAAAGAATTGCCATATTTCAAAAAAGTGAAAATCTGGGCACTTTGCTCTTTTGGGGGGCAAAATTGTCGCCCAAAGTTGTTGAGTTCTCAAAAATAAAAGGAAAGGAAAAAGGAAATTCACCAAAATCTACACTCACAACATCAACATGGGTTGCCATACATCTGGATTTCAGCAATTTCCATCTGGACACCTTTATGTGGGCCGAATTCCAGCTATGTCTCTTGGATGTATGGCAGCCCTGTTTTATACAACTTATACTATTTGTTCTGCATGTGTTAAAACAATGAGGACTTTCCTCCAACTGTGAATATCAGGGGTTCTATCAAGACTGTGGTGGGGGCACAGGGTACTGTCAGTATTATCTGGGATTTATTCCATCACATAGCAGAACTTCAGGTTTTGCATTTCAGGTGGATTAAAGTGTTCTGCTGCCCTAGTGCAACCAAGCCACAAAATGCAGACTGTTTTCTATTAGGAAAGTGATGCGGGGAGGAAACTGAAAAGTATGGGATGAACTCTTTCTTAACAGGTAGATGTAAATGCACCCTGCAAGCAAATCAGAGTTAGGAACAGAATGATCTTTTCCCAACCTTAAATTCAGATATTCACAGATTCACCAGCATTTTAGTGCAAATTTCTCCTAATAAATACATTTTTTTGTGCAGTTTTGAATAATGTACACATTTTGGCCAGCAATTTCCCATGATATAATGCATTCATAGAATAATAAAATTGAAGAGTTGGAAGGATCATTTAGTCTCACCCCATGTAATACAGGAATATGCAGCTGTCTCATGTGGGGATTGAACCTGCAACCTTAGCATTATCAATCAGCACCGCACTCTAACCAACTGAGCCGTCCCTTTGAATTTCTGTGCATTATTTTCAATACTGTTTTCATTTTTAGAAACGTTTCTGCTAATATGTACAGTGGTGCCTCGCAAGACGAAATTAATTCGTTCCGCAAGTTTTTTCTTCTTGCGAGTTTTTCGTCTTGCGAAGCACGGTTTCCCATAGGAATGCATTGAAAATCAATTAATGCGTTCCTATGGAAACTGCTTGCCAGGCTGGCGGTGCGGAGAAGGGCTTTTCTCCCCACCGCAAGCCTTCAGGACAGGTACAGGAACAGAGGGGAAGGGGCGCAGCGCTTCTCCTCTGTTCCCGGGGCTTGCGGTGGGAGGAGGGTTTTTCCTCCCCACCGCCAACATTCAGAACAGCATTCTGAATGTTGGCAGTGGGAAGGAAAACCCTCCTCCCACCACAAGTCTTCAGGACAGCCATCCAAAGGCTGGCGTGGGGAGAAGGGCTTTCCGCCCCACCGCCAGCCTTCGGAGGAGCCTTCCGAAGGCTGGCGCGGGGAGAAGGGCTTTCCGCCCCACCGCCAGCCTTCGGAGGAGCCTTCCGAAGGCTGGCGCGGGGAGAAGGGCTTTCCGCCCCACCGCCAGCCTTCGGAGGAGGTCCGAGGACAGTTGGGAAGAAGCGCTGCGCTTCCCCGCTATCCCGGAGATTTCCCTATGGGCTTTCGTCTTGCGAAGGAAGCCCATAGGGAAATTCGTTTTGCGAAGCGCCTCCAAAACGGAAAACCCTTTCGTCTAGCGGGTTTTCCGTCTTGCGAGGCGTTCATCTTGCGGGGCACCACTGTATATTTTAGGGGCTTTTGTTGGAGAACTGCATCAAAATGAGGATAATTCCATCAACTTGAAGGGAAGTCTGTGTTTTGGTTCTCCTATTGCTTCAGAAAGAGTGGATTTCATATATTTGTGTTCAAATAAGAACTGCGTCAAATTTCTCATCCATTCCAAATCAGAATGAATGCTCATTATTGTATAATTTCCACACAAACTAATCAGAATGAATGTTCAGTGAAGACCAGATACAATCTAACCTCCCTGCAAGCTTGGTGCAGGTGAAACAGGAACAATATCCAATAAGAAGGATATATGGGGGGGGGAGGGGGCTTTCAAGCTTCCACAGTCTTGTTACAGCTTTCTCATAAACTAGTAACAGTTGTTTGTTTAACATCAAGAATACAAAAACAATTCCAAACTACATGGCAAGAACTGTATCTAGTGTGTGTCAAAAAACTGGGATTGGACAGTGGTCATTATTTCAGCAGTGATGCTTCTTCACAATTATGGAAATGTCTGGATTCACTTTAGGGTATGAATTTGCCCTTCCTGGAAGTCTGGGATGCATCAGCTATTTGTTGTCTCCTTGAGGAGCATAACATTCTTGTTGCCAGGTTCAAGTAGAGAACAAATATGTTTGCTACCTGAAGTGCTTCTGGCACAGTGACTTTGCAGAGGGAAGTTATCTCCCTCTGCAGCTATCCAAATTACTGTCATTAGTTCACCTGCCCAAAGCTCCAGTGTTGTTTCAGAAAAGAACAACATTTAGTAAAAGTTACCTATCTCCCCCTGCAGGTGTCCAAATTACTGTCATTCACCTCCCTAAAGCTCCAGTGGTGTTTCAGAAAATAACAACATTTAGTAAAAGCACTGTCTCCATAAGTAGATATAGAAAACAAGCAAGTCTCCTGTCACTGATGAGTGACAAGATGTAGGTAAGGTTCTGCCAGTTTGAGCTGCAATGTGTGTTGCCATTTTGTAGAACAGACTTCAGTACTGATTCTGTATTGGTTGTCTCTACTAGCCTGCTAAGGCATGCACTCGAATTCTGCTGACGCTAAAGATAAGTGTGTTGTTTTCCTTTATTAGCAGAGTCAGGCACCACCCAAAGTAAGGCGTTAATGTAAGGCTGGATGCTGGAGCAAGAGAATGCTAGAGAGGAAGATTGCTGTAAAGATGGTGGGTCTACATGTGTTGTTGCTGCTGCTTCAGCTTCCCAAACAATGTAAAGCAGATACCAGGAAGTGCCGCATGAATGATCCCCTGCCTGTTCCACATGAGTGGTACCAGCCTGGGAGCCTCATCATTGGTGGGATAACTTCTCACATCTCTTACCATTTCCATGAACTACTCTTCAACATACTTCCTTCTCATGAGTTGTTTGAGGTTCCAAAGTAAGCATTCCCCTCCCACCTAATCTGAGCTCGTCTAGATCACATACTCAACCAGTTGGTCATACAAGTAATAGGATTTGATTTCATTTTCATTTTACTTTTATATAACATCGTTTTTTATTGTTATACACTAGGCGGTTTAAAAAATAGTAGTAGTAATAATAATAATAATAGTAATAATAAATTATTATTTATATCCCACCCATTTGACTGGGTTTCCACAACAAACAAAATATACAAGAAAGATCACACATCTCACAAAAAATCTGATCCAATGCAAATTAGTGATAATAGAAAAGATCACTATCAAATAAAGTTTAGTTATCCATATTATTTCAAAATATCAGTAAATAATAGTAATGCAATACATTTTAAAAATGTAAAAAGATCGACTTGAGATATAAGGTCAATACATGCACACAAACATATCACAGTTATGTGTGCTGTTCTCAATGTCAAAGCCTTGAAGAAGCTATTGCTCAGTTGGATTCAGGGGAAGGCATTCAGTTTCTTCTTTTTAGGAATATTCCTATGCACTGCACTGGATTGCACTGTTAATGGCATCGAATTTACATCCATCTACATTAGTGAACTCAGGGGAAAGTAGGAACCCAGTTCCAGCACCTCTCAGGTGGGTGCCATTGCCATTCTAAGAGAATGAGGGAGGTGGTCAAGGTGAGTTCAGGCTCCTTTTTTCTAGAAAAATAGTGCTGAGCGAACCAGATTAAAGTATTTGAAATCTCCAGTCAATGGATGTTTTAGATCCCCTGCCAATTGGTGATGGAAGAGGTGGTTGATACTGTTTCATAAAGTATTCTGTCTAATGTCCCCAGGATTAAATTTGGCAGGAAATTGCAAGATTGGAATACATAGGATTAACAAAATCTTCTTGCTGATCCAAGGCAGAAAAAACTTATGATTATTTACACGTTTATTATAATTATTTACACATGTTGTTTTGTCTATAAAGGAAGTTTTACTATCTCTGGAACAGCAGTAATAGGGCACTTTAAGTAGAAATGCGGTATCATCATAATCACCATGATTGATGTCCCAGTGGCAAGCAATTTGGTTATAGACAAGATGGAGCAGAATTGTTCTAAAGAGTATGGCTGCCTTAAGTGCTTCTTTGCTGAAAGAGCACCCAATCTCTCTCTGCAGTGTGGTGCTAAAATTCTACCAGCACATCCTGGCCTTGGTGTTTGCCGTAAATGAGATTAACGAGAATCCCAGCATCTTGCCCAATGTCACCCTTGGGTTCCACATCTATGACAGCTACTACGACACAGGGATGACTTATCGGACCACTATGGATCTGCTCTTCAAATTCAGAAGATTTGTCCCCAGTTACAAATGCAACACCCAGAAAAACCTCATAGCTGTCATTGGGGGACTTGGTTCTGATGTCTCCTTCCACATGGCAGAACTCTTAAGCCTATACAAGTATCCTCAGGTAGGATTTATCCATGGATGAAGGGGGGATAGTCACTAAGTTCATTCTTCTCCTGGAATTCTGAGAGTAATTTTGAAGGTCATAATAAGCAGAGGAATGGATGTGAGAAATCCAAAATCTTCCCTAATGCTGAAGTTCCCCTGAAGTTTAGTGGTGCCATTTCCCAAGTGTGAAGAAGTTTCAATATCCTTTCTTTAAAAAAGGAAAGGAAAGGAACTGTGACTTTATTTTAAAAGATGCTAGTCCTCAGACCATCTCATATTGTTGTTTGTTGTTGTTTAGTTGTTTAGTTGTGTCCGACTCTTCATGACCCCATGGACCAGAGCACGCCAGGCACTTCTGTCTTCCACTGCCTCCCGCAGTTTGGTCAAACTCATGCTGGTAGCTTCGAGAACACTATCCAACCATCTCGTCCTCTGTCGTCCCCTTCTCCTTGTGCCCTCCATCTTTCCCAACATCAGGGTCTTTTCCAGGGGGTCTTCTCTTCTCATGAGGTGGCCAAAGTATTGGAGCCTCAGCTTCATGATCTGTCCTTCCAGTGAGCACCCAGGGCTGATTTCCTTCAGAATGGATAGGTTTGATCTTCTTGCAGTCCATGGGACTCTCAAGAGTCTCCTCCAACACCATAATTCAAAAGCATCAATTCTTCAGCAACCAGCCTTCTTTATGGTCCAGCTTTCACTTCCATACATCACTACTGGGAAAACCATAGCTTTTACTATACGGACTTTTGTTGGCAAGGTGATGTCTCTGCTTTTTAAAATGCTCTCTAGGTTTGTCATTGCTTTTCTCCCAAGAAGCAGCGTCTTTTAATTTCGTGGCTGCTGTCACCATCTGCAGTGATCATGGGGCCCAAGAAAGTAAAATCTCTCACTGCCTCCATTTCTTCCCCTTCTATTTGCCAGGAGGTGATGGGACCAGTGGCCATGATCTTCGTTTCTTTTGATGTTGAGCTTCAGACCATATTTTGCGCTCTCTCACCCTCAATAATAGGTTCTTTAATTCCTCCTCACTTTCTGCCATCAAGGTTGTGTCATCTGCATATCTAAGGTTGTTGATAGTTCTTCCAGCAATCTTAATTCCGGCTAGGGATTCATCCAGCCCAGCCTTTCGCATGATGAATTCTGCATATAAGTTAAATAAGCAGGGAGACAATATACAGCCTTGTCGTACTCCTTTCCCAATTTTGAAACAATCAGTTGTTCCATATCCAGTTCTAACTGTAGCTTCTTGTCCCACATAGAGATTTCTCAGGAGACAGATGAGATGATCAGGCACGCCCATTTCTTTAAGAACTTGCCATAGTTTGCTGTGGTCAACACAGTCAAAGGCTTTTGCATTGTCAATGAAGCAGAAGTAGATGTCTTTCTGGAACTCTCTAGCTTTCTCCATAATCCAGCGCATGTTTGCAATTTGGTCTCTGGTTCCTCTGCCTCTTCGAAATCCAGCTTGCACTTCTTGGAGTTCTCGGTCCACATGCTGCTTGAGCCTTCCTTGTAGAATTTTAAGCATAACCTTGCTAGCGTGTGAAATGAGTGCACTTGTGCAGAAGTTGGAGCATTCTTAGCACTGCCCTTCTTTGGGATTGGGATGTAGACTGATCTTCTCCAATCCTCTGGCCACTGCTGAGTTTTCCAAACTTGCTGGCATATTGAGTGTAGCACCTTAACAGCATCATCTTTTAAAATTTTAAATAGTTCAGCTGGAATGCCATCACTTCCACTGGCCTTGTTATTTGCAGTGCTTTCTAAGGCCCATTTGACTTCACTCTCCAGGATGTCTGGCTCAAGGTCAGCATCCACACTACCTGGGGTGTACGAGCCATCCATATCTTTCTGGTATAATTCCTCTGTGTATTCTTGCCACCTCTTCGTGATGTCTTCTGCTTCTGTTAGGTCCTTACCACTTTTGTCCTTTATTATGGAAATCTTTGTACGAAATGTTCCTTTCATATCTCCAATTTCCTTGAACAGATCGCTGGTTCTTCCCATTCTGTTGTTTTTCTCTATTTCTTTGCATTGCTTGTTTAAGAAGGCCTTCTTGTCTCTCCATGCTATTTTTTGGAAATCTGCATTCAATTTCCTGTATCTTTCACTATCTCCCTCGCATTTTGCTTGCCTTCTCTCCTCCGCTATTTGTAAGGCCTCGCTGCACAGCCACTTTGCTTTCTTGTATTTCCTTTTCATTGGGATGGTTTTCGTTGCTGCCTCCTGTATAATATTGCGAGCCTCCATCCATAGTTCTTCAGGCACTCTGTCCAGCAAATCTAAATCCTTAAACCTGTTCCTCACTTCCACTATGTATTCATAAGGGATTTGATTTAGATTGTATCCTACCGGCCGAGTGGTTTTTCCTACTTTCTTCAGTTTAAGCTTGAATTTTGCTATAAGAAGCTGATGATCTGAGCCACAGTCAGCTCCGGGTCTTGTTTTTGCTGACTGTATAGAGCTTCTCCATATTTGGCTGCAGAGAATATAATCAATCTGATTTCGATGCTGCCCATCTGGTGATGTCCATGTGTAAGGTCGTCTCTTGTGTTGGAAAAGCGTGTTTGTGATAACCAGCTTGTTCTCTTGACAGAACACTATTAGCGTTTGCCCTGCTTTATTTTGATCTCCAAGGCCAAACTTGCCAGTTGTTCCTTTTATCTCTTGATTCCCTACTTTAGCATTCCAATCCCCTATAATGAGAAGAACATCCTTCTTTGGTGTCACTTCTATAAGGTGTTGTAAGTCTTCATAGAACTGGTCAGTTTCAGTTTCTTCAGCACCAGTAGTTGGTGCATAAACTTGGATTACTGTGATGTTAAAAGGTCTGCCTTGGATTCGTATCGAGATCATTCTATCATTTTTGAGATTGCATCCCAGTACAGCTTTCGCCACTCTTTTGTTGACTATGAGGGCCACTCCATTTCTTTTATGGGTTTCTTGCCCACAGTAGTAGATATGATGGTCATCCGAACTGAAATCACCCATTCCCGTCCATTTTAGTTCACTGATGCCCAGGATGTCAATATTTATTCTTGCCATCTCATTTTTGACTACATCCAACTTACCCAGGTTCATGGTTCTTACATTCCAGGTTCCTATGCATTATTTTTCTTTACAGCATTGGACTTTCCTTTCTCTTCCAGGCATATCTGCAACTGAGCGTCCTTTCGGTTTTGGCCCAGCCGCTTCATCAGCTCTGAATCTACTTGTACTTGTCCTCCGCTCTTCCCCAGTAGCATGTTGGACACCTTCCGACCTGAGGGGCTCATCTTCTAGCGTCATAACTTTTATATGCCTGTTGTCTATGTCCATGGAGTTTTCTTGGCAGGGATACTGGAGTGGCTTGCCGGTTCCTGCTCCAGGTGGATCACGTTTGGTTAAACTCTCCACTATGACCTGTTCATCTTGTGTGCCCTGCTCGGCATAGTTCATAGCTTCTCTGAGTTATTCAAGCCCCTTCGCCACGGGATATCTCATATACCAGTCATTAAATAATACATCCCCACAGGCTACATTTCAGCAACGTTTCAGAGAGTATTGGCCTGCTCCCAAAATTACTCTTATCACCTTCAATAGTCTTGTTAAGGAGCTTTTCCACTGCCCTGATAAACATTCCTCTTTTGATGTCGACAGACTCAGATGCTCCTCTTAAAATATTTGCATTTTACCTTTCAGCTCACTTATGGTTCATTCACCTCTGAGCACACAAGACAATTGCCTTCCTTTTACCGGATGGTCCCAAGTGAAGCAAACCAGTACATTGGGATCATTAACTTGCTGAAGCATTTTGGATGGACCTGGATTGGGCTCTTTGCTGTGGACGATAACAGTGGAGAACAATTCATACAGACCCTGGAGCCATTGCTTTCTCAGAATGGAATCTGTTCAGCCTTCACACAAAGGATTACCAACCAACAAGATTTAACGAATTTCAATGCATTTTACATATTAGCTTCTATTAATTATCTAGCATTCTCAGAGAGCAAAGTCAGTATCTTTGTCATCTATGGAGATTCTATGACCATTCTATGGGTGAATACATATGTGCTCATAGCTGTTCCTAGCTACAATGAGAGTACCTCACTTGGAAAGGTGTGGGTTATGACAGCCCAGCTGGATTTTACATTAACAGGCCTTCAGAATGGATGGGATTTTCAATTGTTTGAAGGCGCCCTGTCCTTCACAATTCACTCTGATGAGATTCAGGCATTCAAGGATTTTCTTCAGATCATAAAACCTGGCTGGAATCAAGAAGATGGCTTTCTCAAGGACTTCTGGGAGCAAGCATTTGACTGTTTATTTCCAGACCCCCAGGAGCTGGAAGAGGTTGATGGAACTTGTACTGGAGAGGAGAGGTTGGAGAATCTTCCTGCAACTCTATTTGAAATGCATATGACTGGTCATAGCTACAGTATCTATAATGCCGTCTATGCTGTGGCACATGCTTTGCATGCCATAGAGTCATCTAGATACAAACACAGTCCACTGATGACTGGCAAAAGTCTTCAAGATCTCCAGCCCTGGAAGGTTGTGTATTCATAATGAAATAATCTCATTTACATAAAGAGAATATAAAAAATAATGCATCTTCCAACTTAATTCAATCATCATCATCATCATCATCATCATCATCATCATCATCAATACTATTATTCAAATTAAAGTATAACAACCATGGCATACTGGTTCTCTTGTCTTAAATATAAACTATATTTTACACAGATTATTCGTAGGATGAAACTACATAAGCAATGTTGTCAACAAATTTTTAAAGTATATTTACTCCAATAGGTTTTGATCCCATTCCTAACCACCCTTGTTCTTCTTCAACTAGCTGAACCCATTTCTTGAAGGCATTTTGTTTAATAACTCAGTTGGAGAAGCAATCTTTTTTCAAGATAACAGGGAGAGGAGAGGTGGATTTGACATAATGAACATGGTCACTTTCCCAAACAAATCCTTCCAGAGAGTCAAAGTTGGAAGGGTGGATCCCAAGTTTCAGGAAGGAAAAGAGCTCATCATTAATACAGATATAATTGTGTGGCACAGCAGATTTAACCAGGTTTGGATTCTTGATAAGCTTCACATTTATGCCTTCTGCCATGTTGGTTAGAGATACAAAATGATTCTTGTCTCCCAAAGGAACAGTGTTCGTGAGAGATCAGATGGATTATAAATGTCAATATGTACTGAAATGTCCCTTAGATGGGAAATATTCTTAAGAAAATGTTGTCTAAATTTACAGCTTC